>NC_091064.1:39969303-41169303 GCF_000393655.2 Nicotiana sylvestris
AAAAAACTTCTTATGATAGTACATGTTATGGGCTATGTTCTTTGCGAGCAAAATCTAATCTAAAGATATTAGAAATTCATTGACGTAATAGAGAATTTGTGTAGCTGAAGTTTTTTTTAGTGTATTGAATGAATACTTTCTGTACAAGTCATGTGTATATATACAAAGAATGAAAGAATCTTTTGCATAACCAACTATCCACATGTCCTATGCTTATTTGTCAAGCTATAACTACATATTAGATATGTACAGAAATAAAGAGAAATAAATACATTTTATTTTCTGACTAGACTCTTCTAATTTCTTCTAGAAAACCTAAGTAGGCCTTTGTAGTGTATTGGGCCCAAGATGAAATAATCAGTTTAGAGAAGCAGTTTGAGCCCAAAGCCTGCTTGGCCCGATTTTATTGAGCTTGAAACAAATATCAAAAGCTCTTCAGACAAGAGCTTGATTAACCTCGTTTGTATCAAACTCCTTCTTCACAAATTCAGCTTCCCTCTCCCTTCTCTTTGAGGTTTCTTTGCAAATCACTCTCAACTTCTGATGATCGTGAAATCATATCACCAACATCCCCCCTCAAGTTGGAGGGATGTGAAAAAATCCCCAACTTGCCCAAAACAGATCTGTGAGATTGCCCAGAAAGGGGTTTTGTAAATACATCTGCAACCTAAGAAATCGAAGGTACATACGACAAAGATATAAGGCCGGCGAGGTATTGCTGACGCACAAAGTGGCAATAAAGGTCAACGTGTTTTGTGCGTTCATGAAAGACGGAATTTTTGGTGATGTGGATCGTAGCCTGACTATCGGAGTGAAGTGGCACTGGCAAAGAATGAGAAACAGAGAGATCATGTAGAACTCGTACTAGCCAGTGACCTCTGCAACCACGTAACGCATTGAGCGGTATTCGGCCTCCGCGGAAGATAGGGAAACCAAAGATTGTTTCTTTGATTTCCAAGAGACTGGAGCCCCACCTAGGGAGATAAAATAACCACTGATGGATCTACGTGTGTTAGGGCATCTTCCCCAATTGGAGTCACAAAAGACAACCAAATCAAATGATGACGAAGAAGACAAGAACAAACCCATACTGGGATCAATGAGGAGATAACGAAGGCAGCGTATTGCAGCCTCAAAGTGAGGAACCCGAGAAGTTTGCATATATTGGTTGAGAAGCTGCATTGCGAATGATAGATCAGGATGGGTATGAGTGAGGTAATTCAACTTACCAATGAGCTTTTGATAGATTGTGGGATCAGACAACAGGGGACCAACATCCATACGATGATGACAAGAGGGATTAATTGGAGCAGAAACAGGCTTCATGGTTAGGCGGCCAAATTTAGTGAGCAAATCCAAGGTAAATTTGCGTTGACTTAGAATTATACATTGTGGTTCCTGAATGATTTCCAAACCAAGAAAATAATGAGCCTTACCCAAACCTTTAATTCGAAACTCAGAATCAAGAAAACATTTGAGTGATGCAACTTTGAGAGGATCATTCCCTGTTAGTAAGATATTGTCCACGTAAACTGCAATGATAGTTGTTTTCCCATCTGAGTGTTTAAAGAAAAGAGAGTAATCATTAAGTGAGTGCGAGAAACCTTTGAAACTCAGGGCTGCTGTGAGGAGAGCATACCACTGTCTTGATGCTTGCCGCAACCCGTAGAGTGACTTCTTGAGTCTACACACATGATTAGGCGTAGGAGGGGAGAGGCCAGCGGGAAATTTCATGTAAACTTCTTCTTGCAAATCACCATGCAAGAAGGCATTATTGACATCTAGTTGAAAAACTTCCCAGTTCTTCATAACTGCCACAGTCAATAGGCACCTGATAGTGGTCATTTTTACCACTAGTAAATAGGTTTCTGTAAAATCTATGCCTTCTCGTTGTATGTCCCCTCTTACAACTAACCATTTTTTATACCTTTCAAGCGACCCATCTTGTTTGTATTTCACTTTGTAAACCCATTTACAAGGTAGAGCTTTCTTGTCTTTGGGTAGTACAACCACCTCCCAAGTCTTGTTAGTTTCAAGTGCTTGAATCTCTTTGGACATAGCCTTAACCCATCCTAGATGTAAGGAAGCTTGATAGTAGAAGAAAGGTTCTGACAGATGGGAAACTGATTTTAAAAGAGATTGGTTGTAGTGTGATAAAGCTGAAAAAGACAAGATAGGAGTGGTAATAGAGGAGGTGAAACAACTGGAAGAAAAATTAGTAAGAAAAACAAAATTGCAAATGTAATCATTTAAGTAGAGAGGGAGATGATGTTCTCTGAGTGACCTCCTGAGAGATGGTTGAATAGGTTTAGAAGAATGACCAGAGATGGTAGTGGACTTGTCATTCAAAAAAGAAGGTGAATTTGTAGTATGGTGAGGAGAGTATAGAATAGGTGAAGAGGGAGAGGTAGAAGAGATTGGAGTAGAGAAGGATATGGCAGTAGGTGAAGGTGAATAAGCAGGTAGGTTAGGTGGGGAAGAAGGAACAGGATGATTTAGGTGAGGTACTGCTGAGTTAACAGGAAAAATGTGAATGGATTCCTTGGAAGAGAATGGGAAGATGTGCTCATGAAAGACCACATTCCGAGAAATGAACACCTTCTTGGACTGTAAACCAAGCAATTTGTATCCCTTTTTCCCAAAAGGATACCCCAAAAACACACACTTTAGTGATCTAGGATCCAGTTTTGATCTATGGACATGTAAGGTAGTGGCATAGCAAAGTGAACCAAAAACCTTAAGATGAGAATATGAAGGAGGTGTTCGAAATAGGATTTCATAGGGTGAATTCCCATTTAGAACTTTAGAAGGGAATCTGTTTATTAGACAGGTGACAGTCAACAAGCATTCTCCCTAGAAGTGAACGGGAAAATTTAACTGGAATAATAGTGCTCTACAGGTTTCAAGGAGATGCATATGTTTCCTCTCAACAACTCCATTTTGTTGAGGATAGTAAGGACAAGTTGTTTGATGTAAAATCCCATGTGAAGCTAAAAATTCAGAGTGGTGAGAACCAGAACCTAACTCCCAAGCATTATCTGATCTAATTGACTTTACTTTAGTGCCAAATTGTCTTTCTATCATAGCTAGAAATTTCTTAAGGATTGGAAAAGAATTGGATTTGGTCCTAAGGAGAAACGTCCAAGTAGCTCTACTATAATCATCCACAATAGTAAGAATATTTAAACCCATCATGAGTGCTAGACTTATACGGCCCCAAGTGTCAATGTGTATAAGATCAAAAACATTTTTTGTAGTGATACAGCTAGAAGGGAAAGGTAATTTGACTTGTCTTACCTTAGCACAAATGTCACAAGCATATTTGTGAGAAAAAGAACCAAAATAAGCAATAGAACTGATATTCTTCATATTAGAAAATGGCAAATGTCCCAATCTGGTATGCCAAAGGCTTACATCACTGGAAACTGACGGTAAAACAGAATTTGAAAATTGACTCCTAACATGCTGATTACAAAGAGAATGGCAAAATGCCTTGATTTTATTAATAACTCCAGCTCTAGGCTTGACTTGTCTTGAATTAAAAATGTAGAGTCCTTGCTTTACTTCACCAAGTACCACTGGCCTCTTCATTGAAGGGGCCTGCAATATAGCTCCAAGAGAAGAAAAGAATGTCTAGAGAGTTCAACAAAACGGTCAAACCAAGATAGTTCGCACCAGGACAGTTGGTACTGAAAAAGATCTTCCCACATCAAGATGAAGCCAAAGGGAAATTCTCTCTCAACTGGAAAGGTCCTTATATGGTTCACAGGGTGCTAACAGGATGAGCGCTCATACTTGCGAAAATGGATGGAGAAGTCTAGCCAAAACCAATCAATTCAGACGCAGTCAAGAGATACTATGCTTAGACTATTTACATTTCTTCATCTGATGTAATTGAACTACGTTTGACCTGATTCCCGTTTAAGAGGGGATACATAGGCAGCCTTGTAGGTTCGGTCATATCATAATAAAATTTCCATTTCCCCCAAGATCAAAAACTGGGGCAGAATTTTGAGGAGGACCCTCAAAATTCCGGAACAAGTCCAACTGACACCAGCATATGCCAGACAGTCACAAATCAATTAAGAAAACTGGGGCAGAATTTTGAGAAGGATTCTATAAATTCCAAAGAAGGTTCAACAAAGCTCGTTACCCGCAAACATCCGAAGGATCATCTACCAAACTGGGGTAGAATTTTGAGGAGGACCCTCAGAATTCTAACACGAGAAAGTTGCAATGTCTCTAAATGTGTTGCAGTCACTAGTTCATCCAAAATTACTTGATATTTTCAATATGTTTCTAATATGACTCTATTTTTATCAATAATTGCATATTTTCGAAAACTGTATTTCCATAACAGTCAGGTGTTACCCAGGGAAACTCAAACGAGGCCTCCAGAATGGAACGAAAGAAGGCCGACGGACAAAGGCACGAACCAACCTCCCCTCACAAAACTTACAATTTTTCTTTGAACGCAGACATATCTGACGTAGCGATAGCATCCACAAATATATACACATAACAAGATCACTATCAATCGAGCCATCAGACACCCAATATATCTCCAGCTAAAAAATATACTACTCTTATTTGCTACTCGCTTTTTGCATGGGACTAAACCCTGTCTCGCATACTTGCATGAGGCTAATCCTTACCTCCACACCCGCATGAGGCTAATCTCTGCCTCTATATATTCATGAGGCTAATCCCCGCCTCCACGCCTTTATGAGGCTAATCCTTGCCTCCCTATCTGCATGAGGCTAATCCTTGCCTCCATATCTGCATGAAGCTAATCCTGCCTCCATATCTGCATGAGGCTAATCCCTGCCTCCATATCTACATAAGGCTAATCCGTGCCTCCACATCTACATGAGGCTAATCCCTGCCTCCACATCTGCATGAGGATAACCCCTGCCTCCATATCTATATGAGGCTAACCCCTACCTCCACATCTGCATAAGGCTAATCCATGCCTCCATATCTGTATGAGTCTAATCCCTGCCTCCATACTCGCATGAGGATAATCCCTGCCTCCATATTTGCATGAGGCTAATCCCTGCCTCCATAGCTACACGAGGCTAATCTCTGCCTCTATATCTTGCATGAGGCTAATCCCTGCCTCCATAATTGCATGAGGCTAATCCCTGCCTCCATACTTGCATGAGGCTAATCCCTGCCTCCATATTTGTATGAGGCTAATACTTGCCTTCACATTCGCATGGGACTAAGCATTGTCTCCCTTGCATAAATATCGTTCTATTTCGGTACTATCTATTTGCTTTTCGATCCGGCAAAGCTTTGCCCTTCATTTCACAAGACTAAGCCTTGTCTTGTTAACATCATATTATTGCATCTCATGGGCTGAAATATCACCAATCTATCCAATGGCATCATAGTCTAAAGGCATCATCCTAATAGCCGGAAGACACCATGCCATGGCTTGAGGATCTCTCAAATTTGCATATCATTATTCAAAGGCGTCATGGTTCAAAGGCATCATCCTCATGGCCCGAGAACATCATTTTATGGCCTGCAAATCTCTAATCCCACAATTCATGGCCCAGGACATCATAGTCTAAGGACGTCATCCTTAACCGTCCGAAGACAACTTTCATGGTCCAAAGGGAATCTGTATCATGTTTAAATTTTCGCACAAATACATGTTTGTAGCATATCTTCATCTACAGGTGACCTGTGAGCAACTGCCATCCTAGCAACAGTGACCTTGTTCCAGTTCCTTCGCTATCTCAAACTTAACCGTTCACCATAACCACTCTTGCATTCATCTTGCAATCCCGTGTCCGTTCTTGTAATGACTTCATCGGTACATTCCACCGATGGATCCAAAACTACACATGGCCTGATTCCTGTAAAACCAGGGATATGTAGGCAGCTCAAAAATCAGAGTCATGCCTCTATCTTTCAAAACATCTCATTCGGTCAAAATTGGCCATCATTTCTTTACCCGAAAACTCTTTCATCCTTCCCAGGTAAAGAGAGGCAGTTGTTGATACCCAATGTTTCCCAAAATATTTTCAAATATGCCTTGGCATCGATTAGTATTTTTCACACAATTTCTGCATTTTAAAAATATTTTTATCAATTTATCCCAGCATTTTATTTATAAAACAATCATTGATTGCATCACAAATATTTTTTTATAATAATTTTGTGGCTTGATTTTATCATTTGCATTTGTACTAAGTTTCAATTATTGTACAAATAGCCACATTTGTATTTTTAGGTTGAAATTATAATTACTTTGCAATTATATCCTATGCATGCATTATTACATTATGTTGCCAGAAAATAGCCTTTTATATTTTTGACTATTCTGGAGTTAGAGCACGATGTAGTATCCTTAGCTTGTGATTCATGGGTTTCCGGGTTTTGGGAGAGATATAGTAGATTTGAGAGTTATATTTTGTATGCCGAGCGGCACTTTTAAACGCTGTTTTGTTACATTATCTCTGTTTTAAATTGTTTTTCTTCCGGAAATTGGTTTATTTCCGCGTTTTAGGCTTACCTAGTCGTAGAGACTAGGTGCTATCACAATGGTTCACGGAGGGCGAATTGAGGTCATGACAAGTTGGTATTAGAGCTCTAGGTTCATAGGAGTCATGGATCACAAGCCGGTTTATTAGAGTCTCGTTGATCGGTATGGAGACGTCTGTACTTATCTACAAGAGGCTATGTAACTGTTAGGAAAATTCCACTTCATTTAATTCCTTGTCATGCGAGATTTTGATATCATAATTCTAAACTTTAGTATTCTATTCTCTCATAGATGGTGAGGACATGCTCTACCCAAGATTATCAGGCATCTGTGCCCCTACTGCAGTCGTTAGAGGCCGAGGACGCGCACGTGGTGCAGCCAGAGCACCTGCGCGAGCTGCCGCCGAGGTACCACCAATAGTTCCAGCCGGAGTTCAGGCACCTGATACGCCTACTGCTACTACTACTCTAGCACTTTAGGAGACTTTGGCGCAGTTCATGAGCATGTACACCATTTTGGCTCAGGCAGGGTTGCTTCCTCTTGTTGCAACCATATCTCAGGCCGGGGGAGGCGCACAGACTCCTGCCACCCGCACTCCTGAGCAACGAGCGCATGTTGATCAAGTCCCAGAGATTATTCTTGTACCGCCTGCAGTGCCAGTTCAGCCCGAGGACAGGGCAGCGGTTTCAGAGGATGAGCAGCGGAGACTTGAGAGGTTCAAAAAGTATGATCCTCCGGTGTTTAGTGGGTTAGCATCAGATAATGCCTTAGGATTTCTGGATGAGTGTTATCGTATTCTCCGTACCATGGGTATATCAGGATTGAGCGGGGTTTCCTTCACTACTTTCTAGCTTCGAGGAGCCGCCTATGAGTGGTGGCGCACCTATGAGTTAGACAGTTCGAACGAGGCTGCTTCACTGACTTGGATCCAGTTTTTAGATCTGTTCCTGAGAGAGTTTGTTCCTTAGAGCCTCAGGGACGCATGGTGCGCAGAGTTTGAGCACTTGCGCTAGGGTGCTATGACTGTCTTGGAGTATGCTGTCTATTACACTAGCTTGGCTAGACATACCCCAGCCTTGGTTTCTACTGTTCGCGAGAGGGTTCGCCGGTTTATTAAGGGGCTTATTCCCAGCATCAGGTCTAGCATGGCTCGTGAGTTGGAGATGGACATTTCTTATCAGCAAGTGGTGAGCATTGCTAGGAGGATTAAGGGTATGCATGCTAGGGAGAGAGAGGAGAGGGAGGCCAAGAGGTCTCGAGAGTCGGGCCATTATTCTAGTGCCCGTGCCCCAGCTGCAAGTCATAATGGTAGCGGTTATATGAGTCGCCCTATTCATTTAGCTCTTCCAGTAGCCAGTAGTGCTCCAGCTCCTCCTAGGCCTTAGGAGCCTTATTATGCACCTCCGATTTCTAGTGCGCCTCCTGCATAGGGTGCTTTCAGAGGTCAGTCCAACAGACCTGGCCCGAGCTAGTCACAGCCACCACGTCCTCCTAGAGCTTGTTTTGAGTGTGGTGACACATGCTATGTGGTAAGGGATTGCCCTAGACTTGGGAGGAGTGTGCCTCCATAGACTTCTCAGCCACAGCGCGCCCCGTAGAGTTCTCAGGCTATGGTTACAGCTCCAGTTGCTACCCCACCTACTTAGCCAGCTAGAGGTGGAGGTCGGGGAGGTAGAGGTCGCCCTAGAGGGGAAGGCCAGGCCTGATACTATGCCCTTCCTGCCCGTACCGAGGTTGTTGCCTTCGACTCAGTCATCACAAGTATTATACTAGTTTGTCACAGAGATGCATTGGTTTTATTCGATCTAGGCTCCACTTATTCTTATGTGTCTTCTTATTTTGCTCCGCATTTGGGTGTATCTTGGGATTCTTTGAGTTCCCCTGTTTATGTTTCTACTCCTATGGGAGATTCTCTTATTTTAGACCGTATTTATCGGTCGTGTTTGGTTGCTCTTAGTGGTTTTGAGACCAGAGTCGATCTATTGTTGCTCAGCATGGTTGGTTTTGACATTATCTTGGGCATGGACTGGTTGTCTCCCCATTATTCTATTCTTGATTGTCACGCCAAAACTGTGATGCTGGCTATGCCAGGTGTACCGCATGTTGAGTGGAGGGGTGCTTTAGATCATACTCCTAGTAGAGTTATTTCTTTCCTTAAGGCTCAGCGTATGGTTGAGAAGGGGTGTGACGCATATCTAGCTTATATGAGAGATATCAGTATTGATACCCCTTCAGTTGATTCAGTTCCAGTAGTACGGGATTTTCCCGATGTGTTTCCAGCTGATCTTTCAGGCATGCCGCCTGATAGAGATATTGATTTTGTCATTGATCTGTTGCCAGGCACTCAGCCTATTTCTATTCCTCCGTATCGTATGGCCCCTCCTAAGTTGAAGGAGTTGATGGATTAGTTACAGGAATGCTTGATAAGGGTTTTATTCAGCCTACTGTATCACCTTGGGGTGCTCCCGTCTTGTTTGTGAAGAAAAAGGATGGTCCTGTGCGTATGTGTATTGATTATCGCCAGCTGAACAAAGTTACAGTGAAGAACCATTATCATTTGCCTCATATTGATGATTTGTTTGACCAGCTTCAGGGCGCACGGGTGTTTTCTAAGATTGACTTGTGCTCAGGTTACCATCAGTTGAAGATTCGGGAGCCAGATATCCCGAAGATTGCCTTCAGGACTCGGTATGGTCATTATGAGTTCCTTGTCATGTCATTGGGGCTGATCAATGCCCCAGCAGCCTTTATGCATTTGATTCACAGTGTGTTTCGGCCGTATCTTGACTCGTTCGTCATTGTCTTTATTGATGATATTATGGTGTATTCCCGGAGTCGGGAAGATCATGAGCAACACCTGAGGACTGTGCTTCAGACTCTGAGAGAGAAGAAGTTATATGCTAAGTTCTCGAAATGTGATTTTTGGTTGGATTCCGTGACATTCTTAGGCCATGTGGTATCGAGTGAGGGTATTCAGGTGGATCCAAAGAAAGTAGAGGTCGTGCAGAGTTTGCCCAAACCATCCTTAGCTACAGAGATCCGCAGTTTCCTTGGCTTGGCGGGTTACTACCGTCATTTTGTGGAGGGGTTTTCATCGATTGCAACCCACATGACCAGACTGACTCAGAAGGGTGCTCCGTTCCAATGGACGGAAGAGTGTGAGGCGAGCTTTCAGAAGCTCAAGACAGCTTTGACTACAGCCCTAGTTTTGATATTGCCTACAGGTTCGGGGTCTTATATGGTCTATTGTGATGCCTCTAGGATTGGCCTTGGAGCGGTTTTGATGCAGGACGGTAGGGTGATTGCCTACGCGTCCAGACAGTTAAAGGTGAACGAGAAGAACTACCCGGTCCACGACACGGTTTGCCTTGTGAGATTTATACTGATCATCGGAGCTTGCAGCACCTGTTCAAGCAAAAAGATCTAAATTTGCGCCAGAGGAGGTTGTTAGAGTTGCTGAAGGAGTATAATATCACTATTTTGTATCACCCGGGCAATGCCAATGTGGTGGCCGATGCTTTGAGTCGTCAGGCAGAGAGTTTGGGGAGTTTGGCTTATTTACCAACATCAAAGAGGCCTACGGCGATGGATGTTAAGGCCTTAGCCAGCCAGTTTGTGATATTGGATCTTTCGGAGCCAGTCGAGTTCTAGCTTGCGTGGTTTCTCGGTCTTCCTTATTTGATAGTATCAGGGAGCGTCAGTATGATGACCCTCATTTTCTTGTCCTTAAGGAAAAAGTTTAGCACGGTGATGCCAGAGATGTGACTATTGGTGAGGACGGGGTATTAAGGATGCAGGGTCGGATTTGTGTACCCAATGTTGATAGGCTTCGAGAGTTGATTCTAAAGGAGGCCTATAGTTTGCGGTATTCCATCCATCCGGGTGCTGTAAAGATATATCAGGATTTGAGATAGCACTATTGGTGGAGGCGGATGAAGAAAGATATAGTTGGGTTTGTAGCTCGGTGCCTCAACTGTCAGCAGGTGAAGTATGAGGACCAGAGACCGGGTGGATTGCTTCAGCAGATAGAGATTCCGGAGTGGAAGTGGGAGTGGATCACCATGGACTTTTTAGTTGGGCTCCCACGGACTTTGAGGAAGTTCGATGCCATTTGGGTGATTGTGGATCGGCTGACTAAGTCCGCGCACTTCATTCCTGTGTGTACTACTTATTCTTTGGAGCGGTTGGCGGAGATTTATATCCGGGAGATTGTTTGTCTACATGGTATTCCAGTATCCATCATTTCAGATAGAGGTACTCAGTTCACATCACGGTTCTGGAGGGCCGTTCAGCATGAGGTGGGTACTCAGGTAGAGTTGAGTACAGCATTTCACCCTCAGACGGATAGACAGTCCGAGCGCACTATTCAGATTCTTGAGGATATGCTCCGTGCATGTGGATTGAGTTTGGAGGGTCTTGGGATCAGTTCTTTTCATTGGCAGAGTTTGCATACAATAGCAGTTATCAGTCCAGCATTCAGATGGCGCCATGTGAGGCTTTATATGGCAGGCGGTCTAAATCTTCGGTGGGTTGGTTTGAGCCAGGTGAGGCTAGATTACTGGGCATAGACTTGGTTCAGAATGCTTTGGAGAAGGTTAAGGTGATTCAGGATAGACTCCGTATAGCTCAGTCCAGACAGAAGAGTTACACAGACCGGAAGGTTCGTGATGTTTCCTATATGGTTGGAGAGCGGGTTCTGCTTCAGGTTTCGCCTATGAAGGGCGTTATGAGATTTGGGAAGAAAGGAAAGTTGAGTCTGAGGTTTATTAGTCCTTTTGAGATATTGAGGCATGTTGGGGAGGTTGCTTGTGAGCTTGCCTTACCTTCCAGCTTGACAGGAGTTCATCCGGTATTTCATGTTTCGATGCTCCGGAGGTATCACGGTGATCTGTCGCACATGTTGGATTTTATTTTGGTCCAGTTGGACAAGGATCTATCTTATGTTGAGGAGCCAGTGGCAATATTGGACAGGCAGGTTAGAAAGTTGAGGTCAAAGAACATTGCATCAGTAAAGGTTTAGTGGCTGGGTCAGCCAGTCGAGGAGGCGAATTGGGAGACCAAGCAGGATATACCCAGCCGTTACCCTCATCTTTTCACTACTTCAGGTATGTCTCTATGCTCGTTCAAGGACGAACGAATGTCTAAGTATAAGAGGATGTGACGACCCGACCGGTCATCTTAAGAATTTACACCCCGATCCCCTATTAACTGCTTTCCCCATGTTTATTTTTGCTATTTTAATTTGTCGGGATGTTCAGTTTTGAGTTTCGGAGAGTTTTGGGACACTTAGTCCATAAATGATAGCTTAAGTGGTGAAAAGTTGACCGTTGTCGGAACAGTATGAAGACAGCCTCGGAATGGAAATTTGAGGGTCCCGTTAGCTCCGTTGGGTGATTTTGGGCTTAGGGGCATGTTCGGATTGTGTTTTGGAGGTCCGTATCCAATTTAGGCTTGAAATGTCGAAAGGTCGAATTTTGAAGTTTCCGGTTCTATAGTGAAATTTTTATCCGAGGGTCAGAATGGGATTATGTAAGTTGGAGTAGCTCCGTAGTGTTGAATGTGATGTGTGTGCAAAATTTCAAGTCATTCGGACAAGGTTTGATAAACTTTTTGATCGAAAGCGTATTTCTAGAGTTTTGGAGTTCTTAGGCTTGAATCCGTGGTTTATTCATTGTTTCGATGTTGTTTTAGGTGTTTTAAGGATTGGTATAAGTTTGGATAGTGTTATTAGACTTGTTTGTTCTTTTGGTTGAGGTCCCGGGGCCTCGGGATGATTTCGGATGGTTGAAGGAGGGATTTTGGAGTTTAGAGTTGCAGCTTCAGCTGGTTTTCTGTCATAACCGCATTTGCGAGTGTAGGACCGCAGGTGCAGTGCCGCAGAAGCGGTTCTGTGGTCGCAGAAATGGAATTGGGGAGGTCCAGCAAGAGTTGCAGGTGCGAGAAGGGTATCGCACCTGCGATACCACAGGTGTAGAGGGTCTACCACAGAAGCGAAAACTGGTCTTAAGTGAAAGGTCGCATGTGCGACCATTGGTCCGCAAACGCGGGACAAATGCGGTAATAGCTGGGCAGGAAAATGAAATTTCGAGGGTTTAGTTTCAAAAGTTGGAAATTCAATTTGGAGCTCGGGAGAGGGCAATTTTGAGAGGAAATTGAAGAGGAGGTCATTGGGTAACAATTCTTTAACTCTTTCTAGTTATATTCCATCAATCTACCGTTAGTTTCATCAATTAATTTCGGATCGGAGGTGAAAATTGGGGAAAAGTTGGAACAAGGTTCTTAGACCTAGAATTCAACTTTTGATTAGGAATTTGACCTTAGATTTGGATAATTTTGATATGCATGAACTCGTGAGAGTATGAGGATTCTGATAATATAAATGTTACCCAATTCCGAGACGTGGGTCCGAGGGACGTTTTGGTCATTTTTACCTAATTTCGCGTATTAGCTTAGAATTTCTTTGTAGAACCAGTTACTTGAAGTGTTATTTACATTATGCAATTGAATTGAATATATTTGGGTCATTTGGAGTCGAGTACTCGTGGCAAGAACGTGGTCTCGGGTTGATTATTGAGTCGGTTCGAGGTAAGTGGCTTGTCTAACTTTGTGGGGGGACCTCCCCCTTAGGATTTGGTATATTTGATAATTGAAATGCCTTGTACATAAGGTGACGAGTGTGTACTTAAGCTAATTGTTGAAAATCCAATTTTCTTTAAGTAATTTCAATTGTGTTCCTTCTTCTTGTTTCATTTTACTTGCAATTTAAACATGTTGTTAGCGTAGAAAAAACATGTCTAAATGACTTAACTATTTATTTGCTTAAACTTCCTTAATTAAATTATGTGAAGCATGTTAAATTAGAATTACCTGTCTTACTTAGTATGAAATTGAGCTTAATTGAGTATTCTTGTGTTGTTGCTGTGTGTTTTACTCAGGGACTACGAGACGGCATTCCGAGAGATCCCCTGAACATATTTATGATTTGGACTGAGGTGCGGGATACCAAGAGATCCCTGGCACATATATTGAGAATACCAAGAGATCCTCGGGATACCAAGAGATCCCTAGCATATATATTGAGGATACCAAGGGATCCTTGGGATACCAAGAGATCCCTTGTGTACATTGAGGATACCAAGAGATCCTCGGGATACCAAGAGATCCCCGGCATATACATTGAGGATACTGAGAGATCCCCGGCTATCATCCTTGATATGAGTGATATTTCCTTGTGGTTGTCTTTATCTCTGTTTTAGTTTTCGAAATCCTTATTATCCTATATTAAATTCTTACCGTAGATTCTCAATTGTACTGCTTATCTCATTTTTTCATTTATATATTTATTTAATCTCAGTAGGGCCCCGACCTTCCTCGTCACTACCCGATCGAGGTTAGGCTTAGCATTTACTAAGTACCGTTGTGGTGTACTCTTGCCCTTTCTGCGCATGTTTTTCATGTGCAGATCCAGATACT
The DNA here is from genome assembly GCF_000393655.2 of Nicotiana sylvestris. NCBI lineage: Eukaryota > Viridiplantae > Streptophyta > Magnoliopsida > Solanales > Solanaceae > Nicotiana > Nicotiana sylvestris. Next base: position 39,983,273 of record NC_091064.1, read on the forward strand.
TCGACTCAGACTTACCATCCTTGAGGCGAGGTGACCCTTCGGAGACTTCGAGGTATATCTGCTGCGTCCGCAGACCGAGGAGTCTCTCTCTATTCTCTCTTGTAGTTACAGCCCTTTTGTATTTACTTGTTTTAAACTATTCTGGAGTTAGAGCACTATGTAGTATCCTTAGTTTGTGATTCATGGGTTTCCGGGTTTTGGGAGAGATATATTAGATTTGAGAGTTATATTTTGTATGCAGAGCGGCACTTTTAATTGTTGTTTTATTACATTATCTCTATTTTAAATTGTTTTTCTTCCGCAAATTGGTTTATCTTCCGCATTTTAGGCTTACCTAGTTGTATAGACTAGGTGATATCACGATGGTTCATGGAGGAGAACCGGGTCGTGACAATACCAGAAAGAAGGATGGCATGCATGGCCAGTATTGAAGACCAAGACTTTTCTTTCCTTAACCTTAAGAACAAAAATAAAGTAAAAACTCACTTTAGCTAAACTAAGCATATTGAGAAACCAAAGTTTTCCAATAGAGAGTTATCAAAGAGAAAGCATAAGAAATGGCACTTCTGCAACCAAATATAAGTTTCGGTTATCCTGCATAAAGACACAAAATACGTCATTAGATTTTTTGATGTAATGACCCAAAGGGTCATATTCTGTTCTAGAACTCGAATCCGCATTTTGAGGCCTTAAAACCCTCATTTTATCTCTTCTCGATTTGCATGCGCAGTTCGAGCACGTATCCAGAAAGCCCTTATGTGAAAAATTTATGAAACGATGATTTTTTGCCTAAAAAGTTGATTTTTGTTGACTTCGATCAACGTTTTAGGTAAACGGACCCGGACCCGTATTCCAATGGTCCCGGAGGGTCCGTAGTAAAATATGGGACCTGGGCATATGCCCAAAATCGTATTTCGAGGTCCCTAGCCCGAGAAATGAATTTTTGAAGGAAATTGATAAGACTGAAAATGTAATAATTTAAAGGATTTGATCTTGTTAGTATCGGGATCGTATTTTGGTTCCGCAGCCTAGTACAGGTCCGTTATAATATTTAAACCTTATTTGTGAAATTTGGTGAAAAACGAAATTTATTTGACGTGATTCGGAACTTTGGTTTAGAAAATAGAAGTTTTGAAACTATCTTGAAAATTTCATGCAATTTGGTGCTAAATTCGTAGTTTGAGGTGTTATTTTGGCGATTTAATTGCGCGATCAAGTTCGTATGATGTTTTAATACTTGTGTGGATGTTTGGTTTGGAGCCTCAAGGGCTCGGGTGAGTTTCTGATAGCTTACGAAGTGTTTTGGACTTCAGAAAAATAGCTGGTGTACTTCAGCTGGTCTGCTTCAGACCTTGCAAATGCGAGGTCAGGGTTCACATTTGCGATCACTGTTGAGGTCACATTTGTGAGGCCTTCATCGCAAATGCGAAGAAAGGTTGGGCCAAGCAGTCTTCGCAATTGCAAACATTTCTTCACATTTGCGAAGTAAAACTGGGAAGGGCAGGGATCGCAATTGCGACAATTTCATCGTATTTGCGAAGGATTAGGTTCCCATTTGCAAACTTACCTTCGCAATTGCGAAAGCAGCAGAAATGTGGAGGACTTCGCAATTGCGATGATTCTTCACAATTGCGATGATTCTTCACAATTGCGAGCTTTGCAATTGCGAAGCTCAGGTCGCTAATGCGACATCTGTAGCTGATAACTTTGGAGTTAGACGGGATTTTTCATTCATTCTCCCATTTTTCAAAACCTAAACCTCAAGAGGCGCTTTTCCAAAGACCATTTTTCCCCAAATCATAAGTAAATGATTCTTAACTCATTTCTTTCAATCTATTACATCTTTTTACAAGATTTCATCCTAGAATCTAGGGATTTTTATGGTGGAATTGGGTGTTTTTGGGTAGAACTTATAAATTTGGGAATTTAGACCTCAAATTAAGGTCGGATTCCAAAACCAATTGTATATCCAGGCTCGAAACTTCAGGTTTTGGTCCGAATTTCAGGTTTTGACCAAGCGGGTCCAGGGTCAGTTTTTTGGACTTTTTGGGGAAAATGTTAGGAAACTTATAATTATGCATTGTAACTGATTTCTTTAGCGATAATTGATGTTATTAAGTTAATTATGACTAAATACGAGTGGAATGAAGGTGGAATCGAGGGGTAAATCGGTAATTGAGCTTTGAATTGCCCGTTGGATTGTGATAAGTGTTTGGTCTAACCTTGACTCGAGGTATTAGGGATCCCCAACTTAATTGCTATGTGAAATTCCATGTGTGTGGCGTATAGGTGTGGTGACGAGTACCTACGAGTCACCAAATTATCTGTTTAGCATGTTCCCTTCCTCGTTCCTAGTATATTGTTTTCCTGTCTTAACTGCTACTTGCTTATTGATGCTTCCATATCTAATTGCTTCTTGTTAAATGTTGTTTTCTCTATTGAAGGTATTAATTATTCCGTAGTTTCATTATATTACATTGTTGGTTTAAGTTGGTTTATTGGTACTTCATGGTACACTTTGGTTGGTCTCGCTGTGTAGAATAACTGATGAAGTTTCATAATTATATAGATTTCCCATTGTTTTGGTTTGAGGTATAAATGTTGTGGAGGGTTTTGAGCTAAATTGTGAAATACTTGTTCTTATTTTTTGATTGGTACTGATATGGTGGGATTGGGTTTCACGCCGCAATAGGAGGAATAAGGGTGAAATGTGATTATTTGGTGGGATCGGGTTGCGCACCGCAACAAGGAGTAATAAGGGTGGACAAGTGGAATCGGGTTGCATGCCGCAGCAGGAGGAATAAGGGTGATATATATTGAGGAGTAATAAGGGTGGACTGGTGGGATCGGGTTGCACGCCACAACAAGGAGTAATAAGGGTGAACGTTCATATTGTTGCTTGTTATATGGTAGGATCGGGATGTGCGTCACATCATTTTGTTGTTTATATATTCATCCTCTATTGTGATTTTATTCCGTGGTATTTTAACTCTCTTAAGGATTGGTTATAGCTGAGTACTAGCAAATTATTTGGGTTCCGTATTTATTTGCTATAAGTTACTATTCCATTTCGTTCCATATTTCCTTTTTGATTTATTATATACTGTTGCGGGTTATATTATATATGCCCTGCCGTAGCCTCGCCACTACCTCATCGAGGTTAGGCTTAGCACTTACCAGTACATGGGGTCGGTTGTACTGATACTGCACTCTGCACTTTCTGTGTAGATTTTGGAGCTGGTTGTGGCTGATCGAGAGGTCGGTTACAAGCATTCATCCATGAGACCCAAGGTAGTCCTACAGGCGTCCGCAGGCCCTGGTGTCTCCTCCTATATCTTCCTCATTTCTGTTTTATTTTCTTTCGAGACAGATGTATTTTTCTTTCAAACCCATACTTGTAGTACTCATAGAATGTTTGTGAGTTGTGACACCAGTTTCTGGGTGGTAACTATTTTGGTGTTGTTAATAGCATGAGGATAATCAGTTAGTTTTGTACTTCCTCTTTTATTTCCGTCGATCTATGTTTTGTTAAATCTTTATTATAAAATGTAAAGGAAAAAGGTGAATAGGACTCTAACATTGTCTTTCCTAGCGAGTGCGATGTTAGGTGCCATAACGGTCCCGACGGTGGGAAATTTGGATCGTGACAAGTTGGTATCAGAGCACTAGATTGCCTAGGTCTCACAATTCACGAACAAGCTTAGTAGAGTCTGAGGGATCGGTACGGAGACGTCTGTGCTTATCCCTCAGAGGCTATAGAGTTAGGAACAATTTCACTTTTATTCTTCTCTGTCATGCGATTTGATCTCTCAATGCTAATTGAACTCTCTACTCTGTTCCTTCGTAGATGGCGAGAATGCCTACCGCTTCATCAACTGATCAGCAGCTCCTATGAGGGGCAGAGGACGAGGCTGAGGCCGAGGCTGTGCTAGAGGATGAGGTAGGGGCAGGGCTCAGCCCAGAGCTCGAGCACCAGCACCAGCGGCAGAGCCTCAGGTAGAGTTTTATGAGGAAGCTCCGACCCAGACCGTTCCAGCAAATCCAGCTAAGGTTCCAGAGGGGTTCATAGCTACCCCGGTACTTCAAGATGCTTTGGTCTGTCTAGTGGGCCTTATGGAGGGTGTTACTCAGTCCGGTACATTCCCTGTAGCACCAGCCATCTCTCGGGCTAGGGGAGGAGCACAGAATCCTGCTACTCTCACTCTGGAGCAGATGGCTCCCCAGTTTTAGACTCCAGAAGCTCATCCAGTTGGGGTAGTTCCACCAGGTGTTGTAGCATAGACCGGCGATGGATCAACTATGTCTTCTGAGGCCTTGTGGAAATTGGATAGGTTTACTAAGATTTTCACCACTACTTATGGTGGTACATATTCAGAGGATCCCTAGGACTATCTAGACAGTTGTCACGAGGTGTTACGGAATATGGGGATAGTGGAGACCAATGGGGTCGACTTTGCTGCCTTTCGTCTGTCAGGTTCCGCCAAGAAATGGTGGAGGGATTATTGATTGGCCAGACCAGTTGGGTCACCGGCCCTCACTTGGGGCCAGTTCTCTTAGCTATTTTTGGAGAAGTATCTTCCTATCACTCACAGAGAGGACTATCGGAGGCAGTTTGAGCGCCTTCAGTAGAGTTCTATGATTGTCACTCAGTACGAGACCGAATTTGTTGATTTGGCCTGGCATGCTATTCTTATACATCCAACCAAGAGAGACAGGGCGAGGAGGTTTATTGAGGTACTTGCTCAGCCTATCAGATTGCACATGGCTAAGGAGTCAGGGAGTGAGATTTCTTTCCAGGATGCAGCCAATATGGCCTCGAGCTTGTTGCTTCATATGACCAAGAGCGATCCAATTTGGCTGATAAGACGAGTCAAGATGAGAAGCTGGAGCTGGTTTCCAAAGTTAAGGAGCATCTTGAATCGTTCAAACTTGAAGCAAGTGAGAAAGTCAAGAAAGTTTCCTCTAGTGAAAAGAAACTGAAGAGAGTTGTGAATAAGTAACAGACATTACAACAAGAGAGGGAGAACCTCGAATGTGTTATAGAAGCGACTCAAAAGGAGGTTGAAGAGATTCGGGCAAAATTTTCGACTGCCGAGACTGAGTTCTCTTCATATGACAACATAAATTTGCTGACTGTTGATGAGTCGGCCAATTTGGAGGAGAAGAAGAAGAACTTGGAGACTAGGTGTCAAGAATTTATCAACTACAAGTTTTGTTTAGATTAGGCTATTAGAATTATCTCCCCTTTTATCATTATGTTAGATTGACCTAGTGGATATTCATTTCACCTTAAATAAGATTGCTTCCCATTTTCTTTACATTGCCCGACATCTATCTTAGTCGCATAATTTTCAACTTTACATGCTTATAACGAAAGATTCATATCTTGATGTGGGAGAGTCCAAATAACGAATCGTTTGATTCTAGAAAATTAGACTTAAGTATCTAAAATATATCCAAAACCTAGAATCAAACACCTTCAGAATCAGCCCAAATAATATTTTTTAAACCAACTTTGGATTCCAGCACGTTGAAAATTTCAGATTTGCGCAGTCTTACCAAAAAATCATATCTTGGTGTAGAAAAGTCAAAATCACGAACCGTTTGATTTTTTGAAAGCTTAACTTGCAAAATTTAATTCTTTAAGGATAGTTTCTAATAATAGTTCGAATTCAATATTAAATTCTGATGCGGCGATGATTTCAAATTTGTTCGACTTCACCAAAACTTTTGTATCTTGATGTAGGAACATCGAAATCACAAACAGCTTGATCTATTGGAAACTTAACTTCAAAATCTATAACATATCCAAAATACAAAAATTAATACCTTAAGGATAGTTTCAGATAATATTTCGAAGTCAATAATAAACTCTGATACACTGACGATTTCAGATTTGCGCGACTTTGCCAAAAGTTTTGTATCTTGAAGTAGGGATGTCGAAATCATGAACCACTTGATTTATTGAAAACTAAACTTCAAAATCTAAAACATATCCAAAATGTAAAATTTATTTCCTTAAGGATAATTTCAAATGATAGTTCGAAGTTGACTTTGGTTTCTGATATGCCGACATTTCCAAATCAGCGCGACTTCAATAAAAGTTTGCATCTTGGTATGGAAGCCTCTAGATTGTATGACCTTTTTAATTTTCAGACATTGGAATTCAAGACCTTCATTATCACCAAATATATGCGGTTCAAGTCTCATTGAATTTGAAACGTCGTGAAGGCACACAAAAAAAACTTGAAGGTTTGGCGAACATGAAGGCATAGTGAATCCTCGGACTTCAATGCAAATGTTGGGCGGCCTCCTAAAATATGTTAATAATTTCATTGAAGACACCAATTTACCTTAGCGGCTTGCCCCCTTTAAATCAAATGGGATCCAAAGTTTAATAGAAGAATGGTATCTCAGCTTGATTTTCAAGTGCTGATTGAATGGATCACATTCCATCGTACTTCATTCGAACAACGATAGGGGATTATGTATCTTTTGAATTTATGCACTAAACTCAGAATGAAACTCTAAGCTGCCTAAGTACCTCGGTGAAGAGGATCAAGTCATACCTTAGTTCAGAATGGGTGATATTTTTTTTATGTCCTAACTTTTGCCTAGGCTGCCTCTTTCGAGGTTTTTTTTAACCTAGCGGACCCTTTTTGTGGTTCGTACATAGTTTAAACTCATGCGGGCTAGGAGTGTAGGAATATATAGTTTAGGCTCATGCATTAAGGAGCGTTGCAACTTCAAGTATAATACTTCTTCAAGAAGTTTCCATTGATGGGGCCAATTCTCATGCCATCTGCATCAACCAGCTTGTAAGCCCCACTTGAATAAGCTTCTTGCATGATATATGGCCCATCCCATTTTGAAGTGAACTTCCCTACAGGTTTATGGGAAGTAATAATGGGTTTTCGTATGGCAAGGACTTGATCACCTACTTGAAAGGATCTGGGGCAAACTTTTTTATTGAAGGCGCGAGATAATCGAGCTTGATAACATGAAAGACTCTGTTGAGCTTCCAACCTATTCTCATCAAGAGCCTCCAACTCTGCTAATCGAAGTCGAGCATTTTCTTCATCAGTGATCCCTTCTTGAATAGCCAATCGTAATGAAGGTATTTGACGCTCGAGTGGAAAGACAATTTCGACTCCATAAACGAGTGCATAAGGGTCGCTTGTGTTGGCATGCGATGAGTTTCCCTATATGCCCACAGAGCTTCCTCCATATGGTCAAGCCAATCCCGTTTAGATTTGGAGATGACTTTCTTTAACAAGTTGCATAGAGTCTTGTTGAATGCCTCGGCTAGACAATTGGCAGCATCATTGTACATAGAAGAGTTACGTTGGTCCAGACTGGTGTTATCCACATACCCCAGAATGTGCCTCTTGCAAAGCCTGGAGTGCTTATTCTTCCACCAAGCATCGCAATAGTACTCCCTTGAATGACCTTCTGTATAGAGTATCTTTGTAGTAAAGGAAGCGAGGTGCATGGCGACGGATTTCAGTCCTTCTCCTCAGATTTTCTGGAATTATCCCATAGCTTAAGTAGTCGATAATGGGTTATCACCATTCTTCTTCCTCATTTTCAAAAATAGCAACAAGATGCTTGAGTTCATTTTCTTCTCCTTCAGCCTCACTTGGCGGCGGTACTACCCATTTTTGGCAGACAGTAACTTGCGCGTGATCGGGAAGGGTTAATAATGAAGGTAGGGTAGCTAAAGCATCAGCCTTCTTGTTTTCTTTTCTTGGCACATGTTGAATAGTCATGTCACTGACCCAGCCCATTAATATTTTAGCATAATCATAATATTGGCGTAGTTCAGGTTTCTTGACCTCGTAACTACCTAAAATCTGGTTGATCACCAACTGAGAGTCACCAAAGATTTGAAATTGCAACTGCTTTATTTCGACAGCCATTTCAAGCCCAAGTATTAGTGCTTGATACTCAGCAACATTGTTAGAGAAGAGTTGCATCAACATAAAAGAGTAGGATAGAACTTCACCTTGAGAAGTGACAAATACTACACCAGCACCAGCTCCTCCGCGATGTGCAGCACCATCAAAGTACATCTTCCACAGAGGCTGAATTTCAATGACCATTGCCTCCTTATCAGGTAGTTCGTCAGTTAGCTCCCAATCATCAGGTATAGTGTGATCTGCCAAGAAGTCCGCTAACGCTTTTCCTTTTATAGCCTTTTGAGGGATCTACACAATTTTAAATGGTTGAAACTGGAGGTACCACCTTTCTAGTCAATCACTAAGTAAAGGTTTTGACATCACGAATTTGATGGGATTTGCTCTAGAAACCAAACAAACGACATGTGCTTGAAAGTAGTGCTTCAACTTTTGGATTGAGAAGACTAGCGCCAAACATAACTTTTCGATTGGCGAATAATTCAGATCATTTGGTGTCATCATCCTGCTCAAGTAGTAAAGGGAGTTTTCTTTCCCTTTGCTATTTTCTTGGGCAAAAACGCTCTACAGACCTTTCTTGTGCTGAAATATATAGTATCAACGGCTTTCAAAGTATAGGGGCTGCCAAAACTGGAGGCTTCATCAAGTAAGTTTTGATACTTCCCAAGAAAGTGTGGGAATTCATCTTTCGGGCACAGATTGTTGAGATCCCAAAAGTCAATGCACACTCGAATTTGGCCATTTTTATTCCTTACAGAGACAATACTTGAAACCCATGTTATATATTTAACTTCACAAATAAGCCAGCTTCGATGAGTTTGTTGACTAGAGTTTCAATCAAGGGAACTAATTCCAGCCTAAAGCGCCTTCGAGCTTGTTTAATGGGGCGAGCACCATTCTTGACTGCAAGGTGATGGACTGATACTTTCGAGTCCAAGCCAGGCATCTCTTTGTAACTCCAAGCAAAGACATCCCTGAACTCTTTGAGTAACTCAATATAAGTGCTTTCTTCATCAACTTCTAATAAATCACTTAGGTAGGTGGGTCTTGGTTCTTCATCGATGCCAAGGTTAACTTCTTTTAAGGCATCAATTGTCGTCTTCATCCCTTCTTCAAGTCCAGGTGGAGCATCTTTCATATCTTCATCTTCTTGAGGGTCCCCATCGTTGAAGGATATATGATAATACAGTGAAACATCTTCCAATTCTGCATTATCCTCCATTGAATATGGAACACCATTCTCGCCTTGTACAGTAACATGATATGAAGAACCCATACTTTCTTCATCTTCGTCACATTTTTTAGTATAGACCACAGTGTATGGCTTTACCTTTAGTACCTCATCACATGAAACCATGACTATTATTTGTCGCCTTATTCTAGAAGGAACCAGTCTTTGGAAATCCTTAGAGATCTTCCGAATTTTGGGCGAAGTAGGTATCCATGTATTTCGATAATTTCTCTGAAGCTTATTCCCTTTATTTAATGTACCCAATCTCTCAAACACGGAAGTCCTCACAGTTGATTTTCCAAGTCGATCAAAGACAGAAGGCTTGTTAGAAGCGGCAGATTCATCTTCTACAGTGATACAATTGCTGCTCGCCTTTCTTATAGAGATACACACTGGTGACGGTTGCTTGTATCCCAAACCTTCACGTGGTTGCCTCGTTGCAGTTTCTGATGGGAGTTTTCCTAACTTTGATGGTTCATTGGGATTGTATCTAGCTTTTGCAAATATCCTGTAAGCGTTAGGATCAAAACCTTTATCTATTCGCTTTGTAGGGAGTGCCACATTCTGCAAATGATTTTGGGCCACAAACCCTGAAAGTGGATTTGAGGATGACTTTACTACCTTAATTTTATTTTACCAGAAGAGTTAACTCCTTTAGAATGTTAGTTTGGAGATTAGATGATTCACCTTCATCTTTCTTCCTTTTAGGGACATATTGGAGCACATGAGTTACTTTCTTGCCATAAGACGCAATATCTCCTCTATAAAATTTATTCAAGTTAGGTTGTACCCCCTCAGTAATAGCCTAGGCTCTACCAGCAGTCACTTCAGCTCTTTTAGTTGTGGGCTCATCATTTTTTCTTTTCATGACATCATCAGCTTTTAGCTCCTTCACAATGTGGTTCTTCAAGTAGAACTTAGCATCAGGGAAGTGTGACTCAGCCTCGGTAAATGGCTTGTCATCAGAAATTATCTTCTTCTCGACTTCACCTTCGTAGTAATTAAAATATTGATGGTAGGTAGATGGAACCACTTTATTCTCATGTATCCAAGGCCTTCCAAGCAAGACGTTGTATGAAGTCTTTGTATCGATCACATGCAGCCATTCACTTGATTGCATATCTTCAATGGTGATTCCCAACCTTATCGCACCTATGGATCTTTTCCCCCATTGGTTGAATCCTTGGATCATCGCATAACTTTCCGAGAGTTCGTTCATGGGAATACCAAGTTCTTTCACAGTGCGAATTGGTAAGATGTTCACTGAGGATCCTCCATCAACCAAAATTCGATTTACCCTTTCATCACGCATATAGCCAACCAGGTACAACATGATGAGTGCCACCTAGTAGAAGGTCGTCATTTATGAACGTTACTTTTTCCTCACATGCGTTAACTTTTTGAGGAATAGACACGATGAGCTTTTATGAAGATAGTGCCAATGGTAGGTCATCACTCTTTTCTTCCCCTTTATCAGCATTGCAACAAGGGGCCTCAATACCATCATGAGAAATCTTCATGCAAAACCAACATGGCAAGTAATCCTCCAAGGTCAAGGGATGTCGTAGCTTTTGAGGGTGGTGCACCTCCATTTTTGCTTTCCCCAAACGCCTAACTAGATTCTGTTTAATTGGTCGTTTTACCATCATTTTCCTTGTTGGTTGTTCTATCGATTCTTTTCGTGGGCTCCTTTTATGGCGCCTACGATGAGTCACCAACGTCCAACCTTCATCATCATCAGGTTGATCAACTTCAACTTTGTTGATCTCCAGTAATCCTTCATCGTTAATTTCTTTAAAACAACATAATTCATCCAGACCGAATGAGCCAAAGGTTATAGAGACTTGGTTTGTGCTTGCTTTCTCATCTTCAAGCACAATCTTCTTTTCACGAGTCAAGTCTATAACTTTGTCCTTGAAGACAAAGCACTTCTCTAGAGTGTGGCTCACAAGTCAATGGTATTTGCAGTAATTTGGGTCATTCATTTTACCAGCTTCATTCGGCCGCTTCATCTCCAGAAGCTCAATGAGATTTAACTCGAGGAGTTCTTCAAAAATTGCTGGCACATCAGTATCAAGAAATGGGTACTCCTTCTCTTGCATTTCTTTTAGAGTCAACTTCCCACTTTGTTTATCTTGAAAAGAAGTGGATTTCATACTCTGCTTCTTGCTCACCTTTGTTGTGAACTTCACAGGTGATGTGTTAACATTCATAGCTTCTTTGTTTTCTGATCATGGTACAAACTTGCCCCATTTACTAACTTCTTGTGTGTCGCTCCCTTTGCGAGGCTCATAGATTGGCAGCCTTTCGTTTCCAGTGGAGGCCATGCTTAACTCCATGTCATGGGCATGAGTCACAAGTTCTGCAAATATGCTAGGCTTGATACCTTACAAGATATAGTGGAGTCCCCAATACATGACGTGGATGCACATCTCTATGCTAGAAGCTTCACTAAGTCTCTCTTTGCAGTTGAGGCTTGCATTCCTCCAATGATTGATAAAGTCAATAACTGGTTCACCCTTTCGTAGACGAGTATTTGTAAGTTTTATCATTCTCACGGTACGTCTCATGCTATAAAAGCGATTGAGGAACTCTTGCTCTAGTTGATCCCAGCTATCAATAGATCCAGCCTCGAGGTCTGTGTACCAGTCAAAAGCATTTCCTTTTAGTGAGTGGACAAACTGCTTGACAACGTAATCTTCATAAGTCCCAGCATTGTTGCAAATCTCAACGAAGTGCGCCACATGTTGCTTTAGATTACCTTTTCCATCAAACTATTGAAACTTTGGAGGTTGATAACCATCAGGCATCTTAGACATATCGACCCTTGTCGTGTATGGCTTTGCATATATAAGGGAGGACTTGGCAACAACTTCATACTTGTTCTTAATGGTTCCTTCAATGAACTCCTTCAGTTGATCGATATCATCCCTTCAGATTAGACGGGGATAGCCTTAGTGGATGCTACTTGTCTAGGGGGAGAATCACTCTCTGGAACTTCTGGGAGCTTGACAGGTGCATGGGTGGATTCTTCTTCCATCAAGATTCCCACCCTATGTGTTAGCTTGTCGATTATAGCATCTTGATTTTGCATGCACTTGGTCAAGCCAGCGATTGCTTCCGTCAAGTTTGCCAACTGATTGCTTCCGTCAAGTTTGCCAATTGTTCCTCCACAGATGAAGTGTTTGTCACTATGGCTTGCATGATTGTCGTGGACGATGGAGAGTAGCATGGATTTTCACACATATTGATCCTTGATTGGTTCACTCTATATGGTGTAAGTGGGGAGGATCCATCACTTGAAGCATCATCATCTTCCTTCATAGCAGAGTGCTTGGATCCGGAGAGGTCAAGCATAGTAAGAGTTTTCTTGATCTTTTCAGCAACATTGCTTCCTCCTTCAGGTGTGTTTGTGGAAGATCTTGCTCCTTTTGAGGATGAAGATCCAAAAACAAGGGTTGATGCGGACGACACTTGGGGTGCTTGTTGATCTAACGAGCTTGCTTTGCTCCTCGTAACTGATCCAAAGCTTCCAAAGGTAACATCGAGGATGTTTTCCACATCAGCATAGAACCTGGAATTAGTAGCCTTGATGAAAGTTGGACTGGAGTTGATTTTCTTTGAAGCCATTTCAATGTTCTTGAACTTTGGTGATTGAAAAGTTGAGATGAGAGGTAGAGATTGTCCCACTGGGCGAGCCAGAATTTGTAGACAATAAATTGCGTCGATAAAATAAAATCAAGACCAAAAAATATCACAACATTGTAGTATTTTATTTCATATATTTGAGTGTTACAATATCTATGAATCCTCTGATTCTTCTTTCCAATTTTAAATAAATTCAAGGCCCTTTGAGTTTGATCTTGAATCTATAGTTGTTGCCACGAACGATGATATTGTTCTTGAGCTTTAACTTGATTTCTTGAACTTGACCTTGATTTGTTCTTTGTTCTTGAGCTTGAACTTGATTTGTTCTTCGTTCTTGAGCTTGAACTTGATTGCTTGAAGCTTGAAACTTGTGGAAGAATTTGTAGTGTTTGGTCCACGAGCTCTTTCTTTCTTCTTGTTATAACTTCTGGTGTTTTTTCTGGGTTATGAAGACACATATTTATAGTTTTGGGAGGGAAGAGTTGTGATGAGAACAAAATATTTCCGACCAATCAGATTAAAGAGTGACAAGGCCCCAATTGATTGGTCAGAACATATTACTTGTACACGTGGCATGATTTTATTGGCCTTTTAATTTGACTTGGCATGCGTTATCATTTTGATACATGGCATGATCCCATTGGCTCTTTTGTTTGACTTAGTGTGCCACGTCATTTCACGCGTGATACCAAACTGAGCCTCTAGGAAAATGATATCTTGTGCCTGATGAAGTGGGCTTAATGAAGTGGGCTCATCACTTTAGCTCAATTAAATGGGATAGCCCAATGAACTAAAACTTATTTATTTAATCCATATATAGTGTATTTATATAATTAATTAAATTATATTAGCCCATAATATTTATTTGGCCTAATATATCTTGCATATAAATATAGTCCAAATTATTTAATAAATTTAATTATAATAAAATATATATGCCTACATAACTATAAAATCATGAAGTATAATCACTTTCGTATACAGAACACTTACCCCAATTCATATGGGGAAAATCGCCTCAAAGATCGCTTCAATCTGAGCTCCATAACTCCAAATGTGTTAAAATGGAAACCTAGAAATATGGATTCTGCACAGGTATTTACTCCTCGCGATCACGGAAAATGCTTTGCGATCGCGAAACACAACTTTTCTCAGCCCAAAATTTTCCCTTCGCGATCGCGGCAAATGCTTCGCGTTTTGCGAAGAACAAGTGCCTAGCTCTTCCAGACAACCTCTAGTATAATGGTCATAGAGTTTTGTACAATATTCCAAATTGAAAATGGTTTAACTTTTTGAAAACTAGACACCAAGGGCTACAACTTTCATGCTTTTCTCATCTCTCAGTTCCTTATAAATTATGAGATATAGGCTTCCAAAATAAGCCTTGTGCAACACAATTTTCTTCTTCACGATTTCCAAAGTCTTCCCGGATAGGCTGTAGTGTATCAATCATAACATTTCGTACACAAATACAATTTCCAAATGGTTTGATTTTCTGAAACTAGACACAGAGGGCTACAAAATTTATTTTTGGATCATCTCCAAATTCCTTATAGATTGCGAGATATAAGCTTTCAAAATCGGGTCAGTACAGTAGAAAGTTCCCTCTACGCGATCGCGAAAGGTCTTCCGCGATTGCGAATCGTCTTCCATTTCACTCATCGTGTTCGCGTCCAATTCCCACGATCGCATAGCACACTATTGTAGCTAAAAATCAGCAGCTAAAAATGGCCTAGAAATGGTCCGAAACCACCCCAAAACTCACCCGAGCCCCTCGGGACCCTATCCGATCATACCAACAAGTCTCAAAACATAACACGGACTTAGTCGAGGCCTCAAAGCACATCAAACAATGCTAAAATTACGAATCACACCCCCAATTCAAGCCTAATGAAACTAAGAAATTTCAACTTCTACATTTGATGCTGAAACATATCAAATCACTTCCGATTGACCTCAAATTTTGCACACAAGTCACATTTGACATTATAGACTTGCTCCAATTTTCGGAATCAGAATCCGACCCCAATATCAAAATGTCCACTCCCCGTCAAACTTCACAAAAATCTTCAAATTTTTAACTTTCGCCAAATGACCCCGAAATGACCAACGGACCTCCAAATCCACTTCCGGGCGCGCTCCAAATACAAGAATCACCATACGGAGCTATTCTCAGACTTGGAATCCCAAACGGACATCAATAACATTGAAATTCACTTTAACCCAAATTTATGAAATTCTTCCAAAATACCGACTTTTCATAATAAGCACCGAAATGCTCTCGGGTCACCCAAAATCCGATCAGGACAAGTCCGAATTTATTATACGAATCTATTGAAACTTTCAAATCTCGATTCCAAGGTCGTTTACTCAAAATTCAAATCTTGTTCAATTCTTCCAACTTAAAGCTTTCGAAATGAGAATTTCTTTCTAAATCAACTCCGAACTTCCCAAAATTCAATTCTGACCACGCGTACAAGTCATAATACCTGAAGTGAAGCTGCTCATGGCTTCAAACCGCCGAACGACGTGCTAGATCTCAAAACAACCGATCGGATCATTACATAGGAAATATTTTGTTTGATTTGATAATATTTAGGTAACTTGTTAGCTGTTATATTTCGCTTCCCGACATCTAATTAATAGGTTCGAATACAAGGGTACCTTTCTTTGAGCCTTGCATGGAGTGAATCTAATTAATCTGTTCAGGAGTACCTGCCATGTACAATAAAAAAACGTTATTATTATTTTCGCAGTCCTAAATTAGTTGTCATATTTCGCTTCATACAAGTCAATTTGACTAATATTCAAATTAAATTGGATAAGATTAAATATATTAAAATTTAAATTTAAATATTTAAAAATCGCATAAAATATTACTACAAATTATAATGTGCTTCTTATGTTAATATAATAAAAAATATTTTAAAATATTGATCAGTAATATAATTTAACTTACGAGAAAAATGAAATATGACTAAAAAAATTTTGCTAATAAAATATGACTAATTTGGTACGAAAGGAGTACTATTTTACTACTACTACTAGAGTTTTTGACCAATATTGTCCCTTATCTTTGAGGTTAAGTCTATTTTAGTCCCTCAAATATAACTCTGAGCATATTTAGTCCCTTAATTATTCTAAAGTTAAGCACCTTTAGTCTCACTGACAGAATGTGAAAACTAGTGGTGTTAACCAACTCTGATTCATGAAGCAAATCTTCTACTCTAAAGCAAAACGTTTCCTCTCCTTTTATTTGATAACACAAATTATCACTTTAATTCCTCATTTTTGTGTCTTATAAAATGTCTAACCTTGAAAATATCCCCTTCTGTGCAAGTTTTCAATGAGAAAATGACATTGTGTAACCACTGTAAAAATAATAGCCGAAAAAATGTATAAAATTTGATATATATATATATATATATATATATATATATATGTGTGTGTGTGTGTGTGTGTGTGTGTGTGTGTACACATTCTGTATGTTGATATACAAAAATTATACAAATTTTATATACTTTTTCGGCTACCAGATGTAAATAGTTTCTGGCACGGGCTAAAAATGTTAATACAATCTGGTTATTCGTTTGCTTCAATAATATGCCTAGAAATGATATTGGCAACTCTATTTTTTCAAATTTTAACTTTTCTTTTTGGACACCAACAATGTTTACTTATTCTCGTCCTTATTATTATGTGGATAACGATGCCCCTCAAGAGTTGGAGTCAAATTACTTCATGAGCTTACGGTTTAATTACCTCCATTTGAGGTATGATAACTCAATCATTGAGCTATATAGCCCGCATCGGTTTGGTCGTCAATTCAGGTTTTACCAGAATGTCCTCAGTTTTTTGGATAATGATATCCATAGCGCCTCTCTATATGAAGGACTCAGATTTTGGAGGATTTGCACACTGTATCGGTCTATGTCACCTGCGGCGTTTCCCCAATGGGAGATCCTGTGGAGAAGCCTTTCTCTACCAATTATATGTATTGGTAGGAGAAAGTGCATGGAAAGTTTCTCGAGAATAATTTACAAGCTCTGGTAGACAATGTTGGGGTAAAATCTACTACTCCTTTAGGAGGTAAAGATCAAAGTGTTGGAAAGACGCTCTCAAAAGTCAAAGAACCACCTACTCCAAACCCAAAAGTAGTTATACAACATAAGAAAAGGAAGCTTAAATCCTCAAAGACAGCTTTGAAAGAGGTGGTGTGCACTTCAATAGATATAGAGAAACACCCTCCAGTTCTTCCATTTAGCACGCGAGTTCCTCAAGATACAATCTAGAGTAACAATGAATATCAAAATTGGAAAAGAAAACGGCCTAACCCAGTAGAGATCGTAGAGGTTCCAAGTATTGATAGTCTCTCAAGAACGCATACAGCTTGTAACAAAGAGGTAAAATACAATCACCTCGCCTTTTTCCTTCCCTTTTTTTGAACGAATAGCTTCACTATGAAGTACTTACTTTATTTGCCTTTTCCTTATACAGTTAAACATCATTGGGCATCCGATGGTATCCCCACATGACAAGCTGCAAGTGAGTTATGAATCTATTGGAGGGCCTACGTTTAAAGTGAAGTCATCTTCAAAGGCATCATCTCTTCCTCATGATAAAGACCTAAAAAGACAAACTCCAAATGAGATAACTCATGTTCCACCAATGACAAATACAACAGTATCTATTTTTGAAGGAAAAAGCATTGTCTTTAATCGCAAAAAAGAATTCATCTTGGGACCTTGGGAGGATATTTGCAATAGACTCTCCAAAACTCGTGCGGAATTGCTCTCATCTTATAGGGAGCAAATCACTGAGATTTTTGAGGATATGAAAAAGACAAATATTTTAGATCTTTATCCATTAGAGTGTTTACTGGATTCTCTTTTCGAGCTTGCTACTTCATATGAATAAGAGCGATCTAATTTGGCTGATAAGATGAGTCAAGACGAGAAGCTGGAGCTGATTTCCAAAGCTAAGGAGCGTCTTGAATCATTCAAACTTGAAGCAAGTGAGAAAGTCAAGAACGTTTTCTCTAGTGAAAAGAAACTGAAGAGAGTTGTGAAGAAGTTACAGACATTACAACAAGAGAGGGAGAACCTCGAAGGTGTTATAGAAGCGACTCAAAAGGTGGTTGAAGAGATTCAGGAAAAAGTTTCAGCTACCGAGACTGAGGTCTCTTCATATGACAACGTAAATTTGCTAACTGTTGATGATTCGGCCAATTTAGAGGAGAAGAAGAAGAACCTGGAGACTAGCTATCAAGAATTGATCAACTACAAGTTTTGTTTAGACTACCCTATTAGAATTATCTCCCCTTTATCTTTATGCTAGATTGACCTAGTGGATATTCATTTCATCTTAAATAAGATTTCTTCCCTTTTGCTTTACATTACCCGACATCTATTTAGTCGCATAATTTTTAGCTTTATACTCTTATAACAAAAGTTTCATATCTTGCCATGGGAGAGTCCAAATAACGAACCATTTGATTTTTAGAAAATTAAACTTCATATCTAAAATATATCCAAAACCTAGAATCAAACACCTTCAGAATCGGCCCAAATAATATTTTTGAAACCAACTTTGGATTCCACCACGTTAAAAAATTTAGATTTGTGCAGTCTCACAAAAAAAATCATATCTGGTGTAGAAAAGTCAAAATCACGAACCGTTTGATTTTTTGAAAGCTTAACTTGCAAAATTTAATTCTTTAAGGATAGTTTCGGATAATAGTTCGAATTGAATATTAAATTCTGATGCGACAATGATTTTAAATTTGCACGACTTCACCAAAACTTTTGTATCTTGATGAAAGAACGTTGAAATCACAAAATCGTTTGATCTATTGGAAACTTATCTTCAAAATCTATAACATATCCAAATTACAAAATTTAATACCGTAAGGATAGTTTCAGATAATATTTTGAAGTCAATACTAAATTCTGATACACTGACGATTTTAGATTTGCGCGACTTTGCCAAAAGTTTTGTATCTTGAAGTAGGGACATCGAAATCACGAACCACTTGATTTATTGAAAACTAAACTTTAAAATCTAAAACATATCCAAAATGTAAAATTTATTGCCTTAAGGATAATTCATATGATAGTTCGAAGTCGACTTTGGTTTCTGATATGCCGAGAGTTCCAAATTAGCGCGACTTCACCAAAATCTTGTATCTTGGTGTGGAAGCCTCGATATTGTAAGACCTTTTTAATTGTCAGAAAATGGAATTCAAGACCTTCGTTCTCACAAAATATATAGGGTTCAAGTCTCACTGAATTTGAAACATCGTGAAGGCACACCAAAAAAAACTTGAAGGTTTGGTGAACATGAAGGCATAGTGAATCCTCGGACTTCAATTCAAATGTTGGGTAGCCTCCTAAAATATATTAATCATTTCAATAAAGACACCAATTTACCATAGTGGCTTTCCCCCTTTAAATCAATGGGATCCAAAGTTTAACAGAAGAATGGTATCTCAGCTTGATTTTCAAGTGCTGGTTGAATGGATCACATTCCATCGTACTTCATTAGAACAATGATGGGGGATTATGTATCTTTTGAATTTATGCAACTAAACTCAGAATGAAACTCTACGCGGCCTACGTAACTCGGTGAAGAGGATCAAGTCATACCGCAATTGATAGGGCCGATTCTCATGCCATCTGCATCAACCAGCTTGTAAGCCCCATTTGAATAAGCTTCTTGCACGACGTATGGCCCATCCCATTTTGAAGTGAGCTTACCTACAGGTTTATGGGAAGTAATAATGGGTCTTTGTATGGCAAGGACTTGATCCCCTACTTGAAAGGATCTTGGGCAAACTCTTTTATTGAAGGCGCGAGACAATCAAGCTTGATAACATTTGTTTACCTTGAAAATGATAATTGCAATTTAATTTGATTTTATGGTTCTCAAAATATGTGATCTATTTTTATGCTAGTTGTTTAGGCAATAGATGCTAAGTGAGGTAGTTGGAAACAAGATAAGAGCTTTAAAACAAGATGATAACCAAATCGAATGGCTGACAATCGGGGCCTCGGGGTCGAGACTGATGTCCCGCCGAGGGTAGTCGATGGATGACTCACAATTATAATAAAATCAGTGATGGCTCTTTATGGCCAATAATAAGCAATAAATGAAGAATAATAAATATAACACAATGAATATAAGTAATAAATGCAAGTAATGAGATCAAGAGAATATGTTAGAGAGTAGAGAGAATGTTCTTGTGTATTTAATGTTGAGCAATAGATGTTTACAAAATGACAAGGATACCCTTTATATACCAGGGGGAATTCCAATATAGGTAAATGCATTTATTAAAAAGATACAGGGTTGGTACAACCATTTAAAGCCTTGATCCAGGTCTGAACTAGCCAGTAGGCTTTGCCAGCTCTAGCTACGCGCCTTGGGAACTTCCCACTTTTTTGTCATAACCATCGATCTGCATTTCCCCGAGGTCGGGCATCGATAGCCCTTCGGCTGTGAGTCTCAATCGTAGCCTCGAGCCTTCGACAACGCGCTTGTTGGGCGTCGAAATGATCGAAAATTGGACCTCCGATTTTACCCTATACAGATAGTCCCCGCATTTCCTAGAACGAAGTTATAGGAACCGGTTTCGAACTTCTACTCCTTAAGCACTGTTATCATGACGTCAGCCTATTAGAGCATCAAATGCCATAACTCAAAAGCCGCGCAAGGGTCGTCGTTAACACTACTATCGAGAAGCCTATGAACCATTATTGGTTCGGCTTTTTTGTTGCCCATACGGCTTCTATAAATACCCCAATTGCTTAGTGACTCTCACTTTTGTGATTCCTTCAAGCTTTCAGATCCAAATCCATCTTCCTCTACGCCCATTTTTTTTTGTTCTTGGTTCCCTACCTTCCTTCTCGAGAAAAAGAAAACTTTTAGTTGTCATGGCCAGAACCTCCAAGACAGTGCCTCGGAAGATGAAGCTGCTTCTTCATCTCGAACATCCAAGAATAAATCTAAGGGTAAGCCCAAAGTGGCTCCTATCGTCGAACTGTGTACACCCACTGAATTCGATAGTATGAAGGATTTTTCCATCGACAAACCTTTATCTACACCGGGTCGATACAAACACGTGTCCCGGGTCATTAGCATTGTGAAGGATTTGAATGCATGACTTTGCCGATTGGTACGAGTAACGAGCCTGGGTTCGATTGATAAACTTGGGTCGTCGGGACCCCCAACTTCAAGTTGAATAAGAGTAAAGCTTCGAACTTTCAGAACGAAACTTAGCTTTTCAGACCCCGTGATACTCCTTAAGGGGGGATGAGTTGCTTGGGCTTCTGTGACTAAAAATAGCTTTTAGGCCTCAATGGATAGTCCCCCAGGCGAAAGTTCATTCGAGCATGGGAGACCTAAAACATTTTCTTGAATTGAGAGTGAAGATAGCCTCAAGGCGTTATAGATAGACCTCAAATGAGGATACGCCCAGATTCGGATAACCCCTAGGTTAAAGGTAACCGAGAGAGCGTTTAACTTGATCCGAAGGCGAAGGATAGCTCTAAGGCTTTATTGTTAGCTTTTGATTGAAAGTTGACTCTGGCGAAGGATAGCTCTAAGGCTTTATTGTTAGCTTTTGATTGAAAGTTGACTCTGGCTTAGGTAGCTCGGGGGCTGGAGAGTCGGGTAAATAACCCGTTCTTACAATAGCAGAAATCCTCGAGATAGGGCACCACCTCGAGGTGAAGACCATATGAGTATGTTTTCAGAGCTTGTCTTCTTGTTTGACAGAGATCCTCGATATTGGGTACCATCTCAAGTCTTATGATGATGCCAATGGCTCCTTAGAGCCTATCTTCTTCTTGATAGAGGACCTCGAGATCAGGTACCATCTCGAGGCTTATAATGAGGTCAATGGCTTCTTGGAGCCTGTCTTCTTTTTAACAAAAGTCCTCGAGATCGGGTACCGTCTCGAAGCTTGTAATGATATAAATGACTTCCTAGAGCCTATATTATTTTTGATAGAAGACCTCGAGATCGGGTACCATCTCGAGGCTCGTAATGATGCGGGGGTTTTCGATCCCCGAAATATCGTATGGCAGAGTTAAATGCATGACATGTTCATGAAGCGATCAAAGCAATTCTGCCGGTACATCTTCCCAAAGAAAAAATGGCTTAGTTAGTATTTTTAATTGCCCTTTGAGGCAGGCAGATAGTCGCCGTTTTCTCCATATATAGGGTTGTATTCCTTTTTTTGAGGATTTCATTATTTTGAGTAGTTATCCTCCTCTATAGAGCTTTTGTTTCCTGACTTAGGCCCTTCACCATTTCAACTTTGAAGCCCCTACTCGAATTCCTACTCAAATTCCCTAGTTTTACCATATCTACGGCTGCTATACCAGGGTTTGCTCGGCAAGGAGAGGGGAGTTCTGCCATTGAAGGCTTTTTAAATCAAAATGCTCGGGGTCATTGGGAGTATGCCTCGAAATTTATTTCTTTAGTAGGAGAGGGGCACCTTTAATTAGTGAGGAAAGACAATAAGCGTAAGTGGGAAGCTTTGTCTAGGGGCAGATGGGAGGCCAAACACCATGGTACGTGCTATCTTACTTGCTCCTTTTTTGGAAAGCACTTTCTTTTACACGTACTAACCCCATCATTGTAGGCATCGGGGTGTCCCCTAAGGTGAGATCGTGCCCTCTCATAGAGGGAGAAGGATCGCCAGCTTATGGGCTATGTAATGATAATAATAAGCAAAAAAGGCCTTCACAGGGCGACGATGCTTATAGCAAGACAAGTCTAGGTAGGGGGCTCGGAGGGGATGTGTCGGTTGAGCTTGTAGCGCCCTAGATCTCTGGCTTTAGAAAAATGGTTTCACCTTTGTTGTCATCTTCCTTTCACATTGAAGGCATCTCGAGGAATGAGGGTTTTCTGCCACTGAGTTCTTCCCCCTTCGAAGGTACTTCGATGGATGTTTGAAGCCAGGGGCTGCATACACTGATCGATTGCACCTCAACCGGGAGTAGCTCTACCAGTCTAGATGGAGCCGGACTAGTAGATGTGCGCTCAACTTTCGAGGAAGCTCAGCAGCTCTATTCTGAGGTGAGTTTTGGCCGTCCGCATTGATTTTATAGTTTTGTAATTTTTACTCTCTTATCGAGTTTCTCTTTTATAGGCTTTTAACAAGCTTAAGTCCAAGCTGCTCCATCGTGACACTAGGTTATGAGAAGTCGTGGATGCGGAGAAATCCCTCAGGCTTCTCTTTGATGAATGAGAAGACGAGTTGGCACACTTAAGGTATGAGGCGAGCCGAAGTTTGAACTGCAAAAGCTACCTCGAGGAGAAGGTAATGTTTATTTCGAAAGAGTGCATGTTTCTTCTCTTACCTTCTAAGGCAAATGTCTAGTTTATTTCAATTGCAGAAGGAGACGGAGGACCTGGAATGCCTTAGGAGCAAAGTTGGCCAAGCCAAACGTGAGCGTGATGAGTTAAAGGCTCGGGCGGACGCTCATACTATAGCGGAGAAAGATGCTTTGGACAAAGCTTCCGCCCTCGAGGTTCAACTTTGCTTAGATCGTGAGAACAGGTTGGTCCAAACGGATATGATTTCAAAGCTCGAGTCTGAGCTTTAGAAGATAAAGGCCGAAGTTATGGATGCCTGGGCCGAAGCCGTAATGAGCCGAACTAAGGCTGACAAGAAAGTGGTGTTCTATTTGAAGGATGTTGTCGATGCTCTAGCTGAGCTGAGAAGGGCTCTTGACCGTGAGAGCAGGGTCAAGGAATATGCTTGGGACAAATCTCGAAGGAAGACCCTCGAGGAGATCCATGTTGGGTGCTTTAACCTCTCGGAAGAGGTGAAGCAGGCAAAGGCGGATGAACATGACGCTAGGTCCCTTCTGTCTGATGCCGAGGATAGCAATAAAGAGGCCGACAAGCCATAGTCCCCGAGGACACGTAGATTAGGCCTTCCCTTTCTGATTCTGTGTATAGTATTTTCAAAGAACATTGTAAATGGAGCTTGTATTTTTTTGCATATATGTATAAAAGGAAGCCTTGCGGTTTCATTTTTCATACACTTCCTTTGCTTCGATGTTTGTCAGTTATTAGCCAAGCGAACTGGTTTTTGGATAGAACCCTTAGGTTTATAGTACGGCCTTGTGGATCGTTGGGCTGGCCAATAGGCTCTTATGTGCTTGGTCGGTACGACCTTTTAGTCATTTTGAGCTCTTATGCTTTTGCTCTTAGGCATGCTTAGTTAACTGTTTTGAGTTCAGTCTCCGAGTTGGGTTTAAACTCGAGCTCATTTGGCCCTCAAGTTTTTGGATTTAAAGTTAGCCCTTAGGCTCTTATACGTTCGGTCGGTATGACCTTTTATATGGGCTGGCGATAGTGGCTCTTACGCATTGGGTCGGTATGACTTTTAGTATGGGCTGGTGACAGTGGCTGTTATGCATTGGGTCGGTACAACCTCTAGTAGGCTTTATGTTTCCCTCATTAAGGACTTTTGAAATTGTGTTTGCCTAACTCTTCGACGGTTCGATGAAAACCTCTATTGTGAGTCGTTATATGGAAATAATTGAGCACCTCGGGAGGTTTGGCTTGGTGGTTGAGTATCTCGAAGCATATAGTTTGGAGATGACATGGTCGAAGCTCTTTTGCCTGATGTCGAGGGTAACCTGTTTAACCGGTTCTTTTCGAAGTACTTTCGAAGTAATTGAAGGCCTGTGATTTTATAGCGACGGTCGGGTGTCCCCGAGTCGCGTTAGTTTGGCTGGTATAGCCTTGTGACCGTAGTCATTGTGTTTGGGCAGAGCCTTTCAGTTCCCTAGTGAAGTATTTTTGGCGTCTATATTGAGGGTATGCCTTTTTAGGGGTCTTACAAGTTCGATATATAGCCTTAACTTTAAGATCGGGTTTATGCCTTTTGTAAGGTCTTACAAATTTTTACATGCCTTACTTGAGGTCTTACAATTTCGGTTACTTGGTACAAGTACAGTTCATGCCTTGCTTGAGGTCTTACAGTTTTGGTCACTTGGTACAAGTGTGGTTCATGCCTTGCTTGAGGTCTTACAGATATTGTTACTGCCTTGTAAAGATCTTACGAGACCGAGGTTGCCCGCATGTGGTCTTATGGCCTCGAGTTTTGATAAGTCGATGGGGGTGGCGGGTGGCGGCAGTCCCCGAGTGATCGAAAGTTTCTTGGCTTGGGAGCCATTACTTGTAAACTTGGTATTGCCTCATTAAGGGCTTACGGTTTCGGAGTTTCCAACCCGGAGGTCATGTGGCCTTGAGTTTTCGACGCCAATCCCCAAGTGTTCAGGACGTTTTTGGCTCTAGAGCCGTTTTATGATCTTGATGTTGCCTCATTAAGGGCTTACGAGTTTGAAGCTCCGACCCGGGGGTCATATGGCTTCGAGTTGTTGACGCCAGTCCCCGAGTGTTTGGGACGTTTTTGGCTCTAGAGCCATTTTTGCAAAAATACCGAGCTTCTTTGAAATGTGAAGTGCTTTGATGGAAAGTATTCTTCGATACTTGGTGCAAGTATACATGTTTTTGCTGTTAAGGGCTCGGTTTTTCTATACGAGAACGGTTCGTTCGACTGTTTGTCCCGGTATATCATTTTCCTATTAAGACCCCATTCAGCACATCTTGGCTTCTGCGAAGAGGTGATCTTCCAGGGGGATGCCTCTCAGTATTCGAGGTTGATTGAAAAGGAAGCCTTGAGTACTTGTTGAATCTTCCTTAGGTAGCATATAGATGTTGCCTCGTAAAAAACCTTGTCGGTAAAACCCTTCTTGGGATAAAAACCCAATCGAAGGAAAAGAGTGCAATGTATGCTTTTGGAACCTAAGGCCTTCGAGTTGAAAAGTGCTTCAACTGCTTCGATCGGTGGTTTGGTCAGATATCTGCATTTAGGTTAGTATAAAATGTAACTAATAAAAGGGAGATGACCATACCTTAGTGATGACGGCGCTACGGTGCTTCGGACCTCGATGTGATTCAATTATTTGTTATGAGGACTTGGTACGGTCCTTCATTTTGTTTAGTCGGGCGTAGCCAAGAATGTAGCTTGTTATCGCTATTTAATTGCTTGCTTATCCTTTGGCTCCTTCAGTGGTGGAGGTATTGGTGTCGGTGCCACATCATGCACTGCGAACATTTTTTTTACTGCATGCTGCTCCCCGTAGATGGTTTTTATCCCATCCTTTGTCGGGAATTTTACCATTTGATGGAGGGTGGATGGTACTTCTCTCATGTAGTGTATCCATGGCCTTCCGAACAAGGCGTTGTACCTCATGTCTCCTTCGATGACATAGAATTTGACATTTTGGTTTGTGCCGGCCACATTGACTGGGAGGGTGATTTCCCCTTATGTTGTTTCGCTTGCCATGTTGAACCCGTTAAGGACTCGAGAGGCGCGTATAATTTGGTCAAGCAGTCTGAGCTGCTCTACTACCCTCGACCTGATGATATTGGCCGAGCTACCTGGATCTACAAGTACACGTTTAATTTGAAATGTATTTACAAGGAAATGGATTACTAGTGTGTCATTGTGAGGCTGAGACAAGGTCTCAATGTCCTCATCGTTGAATGTGAGAATGTCATCTGGTATGTAAACTCGAGTTCGCTTTTCTCTGGTGATGGATATTTTTGTTCTTCTGATCATGGGTTCCTGTGGAGCATCGATGCCTCCCAAGATCATGTGGATGACATGTTGTGGCTCATTTGTTTCATTGTTCTTGGTCGCCTCTCTTTCCCGGAACTGATTTTTGGCCTGGTCGCTTAGGAACTCTCGGAGGTGACCTTTCCTGAGAAGTCGAGCTACTTCTTCCCGGAGTTGCCGGCAATCCTCGGTCCTGTGACCGTGCGTGTTGTGGAATTCACACACTAAGTTATGGTTCCTTTGTGAAGGATCTGATTGTACAGGCCTTGGCCACCTAGTGTCTCTGATTTACAGATGGCGAATACGATGTCTGAAACATCGACGTTGAAGTTGTACTTCGACAAGCGAGGTGTCTCCGTTGGCCCTATGTACCTATCAAATCCAGCTCTGTTGACAAGTCCCCGAGGGTTCTGGCCTCGATCCATTCTTCGATAATTGTGGGGTATGTTGCACCTCAGGGCATTTCTTCTAGCTTCAGTGTATGGTTGGTATCTCTCTTTATTCGGCTTCGACTCCTTCGGAGGGAGCCTGCTGGGATATACCGATCCCGAGGAGGCTCCTAGTTGGTCGTCCTCGACCCTGATCTTTGACTGATATCGGTTGTGGACATCCGACCAAGTCATGATGGGATATTCGACTAAGTTTTGATTTAGCTGCTTCGAAGCTACTGAGCTTCGCTCGTTCAAACCTTGAGTGAAGGCCTGCACCGCCCAATTGTCGGAGACCAGTGGTAGTTCCATTCATTCCATTTGAAAGCGAGATACGAATTCTCGCAGCATCTCGTTCTCCCTCTGCTTGATTTTGAAGACATCGGATTTACTTGTAGCTACTTTGATGGCACCAGTATGTGCCTTTATGAAAGAATCTGCCAGCATGGCAAATAAATCTATTGAGGTGGTGCACCGATACCTGGAATAGCTACACCATTCTCCTCGTGGTCCTCAAGACCATTGTTTTCTTATGCATTCACTGAGTTAGACATTTTGACCTGAAATCAAAGATCTTGGACAAGAAAAAGTGTGAAAGGTAACTTGCGTTATGTAGTAAAACCAGCAAGAAAATAATCACTATTATTTTTAGCCCCACGGTGGGCGCCAAACTGTTTACCTTGAAAATGGTAATTACAATTAAATTTGATTTTATGGTTCTAAAAATACGTGATCTATTTTTATGCTAGTTGTTTAGGCAATAAATGTTAAGTGAGGTACTTGGAACAAGATAAGAACTTGAAAACAAGATGATAACCAAACTGAATGGCTGATAATCGGGGCCTCGGGGTCGAGCCTGATGTTCCGCCAAGGGTAGTCGATGGACAACTAACAATTATAATAAAATCAATGACGACTCTTCATGTCCAATAATAAGCAATTAATGAAGAACAATAAATAGAACACGATGAATATAAGTAATAAATGCAAGTAATGAGATCAAGAGAATATGTTAGAGAGAAGAGAGAATGTTCTTGTGTATTTAATATGGAGCAATAGATGTTTACAAAATGACAAGGATCCCCTTTATATACTAGGGGGAATCCCAACATAGTACAAATGCATTTATTGAAAAGATATGGGGCTGGTACAGCCATTTAAAGCCTTGATCCGGGTCTGAACTAGCCCACTAGGCTTTGCCATCTCTAGCTACGCGCCTTGGAAACTTCCCACTTTTTCATCATAACCATCGATTTGCATTTCCCCGAGGTTGGGCATCGATAGCCCTTCAAGTGTGAGTCTTGATCGTAGCCTCGAGCCTTCGACAACGCGCTTACTGGGCGTCAAAATGATCGAAAATTGGACCCTCTGATTTTACCGTATACAACTTTTAAGACTTTGTTGAGCTTCCAACCTCTTCTCATCAAGAGCCTCCAACTCTGCTAATAGAAGTCGAGCATTTTCTTCATCAGTGATCCCTTCTTGAATAGCCAGCCGTAATGAAGGTATTTGACGCTCGAGTGGCAAGATGACTTCGACTCCATAAACGAGTGCATATGGGATCGCTTTTCTTGGTGTGCGGTGAGTTGTCCTATATGCCTACATAGCTTCCTCCATACGGTCAAGACAATCCCGTTTGGATTTGGAGACGACTTTCTTTAACAAGTTGCATAGAGTCTTGTTGAATGCCTCGGCTAGACCATTGGCGGCAACATTGTACATGGAAGAGCTATGTTGCTTGAAGCCAAAGAGTCCACAAATCTTGTTCATAAACCTATTGTCGAACGGCTTGACATTATCTATTATTATGTAACGAGGAATGCCAAAGCGATAGATAATGTTTACTCGGATGAAACTTGCAACATTTTCCTTCTTTACTTCCTTAAGAGCAACAACTTCAGCCCATTTTGAGAAGTAGTCAGTTGTAGCCATGATGTATAGGTGCCCACCAGAGGACTTTAGAAGTGGTCCAACAACATCCAATCACCAAACGTCAAATGGCCAGGATGCAATGTCGGGTGCAACACTTCAGGAGGTTGATGAATAAAATTGTCATGGAATTGATAAGACTTGTATCTTTGAGCGTAGTCCAAGCAATCTTTTACCATTGTTGGCCAACAATATCCCATCCTTTTTATATGGAAGCGGAGCTTTGGTCCAGAATAGTGTGATCCACATACCCAGAATGTGCCTCTTGCAAAGCCTGGAGTGCTTATTCTTCCCCCAAGCATCGCAAGAGTACTCCCTCGAATGACCTTTTGTATAGAGTATCTTTGTAGTAAAGGAACCGAGGTGCACGGCAAAGGATTTCAGTCCTTCTCCTCGGATTTTCTGGAAGTATCTCACAGCTTAAGTAGTCAATAATGGGTTGTCGCCATTCTTCTTTCTCATCTTCATAAACAGCGACAAGATACCTGAGTTTATTTTCTTCACCTTCAGCCTCACTTGGCGGTGGTACTACCCAAATTTTGGAAAATAGTAACTTGTGCTTGATCGGGCAAGGTTAATAATGAAGCTAGGGCAGCTAAAATATCAGCCTTCTTGTTTTCTTTTCTTGGCACATGTTGAATAGTCACGTTACCAACCCACCCCATTAATTTTTTAGCATAACCATGAAATGGGCGAAGTTCAGGTTTCTTGACCTCGTAACTACCTAAAATCTGGTTGATCACCAACTGAGAGTCACCAAAGATTTGACATTGCAAACGTTTCATTTCAACAGCCATTTCAATCCCAAGTATTAGTGCTTGATACTCAGCAATATTGTTAGAGCAGAGTTGTGTCAACATAAAAATGTAGGGTAGAACTTCACTTTTAGAAGTGACAAATACTACACCAGCACGAGCTCCTCCATGATGTGCAGCACCATCAAAGTGCATCTTCCATGGAGGTTGAACTTCAATGGCCATTCTGTCCTCATCAGGTAGTTTGTCAGTTAGCTCTTAATCATCAGGTATATGGTGATCTGCCAAGAAGTACGCTAACGCTTGTCCTTTTATAGCCTTTTGAGGGATGTACACAATTTCAAATTGTTGAAACTGGAGGTAGCACCTTGCTAGTCGATCACTAAGGAAAGGTTTTGACATCACGAATTTGATGGGATTTGCTCTAGAAACCAAACGAACGACATGAGCTTGAAAGTAGTGCTTCAACTTTTAGATTGAGAAGATTAGTGCCAAACATAACTTTTCGATTGGCAAATAATTCAGCCCATTTGGTGTCATCATCCTGCTCAAGTAGTAAAGGGAGTTTTCTTTTCCTTTGCTATTATTTTGGGCCAACAACGCTCCAACAGACATTTCTTGTGCTGAAATGTATAATATCAGCGGCTTTCCAAGTATATGGGCTGTCAAAACTAGAGGCTTCATCAAGTAAGTTTTGATACTTTCAAAGGCATTGCTATAAGCTTGGTCCTACTTAAAAGGAACGTCTTTCTTCATGAGGCGACTGAAGGGTTGGCACCTCCCAGCTAGGTTTGAGATGAATCTTCTAAGGTATGTTAACTTTCCTTGAAGACTTTTCAATTCATGAATATCCCAAGGCTCAAGCATCTTCAAAATGGCATCCACTTTGGCTCAATCAATTTCGATCCCTCGACATCAGACAATGAAACCAAGGAACTTTCCAGAAGTAACTCCAAAGGCACATTTCAATGGATTCATCCTAAGTTGGTACCTCTGGAGAAACTCAAACACCATTCTCAAGTCTTTCAAGTGGTCGCTCTTCTCTCTTGATTTTACCACCAAGTCATCCACATAGCATTCGACATTCTTGTGGAGATGGTCATCAAAGATATTTTGCATATCTCTTTGGTAAGTAACGCCAGCATTATTCAATCCAAAAGGCATTATCTTGAAGCAATAAATACTCTTGGGGGTACGGAATGTAGTAAGCTCTTCGTCTTTTGGCGCCATGCGAATTTGGTTATAGCCTGATGGATCGTCCATAAATAATATTTCCTCGTACCCAGTAGTAGCATCGATCATCAGCTCTGGAATAGGAAGCGGGAATTCATCTTTCGGGCATGCATTGTTGAGATCCCTGAAGTCAACACACACTCGAATATGGCCATTTTTCTTCCTTACAGGGACAATACTTGAAACCCATGTTGGGTATTTAACTTCACGAATAAAGCCAACTTCGATGAGTTTGTTAACTTCGGTTTCAATCAAGGGAACTAAGTCAGGCCTAAAGCGTCTTTGAGCTTGTTTAACAAGGCGAGCACCATTCTTGACTACAAAGTGATGGACTGCTACTTTCGAGTCCAAGCTAGGAATATCTTTGTAATTCCAAGCAAAGACATCCCTGAACTCTTTGAGTAACTCAATATAAGTGTTTTCTTCATCAACTTCTAGTAAAGCACCTAGATAGGTGGGTCTTGGTTCTTCATCGGTGCCAAGGTTAACTTCTTTTAATGCATCAACTGTCGTCTTCACCCCTTCTTCAAGTTCAGGTGGAGCATCTTTCGCATCTTCATCTTCTTGAGGGTCCCCATAGTTGAAGGATATATGATAACACGGTGAAACTTCTTCCAATTCTGCACTATCCTCCATTGAAGATGGAACACCATTCTCGCCTTGTACAGTAACATGATATGAAGAACCCACACTTTCTTCGTCTTCATCACGTTCTTTAGTGTAGACCACAGTATATCGCTTTACCTTTAGTACCTCATCACATGAAACCATGACTTTTGTTTGTCGCCTTATTCTAGAAGGAACCAGACTTTGGAAATCCTTAGAGATCTTCCAAATTTTGGGCAAACTAGGTGTCCTTTTATTTTGATAATTTCCCGGAATTGATTTTTGGCCCGGTCGTTGAGGAACTCTCGGAGGTGACCTTTCCTAAGAAGTCGTGCTACTTCTTCCCGGAGTTGCCGGCAATCCTCGGTCTTGTGACCGTGCGTGTTGTGGAATTCACACACTAAGTTATGGTTCCTTTGTGAAGGATCTGATTGTACAGGCCTTGGCCACCTAGTGTCTCTGATTAAATAATGGCGAATACGATGTCTGAAACATCGACGTTGAAGTTGTATTTCGACAAGCGAGGTGTCTCCGCTGGCCCTGTGTACCTATCAAATCCAGCTCTGTTGACAAGTCCCCGAGGGTTCTGGCCTCGATCCATTCTTTGGTAATTGTGGGGTATGTTGCACCTCAGGGCATTTCTTCTAGCTTCAGTGTATGGTTGGTATCTCTCTTTATTCGGCTTCGACTCCTTCGGAGGGAGCCTGCTAGGATATACTGATCCCGATGGGGCTCCTAGTTGGTCGTCCTTGACCCTGATCTTTGACTGATATCGGTTGTGGACGTCCGACCAAGTCATGATGGGATATTCGACTAAGTTTTGCTTTAGCTGCTTCGAAGCTACCGAGCTTCGCTCGTTCAAACCTTGAGTGAAGGCCTGCACCGCCCAATTGTCGGAGACCGGTGGTAGTTCCATTCATTCCATTTGAAAGTGAGATACGAATTCTCGCAGCATCTCGTTCTCCCTCTGCTTGATTTTGAAGACATCAGATTTACTTGTAGCTACTTTGATGGCACCAGTATGTGCCTTTATGAAAGAATCTGCCAGCATGGAAAATAAATCTATTGAGTTGGGGGCCAGGTTGTGGTACCACATCATTTCCCCTTTTGAAAGTGTCTCTCCGAACTTTTTCAGTAGGATGGACTCGATCTCGTCGTCCTTTAGGTCGTTGCCCTTTACTGCACAAGTGTAAGTAGTGACATGCTCGTTGGGGTCCGAGGTTTCGATGTACTTCGGAAGGTCGGGAATTCTGAACTTCTTTGGAATGGTTTTTGGGGTCGCTTCTTGTGGGAATGGCATTTATACAAACTTCTTCGAATCTACACCTTTTAGAATCGGGGGTGCACCCGGAATTTGATCGACCCTGGAGTTGTAGGTCTCTACTTTCTTATCATTGGCTTCTATCTTTTTCTCGCCCGACTCGATCCTCTTCGTGAGGTCCTCGAGCATCTTTAAGATGGCAGGGTCGGTTGCCGACCCGTTGTTGCTTGATCTTTCTGGTGTCGGCGCCCCCTTTTCTCTAACCGTGGGGGTCAGAAATCGGGTATACGACATTGGGAGGACAACTCTATTCCCTTTCGAGAATTGGGTTTAGAAGTTGAAGAGTTGCCACCTAATGATTATAGTGCATTAGGACACTTTAAGAAGGGTTTGAGATGAAGAGACCAGAGATTAGGGTAAGTAGAAATTATCCTAAGGGGAAGGTGTTAGGCACCCCTCAAGATCCACTAGTGTGGTTCCCGGCCATGTTATAATTGTGACTTTACAAGTAAACAATCAAGGCTCAAATAAGGATTCGCACATAACATTGCGACCAAGTTGAAAATTTTCGAAGGTAAGTAGAGAGGGCAGAAATTCATGAAAAAGAGATTTGAACAGTTTTACAAGAAGCGATGAAAGCAAATAAAGGGAGGGGGTCCTAAGTTTATAATTAATATGGATCACTTCAATGCAATACCCAGCGATCACTCCTCAGAAGAGGGGTCGCATGTGATATTAGCGCATCGGTCATCATATCCATATCTACCCTTCCCACCCCGTTAAGGTATTTAAACGCGATCACTCTCGTTTACTTATTGTATGCTAGTACCCGTCCCAACCTATCAGTCCCGGGGCATTAGGACTTCTAATCCTATGAGGGAAGAAAGGGATGGGGCCTTTATGGGGTTTCAAAGGATAAAATTCTAATTCGACAATCAAAACAAATATCAAATAAAGAGATGAGTAAAAAGGCAAATAAGGCTCAAATAAACCCCTTAAATCAGACAACACTTAGTTTAGCATGTCTTAGCATATACTGATTTGGTCTTAAGTTAAAAATTAAGCGGCGAACAGACTAGTTCAACACATATGTTTAGATAGAAAGTCTGCATTAGGAAACTTGGATCCAATTGTCAGAAATTAAGGTATTTCAAGCGAGTGATTTAAAGGGTACTGGTTTCAGGAAAAAGTAGTCTAATGCAAAGGAGTTTTGAAAAGAAAGTATAGACTGCAGTAAAAATAAAACACAAAAATGGTTGTGAAAGAGTTTTAGAGATAAAAATATCTAAGGAAAGGGTAAGTCGCAACTGTTTTAAAAGACAATTTCAGGGTCTGAGTAAAACGTTTAGGCAGGATGTTTAGAAAGAAATTATTTCAGAAAAAGATGCCGATTTGAGGGATTTAAAAGCATACTGAGTCAAGAGAGTTTTTGTCAAAGAATTAAGACTTCTGAAATCGTTGTTGTATTAAGACGTTAGGGACCAGTTAATAGATTATTATTACTTTAAGCGAATCAGACGAGTTTGATACTAATCCTATAGGCATGATATCTATCTTGATTTTTAAAAACCTGTTATTGAACTTGTAAAAGATGATTGTGTTAATTAACCCTACAGTTTGCCTAATGCATATGCATTCCTTATAGGCATGATCTCTATATGCATTGATTACATGAACGTTAAGTCCTATAGGCATGATTTCTATGTGATTTGTAACACAATGAAGCATTGACCTTATAGGAATGGTCTCTAGGTGATGTGGAATCAGAAACATTCAACAATTCTATAGGCAGGAAATATTAAAATCCTAAAGCATGGTTTCTACCCTTACTGATGCAAGAAGGTAAAACCCCTCCCACACCCTTTTACTATATTCCCCAAATCCTTTATACAAATTATTACAGACCAAAAGAAAGAAAATAAATACTTTAAAAACTAACAGCTAGATCCGAGCAGCCTAATTCAATCTTAATGTCCAATAACATGTGATTAACCAATTCCGGATTTCCAAAGCCTTCTCTTTATCCAAAGTGTTTCAAAGTTCCAAGGAATCTCAAGGATTCCCGGCATTGCTTACACTCAGGATACCATTTGGAATTAGAATAGTACAGTGCGGAATAGCCAGTCCTCAGGCATCCAAGTTCAGTGGGAGCTCAAGGGTCCCAAAGCATGGCTTGCAAGAGAGGGGCAGAACTTAGAGCTAGGAGTAAGTGCAAAGTGAAAAGGAATTGGGGAGCCATAACAAATGGTGGTCATACCCAGCCACAGGTGCAGACTGGCACACCCCTGACCATTTGTTTGGTCAAACAAGTTAGGAACAGGCCCTCGAGGGTCAAACCTAGGCCTGGATGGTGATTAGGACACCACCAGACTCAGGTCCAGGCTCAAGCACATAAAGGGGAGAAGGGAGTGGGAATTGATTGAGTTAGGAGGTTCAAAGAACCCAGTTCAGAGTCATAGAGAGCAATATCAAAGTGTTGTTATGGATGGAACTATACTCACATACAAAGGGGAAAAGGGAAAGGGATTCACATGAGAAGAGTACATACAGAGTTGCAGAAACATAAGGAAAGAAAGCATAATAGACTAAGATGTAAACACATGGTGAAAGAGAGAGCATGACAGGATAGGAAATAAACACATAGTTAAGGGGGCATTATTTAACTAATAATGACATACCAGTTGCAAGTACTAGAATAGAAGAACAACAAAAGCAAGTAAACAGCCAGAAGTCAGCAGGAGCAAAATCGAGTCTTCAGCAAATACTTGAGAGTTCAAAGAGAACTCAAGAATGTTTCAAAAAGTAGAAAGAGAAGAGGAGCAGAGTGCTCAATACTAGAGGTTGAGAAAGTAGTAGTAGAGAAAGTATTGAAAAGTTCAATGTCTTTCTGTGTATATCCCTTTTAAGTGCAAAAGGGGTAGCCCCTTTTATATTGCAGAAGACAAGTGAGAAGAAGGTAAGAAAATAATTTTGAAAGTCAATCACACAGATTTCCCTTCAACCAAGGGATTAATTTCAAACGGGCATGACAAATAAGGAAAGGATTTTGATTTTAAATCTTTTCTAAGGCAGTATAACAGGAGTAAATACATGGAAATTCATTTAAGGAAATAGTTCAACATTACACGGTTTGGGCTAAATAAGGGAAGGCAATCAATCACAGCCAGTAAAAATCAAGGTTTGAGCCTTGGCATGAATGGATCCAACCACGAAAAGGTGAAGAGAAACTTAATTGGAAGAAAATCATTAACAATCAATCATACCCTTTTGAAAAGGGACTCGGCATCATTCACAGGCTGGCCAAAGGCCTTTTGAAAGAAGATAAAGTCATATAAAAACCATACAGAGACAAGAGAGAGTTGTTGCAACACTAGCAAAGAAATTAGAGTAGCAAGGAAAGTTAGGTTCATAGACTCAAAGTGAGTCTTTGAAAGAGGGTCAGGGTTCTGAATGGAACCCTAGCCCAAGAACACAGCCAAGCTTGTCAAAAAGCCTTCAACACTAGGGTTTTCTGACTCAAATCAGATACATAGGCGAAGAACAACAAGTAGAATAGGCTCAATAGCCTCTCTCAGAAACTCATGGGAGAATAAGCAAAGAGGAAAGCAAATTCGAAATACAGGGAATACATTTAGGCAAAGATTTGTTGCTTAAACAAGTTCAGGAGAGACAAGTAATACAGGTTTAGGAAAACAGTAGAAGAATCATGCTTAGGGCTTTAAACAAAAAATCCAGTAAAGGCAGGCAAGGAGAAAAAGCTCAGTAAAAAATACAGTAGAGGGATATGCGAGGGAGACACATAAAGCATGTTTATAGAACCCAGTAGGAGAAAGAACAAAACACAAAAACAGAAGAACATGCGTAATAACGGCAAAACACAAGAACATAGGAGAAGACATGCGAGGAAAGAACATAAGACATAAGCGAAAAACTCGTAAGAAACATGGCATATACAGATTCACACAAAGAAAAGAAGAAGAAGAAGAAGAAGAAGAAGAAGAAGAAGAGACAGAAGTCGTTTTAAGATTTTTGAAAACCCTAAATCGAAACAGACTAGTTTTGAAAAAGAAAAAATGGGGAAAAGTTTTAAAACTTCAAGTATAACACAGATTTACCACAAATCTAAGAAAAATAAAAGAAAAAGGAACCTCGAACAGCTTTAGGGTTTCTCAGAAACCCTAGAAACGAGAAGGCTTGGAAGGGTCTGGTCTCGAACAGGTCTGAGCCATAGCTATGCTTTTTTAAGGCTCAAACACGTCGGAACGGAGCCGGAGAAGCCATAGGACCTCAGATCTGTGGAGGATCTGAACGAGCATCGTTGAGGTCGAACCTCAAAATCTCGAACAACCATGATTTGGGGGTGAAGGGAGGTGAGCATAGGTCGTCCATGGCCTGAGAAGCCATGGACTCCGATGAGATTTGGTCGGAGAAGACGACGAAGATGGCTAGGGTTTTTTGAGTGTTAGAGAGCGTTTGAGAGAAAGGGAGGGTTTGAGGGCAGCGGTCGAAGAGAAATGAGAGATAGGGTTAGGCTGTTCGAAATTGAAAAGGAAAGGAGCGATGAGGGTCGTTGATCAAAATGATCAACGACCAGGATCTGAAGATACAAACGGACGGTTTAGTTAATGGGTCAGGGATCGGGTTAAATTTGAATTGGGCTGGTCCAATTTGGGCTTGAAGTTGGCTGAGATTGAGATGGAATTGTGGTTAAAATTGAAACGAATTGAGGCTAAAATTGAAATAGCCAATTTTTCCCCTATTATTTTATAAAAATAGTAAAAATGTTTTAAAAGCAAATTAAAGGTACTGAGTTAATAAATAATATGTAAACCTTAATTTAAAATATTGGGATCAATTTATATTTAAGAAAAATGCTATTAAATCTTAAAGAGACTAGCTTTGCAATAACATGCAATTTAGTTTTAAAATACTAGACGAATTTGTAAAAATATGAAAAAAAATCATGCCGACTATATTTGAGTTAATTATGAGAATAAAGTAAATTATTTTCCAAAATGGCAAGTTTTTTTTGGGAATAATTATTGGGATTTTATGATGTAAAAATAGGCCATAAATTGATTTAAAAATCATTAAAAATGCCAAAACCCTTTGGGGTGCTTATATATGCACATATATGTCATTTTGAAAATATATAGGGAAAAATTGGGTATCAACAGCTGCCCCTCTTTACCCGAGGAGGATGAAAGAGTTGTCGGGTAAAGACAAGATGGCCAATTTTGACCGGATCGGTGATTTAAAAGAGTTTTGACTGAG
Source organism: Nicotiana sylvestris (assembly GCF_000393655.2). Lineage (NCBI taxonomy): Eukaryota > Viridiplantae > Streptophyta > Magnoliopsida > Solanales > Solanaceae > Nicotiana > Nicotiana sylvestris. Next base: position 40,021,199 of record NC_091064.1, read on the forward strand.
CCCTGGCTTCTGAGCTGCCTACATATCCCTGGTTTTATAGGAATCAGGCCATATGTAGTTCAGAAACCATTGACGGAGTGTGTCGATGGAGATTCAAAAAGACGGAAATGATTAGATTTGAAAAGGTGTTTGGAGTCGAATAGGCTGCGGAGGACCGGAGCGGGATCGCTCCTGTTGAGACGGTCGTTTACTAGCCGGTGTACCTGCAAATGAGCAAAGCGGCATATATTGTGCATGATTAAAACATGATGCAAGTTCCCGTTGGACCATGAATGTTGTCTTCGGACGGTTAGGATGACGTCCTCGGACTATGATGTCCTGGGCCATGAAGAGCATAAAAGTAAAGATTCGCAGGCCATGAAATGGTGTTCTCGGGCTATGTCGATGGTGCTTCCGAACTATGACACCTTTGAATAAGTTGGCGATCTTTCCACCCATGAGAAGGTGGCAATCTTTCAGCCAAATGAATGCAAAGGGTGGCGATCTTTCAGCCAAAGCGAGAATTTAAATGCAGGTGGCGATATTTCAACCGTTCGAAAAATAAAGTGGCGATGTTTCAGCCATGCAAGATGGAGGCAATGCTTAGTCTCGTAAGGCAGATGAGTAGCCTTATGCAGAATGGAGGTAGAGCTTAACCTCAAAAGGCAGATAAGTAGCCTTATGCAAAAATGCAGATGGAGATAGAGCTTAGTCTCGAAAGGCAGATAAGTAGCCTTATGCAGGATGGACGTAGAACTTAGCCTCGAAAGGCAGATAAGTAGCCTTATGCAAAATGCAGATGGAGACAGAGCTTAGTCTCGAAAGGCAGATAAGTAGCCTTATGCAGGATGGAGGTAGAGCTTAACCTCGAAAGGCAGATAAGTAGCCTTATGCAAAATGCAGATGGAGACAAAGCTTAGTCTCGAAAGGCAGATAAGTAGCCTTATGCAGGATGGAGATAGAGCTTAACCTCGGAAGGTACATAGATATCCTTATGCAAAATGCAGATGGAGACAGAGCTTAGTCTCGAAAGGAAGATAAGGTAGCCTTATGTGATGCAGATGGAGGTAGAGCTTAACCTCAGAAGGCAGAAAGGTAGCCTTACGCAATGCAGGGAAATGCAGATGGAGACAATGTTTAGTCTCGAAAGGCAGAAAGGTAGCCTTATGCGATGCAGATAGAGGTAGAGCTTAACCTCGGAAGGCAGAAATGTAGCCTTATGCGATGCAGTGATGTAAAAGGATGATTAGTAGTAAGATCTCTTAGCTGATAGCCGATTACGACAATATGACTGCTGGGGAGATTGTGTATGGATAGCGATTGCGGGCACGTGATGATTCTGAGAAGTTGCATTCTTGGGAAAGTATGTGTTCATAAATATACCTGACGATATTGTGAGTCGAGTGCCTGCATCAAAGAAAAATCTGAGTTCTGTAAGGGGAAAGGTTAGTTCGTCTTCCCCGGGCCTTTGACGTTGTGTGTTATTGGGGTAGTGTCGCTAAACAATAGCAATTCGGATAATAGTTATGCATGCTCTAGTAAATATATAATCAAAAATAGTTTTCTTTAGATGAACCAACGAATGCGACGTGGTTCAAGACATTGCAACCCCTTTTCTCCGGAATTTTGAGGGTCCTCCTCAAAATTCTGCCCCAGTTTACTGGGCTGGCACTTCTGGTGATGCATGAACTAAAATTAACTTCGGAATTTTGAGGGTCCTCCTCAAAATTCTGCCCCAGTTCCAATAGCGGGAAAAATGGAATTTTTATTAAATTATGACCGAACCCATAGGGCTGTCTACGTATCCCCTCTTAAACGGGAATCAGGTTAGGCGTAGTTCAAATTACATCATTAAGGGAATCATAAGTGGTTACACATAATATCGCTTCACTGCATCTGAATTGATTGTCTTCGGCCAGACTTCTCCATCCATCTCCGCAAGAATAAGGGCTCCTCCAATTATAACCCGGTGAACCATGTACGGACCCTGCCAATTAGGAGAGAACTTCCCCTTGGCCTCATCTTGATGTGGGAAGATTTTCTTCAACACCAGTTGCCCCGGTGTAAACTTCCTTGGCTTAACCTTTTTGTTGAAGGCTCTAGACATTCTGTTCTGATACAACTGACCGTGGCAAACCGCATTCATCCTTTTTCCATCTATAAGGGCTGACTACTTGTAGCGGCCTTTTACCCATTCTGCATCATCCAATTCTACTTCTCGTATGATCCTTAAGGAGGGGATTTCTACCTCGGCGGGGATGACCGCCTCTGTACCATAAACCAACATGTAAGGAGTTGCTCCGGTCGATGTGCGGACTGTAGTGCGGTATCCCAATAAGGCGAATGATAACTTCTCATGCCATTGTTTGTGCCTTTCGACCATCTTCCTTAGTATCTTCTTGATATTCTTGTTGGCTGCTTCCACAGCTCCATTCATCTGCGGCCTGTAGGCTGTAGAGTTCTTGTGTTTGATCTTGAAAAATTCACACATTGCTTTCATCAAGTCGTTGTTGAGATTGGAACCATTATCGGTGATAATTGATTCCGGAACCCCGAACTGACAAACAATGCGGTCGCGGACGAAACCCGCCACAACCTTCTTAGTGACCGCCCTGTATGATGTTGCTTCAACCCATTTGGTAAAATAATCGATTGCCACTAGGATGAACCTATGCCCATTTGATGCGGTAGGCTCGATAGGTCCGATAACATCCATTTCCCAAGCGGCGAATGGCCATGGTGAGCTTGTCGCAGCAATCTCATTTGGAGGCGCCTTTATTATATCTGCATGTATCTGACAGCGATGGCATTTGCGAACAAACTGGATACAGTCTGTTTCCATAGTCATCCAGAAATACCCTGCTCGGAGTATCTTTTTTGCTAAGACAAAACCATTTATGTGCGGGCCGCAGGTCCCTGCATGCACCTCGTCCAATAGCCTGGATGCTTCTTTTGCTTCGACACACCTTAGTAGACCCAAATCGGAAGTCCTCCTGTACAGGATTCCTCCACTGTGAAAAAAGTTGTTGGATAGCCTACGAAGTGTATGCTTCTAAGTAGCGTTGGCAAGTCCTGGATATTCCCCCATTGTCAAGTACTCCTTGATGTCAGGGAACCATGGTTTTCCATCTGCTTCTTCCTCAACGTGGGCACAATAAGTTGGTTGATCATGAATCTTTACTAGGATGGGGTCAATGAAATTTGTATCTGGATGCTGGATCATGGACGATAAAGTAGCTAATGCATCAGCAAACTCGTTCTGGATTCTGGGGACGTGCTGAAATTCTGTCTTTGTGAACCTTTTCCTCAACTCCTGTATATGATGTAAGTAGGGAAGTATCTTAGAGTTCTTGGTTTCCCACTCTCCTCGAACCTGATGTATGAGCAAGTCTGAATCCTCGATCACTAGCAACTCTTGAACGTTCATGTCAATAGCCATTTTGAGCCCCAAGATGCAGGCTTCATATTCAGCCATATTATTGGTGCAAGGGAACCTGAGCTTGGCGGATACTGGTGGGCATGCCGGGTCTGTTGGCAATTTGTGAGCTACAATGGATGTGCTGAGACCGGTCATATCATCATATGACCAGGCAAATATGTCTTCATATTCCTTTAGGAACTCCTTGTACTCTTTCTTTTCTGATGGTGGCAGGTGAACGCTGATGCGCGTTTCTTTGACATTCTCTGCATCTCCCAGATTAACGACCTCAGTTTCACCCAAGTTAGGCCTATTTTCAAAATTCTCAACTCCTCTAACGACCTCTTCCGGTATATCATCCTCTTCTGAGTCCGTATCCGTTTGTTGTGTTGTCTCGTTGCAAATCATCAAGGCAAGTAATAGTAATGCTGTGTAAAATAAAGTGAATGATAGGAAAATAATAAGAGCGAGATATATAATAAACTGAAATGCTTCGATTAGATTCATAATTGTTTTGAATATCATAGCTCTTTTTAAAATTAAAGACAATGCGGAAATAAAATCAGCTTGTAAAAAGTAAAAATGTGATGCATGTTGCTTTGGTTTAGCCTTGCTACCCCGAAGCTTTCTGAGCCCTGGTGGTCCTGACCAACCAATTGGTGAGGTGTTCCCCTCGGTTCACAGCTTGTATAGAAGGGCCTTCCTCCCCTTCCTCCTCGAAAATAACACTGCAATCCATATCATCATCCTCCAGGAACAGATTCTTCACAGCTGCCAATGCTTCATCTTCCTCCGACCCATATATAGTATCTATCGGCTGGAAAGTTTGCTCCAGGTGAGGTATCGGGTGCTCCAGTGGGTAGTAGGGACCGCGCCATGGTGGCGACCAGTTATTGAACTCCTCCCAAGTGTACTCATACCCCAAACCAAATGTAGTGCCATGTTTCTTCAGCTTGACGGGTTTGGCAATTCCTTGGAGGTTTTTGCCGAGTCCCTTTCTAAGTTCGTATCCACACCAATTCAAGATACTTTTAATCTTGTTATCCCACCATTAATCTTTGTCTACAGCGTTGACTCTTTCAATGTGGTGGTATGTTTCTCCGCCTATTCTCCTTCTGCCTCCAATCATCGGGATGGTCTGGCGACTATATATGGGGTTGCTACCATTGCCATGAATGATCACCTCTTGGTGATTCCATTCGAACTTCACTGCCTGATGCAGGGTCGATGCTACAACTCCAGATACATGGATCCATGGTCGTTCCAACAGCAAATTGTAGGATGCTGGGACATCTATCACTTGAAAGTCAACGTCGAACCAGGTTGGCCCCATTTGCAGGCATAGGCTAATCTCTCCAATAGTAGACCTTTGGGACCCATCGAAGGCTTTGACATTGATGGCCCCATCTTTGATCTCGTGCAGGCTCTTTCCCAATGTTCTGAGAGTTATCAACGGACAGATGTTGAGGCTGGAGCCTCCATCGATCAAGACTCTAGTGATGAAGTAATCCTCGCATTGCACGGTGATATGTAGGGCCATGTTGTGACTCAGTCCTTCCAGCGGTAGTTCATCTTCGTGGAAGGTGATTTTGTGGCTTTCCGGTATTTGTCCTACCATATTTGCCATTTCGCCCCCAGTTATGTTGCTGGGCACATAAGCTTCGCCCAATATCTTCATCAAGGCATTTTTGTGTGCGTCAGAGCTCTGTAGAAGAGCTAGGATGGAGATCTGTGTCGGTGATTTGTTCAACTACTCAACGACCGAATACTCTTTAGCTTGTATTTTCCTCCAAAGATCATTGGGACCAGTTTCAGTAGTCCGTCCCGGGGCTTGCTTACTGGACTCAGCTTGGTGCTCTAGAGTGTAAACCCTGCCTGTTCTGGTTATACCCTGCGCAGCAATTGCTTCTCCCGTCTTGGTCCTTCCTTTCCTCCTTGCTTCAGTTGTATAATCCCATGGTATGGCATTTGAGTGGAACGGTGTTACGTCTGACATTGCTATAGGCATGGGTACCCTCGGTGGTAACACAATAACTTCAAAGGGTACAGGTGCCTTTGGAACCCCAAACTCAACCTCAATTGGCCCGGCCACCTTCGCAGAAGAAGGTGCTTCAAATTCGAGAGGTATAGACATGTTTACTTCATCGCCCCTGGAGGGCTGGTTCTGTGCAACAATCGGGTTAAGTGTGACTGCCGGTTTCTTTGGGTCATCATCCTCAGCAATCAGTCTTATCAATCTCTTGGGGTCCCAGTCATCTTCGATCTCGATCATGTGAATGTCCCCACCTCTGTGATCAGGTAGAGGGTTGTTGCGGACATTAGGAGTAGGCTTCTTTGCTATGATAACCTTATTGTCGATCAGAGTTTGAATCTTGTCCTTCAACGAGCGGCTTTCGTCAATGGTGTGACCTTTCATGCCGGAATGGTACGCACAGGTCTTATTAGGGTTGATCTACTGGGAAGGATTTTCTGGAGTTATGGCAGGCATAGGGGAGACGTAACCAGCAGCTTTAAGTTTCTCATACAGCTGGTCAATTGGCTCAGCGATGGCTGTATATTGTCTGGGAGTTCTGCGGTCAAAATTTGGTCTGGATTTAGGGAAGTTTTGGTGAGTGGGAGGTGATTGGTAGTGAGGAGGTTGGGCATTATAAGCTTGGTAAATAGGTGCAGGCTGAGAGTATCTGGGTGAAGCGGATTGATATGCAGGAGGTGGAGATGATTGGTAAACGGGTGGTGGATTTTGGTAAGAGGGTGCGGGTGCTTGGTAATTCGGGATAGGCTGATATGTAAGTGGAGGTGACGGGTAGGTGTGGTATTTTAGTGGTGATTTGGCTCCTTGTGCGACCATCACGGCATTGACATCCTTCTTCTTGGACGTGCCACCAGACTGTAAAGCCTTGTTGGTGGCCTGCAATGTTTCAAGATTAGTAACCATACCATTCTTAATGCCTTCTTCAATTCTTTCTCCCAGCTTGATGATATCGGAGAATTTTTAGCCCTCGATCAGCATCAACCTCTCATAATATTGTGGGTCTTGAGCCCGGACGAAGAATCTGTTCATCTGTTCCTCTTCTAAGGCCGGCCTGACCTTAGCAGCCTCTGATCTCCAACGGGTAGCATACTCGCGGAATGTCTCGGTAGGCTTCTTCTTCAGCTTCTGGATGTAGAATACATTCGGTGCATTCTCTGTATTGAATCAAAACCTATCCATGAAATCCGATGTCATACCTACCCAGCTCGTCCATTTCTTGGGGTCCTGACTGATGTACCAGGATAAAGCATCCCCCTTCAGGCTTCTCATGAAGAGTTTCATACAGATTTTCTCATTCCTTCCGACTCCGACCAGCTTATCACAATATGTCCTTAAATGGACTCTGGGATCTCCCGTGCCATCGAACATTTCGAACTTGGAGGTTTGTATCCCTCCGAAAGTTCAACATCTGGCTGAATGCAGAGGTCCTCATAATTTAGCCCCTCTATGCCTTTGTTTCCTTCCATGCCCTGGACTCGGCTGGTCAATTTCTTGAGTTCTGCTGCCAAGTTTCTGATAAGAGAGTCCTTGTCATCAGACTCGGGTGCACTTGAGATTGGTTGAGTGTAGTGGGGTATGGTATCTACGTAGATGGGAGTGTTGTGGGGGTGGTCATTTGTGGTGTTTAGTGGTTCAGGAATGGGTAGTGGAGTGTGGCATGTGTTGTAATGTTGAGCATGGGTGGGTTGCATCTGTGGTTGTGGGGTGTTCTGTGGAGGTGCGGGATTTTGAGCATTTGGAAAGTTGACATCAGGAGCGGTGAGAGTGAATGATAAATTTGCCAAGTTCCGAACTTGATCCAGTTCTTCTTGGAACTTCAACAGTTTCTACTCAAGTTGGGCAGCATTTTCCTTAGCAACCGGGGTACCCTGAGAAATTTCAACTCTTTCAATTTCCTTTCTGGCGCTTGAATCTCCCATTCTACCTTTGCTCTTGTTTCGGATAGGACTCGGAGGAGGAGGAGGTGGAGGTGGAGGGCCCTTGGATCTCGTACTGTATGATGATGGTGCCAGAATGCACGAACTAACCTTTGGGGAGGGGAATAAAAATAAAGAAAAACAAAAAGGTAACAAGTTAGTGCAAGTTATGAGAAGAAAATGTTGCAATATTTAAACACATTGTGCAAGAATATAAATCGCATCCTAATTTGGGTGCCTCGTTGTGCTTGAGGTAGGCCTAGAGACAAATTAGCTTGGAGAACTTATAATGCTAAGTGCCTCATTTTATTGATAAAAATAAGATGAATCCCAAAACGACACTAAAATAGCGGAAAGTAAAAATGTCACTAATGGCCATTAGCCTTGTTACATTAAAAGCGAAAAGAAAGACTCCTAACTACTTGGTCCCAAAAGGACCTTCTTCAAGTTGAATGTTCTCGTTGATCAAGTCCTCCAGCTCGCGTAGATTTTCCAGTAAAAATGCTATCGCCAGACGTTCTCCTTTGCCTTCCTCAACATTTTGACAGTCGATGACTCTTTTCCTCACTTTCCCTTCCAATTCCAGCAAGATGTACTCCAGGTATTCTAGCTTCTCACTAGCCTTGGTGACTCTCTCTTTCCATTCGTTGATTTGGTTGCTCAATGGGAGGTTTCTCCACCAAGTCTGCAAGAGTGAAGGTATGTTTACCATACCGAAGTCAGGAACTTTGTCATTCATTTTCTGCAAAACAAAAGGGTTAAGACCTCACCCCCACCGAACTCGACTATTTAATACCAATAATCAGCATAAAAAGCATTTAGTTCTCCAAATAAATGCACAGAACATGTAGGTGTCTGTTTGGGTTTCAGGGAAAACCCGATGGACTTTGGACAAGGCTATCTTAATGAGTCATTATGTGGACAACATAACTGACTCGGCTAGGTTTGACCATGATGCATGCACAGTTAGACAGAGTAAGGTTTCTATTGGGGTATTAAACAGGTACCCTTGAGCGGACAACTCAAGGGGGAAAGGCACGAAACCGTCGACTGCACCGCTGATCGACTGGTTTTACCGCAAATACGCCTTTGCCGAATTTAAAGGGTGATAATATTGGAAGAGCGCAACCACTCATTATAAGCGTTGCTATGGTGTTTGTTTGGCACGAGTGGAATATGATGTTGAATATGCAGTTTACAAGAATGAAACAAATTGACATGTATTTTCACGTTCATAAGATAAATGATTACAATAATTGCAGTAATTACAACAATATTGAAATAGAGTAGTAAAGGGAAGCAGTTAAATAAAAAAGAAAAAGACATGAAAAGCCAAGTCAGTTTTTGCAATGAAAAAAATAAAGGACAATAAATAAATAAAGCGATTAATGAAATAATAAAGTCACAAGCAACATGAAATGGTAAAAGCCTAAAGAAATCCCCAGCAGAGTCGCCATGCTGTCGACGCCCCCTTTTCTCTAACCGTGGGGGTCAGAAATCGGGTATACGACATTGGGAGAACAACTCTATTCCCTTTCGAGAATTGGGTTTAGAAGTTGAAGAGTCGTCACCTAATGATTATAGTGCATTAGGACACTTTAAGAAGGGTTTGAGATGAAGAGACCAGAGATTAGGGTAAGGGCTAGAAATTATCCTAAGGAGAAGGTGTTAGGCACCCCTCAAGATCCACTAGTGTGGTTCCCGGCCATTTTATAATTGTGACTTTACAAGTAAATAATCAAGGCTCAAATAAGGATTCGCACATAACATTGCGACCAAGTTGAAAATTTTTGAAGGTAAGTAGAGAGGGCAGAAATTCATGAAAAAAGAGATTTGAACAGTTTTACAAGAAGTGATGAAAGCAAATAAAGGGAGGGGGGTCCTAAGTTTATAATTAATATGGATGAATTCAATGCAATACCCAGCGATCACTCCTCAGAAGAGGGGTCGCATGTGATATTAGCGCATCGGTCATCATATCCACATCTACCCTTCCCACCCCGTTAAGGTATTTAAACGCGATCAGTCTCGTTTACTTATTGCATGCTAGTACCCGTCCAAACCTATCAGTCCTGGGGCATTAGGACTTCTAATCCTAGGAGGGAAGAAAGGGATGGGGCCTTTATGGGGTTTCAAAGGATAAAATTCTAATTCGACAATCAAAACAAATATCAAATAAAGAGATGAGTAAACAGGCAAATAAGGCTCAAATAAACCCCTTAAATCAGACAACACTTAGTTTAGCATGTCTTAGCATATACTGATTTGGTCTTAAGTTAAAAATTAAGCGGCGAACAGACTGGTTCAACACATATGTTTAGATAGAAAGTCTGCATTAGGAAACTTGGATCCAATTGTTAGAAATTAAGGTATTTCAAGCGAGTGATTTAAAGGGTACTGGTTTCAGGAAAAAGTAGTCTAATGCAGAGGAGTTTTGAAAAGAAAGTATAGACTGCAGTAAAAATAAAACACAGAAATGGTTGTGAAAGAGTTTTAGAGATAGAAATATCTAAGGAAAGGGTAAGTCGCAACTGTTTTAAAAGACAATTTCAGTGAGTAAAACATTTAGGCAGGATGTTTAGAAAGAAACTGTTTCAGAAAAAGATGCCGATTTGAGGGATTTAAAAGCATACTGAGTCAAGAGAGTTTTTGTCAAAGAATTAAGACTTCTGAAATCGTTGTTCTATTAAGACGTTAGGGACCAGTTAATAGATTATTATTACTTTAAGCGAATCAGACGAGTTTAATGCTAATCCTATAGGCATGATATCTATCTTGATTTTTTAAAACCTGTTATTGAACTTGTAAAAGATGATTATGTTAATTAACCCTACAGTTTGCCTAATGCATATGCATTCCTTATAGGCATGATCTCTATATGCATTGATTACATGAACGTTAAGTCCTATAGGCATGATTTCTATGTGATTTGTAACACAATGAAGCGTTGACCCTATAGGCATGGTCTCTAGGTGATGTGGAATCAGAAACATTGAACAATCCTATAGGCAGGAAAAATTAAAATCCTAAAGCATGGTTTCTACCCTTACTGATGCAAGAAGGTAAAACCCCTCCCACACCCTTTTACTATATTCCCCAAATCCTTTATACAAATTATTACAGACCAAAAGAAAGAAAATAAATACATTAAAAACTAACAGCTAGATCCGAGCAGCCTAATTCAATCTTAATGTCCAATAACATGTGATTAACCAATTCCGGATTTCCCAAGCCTTCTCTTTATCCAAAGTGTTTCAAAGTTCCAAGGAATCTCAAGGATTCCCGGCATTGCTTACACTTAGGATACCATTTGGAATTAGAATAGTGCAGTGCGGAATAGCTAGCCCTCAGGCATCCAAGTTCAGTGGGAGCTCAAGGGTCCCAAAGCATGGCTTGCAAGAGAGGGGCAGAACTTAGAGCTAGGAGTAAGTGCAAAGTGAAAAGGAATTAGGGAGCCATAACAAATGGTGGTCATACCCAGCCACAGGTGCAGACTGGCACACCCCTGACCATTTGGTTTGGTCAAACAAGTTAGGAGCAGACCCTTGAGGGTCAAACCTAGGTCTGGATGGTGATTAGGACACCACCAGACTCAGGTCCAGGCTCAAGCACATAAAGGGGATAAGGGAGTGGGAATTGATTGAGTTAGGAGGTTCAAAGAACCCAGTTCAGAGTCATAGACAGCAATATCAAAGTGTTGTTATGGCTGGAACTATACTCACATACAAAGGGGAAAAGGGAAAAGGATTCACATGAGAAGAGTACACACAGAGTTGCAGAAACATAAGGAAAGAAAGCATAACAGACTAAGATGTAAACACATGGTGAAAGAGAGAGCATGACAGGCTAGGAAATAAACACATAGTTAGTGGGGCATTATTTAACTAAGAATGATATACCAGTTGCAAGTACTAGAATAGCAGAACAACAAAAGCAAGTAAACAGCCAGAAGTCAGCAGGAGCAAAATCGAGTCTTCAGCAAATACTTGAGAGTTCAAAGAGAACTCAAGAATGTTTCAGAAAGTAGAAAGAGAAGAGGAGCAGAGTGCTCAATACTAGAGGTTGAGAAAGTATTGAAAAGTTCGAAGTCTTTCTGTGTATATCCCTTTTAAGTGTAAAAGGGGTAGCCCCATTAGGAAAACAGTAGAAGAATCATGCTTAGGGCTTTAAACAAAAAATCCAGTAAAGGCAGGCAAGGAGCAAAAGCTCAGTAAAAAATACAATAGAGGGATATGCGAGGGAGACACATAAAGCATGCTTATAGAACCCAGTAGGAGAAAGAACAAAACACAAAAACAGAAGAACATGCGTAATAACGGCAAAACACAAGAACATAGGAGAATATATGCGAGGAAAAAACATAAGACATAAGCGAAAAACTCGTAAGAAACATGGCATATACAGATTCACACAAATAAAAGAAGAAGAAGAAGAAGAAGAAGAGACAGAAGTCGTTTTAAAATTTTTGAAAACCCTAAATCGAAACAGACTAGTTTTGAAAAAGAAAAATTGGGGAAAAGTTTTAAAACTTCGAGTATAACACAGATTTACCACATATCTAAGAAAAATAAAAGAAAAAGGAACCTCGAACAGCTTTAGGGTTTCTCAGAAACCCTAGAAACGAGAAGACTTGGAATGGGTCTGGTCTCGAACAGGTCTGAGCCATAGCTATGCTTTTTTAAGGCTCGAACACGTCGGAACAGAGCCGGAGAGGCCATAGGACCTCAGATCTGTGGAGGATCTAAACGGGCATCGTTGAGGTCGAACCTCAAAATCTCGAACAACCATGATTTGGGGGTGAAGGGAGGTGAGCATAGGTCGTCCATGCCTGAGAATCCATGGACTCCGGTGAGATTTGGTCGGAGAACACGAGGAAGGCGACTAGGGTTTTTTGAGTGTTAGAGAGCATTTGAGATAAAGGGAGGGTTTGAGGGCAGCGGTCGAAGAGAAATGAGAGATAGGGTTAGGTCGTTCGAAATTGAAAAGGAAAGGAGGGATGAGGGTCGTTAATCAAAATGATCAACGGCCAGGATCTGAAGATACAAATGGACGGTTTAGTTAATGGGTCAGGGGGTCAGGTTAAATTTGAATTGGGCTGGTCCAATTTGGGCTTGAAGTTGGCTGAGATTGAGATGGAATTGTGGTTAAAATTGAAACGAATTGAGGCTAAAATTGAAATAGCCAGTTTTCCCCCTATTATTTTATAAAAATAGTAAAAATGTTTTAAAAGAAAATTAAAGGTACTGAGTTAATAAATAATATGTAAACCTTAATTTAAAATATTGGGATCAATTTATATTTAAGAAAAATGCTATTAAATCTTAAAGAGGCTAGCATTGCAATTACATGCAATTTAGTTTTAAAATACCAGACGAATTTGTAAAAATATGAAAAAAAATCATGCCGACTATATTTGAGGTAATTATGAGAATAAAGTAAATTATTTTTCAAAATGGCAAGTTTTTTTTGGGAATAATTATTGGGATTTTATGATGTAAAAATAGGCCACAAATTGATTTAAAAATCATTAAAAATGCCAAAACCCTTTGGGGTGCTTATATATGCACATATATGTCATTTTAAAAATATATAGAAAAAAATTGGGTATCAACATCTGGTACCTGCTCAGCTGGGGCAGCCATCCCCGGTGCTACCATGTTGGGAGTTTTCTGGTAACTTTACAGCTGAGCAATCACCAGTTGTTGTGCTTGTAACATTTCAAAAATAACGTGAAGGCTAACCTCCCGTTCTTCCCTAGTTGGGGTTTTCTGAGCTTTTTGTTGGTCCCCTTGATGTACGCTCATGTTAGTGTGGGAGCTTATATCGATGTGTTGGGCATCGCGTGAGACCACATCTATGGGGATTGGCTCTGGTGCGTCCCCATGGTTTAGTGACGGTGCACCGATACCTGGAATAGCTACACCATTCTCCTCGTGGTCCTCAAGACCATTGTTTTCATATACATTCACTGAGTTAGACATTTTGACCTGAAATCAAAGATCTTGGACAAGAAAAAGTGTGAAAGGTAACTTGCGTTATGTAGTAAAACCAGCAAGAAAATAATCACTATTATTTTTAGCCCCACGGTTGGCACCAAACTGTTTACCTTGAAAATGGTAATTACAATTAAATTTGATTTATGGTTCTAAAAATACGTGATCTATTTTTATACTAGTTTTTTAGGCAATAGATGCTAAGTGAGGTACTTGGAAACAAGATAAGAGCTTGAAAACAAGATGATAACCAAACTGAATGGCTGATAATCGGGGCCTCGAGCTTGCTTATTTGGGGCCTCGGGATCGAGCCTGATGTCCCGCCAAGGGTAGTTGATGGACAACTAACAGTTATAATAAAATCAATGACGACTCTTTATGTCCAATAATAAGCAACAAATGAAGAACAATAAATAGAACACGATGAATATAAGTAATAAATGCAAGTAATGAGATCAAGAGAATATGTTAGAGAGAAGAGAGAATGTTTTTGTGTATTTAATATTGAGCAATAGATGTTTACAAAATGACAAGGATCCCCTTTATATACCAGGGGGAATCCCAACATAGTACAAATGCATTTATTGAAAAGATATAGGGCTGGTACAGCCATTTAAAGCCTTGATCCGGGTCTGAACTAGCCCACTAGGCTTTGCCGTCTCTAGCTACGCGCCTTGGGAACTTCCCACTTTTTCATCATAACCATCGATTTTCATTTCCCCGAGGTCGGGCGTTGATAGCCCTTAGAGTGTGAGTCTTGATCGTAGCCTCGAGCCTTCGACAACGCGCTTACTGGGCGTTAAAATGATCGAAAATTGGACCCTCCAATTTTACCGTATACAACATTTAAGACTCTATTGAGCTTCCAACCTCTTCTCATCAAGAGCCTCCAACTCTGCTAATAGAAGTCGAGCATTTTCTTCATCAGTGATCCCTTCTTGAATAGCCAGTCGTAATAAAGGTAATTGACGCTCGAGTGGCAAGATGACTTCGACTCCATAAACGAGTGCATATGGGATCGCTTTTCTTGGCATGCGGTGAGTTGTCCTATATGCCTACATAGCTTCCTCCATACGGTCAAGACAATCCCGTTTGGATTTGGAGACGACTTTCTTTAACAAGTTGCACAGAGTCTTGTTGAATGCCTCGGCTAGACCATTGACGGCAACATTGTACATAGAAGAGCTATGTTGCTTAAATCCAAAGAGTCCACAAATATTGTTCATAAACCTATTGTCGAACGGCTTGCCATTATCTATTATTATGTAACGAGGAATGCCAAAGCGATAGATAATGTTTACTCGGATGAAACTTGCAACATTTTCCTTCTTTACTTCCTTAAGAGCAACAACTTCAGCCCATTTTGAGAAGTAGTCAGTTGTAGCCATGATGTATAGGTGCCCACCAAAGGACTTTAGAAGTGGTCCAACAACATCCAATCCCCAAACGTCAAACGGCCAGGATGCAATAGTCGGGTGCAACACTTCAGGAGGTTGATGAATAAAATTGTCATGGAATTGATAAGACTTGTATCTTTGAGCGTAGTCCAAGTAATCTTTTACCATTGTTGGCCAACAATATCCCATCCTTTTTATATGGAAGCGGAGCTTTGGTCCAGAATAGTGTGATCCACATACCCAGAATGTGCCTCTTGCAAAGCCTGGAGTGCTTCTTCTTCCCCCAAGCATCGCAAGAGTACTCCCTCGAATGACCTTTTGTATAGAGTATCTTTGTAGTAAAGGAACCGAGGTGCACGGCAAAGGATTCCAGTCCTTCTCCTCGGATTTTCTGGAAGTATCCCACAGCTTAAGTAGTTAATAATAGGTTGTCGCCATTCTTCTTTCTCATCTTCAGAAACAGCGACAAGATACCTGAGTTTATTTTCTTCACCTTCAGCCTCACTTGGCAGCGGTACTACCCAAATTTTGGAAAACAATAACTTGCGCTTGATCGGGCAGGGTTAATGATGAAGCTAGGGCAGCTAAAATATCAGCCTTCTTGTTTTCTTTTCTTGGCACATGTTGAATAGTCACGTTACCGACCCACCCCATTAATTTTTTAGCATAACCATGATATGGGCGAAGTTCAGGTTTCTTGACCTCGTAACTACCTAAAATCTGGTTGATCACCAACTGAGAGTCACCAAACATTTGACATTGCAACCGTTTCATTTCGACAGCCATTTCAATCCCAAGTATTAGTGCTTGATACTCAGCAATATTGTTAGAGTAGAGTTGCGTCAACATAAAAAAGTAGGGTAGAACTTCACCTTGAGAAGTGACAAATATTACACCAGCACGAGCTCCTCCGTGATGTGCAGCACCATCAAAGTACATCTTCCATGGAGGTTGAACTTAAATGACCATTGCGTCCTCATCAGGTAGTTTGTCAGTTAGCTCTTAATCATCAGGTATATGGTGATCTGCCAAGAAGTCCGCTAACGCTTGTCCTTTTATAGCCTTTTGAGGGATGTACACAATTTCAAATTGTTGAAACTGGAGGTACCACCTTGCTAGTCGATCATTAAGGAAAGGTTTTGACATCACGAATTTGATGGGATTTGCTCTAGAAACCAAACGAACGACATGAGCTTGAAAGTAGTGCTTCAACTTTTAGATTGAGAAGACTAGTGCCGAACATAACTTTTCGATTGGCGAATAATTTAGCCCATTTGGTGTCATCATCCTGCTCAAGTAGTAATGGGAATTTTATTTTCCTTTGCTATTTTTTTGGGCCAACAACGCTCCAACAGACCTTTCTTGTTCTGAAATGTATAATATCAGCGGCTTTCCAAGTATATGGGTTGTCAAAACTAGAGGCTTCATCAAGTAAGTTTTGATACTTTCAAAGGCATTGCTATAAGCTTGGTCCTACTTAAAAGGAACGCCTTTCTTCATGAGGCGACTGAAGGGTTGGCACCTCCCAGCTAGGTTTGAGATGAATCTTCTAAGGTATGTTAACTTTCCTTGAAGACTTTTCAATTCATAAATATCCCAAGGCTCAAGCATCTTCAAAATGGCATCCACTTTGGCTCAATCAATTTTGATCCCTCGACATCAGACAATGAAACCAAGGAACTTTCTAGAAGTAACTCCAAAAGCACATTTCAATGGATTCATCCTAAGTTGGTACCTCTGGAGCAACTCAAACACCATTCTCAAGTCTTTCAAGTGGTTGCTCTTCTCTCTTGATTTTACCACCAAGTCATCCACATAGCATTCAACATTCTTGTGGAGAAGGTCATCAAAGATATTTTGCATAGCTCTTTGGTAAGTAGCGCCAGCATTATTCAATCCAAAAGGCATTATCTTGTAGCAATAAATACTCTTGGGGGTACGGAATGTAGTAAGCTCTTCGTATTTTGGCGCCATGTGAATTTGGTTATAGCCTGATGGATTGTCCATAAATAATATTTCCTCGTACCCAGTAGTAGCATCGATCATCAGCTCTGGAATAGGAAGCAGGAATTCATCTTTCGGGCATGCATTGTTGAGATTCCTGAAGTCAACGCACACTCGAATATGGCCATTTTTCTTCCTTACAGGGACAATACTTGAAACCCATGTTAGGTATTTAACTTCACGAATAAAGCCAACTTCGATGAGTTTGTTAACTTCGGTTTCAATCAAGGGAACTAAGTCAGGCCTAAAGCGTCTTTGAGCTTCTTTAACAAGGCGAGCACCATTCTTGACTGCAAAGTGATGGACTGCTACTTTCGGGTCCAAGCTAGGAATATCTTTGCAATTCCAAGCAAAGACATCCCTGAACTCTTTGAGTAACTCAATATAAGTGTTTTCTTCATCAACTTCTAGTAAAACACCTAGATAGGTGGGTCTTGGTTCTTCATCGGTGCCAAGGTTAACTTCTTTTAAGGCATCAACTGTCGTCTTCACCCCTTCTTCAAGTTCAGGTGGAGCATCTTTCACATCTTCATCTTCTTGAGGGTCCCCATAGTTGAAGGATATATGATAACACGGTGAAACTTCTTCCAATTCTGCACTATCCTCCATTGAAGATGGAACACCATTCTCGCCTTGTACAGTAACATGAT
Source organism: Nicotiana sylvestris (assembly GCF_000393655.2). Lineage (NCBI taxonomy): Eukaryota > Viridiplantae > Streptophyta > Magnoliopsida > Solanales > Solanaceae > Nicotiana > Nicotiana sylvestris. Next base: position 40,038,588 of record NC_091064.1, read on the forward strand.
ACGAAGAACCCACACTTTCTTCGTCTTCATCACGTTCTTTAGTGTAGACCACAGTATATCGCTTTACCTTTAGTACCTCATCACATGAAACCATGACTTTTGTTTGTTGCCTCATTCTAGAAGAAACCAGACTTTGGAAATCCTTAGAGATCTTCCGAATTTTGGGCAAACTAGGTGTCCTTTTATTTCGATAATTTCTCTGGAACTTATTCTCTTTCTTTAACGGACCCAATATCTCAAACACAGAAGTCTACACAGTTGATTTTCTAAGTCGATCAATGACAGAAGGCTTGTTAGGGGCGGCAGATTCATCTTCTACACTGATATAATTGATGCTCTCCCTTCTTATGAAGATACGCACTGGTAACAGTTGCTTGTATCCCAAACCTTCATGTGGTTGCCTCGTCGCAGCTTTTGATGGGAGCTTTCCTAACTTTGATGGCTCATTAGGATTGTATCCAGCTTTTGCAAATAGCTTGTAAGCGTTATGATAAAAACCTTCATTTGTTCTCTTTGTAGGGAGTGCCACATTCTGCAAATGATTTTGGGCCACAAACCCTACAAGTGGCTTTGAGGACGACTTTACAGCCTTAATTCATTTTACCGAAAGAGTTAACTCCTTTAGAATGTTAGTTTGGAGATTAGATGATTCACATTCATCTTTCTTCCTTTTAGGGACCTATTGGAGCACATTAGTTACTTTCTTTCCATAAGACACAATATCCCCTCTATAAAATTTATTCAAGTTAGGTTGTACCTCCTCAGTAATAGCCTTGGCTCTACCAGCAGTCACCTTATCTCTTTTAGTTGTGGGCTCGTCATTTTTGCTTTTCATGACATCATCAGCTTTTAACTCCTTCACAATGCGGTTCTTCAAGTAGAACTTTGCATCAGGGAAGTGTGACTCAGCCTCGGTGAATGACTCGTCATCAGAAATTATCTTCTTCTCGACTTCACCATCATAGTATTTCAAACATTGATGGTAGGTAGATGGAACCACTTTATTTTCATGTATCCAAGGCCTTCCAAGCAAGACGTTGTATGAAGTCTTTGTATCGATCACATGCATCTATGCACTTGATTGTATATCTTCAATGGTGATTCCCCCATTTGCCCCCCTTGGTTGAATCCTTGGATCATCACACGACTTTCTGGGAGTTCGTTCATGGGAATACCAAGTTCTTTCACAGTGCGAATTGGCAGATATTTATCGAGGATCCTCCATCAACCAAAATTCGATTTACCCTTTCATCATACATATAGACAACCAGGTCCAATGGGCGGTTATGAAGAGTGTCACATAGTAGAAGGTCATCATTTGTGAACGTAACTTTTTCCTCGCACGCGTTAACTTCTTGAGGAATAGACCCGATGAGCTTTTCTGAAGATGGTGCCAATAGTAGGTCATCACTTTTTTCTTCCCCTTTGTCAGCATTGCAACAAGCGGCTTGAATACTATAACGGGAAATCTTCATGTGAAACCAACATGGCAAGTAATCCTCCAAGGTCACTAGATGTCGTGGCTTTTGAGGGTAGTGCACCTCCACTTTTGCTTTCCCCAAACGCCTAACTGGATTCTGTTTCATTGGACTTTTTATCATTATTTTCCTTGTTGGTCATTCTATTGATTCTTTTTGTGGGCTCCTTTTATGGCGCCTACAACGAGTCACAAACGTCCAACCTTCATCATCATCAGGTTGATCGACTTCAACTTTGTTGATCTTCGGTAATCCTTCATCTTTACTTTTTTAAAAACCATATAATTTATTCGGACTGAATGAGCAAAGGTGATAAAGACTTGGTTTACGCTTGCCTTCTCATCTTCAAGCACAATCTTCTTTTCACGAGCCAAGTCTATAACTTTGTCCTTAAAGACAAAGCACTTCTCTAGAGGGTGGCTCACAAGTCGATGGTATTTGCAGTAATTTGGGTCATTCATTTTACGAGCTTTATTCGGCCGCTTCATCTCCGAAAGCTTAATGAGATTTAACTCGAGGAGTTCTTCAAAAATTGCTGGCACATCAGTATCCAGAAATGGGTACTTCTTCTATTGCATTTATTTTAAAGTCAACTTCCCACTTGGTTTATCTTGAAAAGAAGTGGATTTCGTACTCTGCTTCTTGCTCACCTTCGTTGTGAACTTCACAGGTGATGTGTTGACATTCACAGCTTCTTTGTTTTCAGATCTGGGTACAAACTTGCTCCATTTCCTGACTTCTTGCTTGTCGCTCCCTTGGCGAGGCTCATAGATAGGAAGCCTTTCGTTTCTAGCGGAGTCCATGCTTAACTCCATGTCATGGGCACGATTCGCAAGTTCTTCAAATGTGTTAGGCTTAATACCTTGCAAGATGTAGTGGAGTCCCCAATGCATGTCGTGGATGCACATCTCTATGCCAGAAGCTTCACTAAGCCTCTCTTTGCAGTTGATGCTTTCATTTCTCCAATTATTGATAACATTGATAACTGGTTCACCCTTTTGTTGACGAGTATTTGTAAGTTCTATCATACTCATAGTACGTCTCATGCTATAAAAGCAATTGAGGAACTCTTGCTCTAGCTGATCCCAACTATCAATAGATCAATCCTCAAGGTCTGTGTACTAGTCAAAAGCATTTCCTTTTAGTGAGCGGACAAACTGCTTGATGAGGTAATCTCCACAAGTCCCAGCATTGTTGCACGTCTCAACGAAGTGCGCCATATGTTGCTTTGGATTACCTTTTCCATCAAACTGTTGAAACTTTGGAGGTTGATAACCATCAGGCATCTTCAACATATCAACCCCTGCAATGTACAACTTTGCATATGTAAGGGAGGACTTGGCAACAACTTCATACTTGTTCTTTATGGTTCCTTCAATAAACTCCTTCAGTTGATCGATTGGAATCATCCTTAAGATGAGATGGGGATAGCCTTAGCGGATGCTACTTGTCTAGGGGGAGAATCACTCTCTGGAACTTCTGGGAGCTTGCCAGGTGCATGGGTGGATTCTTCTTCCATCAAGATTCCCACCCTATCTGTTAGCTTGTCAATTCTAGCATCTTGATTTTGCATGCACTTGGTCAAGCCAGCGATTGCTTCTGTCAAGTTTCCCAACTGCTCCTCTACAAATGAAGTGTTTGTCACCATGGCTTGCATGATTGTCGTGGACGATGGAGAGTAGCATGTATTTTCACACAAATTGATCCTTGATTGGATCACTCTATGTGGTGTAAGTGGGGAGGATCCATCACTTGAAGCATCATCATCTTCCTTTACAGCAGAGTGCTTGGATCCAAAGAAGTCAAGTAGAGCAAGAGTTTTCTTGATCTTTTCAGCAACATTGCTTCCTCCTTCAGGTGCGTTTGTGGAAGATCTTGCTCATTTTGAGGATGAAGATCCAAAAATATGGGTTGATGCGAACGACACTTGGGGTGCTTGTTGTCCTAACGAGCTTGCTTTGCTCCTTGTAACTGGTCCAAAGCTTTCAAAGGTAACATCGAGGATGCTTTCCACATCAGCATAGAACCTGGAATTAGCAGCCTTGGTGGAAGTTGAACTGGAGTTGATTTTCTTTGAAGCCATTTCAATGTTCTTGAACTTTGGTGATTGAAAAGTTGAGATGAGAGGTAGAGATTATCCCGCTAGGCATGCCAGAATTTGTAGACAATAAATTGCGTCGAGAAAATAAAATCAAGATCGAAAAATATCGCAACATCGTAGTATTTTATTTCAGATATTTGAGTGTTACAATCTCTATGAATCCTCTGATTCTTCTTTTTGATTTTAAATAAATTCAAAGGACTTGATCTTGATCTTGAATCTATAGTTGTTGCCATGAACAATGATCTTGTTCTTGAGCTTTAAGTTGATTGCTTGATCTTGACCTTGATTTGTTCGTCGTTCTTGAGTTTGAACTTGATTTGTTCTTCGTTCTTGAGCTTGAACTTGATTGCTTGAAACTTGTGGAAGAATTTGTAGTGTTTGATCCACGAGCTCTTTTTTGCTTCTTGTTATAACTTCTGTTGTTTTTTCTGGGTTATGAAGACCCCTATTTATAGTTTTGGGATGGAGAGTTGTGATGAGAACAAACTCTTTCCGACCAATTAGATTAAAGAGTGACAAGGCCCCATTTGATTGGTCAGAACATGTCACTTGTACACGTGGCATGATTTTATTGGCCTTTTAATTTGACTTGGCATGTGTTGTCATTTTGACACGTGACATGATCCCATTGGCTCTTCTGTTTGACTTAGCATGCCTCGTCATTTCACGCATGACACCAAACTGGGCCTCTAGGAAGATGATATCTTGGGCATGATGAAGTGGGCTTAATGAAGTGGGCTCATCACTTTAGCTCAATTAAATGGGATAGCCCAATGGACTAAGACTTATTTATTTAATCCATATACATTATATTTATATAATTAATTCAATTATATTCGCCAATAATATTTATTTGGCCTAATATATCTTGCATTTAAATATAGTCCAAATTCTTTAATAAATTTAATTCTAATAAAATTTATATGCCAACATAACCATAGAATCATAAAGTATAATCACTTTCATATATAGAACACTTACCCCAATTCATATGGTGAAAATCGCTTCAATCCGAGCGCTATAACTCCAAATATGTTAAAAATGGCCGAAACCTCGAAATATGGCTTCTGCCCAGGTATTTACTTTTCGCGATCGAGGAAAATGCTTCGCGATCGCGAAGCACAACTTTTCTTAGCCCAAAATTTTCCCTTCGCGTTTGCGAAGAACAAGTGCCCAGCTCTTCCAGACAACCTCTAGTATAATGGTCATAGCTTTTTGTACAATACTTCAAATTGCAAATGGTTTAACTTTTTGAAAACTAGACACCAAGGACTACAACTTTCATGCTTTGCTCATCTCTCAGTTCTTTATAAATTACGAGATATAAGCTTTCAAAATAAGCCATGTGCAACACAAATTTCTTCTTCGTGATTTCCAAAGTCTTCCCGAATAGGTTGTAGTGTACCAATTATAACTTTTCGTACACAAATCCAATATCTAAATAGTTTGATTTTCTGAAAACCAGACACAGAGGGCTACAATTTTTATTTTTGAATCATCTCCAAATTCCTTATAGATTGCGAGATATAAGCTTTTAAAATCAGGTTAGTGCAGTAGAAAGTTCCCTCTACGCGATCGCGAAAGGTCTTCCACGATCGCGAATCACTGGCCAATTTCTCCCATTTTACTCATCGTGTTCGCGTCCAATTCCCCACGATCGCATAGCACACTGTTGTAGCCAAAAACCAGCAACTAAAAATGGTCCGAAACCACCCTGAAACTCACCTAAGCCTCTTGGGACCCCGTCCGAACATACCAACAAGTCTCAAAACATAATACAGACTTAGTCGAGGCCTCAAAGCACACCAAACAACGCTAAAAATATGAATCACATCCCCAGTTCAAGCCTAATGAAACTAAGAAATTCTAACTTCTACATTCGATGCTGAAACCTATCAAATCACGTCCGATTGACCTCAAATTTTGCACACAAGCCACATTCAACATTACAGACCTACTCCAACTTCCGGAATCGGAATCCGACCCCGATATTAAAATGCCCACTCCTGGTCAAACTTCTCAAAACCCTTCAAATTTCTAACTTTTGCCAAATGACCTCGAAATGACCTACGGACCTCCAAATCCACTTTTGGACGTGCTCCCAATACCAGAATCACCATACGGAGCTATTCCCAGACTTGGAATCCCAAACGGACATCGATAACATTGAAATACACGTTAACCCAAATTTATGAAATTCTTCCAAAATGCTAACTTTCCATAATAAGCACTGAAATGCTCCCAGGTCACCCAACATCCGATCCGGACATACTTCTAAGTCCGAAATTATCATACTAATTTATTGGAACTTTGAAATCTCGATTCCGAGGTCATTTACTCAAAAATCAAACCTTGGTCAATTCTTCCAACTTAAAGCTTTTGAAATGAGAAATTTCTTTCTAAATCAACTCCGAACTTCCCAAAATTCAATTCCGACCACGCGTACAAGTCATAATACCCGAAGTGAAGCTTCTCATGGCTTCAAACCGCCGAACGACGTGCTAGAACTCAAAACAACTGATCGGGTCATTACATAGGAAATATTTGTTTGATTTGATAATATTTAGGTAACTTGTAAGTTGTTATATTTCACTTCCCGAAATCTAATTAATAGGTTCGAATACAAGGCTACCTTTCTTTGAGCCTTGCATGGAGTGAATCTAATTAATCTGTTCGGGAGTACCTGCCACATACAATAAAAAAGCGTTATTATTATTATTGTCGTCCTAAATTAGTTGTCATATTCGCTTCATACAAGTCAATTTGACTAATCTTCAAATTAAATTGGATAAGATTAATTTAATATATTAAAATTAAAATTTAAATATTTAAAAATCGCATAAAATATCAGCAAGTGGGCGGGAGCGTACAACTACATCGAGCACAGCAAATCAGCCACAGGTTTTGTTATCGGGAATTGGTACCTCCTGTTTTACTGTTTCCCTTTTGGTGTTAGCTAAATTACTGTTATTTTACTTCGCAATAGTTAAACCTTTGAACTAGGATACTAGCTACCACGTGTTTCCTTCAAGTTTGATTTGTGTACGTTGTACACTAGCGAGACTTCTCTAGATTGTTGTAGGTGTAGTGGATGCAGTCTGGGATGATAGAATAAGGGCATGTCCTCGGGTGGGGAAGAGTGTGGGGTGGGGTTCAGGGGGTGGGTCGGGTAGCAGGGGAGGTAGAGGGGGCAAGGGAGCCTATAGGTTGAGAATCGGGTCATGGAACATAGGTTCACTAACGAGTAAATCCATAGAGTTGGCGAAAATCCTGCAGAAGAGGAAGATTAATATAGCGTGTGTCCAGGAAACTAGGTGGGTCGGATCGAGGGCGAAAAACGTGGATGGGTATAAGTTGTGGTACTCTGGTGTCCTGAGGGGTAAGAATGGAGTGGGTATCCTGGTAGATAGCCATCTTAGGGAGTCCGTGGTAGAGGTCAGGCGGGTGAATGATAGGCTAATGACTATAAAGTTGGTGGTGGGTGAGGGTACTTTAAATGTCGTTAGCGCGTACGCACCACAAGCAAGCTTGGATGAGGATATTAAAAGGCAATTTTAGGAGGGGTTGGATGAGATTGTTCGTAGTATACCGCCTTCTGAGAGGTTATTCATAGGAGGAGATTTCAATGGTCATATTGGGTTATCTGTAGGTGGGTACACTAAGGTGCATGGCGGATTTGGTTTTGGAGAGCGGAACGGAGGAGGCATTGCGCTGTTGGACTTTGCCAAGGCTTTCGATCTAGTCATTGCAAACTCGAGTTTTATGAAGCGGGATGAACATTTGGTTACTTACCAAAGTTCGGTGGCGAAGATTCAGATTGACTATTTACTCCTCAGGAGATGCGACAGAAGGTTGTGCGAGGACTGCAAGGTTATCCCAGGTGAGACCCTCTCAACGCAGCATAGGCTTTTGGTAATGGACATTTGTATTAGGATAAGGAGGAAGAAGAGGTCAGTACAAGGACACCCCAAGATTAGGTGGGGCGCCTTAACTGAGGATAAAGCTAAAGAGTTGGAAGGAACGTTATCGGCAATGAGAGCTTGGAGAAGTAGTGGGGACGCAAACACAATGTGGTTGACGACGACGGACTGTATAAGAAAGGCGGCGAGAGAGGTGTTAGGGATATCTACGGGACACTATGGTGGACACAAAGGAGATTGGTGGTGGAATGCAGTTGTCCAAGGTAAAGTGGAAGCAAAGAAGGCGGCTTACCTAAGGTTAGTAGGGAGCACTGACGAGGAGGAGAAGAGAGAGAACAGTCAAAGGTATAAGGTAGCTAGGAAGGAGGCGAAGATGGCAGTGACAGAGGCTAAAATGACAGCTTTTGCTCGTCTGTATGAGGAGCTAAGGAACAAAGGTGGGGAGAAGAAGTTATTCCGACTCGCTAAGGCGAGAGAGAGGATAACTCGGGATCTGGACCAAGTGAGGTGCATAAAAGATGATGACGGCAAAGTTTTGATGGGAGATGACCAGATTAAGAGGAGGTGGCAGACCTACTTTCATAAACTTCTAAGTGAAAAAGGGGATCAGGATATTATACTTGGGGAATCGAGGAATGCCGACAGTCACCATGAAGTAAGTAATTGTAGGGACATTGAGATCGATGAAGTCATGGAGGCAATGCGTAAGATGAGAAGGGGCAGAGCTACCGGGCCAGACGAGATTCCGGTTGAACTGTGGAGGTGTGTGGGTCAAGCAGGCTTGGAATGGCTTACTGCATTGTTTAGTGTTATATTCAAGACTAATAGAATGCCTGAAGAGTGGAGGTGGAGTACAATGGTCCCGTTGTATAAGAACAAAGGTGATGTCCAGAGCTGTAACAACTATAGGGGCATCAAATTACTAAGTCATACCATGAAAGTTTGGGAGAGAGTGGTAGAAATGAGAGTGCGAAGGACGGTGTCTATTTCAGACAACCAGTTCGGGTTCATGCCGGGACGATCTACCACAGAAGCTATCCACCTTATTAGGAGGATGGTGGAACAGTACAGAGATAAGAAGAAGGATCTCCACATGGTGTTTATTGATCTGGAGAAAGCGTACGATAAGGTTCCTAGGAAGGTCTTATGGAGCTGCTTAGAGGATAAAGGGGTCCCGAGTAACTATATTAGGGTGATTAAAGACATGTATGATGGAGCTAAGACTCGGGTTAGGACAGTAGGAGGCGACTCTGAACACTTTCCAGTTATTACGGGGTTGCACCAAGGGTCTGCGCTCAGCCCATTCCTATTTGCCCTGGTGATGGATGCACTGACTCATCATATTCAAGGGGAGGTTCCATGGTGCATGCTATTTGCTGATGACATTATTCTAATTGACGAGACAAGAGGCGGCGTCAACGAGAGGCTAGAGATTTGGAGACATGCTCTTGAGTCTAAAGGTTTCAAGTTGAGTAGGACGAAGACGGAATACCTCGAGTGCAAATTTGGAGTTGAGCCGACGGAAGCGGGAGTTGAAGTGAGGCTTGACTCTCAAGTCATTCCCAAGAAAGGTAGTTTCAAGTACCTTGGATCGGTTATTCAGGGGATCGGGGAGATTGACGAGGATGTCACACACCGTATAGGGGTGGGGTGGATGAAGTGGAGGTTAGCGTCGGGAGTCTTGTGTGACAAGAAAGTGCCACCGTTACTAAAAGGTAAGTTTTATAGAGCAGTGGTTAGGCCTGCCATGTTGTATGGAACTGAATGTTGGCCGGTAAAGAACTCACACACCCAGAAGATGAAAGTAGCAGAGATGAGGATGTTGAGGTGGATGTGCGGGCATACAAGGATGGATAAGATTAGGAATGCAGATATTCGAGAGAAGGTGGGTGTGGCCCCCATGGAGGACAAGATGCGGGAAGTAAGACTCAGATGGTTTGGGCACATTCAGAGGAGGAGCACTGATGCACCGGTGAGGAGGTGTGAGCGACTGGCTGTAGTGGGCACGCGGAGAGGTAGAGGGAGACCTAAGAAGTATTGGGGAGAGGTGATCAGACAGGACATGGCGCGACTTAGGATTACTGAGGACATGGCCCTTGATAGGGAATTATGGAGGTCGAGCATTAAGGTTGTAGGTTAGGGGAGAGTGTGAATATTTCTACAGCACAAGTGAGAGAGACTATCTAGTTAGGAGTTAGACTAGGAATGTAAGTGGTCGTCTATTGATGCAGGGCTTTACCTTCTAGTTGTACTATACCAGCCATCTATTTTGTATTTTGTATTTCGTATCCTGTATTTCATATTTCGTATCTCTTATATATTGTTGTTATTTTTATTACGCATTTTTATGGTACTAATATATTATCTCCTATTGCTTTTTTGAGCCGAGGTCTCCTGGAAACAGCCTCTCTATCCTTCGGGGTAGGGGTAAGGTCTGCGTACATATTACCCTCCCTATACCCCACTTGTGGGATTATACTGGGTCGTTGTTGTTGTTGTTTGTTATGTATAAAATATTACTACAAATTATAATGTGCTTGTTATGTTAATATAATAAAAAATAAGTCCATGCAAACAGGCTTTAAAAGAGGAAACCCAAATAAAAGAAGAAAGAACTGAAGAGGAGCTCGTCGTGTCCTTTCCCTTTTCCCCTAGCTAATGTAGACGAAATGAAACCCTAGTTATATCCGTTTTTCCAACTCACTCTCTCCCTACACACGCACACAAATAATAAGAGCTTGGCCTTGTTCTTCTCTCTCGATTTCCCCAATTTCCATAACTTTCGGTGGTTGTTTTCTGTAATCGAATCATTCATTTCTCAGAACATATATACACATGAATTTAGAAGCATAGATATAGAAATGTATAGAGATCGAGGAGGTGGTGGAGGACCGTTGGATCGGAAGAGAATAATCAACGTTGCATTAGATAAGCAATTGGAGAAATCTTCAGCGGCACCTACATCCAGAGCGTTGAAGAAGAAAGCTGTTCCGTCCAACTCAGCTGTTATAACTGGAAAATCGCATCATCGTAATATTAATCAGCATATGGATACTCTTTCTTCTTCTACTCTCATCACCAAAACCAAGTGCTCTGATGGTATGTACAAGTGTTACCCTTTCCGTCCCACTTTATGTGACTGTGTTTGATTGACCTTGGAGTTTTAAAAAAAGATTACTTTAGAGATTTGTGACCTAAAACAATCATAAATATCTCTGTGACTGTAAATAATCTCACTGTCTGTAAGTTTATAGTTACAGAAATGTTATTTTTTTTGAGACCGACTAAAAAAGTAAAGTTTGCTACGTAAAATGGGACAGAGGGAATACTTGTTTTTCGTACTGCTACAACCAGCTTTTAAGTTTTTGAATGCATAAGATTTTGCTCTTTGCAGGTAAAAATTGGTTAGTTTAGTAGTTAATCATTCATTTCTTTTTATGATCTTAGAAATAAATAGCTGGAGATGAGTTTTGGGCTTTAGGTTTGGTTAAGTATTTTGATTTTCAAATATCAGCGGAGGCAAAAAAACTTCTTTCCATCTGCCTAAGCCTTTGTTGGCAGAGTTACCCGGTATCGGTGCTAGTGGGAGTTAGCATGTAACAGGTGGCATAATCGATGTGCGTGCAAGCTGGTCAGGACACCGGACACCACTGTCATAAGAAAAGAAATTAGGCTTAAGCGATTTCTTCCCATCTCCGACAGAGTTATAGGTACCCGATGGAATAGTCGAGGTGCGCGCAAGTTGGCCTGGACCCACCATAGTTTAAAAAAAAAAAGAATTTTGATGTCAACTGTTGGATTACAATTTTCTTTACTCGTGTCTACCCGATGTGCTGATATGTTTCTACATCATTTTTGTCTTGGTGGTGGCGGTAAATTTCCTTTCAGAGTTCCAGTTGGCTATCATTCTTCCCCTTCTAAATTACATATCGAAAATGGTTCTAAAATTGATCCAAAACTAAACAAGCTTCTTCCAAAGCATATGGCTTTCTGGATGTAGATGATGATATCTATGCATATGGATCTTTATATATATATATATATATATATATATATATATATATATATATATATATATATATATATATATATATATATATATCGTATAATGAAGTATCACATGTGTGGATATTATATGAATCCAAATCTGCCGAATCACTCATGTTATGATTTTCTATATCCCAGGTATTCCCTTTTCGTCATATGGCTTATGTTTTTCATATAGCATTCAGACCGAATGAGACTATGAAATTACATTATCTGCATGAATATTTAAAGGGGGCTCCTTTGGCACTTATTGTCAAAAAGGGACTTCTTTGGCACTTCTCAGCAGTGGCGGAGGCAGGATCTCCACGAAGGGGGTTCAAAAAAGTTTTTTTGTAGCTAGTGGGAATTGAATCTATGACCTTATGAAGATTTTGAACCCCCTTGAGCACTAAACTACACTTTTGGGTTGTGCTAAGGGGGTTCAAAACTTAATATATAAAGGTAAAAAACAGATTTTGCCTTATATATATAGTGTAATTTTTCGGCGTGAACCCCCTTCCGCCCCCCTAAATCCACCCCTGCTTCTCAGTAGAGTCTTAGATGGATCTATTTTCCTTAGTTAAGGTTTTATTTCCTGATAGAATGCATTTAACTTGGCTGGAATAATAAAAATTCAATTTCTCCTAATAAGCATGTAAATGAGATGTGAAAAAAGTTCTGTCAAGTATCAAAGGTGGAACGTGGCTGGAAAAGCTATTACTGGAAAAGTTCTGTCAAGTATCAAAGGTGGAATGTGGCTGGAATAGCTATTACTGGAATGTCATTCTATTCTGCGTCTGCTTCCTTGTGTATCTTATGAAGTTACATTGTAAAAAGTTCATAGATTCTCAAGACGTTCAAGGTAAAATGATATATGGTTTTATAGAGTATCCTGGTTCTAAGCATGATTCATTGTTGGTCATGGCTTACGATATTATGTCTTCTTTGCAATTGCTTCTTCTTTGGGAATCTTGGGACCTGCTTACCAGGCATTGTAAGAGGTGGATTCACTGTATATGGATCTACTGATGAATACTCAGCTGCAATATCTTGCTATTATGGTTTAGGGTGGTACGGGTAAATAGATTATATTAACTGATGGTTTCATTTGGTGTCTCACGGAAATTGAAATCTAGAGTATTTATCAATTTGTTTCGAGTTACTACCTATAGTTACTTGGAGAGCTAACTCATGTTTCCTCTCTATTTTCAGTTTTTCACTGCTCTTTTGACATCAACCTTGAATTTTGATTACCGGTATCTTCTAGTGCTATATCTTAGAGAGGTAGACTTATAGATTTGAGTCTTTTGAGTTACTACCTATAGTTACTTGGAGCTAACTCAGGTTTCCTCTCTATTTTCATTACTCTTTTGACATCAACCTTGATTTTTGATTACCGGTATCTTCTAGTGATTTATATTATAGAGGTAGACTATTATTGATTTGAGTCTTGGAAGCAAAGGCTCAAAATCTCTCTACTCTTCTCACTCTCTAACGTTTTCTCTAACGTTCACCTGCTAACGGTGCTCATCTCCATCGCCGCTCAATTGCCGGCGAGTCACAGGTAAGTCCCCCCTCCTTTCTCGTCCCTTCTCCCTTTCTTTTCTCTCTTTCCCTCTCTTGCTTTTCTTTCTCTTTCCTCCTTTTTCGTTGTCCTTCTTCTGGTGTGATCGGGCCGGCAGATTTCCGGCGAACACTGGCGACGACGATTCCCCCTTCGAGTTCTTTCCCCTCTTCTATCTTGCTCTCTTTCCCCTCTCATCTCTCCTTTCTTTCCCCTACGCCTTCTCCCCTCTCTATTTTCTCCCCTATCTCTCTTTCCCCCCTTCTTTCTTTCTCCTCTCTTTCTTCCCTGCTACCCCCCTCTTTTGCCTTCCCGTTTAAGCTTGCTGCCCACTGTATAGTGGCAGTAGAGGCAGTGGGACCATCTTTTTCTTTTTTCGTCTCCTCCTTTTCTTTGTCTAGGTCAATCAGAATAGTGCTTAGGGTTCACGGAGGCGGCGATTTCAGTAGTTGCACCTAGCGGCAGTGGTGGTGCGTGGCGGTAACCGACGTCAAGTCATATTTCCAGATTTTTTCCATCGGGAGTTGGTACCTCCCGCTTTCTTGTATCTTTCTTTATGCTAGTTAAATTGTGACTATTTAGTTAGCATCACTTCAAGCATATTATTAGAGCACTTGTAGTTGCTACGTGTTATTCCTAGTTTGGGTTTGTGTTAGTGTTTTCCGGAGTTTGTCATAGGTATAGTGGCTGTGGTCTGGGATGGTAGAGTAAGGTCATGTCCTCGAAGGGTGCCGGGGGTGAGAAGTGGGGTGAGGAGGGGGTCAGTAGATGGGACAAGAGGCAAGGAGGGTAAGGGGAAAGAGGGAGCTTGTAGATTGAGGATCGGGTCGTGAAACATAGGCACGCTGACCGGTAAGTCTATTGAGCTGGCAAAGATTCTCCAGAAGAGGAAGGTTAATATAGCTTGTGTCTAGGAGACTAGGTGGGCAGGGTCGAAGGCGAGGAATGCGGATGGGTATAAGTTGTGGTACTCTAGAGTCGTGAGGGGTAAGAATGGAGTGGGTATCTTTGTGGATAGGGATCTTAGAGAGTTTGTGGTGGAGGTTAGGCGAGTGAATAATAGGCTAATGTTTATTATGTTGGTGATTGGTTAGTGCACCCTCAATGTAGTTAGCGCTTAATCGCCGCAAGCGGGCTTGGATGAGGAGGTTAAGAGGCGCTTTTGGGAGGGTTTGGACGAGATTGTGCGCAGTATTCCACCTACTGAAAGGTTATTTATTGGAGGGGATTTTAATGGCCATATTGGGTCAGCTGCTGGTAGTCATGGCGAGGTGCATGGCGGCTTTGGCCTTGGAGTTGGGAACGGAGGAGGTACTTCGCTGTTAGACTTCGCCAAGGCTTTCGAGCTGGTGATTGTGAACTCGACTTTTCCGAAGAGGGAGGAGCATCTGGTTATCTGGTTACTTTCCAAAGTTCGGCGGTGAAGACTCAGATCAATTACCTTCTCCTCAGAAGGAGTGATAGAGGTTTGTGCAAGGATTGCAAGGTTATCCCGGGAGAGACACTCGCGACTCAGCATAGGCTCTTAGTGATGGACGTCGGCATTATGATGAAGAGGAAGAAGAGGCATGCTCGTGGCCGACCGAGGATTAGATGGGGAGCGTTAACCAAGGATAAAGCCCAGGAATTGGATGGGAGGTTATCCGCTATAGGAGCTTGGAGGAGTAGTGGAGACGCAAGCACTATGTGGTCAACGACGACGAACTATGTGAGGGAGGCGACAAGAGAGGTGCTAGGGATATCTAAGGGTTTTTCTGGCAGGCACCAAGGCGACTGGTGGTGGAATGACGTAGTCCAAGGTAAAGTGGAGGCGAAGAAGGTAGCGTACGCGAAGTTGGCAGGGAGCACGAGCGAGGAGGAGAGGAGAGCGAATAGAGAGAGGTACAAAGTGGCAAGGAATGAGGCAAAGCTGGCGGTCATGGAGGCTAAGAATGCAGCGTTTGGCCGCCTATACAAGGAATTAGGGGAGAAAGGCAGGGATAGGAAGTTGTTTCGGCTGGCTAAAGCGAGGGAGAGGAAGGCCCAGGATCTGGACCAAGTAAGGTGCATCAAAGACGAGGATGGTAGAGTATTGATGGGAGAGTCCCAGATTAAGCAGAGATGGCAAACGTACTTCTATGGTCTTCTGAACGAGGAGGGGGGCCGGGATATAGCGCTAGGGGACTTGGGGCATTCAGAGAGTCTCCGAGATTTTAGGTATTGCAGGCGCATTAAGGTGGAGGAGGTCGTGGGGGCTTTGCGTAAGATTAGTAGGGGTAGAGCGACCGGGCCAGATGAAATCCCGGTTGAGTTTTGGAAGTGTGTGGGTAGAGCAGGATTGGAGTGGTTGACTGGGTTGTTCAATGTAATTTTTAGGACGAAGAGGATGCCGGAGGAGTGGAGGTCGAGTACAGTGGTACCGTTGTACAAGAACAAAGGTGATATCCAGTGTTGTAACAATTATAGGGGTATCAAGTTACTTAGCCATACCATGAAAGTCTGGGAGAGGGTGGTGGAGGTTAGGGTGAGGAAGACGACGTCTATATCCGACAATCAGTTTGGGTTCATGCCGGGTCGCTCCACTACGGAAGCTATCCACCTTATTAGGAGGTTGGTGGAACAGTACAGGGATAAGAAGAAGGATCTGCACATGATGTTTATTGACTTGGAGAAAGCGTATGACAAGGTCTCCAGGGAGGTGCTCTGGAGATGTCTTGAGGCAAAGGGCGTGCCGGTAGCCTACATAAGAGCAATCAAGGACATGTACGATGGAGCTAAGACTAAGGTTAGGACTGTGGGAGGCGACTCAGAGCATTTCCCGGTTATGGGATTACACTAAGTCTCTGCGCTTAGCCCGTTCTTATTTGCCTTGGTGATGGATGCATTGACACACCATATTCAAGGGGATGTGCCATGGTATATCTTATTTGCTGATGACATAGTTCTAATTGATGAGACGAGGTTCGGTGTTAACGAGAGATTGGAGGTTTGGAGATAGACCCTCGAGTCTAAGGGTTTCAAATTGAGCAGGTCTAAGACAGAGTACCTGGAGTGCAAATTTAGCGCTGAGTCGAGGGAAGTAGGCAGGGACGTGAGGCTTGGATCACAGGTCATCCCCAAGAGAGATAGCTTCAAGTATCTTGGGTCGATGATCCAGGGGGGACGGAGAGATCGACGAGGACGTCACTCACCGTATAGGGGCGGGCTGGATGAAATGGAGGCTTGTATCTGGAGTCTTGTGTCACAAGAAAGTGCCACCGATTCTCAAAGGTAAGTTTTGTAGAGATGTTGTTAGACCGGCCATGTTGTATGGGGCAGAGTGTTGGCCGGTTAAGAACTCCCATATCCAGAGGATAAAGGTAGCAGAGATAAGGATGCTGAGGTGGATGTGCGGGCACACTAGGATAGACAAGATTAGGAATGAAGATATTCGGAAGAAGGTGGGCGTGACCCCTGTGGATGACAAGATGCGGGAAGCGAGGCTCAGATGGTTCGGGCACGTGCGGAGGAGAAGCCTTGATGCTCCGGTGAGGAGGTGTGAGCGGTTGGCCGTGGTGGGTACGAGAAGAGGTAGAAGGAGGCCTAAGAAGTATTGGGGAGATGTGATCAGGCAGGACGTGGTACGACTGCAGATTTTGAGGACATGGCCCTTGATAGGAAGACTTGGAGGTCAAGCATTAGGGTTGTAGGTTAGGGGGTAGTAAAGTTTTCCTTACTTCATACCGGGGGTGAGGCGGGGTTGGATTAGGGTTGATCTTAGATGGCTTGCAGTTTATGTTGAATCCACACTATTCTTGCTGTTTATCTTAGCCCCGGGCCTTAGTTACTGGTTACTGTTATTGCATGTCATTTATCTTTTGGTTGTTATGCTTCTGTTACTATTACGGTTTCTACTAGAGTTACTAATGAATTGTCTTTTCTTGTTTTCTGAGCCGAGGGTCTATCGAAAACAACCTCTCTGCCCTATCGGGATAGGGGTAAGGTCTGCGTACACATTACCCTCCCCAAACCCCACTTTGTCGGATTTTACTGGGTAGTTGTTGTTGTTGTTGTTGTTGTACTCTTGGTGTTTCACCCGAAGATACTGGAAAAGCCAAAGTATGTGGCCACTATGTTTTCATTACTCCTGGGGACATCAGCCATTTTATTTTGCTTATGCTTCGGTTTTCTTAATGATTTGACTTGTTTACTTGCATTTTAAGCAAGATATGAGTAAATGCCATGGATGTGTATTTTGCAGAGGAATCTGAATCAGACAGTGAAGAATCTGATGTTAGTGATTCTGATGGAGATGACACATCATGGATTACTTGGTTTTGTAACCTGCGTGGGAATGAGTTCTTCTGCAAGGTTGATGACGACTACATTCAAGATGATTTTAACCTCTGTGGATTGAGCAGTCAAGTTCCATACTATGACTTTGCACTTGATCTAATCCTTGATGTTGAATCCTCGCATGGTAAGTATAGTTGCTTCTTTAGATTGCCTAATATTTTTGGATAGATTGCACTAGAACTACATTTAACTTATCGTTTCAATCTAATGATGCAAGTTTTTGGTCTTCCATGGATAAAAAGGGTTAGGTTATTTTAGTCATAGTGGAAACATACTGAACATCATTAGTGTTGCCTGGTTATTGTCTTTGGCACTTCAAGGTTGTTGGAATCATGTTGTTATTTCAGGACTCCTGCAGAGCTATACAGTTACTGCATATAAGATCATTGGTGTAATCTAAGCTTCATCTCTATCTGATGGAAACAGTCGGTGATCTGTTTTAGCTTGTACGGCTGGTTAAAATATCAATCTGCCAAGTCCACCATCTAATTATTCTTTCTGTAGGACGTCTCCATTCCAATTCCAATTGTTATTAAACATATTTTCAAGATTTAACTGTGTAGTGCTTGGGCATCACTTCTGCAGGTTCCAATTTCAGGAATTCGGAAAAATTTCTTGTTTCAATAGATAAACTCTCACCTTATCAAAAAAAGAAAAGAAAGATAAACTCTCCTGGGATGGGTAGTTTCTGGTGGTGGCTATTGATAAAAAGTTAGCGCAAATAAACATTCAGTCTCTGTTGATAAGCCTGCTAAACCTCTGAAGAATAGTTTATCTGTTTTATGAATGCAACCTTAAGGAATTGGGACACCCCCCCCCCCCAACCCCCCCAAAAAAAAAAAAAAAATGAAAGAGGAAGTATGGAACTGGTCCCCAGCTTATCCCCCAAATCAGATACTTTGCTCAATTGGTTTGGGACGTCTGGCTTAACTTGGATGAAAACAGAGCCAATATCTATAGGGATTTTTTAGTTCTTTGCAAATTTCTGACTGAAAAAAGACTACTTTACCTTGAAATTAGATGCTACTATTAAATTTATGCATAATTCTGACCGATCAAAAAAACTTTGTACATAATTCTGTCTGCTTTGCAGAATATTCGATTTTCATTTGTTTCATTTTTGTGAAGAGGCATGCCGCTGTAATCACATATTGTGGTCACCGAATGAATTCTAATGCTAGGAAAATTGATGTGCTCTAACTTTGGGATTATTATTTTGCTTAATTAAACAGGCTTTTCGGTACAAACTGTTGAATCTTGTGTTAGAATATCCACATAGGTTGAGGAGATGAATTATTGTTCCTTGTATGGTCTTTGAGAATTACTCATCTCATGAGCTAGTTGTAGGAGTTGAATCAAACCAAGGTCCATTTTTCTTAACAGAATAAAATAATAACCTCTTCCTTGCTAGCTTGTCCTTGTACATATGGTGCCATACCAAGCTTTTGGATTCCTTTGTTTTTAATTTCGGCTTTCGTGTTGAGAAACAAGGCATTCTTCCCATTCAAAGTGCAAATTTTGGTCTCTATTTTACTGCAACTAAAAATGTTAATAGGAGTTTTTAATTTGTCCTGCTTTGAATAGGTGATATGTTCACTGAAGGGCAGAATGAATTGGTTGAATCAGCAGCAGAGATGCTCTATGGCTTGATCCACGTCCGATATATTTTGACCAGCAAGGGAATGGCTGCAATGGTAATGCATCTTATGTCAGGCTGTCGCCGTTTCTAGGTTTCTGGTGTTATCTGCTTTGGTTGCTTCCTCTACCGCCCCCCCACCCCCCCCCCCAAAAAAAAAAAAACCCACACACCAACCCCCGTATTTTCCTTTCCTTTGGTGGTCTTCGTTTTTTGAAAAATGATTTCCTGGTAAACGTTTTTCAGTTGGAGAAGTACAAGAACTACGACTTTGGTAGATGCCCACGAGTTTATTGCAGTGGACAGCCTTGTCTTCCAGTTGGTCAGTCTGATATTCCACGCTCAAGTACTGTAAAAATTTATTGTCCAAAATGTGAAGATATCTACTATCCACGATCAAAATACCAAGGCAGTATCCTTCACTGTTATCACTTTATGCCTTTTTCCCTAAAACACTTCCTCGTTAGCAAGTGCTATTAAAGGCAAAAGGCGAAAAAAACTGGCATCTATTTGCGCTTTAAGCCAACTGCAGAGCAAATTAAGTGCCTGACTTAAAGGAGAAAGACACAATTGAAGGGAAAGATGTAAACATATTTGTAGTTCAAAATTAAATAACTATAAACCCAAACGAATCATATACACAAAAGAATTTAGGTAAAATATTTATTGCTTGGTCACTGTCATCAAGATAGTGCCCAAGGGTAATGATGCACATGTCTTGGCTCCTTAGTGCCTGCACTGAAGGCGCCTCTCAAGTGAGGCAAATCACACAACTTGTTTCGCCCTAGTTTCAGGTTTTAAGCATGTATCTAATGATCCTTCAAACAACACTGCTCTTCTCATGTATGCTTTTCTTTTTTTGTTAGCTTGGATTGGTTGTGATTGAAGTTTCTTTTGTGATTCTGCATATTTTGAATTGCCTTAGGACATGGGATGCATATTAACATCCAGATTAGTTCTGCACACAGTTCATTTTAGTGTTTCCTCCCTTACTGTGACTAAAGTATTACTCATCCTTGGATCTGATTTCTTTAACCGGCCAAGATATTGACGGAGCTTACATTGGGACAACATTTCCTCACCTCTTTTTTATGACTTATGGGCATCTCAAGCCGCAAGAGCAATCGCAGAATTATGTTCCCAGGGTATTCGGTTTTAAACTCCACAGGACGACATTGAAGGCCCTCTGTGAAATTTGATGAGATTGCGTAGTTTCTGCCAGGAAATGGTTCTTACCTGTCATTTGTACAATTCGTCATGGTAGAATTGGGTAATGTAGAGTTAATGTCCACAATTGTTTTCATTGATGTAAAAGTAACTGTGGCCAATCTTTCAATTAAAATTTGTCCCCCAAATCTCTATTGTAATCTTATTTTTTTTCCAGTTTTATTGACGTGCTTCCTCATGTAATCCTGGCAATCTGTTAATCCCGTTTTCTTGCTGCATAATGGTAGTTAAGAAGGTACAGGCCTAATTTTTCATTGTTAAAAAGGAAAAAATAGATGTCTCAATATTTGGTAACAAAACATTACTAAAATGCTCGTTTTCTTTCTCCTTACTTGCACACAGAATGACCGAAAGGCATTTCTAAAAGTAGTTTTTCTAACACTATAAGCCAATTTTTATGAAGTTAGACCAAATACACGTTCCTGAAATAGAATTAAAGAAAAAAAATAAAATTAAAACAGAAGTGGTTGGCAATCCGACTTTCGCCTGGAGGAGGAAATACCGAAATAGTACATACATACAAGTAAAATTATTTTCCTGAATGGCTAGACAGTTATGGCAATTCAACCAGAAAAGCTCATCGCCTCATCCTCTAATAGCATTATGAGTATTTGTATTTGTAACAAAAAGAAGTATGACTTCGATTTTCACATAAGTAATAGAGTATATATAATTTTTTTTAAAAATTGAAATGCGGCAACTCTTGACCTACTCCATTGGAAAGGAAGTCAAGTCACGACAAGTTGTCAAAACTTTTAAGGGAGTGTGACTTCATCTGGAGTATATAGTTTTCAATGTTTCCTCTTCAATTTTTTTTTCGTCCGCCTTTGCTTCTTTCGTTACCTGCGTGTCAAGTATTGAAAGGTGGAAGATGCTTTTCCTAACTTTGGTAGCTTATAGGCTTTGTAACCTTCCAAATGAAGGCAGGATTTTCGTTTGAATATTAGCGGTGGAATTGCAACTTTTGGAATACTACTGTCCATGAAAGTCTAGATTCATTTGTTCCAATTCAAAATAAACGTTCAACATGAGCACAAGAGTTTCTTCATCCTTCTTTAAAATCATCCGGTATTTGAAACTTACTGGCTTTGATTAATTCGGCTTCACACTGAATAGGCTCACTAAGGAAGGCAAAATGATCCCTACTAAGAAACTTCCCATTTTTTAAATTTGGACTCAAAATATTTGGTTAAGAGTAGAGAGGATCTCAATCATCCAATAATATCCGTGCGGTTCTTCATCCTTTTCAAAATGCGATAGAGTAAATGAACAGAAAAGAGAGGCATGGAATTTGTGATAATTGTAAGGATATAAATTGGCTTAGAGTGGCTTATAAGGTTGTTTAATGTTATTTTTAAAACGAAAAAGATGCTCGGGAAATGGAGATGGAGTACGATGGTTCTGTTGTCCCAGAAAAAGGGTGATATCCAAATTTGCAACAACTATATGGGTATAAAACTGTTGAGTCATACTATAGAGGGTGTGGGAGAGGGTGGTGGAAGTTAGGGTGAGGAGGAACATGTCTATTTCTAAGAATCAGTACAGCTTCATGCCGGAACGTTCGACTATAGAAGTTATTCATCTAGTGAGGAGATTAGTAGAGCAGTATAGGGAAAGGAATAAGTACTTGCATATGGTGCTCATTGACCTTGAAAAGGCATACGATAAAGTTCCGAGAGAGGTTATGTGGAGGTGTTTGGATATTAGCTGCATTCCAGTAGCGTACACTAGGGTGATTAAGGATATGTATGATGGTGCTAAGACTGGGGTGAGGACTGTGGGAGGTGACTTGGAACACTTTTCAGTCGTGATGGGGCTGCACCAGAGATAAACTCTTAGGCCATTTTTATTTGTCTTGGCGATGGACGTGCTGGCGCGGCACATCCAAAGGGAGGTGCCATGTTGCATGCCAATGATATAGTGTTGATCGACGAGACAGGAGGTGAGGTTAACACAAGGTTGGAGGTTTGGAGACAGACCTTGAAGTCTAATGGTTTCAGGTTGAGCAAAACCAAAATAAAATACTTGGAGTGTAAATTCACGTGACTCATGAAGTAGACCTGGACGTGAAGTTTGATACTCACGTTATCCACAAAAGAGGTAGTTTCAAGTATCTCAGGTCTATTATCCATGATAACGAGGAGGTTGGTGAGGATTTCACACATCGTATTGGAGCGAGATGGATGTAATGGGGGCTCACATCCGGTCTTCCATGAGATAAGAATGTGCCGACAAGACTTAAGGGTAAATTTTGCAGAGTTATGGTTCGATCGACTATGTTGTATGGGGCTGAGTATTAGCCAATTAAGAACTCTAATGTGCAGAAGATGAAAGTAGTAGAAATGAGGATGTTGAGATGGCTGAGTGGATATACCAGGAGAGATAATATTAGGAATGAAGTTATTCGGGACAAAGTGAGAGTGGTCTCCATGGAGGATAAGATGTGAGAGTCGAGGCTGAGATGGTCCGGGCACGTTAAGAGGGAAAACATTGATACTCCTGTTAGGAGGTGTGAGAGGTTGGCCTTGACGGGTTAGAAAAGAGGCCGAGATAGGCCAAAAAAGTATTGGGGAGAGGTGATTAGGCAGGACATGGCGTTGATTCAGCTTACCGAGGACTTGACCCTTGATAGGAGGGTGTAGAAGTCAAGGATTAGGATAGAAAGTTATTAGGTAGTTGAAAGTTTCTCCTTTTTTACCAGTAGTATTAGTAGCACTCATGTTCTTTCATATTCTTTGATCTATATTACGTCATGTTGTTTAGTTCGTTTCAGTTATCGTATTTCCTTGTTTTTACTATTTGGTACTTATTCTTTTCTCCCTCTTTTTCTTCTCTCTTCGTTTTATTTCTATCTTTCTTTCATTTTTCCTTTCTTTCTTTCTTCTTCTTATCTTTTCTGAGCCGAGGGTCTATTGGAACAGTATCTCTACCTTTACTATGTGGGGGTAAGGTCTGCGTACACACTATCCTCTCCAAACTCTACCTGTAAAAATGTACTGGTTTTATTGTTATTGTTTTAAAGATATGAAAATTACGCCGCCTATTTCACCTTTAATGTCATTAATTATAGTTAGACAGATGCGTGATCAGGGCGGAGAAGTTACTAATGTAGGTCCCTAATCCTTTCCTATTAGAAAAATCAATACTTAATCAGCTATATCTCGAGACTTTAAAGAGAAGAAAAACTAGTTACCTTTGAAAAAGTAAAATGGATAATCCAGCTTTTCGTCCACGTGAAAAATCTTTTCGAAAAAGTCGTATTTTAGATTTATGTATTTATTTATCTCCTAGAGCATCTTTCAATAAATTGTATTGGTTAATTTGCGAGAGAGAACGAAGAAAGTGTAGTGCCTTTGAGGCTCCTGTTAGATATCTATTTCCACACATGTTTATAATGTCTCTAACTATATCAGTAATTGCATTAAACTTTGGATGATGCTCATATTTTGCACAAGATATTAAAGTCAAACTTAAGCAAATCTATTTTCACAATTGTTTTTCTCTATCTATTTTAACATGCTCACGGGCTTAATTTTCTCTATAACTCATAAATTCGTCAAGCTACTCTGAACTTCTTACTCACTTTGCTCCAGACCTACTTTTTAGCTTGTTGAGATATCTGCTTTCTCTTCTATATTCTACGCTCACTCTTCAATCTGTCGAACTTTTGGGTCTCTACTCCATGCCACTCTTCAATACGCTATGCATGTTTCTTGCTCTCTTTACGTAAAATGTTGAAAATAAGTTTATCATATGGTAAGCTACATTTCTCATTGATGTAAATTGTTTAAGACTAAATTTTCAAATTCTTCAATTCACATTCCTCAATCCAAACAATGAAAGGAAACTCACTCTCGCATTTCCCTTTTCATTGTTAATTGCTAGAAGTGTCGGGGCACTGTAGTAACTTAAGGAAAACTCAAACAGGTATGTTGGCTAAACTTTCTTTCTTAGAATCGAATTCCATAATGTTCCGTAAGTGGGTTGCTCAAGATTCCTAATTTCTATATTCTGGGTTATCCCCTATAAACTTGATTATTCTGAATGAGCCTTATGTCGGAAGATAGATGTTCAAAGTGTGGTTTGCATAGTAAAATGGTATGACTTTGAGTCGTGTTTTAAATGAAAACTAGTATACCAATTGGGTGAGAAAAACTCGATATGCTTAAGACTCATAATTGCTCATATGTGTACCTAAAGTCATGATTGAAAATGTCTTGTTGTTGATAATCTATAAAGATGCTTGAAAATGAAATAAGTGAATTGGGAAAATAAAGTGTGACCAACGTGCCAAGAATTTAAGTTATAATTGTGGCTAGTGATACCAATGAAATGAGAAAGATTATGAAATGAGCCTCGACTCAACTGTTTTAAAATGACTTCGAAAATAGAATTGCCTAAAAACTTTTGTACTCAATTCATGCCCATAAGTGGCTGTTTTTAACTAATGCCTTTCCTTATAAATACACCAAGTATGATTCGAGTTCTTACATACTCCGGTGTTGAAATTGTACATTGTCGTTGTTGGAAAAGAGTATTTCAAGAATAATTAGTGTATTGCTTATTTGTGACTTTGAGGTGTATTTCTATTGTTGGTTGGTATGTTCCCTTCTTTGGGAAGAAACCTTTTGTGTTTAAAGTTTCCATTACTAATAAACTTGAGGTATATGATTTCTGAAATATTCTATATGTTGGTATTTGGTGGTGATCCTTGAAAATAAAAGAGGTGAAAGTGTAGAATATGAAATACGGCCATCGTGCTAGGAATAAAGAATCTTGTGAATGGCCAAATAAGCCAAGGAAATATTGTTGTTGTGAATAACTGGAAATACTAATGAGAATTTATACAATGTGAAAGGTGTTGAGGTTAGTACAATTGTATTAATGTTACCTTTGTGGCAAAACCAAGGAAGGGTGGGTCATAAGGCCCACACCTGAAACTACATGTGCCTGTGTAGAGGTGGATTGTGATTATTCCCCTTATTTGGGATGCACTTGAAATATTGGTGAAATTGTGATTATTCCCCTTAATTGGGATGGCACTGGTAATAGCTGTGAATTGGAAAAGTCGACCCACACGGCATATGTGGGAAGACAGCCTAGCTGATCGGGTGGAGATCGGACGCCATGTTGTGCACATGATGGTACTACTCTTGGTAGGTAACAATTTTCTTTCGCATCCATGTCAAACCACATTGTTCGTGGGAAGATGACCTAGCTGATCGGGCGTGATCGGACTCTACGCTAACAAAGATGGTGGTATATCGGTGCTAATGATCTCCCAACCAAAAATATATAGAATTTTCGTATTTTGAAATTGTTATGTTTCAAATTGGGCATTTAGATATTGTTGATGATGATTTGTTGTTTCTATGGCTTTCCTTTTTCTTATATGGTCATTCTATTTTAAAAGAGGACTTTAAGCTATACATGCTAGTGCTATTCAACGATATTAACGTCCCTTTTGCTGGCGGCGCTACATCTTTAATGGATGCATGTGATTCCACATCAGACGGCATTGATCAGTGATAGTGGTACACTCTCTTCAGCTGACTTGGTGAGCCCCATGTCATTTTGGGGTCATGTATCTTTTGTTTCTCATGTACTGTGTTTTGAGGTATAGTCGGGGCCTTGTTGTTGGCATCTCCATATTACTCTTCAGTTGTACTTAGAGGCTCTGCAGATAGATTGTGGGTGGTGGTTGATGATGGGAGTCAAAACTAGAAATATTGGTATTTGGCAAACATATTTTTCATTATATTTATAAACTTGTAATATTCTGAAAATTATGAGTGAAGTTGTTAATGGACATGAAATGGATGTTGCTAATGAAATCTTATTAGTGTTTGATTAATGGAGTACATCTCCTCTTTATTGATGGAGGAGTTTGGGCAGAAGAAAATCTAACAGGATTGCTCGGCCAGGTTCACTCGGTTGAGCGCCGGTCGTGATCCCTGAGTTTGGGGCGTGACAGCAAGTTAAAGGTTTGGAAGGTTCATAGGTTTGACCAGGAGTTGACTTTGATGACATCGGGTTCGGATTATGGTTCTGGGAATTTGGACACGTCCCTTGTGTCATTTGGAAGCTGTGTGGAAAATTTGAGGTCATTCCGAGTTGATTTGATGTGTTTCGGCATGAGTTTTGGAAGTTAGAAGTTTATTAGTTCCTTAGGCTTGAATTGAGGGTGATTCGTAGTTTTGATGTTGTTTTGTGTGATTTGAGGCCTCAAGTAGGTCAATGTTATATTTTGGGATTGGTTGGTGTGATTGGACGAGGTCTCGGGGACCTCGAGTGTGTTTCGAATCATTTGGATTGAGCTGGCTTGCTGAGATTTTTGAGTTCTGGTGTTTTCGTATATGCGGATATTTAGCCACAGAAGCGGCATGGGATGTGCAGGTATGATCTTGTCTTGGCAAGGGGGAGTTCCGCAGATGTGGAATTTGTCCGCAAAAGTGGAGTTGTGTATGCGGCTTGGTGTCCGCAGAAGCGGCATGTCAGCTTTTTAAGTGAACTCACGGATACAAGATTTTGACGGCAAATATGGAACCACAGATGTAGTAATTGGACCACAAATGCGGAATCACTAGGCAGCCTATGTGATTTCGAAGGATTGGTCATTTTTTATTATTTAGAGTTGTAGAGCTCGGCTAGAGACGATTTTTGGGAGGCTTTTCACTGTAATTGAAGAGGTGAGTGATGTTTACTTAATTTTTATGTTAGATATTGATTACCCATGGATTATTACACCTATTTTATATGAATTAAAGGTGAAATTTGGGAATTTTTTACTATGATTTTAGAAAGTGAAATTGATGATTTGAGAGTCGATGTGAGGTTGGATTTGGATGAAACACATATATTTGGATTCATATCGGAATGGGTGTTCGGGATTTGTGAGTATTGACGGGTTCCGGGGTGGGGGCCCGGGGTTGACTTTGCATATTTGAACCAAGATCTTAGATTTATTGTTTGAGGTTGTTTCCTATGGTTTCTATTGATGATATTAAGTTGTTTTGACTAGATTTGAGTTGCTCGGAGGCCATTCGCGTAGGAAGGGCTTTTAGAGTATTGCTTCATGCGTTTTGAGGTAAGTAACATATCTAAACTTGGATTGAGGGTAATTATCCATGTAGGCTATGATACTTGGGATATGTTGGGGGTGAGCACGTGCTAGGTGACGGGCATGTCTGCGTACACCGGGGTATTTATGATCCGGGTAGACTTTAGGCTACTATAAGACTTATTTGGTTTCAAGCCTCATTATATCAGTATTTTATCTACTTGTATGATCATTTGAGCTATGATTCGTCTTAGAAATCATGTCTAGGCTATGTACTTATTTGTTTGAGATATGATAGGGCTATTCTTGTTGTTTTGAGTTGTTTGCCTTAATTGCAGTCCTATTCTCAGTCATAATTCTTCGTCTGCATGTTATGTCTCAGTCTTTGTACATTATTTGTATGTCCTATCACATGATGTTGTTTCCTTCTGTGTGTGATACTGTTTGGGCTGAGTTCTGTGAGATGTGAGCCATTGAAACTTGAGCAGTTGATGACTGATATGTGTCATAGAGCCGTATTGTGATTTATAGTAGATCGAGTTGTACGCCGCAACAAATTGATATTTGGATCGGATTGCACACTACAACGGTTATATTGATTATTGATTAGCACTTGGGCAAGGATCCGCCCCTTCGGAGTCTGATATTACAGTGACCGCAGGCATAGGGTTGTATATGTATTTTATGAGGGGAATTTGTGCTAGGCACCCGTACATTGTTGAGTATGGTTGTGTGTGATGGTGAGGGGCATTTGTGCCAAGAACCGTAAGTGTTCTCAGTAAGAGTATACGTGATGGTTTCACTGTAATGTTATTGACTTGACATGTATATTTGACATGTGTGCATAGAGATATATTTTTTCTCATGCTAGATGATAAATAAAATGTCTTATCTGCTGTTGAAAGTTTGGAAAAATATTGTTTTCTTGATAAACTCATATTTTAGTAAATTTGGTGAAAGATTGGGCTTTGACTGTTATACTTGAAAAACATGTCTAATTTTCTGTATTTGTGGACGAGCTGAACATGATATATGTTGAGTTATTTACTTTTACTGTCATCATTATATCATGTGTTATTATTGATTATTTGTGTTGGGCACTAAATTCCTTCCGACATTGCTTTCAACCCGAGGTTAGGTTTGTTACTTATTGAGTACATGGGGTCGATTGTACTCATACTGCACTTTGTACTTTATGTGCAAATCCAGGTACTTCTGAACATGGTAATTTCTAGAGCTCGCATCGGTACCAGCTTGTGGAAACTATGAGATAGCTGATATGTCGTTCGCACACCTTGAAGTTCTCTTTTGTGTGTCTTTGTTATCGTTGTTCTACCATTTAGAAAGTTTTTATTGAGGAATGACTCTGTATTTTGAGATTATGTAGTGCTCATGTATTCGTTGACATCAGATCATTGGAATGGTTGTAGTTGTGTTATTGTTTCTATCTTTAGATATTTTATAATATTACCGTTGTTGGGATTATTAACTTATGGTATTTGAGTGTATTATTATTGTGAAATTGTTGGCTTGCCTAGCAAGCAATGTTAGGCACCATTATGGCTCCGGTGAGAGTTTGAGTCGCGACAATGTTGTTAGCGATGCATTGATACATGCATGGGATTTGCGTAGTCGTGATAGAGCGCATCGTTTCATTTGCTCTATCTAAGCATATCGTTATATGTTTTGAGGTCAGCTAGGTGCTTACTGGATACATGTTAATTTCGTATTCATACTACACGCCTGCATATTTTTGTACAGATTTTTTTCCTGATACTAGCAGGACATAATTCGTGATGAGCTGCCATACTTGAATGCAGATGTATTATTCCGTCTTAGTCGATGACTCATATTACCAGTTTCAGGGTTGACTATATATTCTATATTTAGCCTAATGTATCGACTTATTTTATGATTTGTCTGTGAGGCTTGGTTATGAGTTATCTTGCTCTTGTGTACTTTTTGTGTTGAATCACCTAACCGACGATGTTAGGTATCATCATAACCTTAGTGGGATTTGGGCGTAACAGAGTGATGTGTTAATTAGAGCCTCGAATTCAAGCTAGGGAATGAGAGTGTTTTCTCATTTATAGACTATTTATAAGATACAAACCAAATTACTTAGGCCAATAAATTTCAGATTAAAGAAAAGAAAAAAAATTGTAATGACACTTTGAGCAATAAGAATGAGCCATCATGATTCATGGACAAAACTAAAGAATGTACATTTAAGGATATCGAAGGGTTTTTCCGGCAGGCACCAAGGCGACTGGTGGTGGAATGACGTAGTCCAAGGTAAAGTGGAGGCGAAGAAGGTAACATATGCGAAGTTGGCAGGGAGCACAAGCGAGGAGGAAAGAAGAGCGAATATGGAGAGGTACAAGGTGGCAAGGAAGGAGGCAAAGATGGCGGTCACGAAGGCTAAGAATGCAGCGTTTGGCCGCCTATACGAGGAATTGGGGGAGAAAGTCGGGAACAGGAAGTTGTTTCGGCTAGCTAAAGCGAGGGAGAGGAAGTCACGGGATCTGGACCAAGTAAGGTGCATCAAAGACAAGGATGTTGATGGGAGAGTCCCAGATTAAGCAGAGATGGCAGACGTACTTCTATGGATTTTTGAACGAGGAGGGGGACCGGGATATAGCGCTAGGGGACTTGGGGAATTCGGAGAGACTCCGAGATTTTAGGTATTGCAGGCGCATTAAGGTGGAGAAGGTCGTGTGGGCTTTGCGCAAGATGAGTAGGAGTAGAGCGACCGGGCCAGATGAAATACCGGTTGAGTTTTGGAAATGTGTGGGTAGAGCAGGATTAGAGTGGTTGACTAGGTTGTTCAATGTAATTTTTAGGACGAAGAGGATGCCGGAGGAGTGGAGGTCAAGTACAATGGTACCGTTGTACAAGAACAAAGGTGATATCCAGTGCCGTAACAATTATAGGGGTATCAAGTTACTTAGCCATACCATGAAAGTCTGGGAGAGGGTGGTGGAGGTGAGTGTGAGGAAGACGACGTCTATATCCGATATTCAGTTTGGGTTCATGCCGAGTCGCTCCACTACGAAAGCTATCCACCTTATTAGGAGGTTGGTGGAGCAGTACAGGGATAGGAAGAAGGATCTGCACATGGTGTTTATTGACTTGGAGAAAACGTATGACAAGGTCCCAGGGAGGTGCTTTGGAGATGTCTTGAGGCAAAGGGTATGCCGGTAGCCTACATAAGAGCAATCAAGGACATGTATGATAAAGCTAAGACTAAGGTTAGGATTGTGGGAGGCGACTCAGAGCATTTTCTGGTTGTTATGGGATTACACCAAGGCTTTGCACTTAGCCCGTTCTTATTTGCCTTGGTGATGGATGCATTGACACACCATATTCAAGGGGGTGTGTCATGGTGTATGTTATTTGCTGATGACATAGTTCTAATTGATGAGACGAGGGTCGGTGTTGATGAGAGATTGGAGGTTTGGAGACAGACCCTCGAGTCTAAGGGTTTCAAATTGAGCAGGTCTAAGACAGAGTACCTGGAGTGCAAGTTTAGCGCTGAGTCAAGGGAAGTAGGCAGGGACGTGAGGCTTGGATCACAGGTCATCCCCAAGAGAGATAGCTTCAAGTATCTTGGGTCGATAATCCAGGGGGACGGAGAGATCGACGAGGACGTCACTAACCGTATAGGGGCGGGCTGGATGAAATGGAGGCTTGCATCGGGAGTCTTGTGTGACAAGAAAGTACCACCGTTACTCAAAGGTAAGTTTTATAGAGCTGTGGTTAGACCGGCCATGTTGTATGAGGCAGAGTGTTAGCCGGTTAAGAACTCCCATATCGAGAGGATGAGGGTAGCAGAGATGAGGATGTTGAGGTGGATGTGCGGGTACACTAGGATAGACAAGATTAGGAATGAGGATATTCAGAAGAAGGTGGGTATGGATGACAAGATGCGGGAAGCGAGGCTCAGATGGTTCGAGCATGTGCGGAGGAGAAGCCTTGATGCTCCGGTAAGCAGGTGTGAGCGGTTAGTTGTGGTGGGTACGAGAAGAGGTAGAGTGAGGCCTAAGAAGTATTGGGGAGAGGTGATCAGGCAAGACATGGTATGACTGCAGATTTCTGAGGACATGGCCCTTGATATGAAGGTTTGGACGTCAAGCATTAGGGTTGTAGGTTAGGGGGTAGTAGAGTTTTGCGTACTTCATACCGGGGGTGAGGCGGGGTTGGATTAGGGCTGATCTTAAATAGCTTGCAGTTTATGTTGAATCCACACTATCCTTGCTGTTTATCTTAGCCCTGGGCCTTAGTTATTGGTTACTGTTATTGCATGTTATTTATCTTTTGGTTGTTATGCTTCTATTACTATTATGGTTTCTACTGTAGTTACTAATGAATTGTCTCCTTCTCTTTTTCTTTTTTCTGAGCCGAGGGTCTCTCGGAAACAGCCTCTCTGCCCTATCAGGGTAGGGGTAAGGTCTGCGTACACATTACCCTCCCCAGACCCCATTTTGTGGGATTTTACTGGGTAGTTGTTGTTGTTGTTGTTGTAGTATTAGTTTCTAGACTTAACCTCTTGATAAGCTTTTGTCACAAGAACTCGTACGCCTCTAGTTTTAAACTGATTTTTCTCCACGCGCAGAATTGAGAAATCTCTTTCACCCCACCCCCGCTCTACCCCACCCCAGTACCCCTTACCTTTTTAAACTCAAAAAACTTTTTCCTCCCATTACTATCTCTTATTTCTTTTCCAAAACACACATAGAGGGTGTTTGGCTAAGCTTATAAGCTGGTCAAACTGACTTATAAGCACTTTTTGGCTTATCTACGCATTTTGTAAAATTAAAAGTGCTTATAAGTTAAGTGCTTATAAGCCAAAAATAAGCCAAAAGTCATAAGTTGGTCTACCCTAACTTATCAAATTTCAGCTTATAAGCACTTTAAGTTTGACCAAAATATTTACTATTTTATCCCTAAAATACTTCTTTTTAAAACAAAACTTTTCGTATACCCAGTTCTTCAACTGCATATTATTAATTTCAGCACTTTTATCCAAATACGTAACTGCTTATTTTTTAAATCGGTTTCAGCACTTAAAAGTGCTTTTCAGCACGTAATGCTTATCAGCTACTCTAAATCAGCTAAGCCAAACGGGCTCATAATTTCACTTCCAACATATATCTATAAACACAATTCTATTTTTTTTTGGAAAATGGTCATATTTATCCCTGTACTCTTTAAAAATGGTTATATTTGTCCTTCGTTATACTTTTTTGATATATTTATCCTTACTATTATACTTTAGGATCATATTTATCTCTGTACTCTTCAAAGAGGATTACATTTGTCCTTCATCATACTTTTTGACATATTTATCCTTACACTTATACTTTAGGATCATATTTGCCCCTCATCCATTAAATCCTCATGTCCCACCTTTGTTTTCCTACATGGTGTCTATGTGGATTTCTTTTTCCTCCAATTTAAATATGGTCAACTATTTAAGATAATTTAATTTAACCATAAACCATAAACCATAATTTGGTTGTCTGCACTTATTTGTGTCTTTGGGCAGCCAATATATAAAATATAGTGGCTTTATTCTGATAATTCACATTACTCTAATATTATTCGTCATTGTAGATTTATGTTAAACCAGGTCGAAGATAAGGGGTGGAGCTAGAGTATTAGGTATGGTTTGAATGAACTCTATAGCTTTTGTTTAGATTTGTGTTCTATTAGAAAATACATTAAATATGTATAAATATTTAATTATGAACTTAATAACTAAAATGAGCTATGAGCAAGATCATAACCCATAAACTTTAAATCATGACTCTGCCATCCAAAAAGTTGAATTATTTAGATATACTTTTTAAAATATGTAATTTTATTTTATTTTTGAAAACATGAAAATTATATACCCAAATCACAAAAAAAACTAGATGTTTTGACCCTTGTAATCGAATTCTTTCATATAAAATGAGAGGAGGGAGCAATATTTTCTTTTCGAGAAAAAATATGTTTGAGGAAACCATCCTAGACAATATTAGGCTTCTAGCAATGCTCTATTTTAAGCACGGACCTTTGTCATTAATTTCATTGTTGTGCAACTTCTCGTAATTTAATTTGGTTACTGCAATAATTGTAAGCTGTATCAGATTAGTGATTTTGAGTTCAAAGTTCTTGTTTGCCAATATGTTGCCGCTGCTATCCGAAAAATATGGAGCTGAAATAGTGTCATTATCTTAAATAGGTGACCATATTTAAATTGGGTGGGCGGATTAAATTATCTTAAATAGTTGACCATATTTAAATTGGAGGAAAAAGAAATCCATATAGGTAGGAAAACAAAGGTGGGACATGAGTATTTAATGGATGAGGGGCAAATATGATCCTAAAGTATAAGTGTAAGGATAAATATGTCAAAAAGTATGACGAAGGACAAATGTAACCCTCTTTGAAGAGTACATGGATAAATATGATCCTAAAGTATAATGGTAAGAATAAATATATCAAAAAAGTATAACGAAGGACAAATATAACCATTTTTAAAGAGTACAGGAATAAATATGACCTTTTCCGTTTTTTTTTTTTTTTTTTTTTGTGTAGAAGAATATTACCTTTAGCCTTTAGGGAGAAATTTTTTTTTCAAGAAAGAACCAACCCATTTTTGGAAACATAATTTCAAACGAGAAAAGGAAGAATTTTTGGTGAATTTGGAGAGTAAAGTTTGTAGATAAGGAAGATTCTTCTCCTCTTTTTCTTTTCTTTGATTGGTGTTATTTATAGGTAATGCATCAGAAGAAATCTGAATTGCAAACTGGAAAAGAAAGCATTTGCTGCATCTCTTCCGATTGCAATCCTACAGCGCCCCTTGTTTCTTCTTCATCTTCTCTTCATCAGAAACACCCTTCAAATTCCCATAATTTCAACTCTGGTCCCCAACATTTGATTTTCTCATCTTCTGTGTCACCTTCTTCTTCACCTGGATATCAGGATCATACTGCTATTCAAATATTCATTGATAATGACAATAATGACGCAATTTCCCCTACCACCCCACATAAAAGACCCCTTTTGGGTGTTTCATCAAACAACCCTTCAAAATCTCTCATAAAGACTCCAACTTTATCCAATTCTCTTCACAAATATCAATTTTCCTCTGTAAAGGGTCAACACCCATGTAGAAACTTGAGCAATTTCCATTTCTACCCCTGCCATATTCGGCTCATACTCCTCCTTTCTCTTCCCTTCTTCTATTTCTTGGTTTCACGTCCAAAATATTCTTTCTTTTTGGATTTTCTTTCTGCTTTTGCTTTTTCAGCAGCCCTTTTGTTTACACTGAATTTAGCACTTCCAAAATTCCCCTCAATTCGTTTATTCTTGGCTAAGTCTTTGCCTCCAATTAAGGTTTTTTCATCAAAACAAGTGTCCAAGAATGCTTTACCAGTGTTTTGGTCAATAGGGTGAAGGCCAAGAATTGATAAAAAGGTAAATACTTCAGGTTGTTATGTGCAGGCATACAGTAACGGAGATGTGTTTGAGGGGGAGTTTCATAAAGGGAAGTGTAGTGGAAGTGGAGTTTATTACTATTACATGAGTGGGAGATATGAAGGGGATTGGGTTGATGGGAAGTATGATGGTTATGGGGTGGAAACATGGGCAAGGGGGAGCAGATATAGGGGACAATATAGGCAAGGACTTAGGCATGGATTTGGGGTTTATAGGTTTTATACAGGTGATGTATATGCTGGGGAATGGTCTAATGGACAAAGTCATGGGTGTGGAGTTCATACTTGTGAGGACGGGAGCAGGTATGTTGGTGAATTCAAGTGGGGAGTTAAGCATGGCTTTGGACATTACCACTTCAGGTAATTTGTTGTCATTGATGTTTTCGGTTTCATATTTTCGTGTGTGAATTTTTCCTTGGTTGAATTTGGTGGCGTCTTTTCATCAGCAAATTGAAGTAATCCTGTTAAATCTTATTGGGTATGAGATGTTTCACAATGTCCATATGTGTTATATGCATAATGTATTGATCATGGCATTTTATCTAGTTGTTTGCCTATTGGGAAAGGTGGTGCAAGCCTATTGGGAAAGGTGGTGCATTTTTGGTGTATGCAGACAGTTTAAACACCTTAGATATACGTACATCATCTCAAGCAGTAAAGTTGAGTTTAGTTATTGCTGTTTTGTGGATAATATATTATGTAAAGCAGATCATGTGACCTTGAAATTCTTATTAATTATTATCATGATTAGAGGATGACGACGATATTCGTTAAGCTTTTTGCTTTATGTCCCAATGGAGTGAAGGGTAACTTTTTTCTACTGGATGTCACTGTATAAATTTCTATTTGTATGGTTGTTCTTTTCTGAACTAACAAGAAGGATGTGGTTTGTTAAAAGAAGCAGGAGTAAATGATCATATTGGTGTAACTGAAAGGGAACAACCTTTATATGTTTACTTCTGAATAGATTAAAAAGAACAGTTATTCTCCCTTTAGAGAAACTAATTGCTGATGGATCATCTCATAGTACAGCATGTATGGTTCTAGAAGATTCATAATCAACTAATTATAAGTCAAAGACAGAAAGAGCACGATCATTTCAAGGAATAACAATTGTTTGGCATTTCTTTTTTATAAAAAGATTTCGTGAAGATCCTTTCTGAATTTGTTTGCCTCAGCAACTTCATTTATTTATGTAGTTTCAATTGCTAAATTAATTATCACTCCTAGGAGGTATATTGTGCGACTTAAGGAAAAGTGGCGCTGGTAAATTCCACCTAATGAAGGCACATGTCCAGATTTCTTATAATTTAAGCAAATCGCTAATCACCTATAGAACCTGAAAAGCACCATGAAATGTACACATAGTACATTGGGAAACTTACACCATAGAAACGTCCGCGTCCACATTTCTTGACAATTAATTCCATTCTGTGAGTCTAAGAGATCCATGCTTTAAGTGGTATATTTGGATCAAGTTGAAAGGTTGAAGTGGTCAGTAGAACATTATAATTATTTCGAAGAGCTTCTTTCTCATTTTAGTGATTCTAAGTGCTTTAAAATTGTCAATGACTCTGGCTGTATGCCTATATCTGACGCTTGAAACTTTTGAGTTAGATATGTTTATCACCAATAAAGCTGAAAAAACGAATAATTGAGACTTATGCATAGTTTTTATCTGAAGAACCCTTCAGTTTGCGGTAGAGTAATATGTTTTTTTTGTTTTTGTTTTTCCTGCCATTGACTTGGTTTTATCTTTTCAAAAAAGGAATGGAGATACTTATGCTGGAGAATATTTTGCTGATAAGATGCATGGTTTTGGAGTATATTGTTTTGCAAATGGGCATTGGTATGAAGGAGCCTGGAGGGAAGGAGGCAAGGGCTTGGGATGTATACTTTTAGGAATGGGGAAACCCAGGCTGGTCATTGGCAAAATGGGGTCCTCCACATTCCAAGCACACAGAATACCTCCTATCCTCTATCTCCTGTTGCGGTTTACCACTTCAAAGTACTAAATGCTGTACAGGTAAATTAGATATAGCAAAAGAGTAGCACTAGTTTTCTTGGCTGCTCATATCTTCTTTGCCAACACATAATAAGGATTATATACTGACGTAATTAGTCTTTCAAGTTTTTCGATGGACTACTTGTCCTAGTCATTTTATTCTATAATCCGACACTCTAAAAGATTAGGTTCGGAAAAGGAAAATGCAGGTTTAATTTGACCAAACGCTGGTTGCTTTTCCATCAGGAGGCACGACGAGCAGCAGAGAGGGCCTACGATGTGACTAAGGTTGATGAGAGAGCGAACAGGGCAGTTGCAGCAGCCAACAGAGCAGCCAATGCAGCTAGAGTAGCTGCGGTGAAAGCTGTGCAAAAGCAAATGCATCATCGGAGGAACAGTGATGACCTTCCAATGTTCAACTGAATGTTATCAGTTTAAGCCATCAAATGGTCATCCATTTTCCCAAGCAGATGCGAGGGAATTAGTCCCTAAAATACCCTCTTAATCACACCTTTTTGTCCATGATGACTCTCTTGTTATTACCTTTTAGCGCCACAAGGGGTAGCTGGTCATATAGTTTGCTGGATTTTTGCCTTGTCTAAAGTTGGGCAAATCTTCAAGCTGCTGCATCATGGCCTTGTTAATGTGAACAAAGTGGATGATGCTATCCGCTAGCCTACCTTTTTTCATTCATCTGTTTTGTATATTTAGCTAGTAGTAAATCTGAGTGCTGGTGTCCAGAGATAATCTCTACCCAGTCGGCATTTAGTGTAATAGTGACTTGAGAATCTGTGGAAGTGCCAATGAAACGGAAAAAAGAAAAGAATATAGAAAACCTAGTCTGTAGCTATTCTCTGGGGCTGCGGTTGAGGATTTAAACATAAACTTTGACCAACATTTTAACATGTATTTTTTCGCCACATTGATATGAGAAAAATTACAAATTATAGTACTTTGAATATCTAAATTTTAATTTAAAAATATTAAGAAAATTTAATCCAATTTAACTTTAAAGATTAGTCAAATATTCTCTTCACTTGACAAGTGAAGAGAGGAAGTACATTACTTTTTGTTTTCTAACCTATTATTTGGCAGTTTCGAGAAGGAAGAACTCTCTCTTTTTGGAACAGACTAATAAGGAAAGTGTGTCATTCTTTATTAGTCCATTCCAAAAAGAATGACACATTTCTACATTGGGAAACAATTCTAACTTTAAACTTTTCGTTTTACATACGTTACCCATAATGCGAATCTTTTATAGCCACAGAAATGTCATGACCCAATAAAGCTTTTGCCCTATAAGCTTTTAGGACCACATAGTTCAAAAGTTTTTTTCCCTTAAACTTTGTGTCAAGTCAAACTACTTCATCTAAATTAAAACGGAGGGAGTATGTAATGAATAACTACTTTCAAGTTTTGAATTATCATGGAGGTAATGAGATTTTTGTTGGAAGTAGACTAGGCAAATATTTTGCACGTAAATGCCAAATCCAGATTGCTCAAACGAGAAAATAAGGAATGATATGGCAGTTCATGGAGGACATTAACTTCTTGAAGGCCTTCAGAATTCAGATTAAGTAAAAAACAATTGCGTGAACGGCCTAAACAAGAATAATTCACCTTCTGGAAAGGAACCAGGAATGAACATTTGAGTCTAGGAATAGTGTTCAGATGTTAACAAAAAATCAAATATTTCAGAACACCGGTACATTCTTTTAGATAATAAAAACATCAGGACAAAATGCAGATCACTACTGGCAAGATGAAGCATTTAATACAAGCTCAAGTGTTGCATTAAACAGTGAAAGTATCTCCAAATTAAATACCAGAAGAACTAAACTGGGCCTCTTAACTCTCTGTCTGCTCCCTAAGCCTTCGAATGGTGCTCCTAACAGTCACAGCGCTCGCGGTGCTGCAAAAGAAGGGAAGTAAGTCATTAGTGCTTCAAAGCTTGCTTAACACAAGAAACATAGAAGCAATCAGTTCAGATAAAAATTACTTCAATGTGTAGGCACCCCCTGCTTTGACTTTGCCACAATCTTTGCAACCCCAAATACCAACAGCCTTCCTCTTCACAGCATACTACAATGCCAGAATCTAATTAACATTATTATCAATGCAACTATGAATACAGGGTCCAGAAAACTAACAAATAACATATAAGCAAAGCTGTACCTTTCCACAGAACTCACAGAAATACTTGCTGTGCTGACTGACCTCCATCTTCTTAATCTGCTTCCTCAAACTAGCACCATAACGGGTACCTGAAAAAACACAATGTTATACCAAGCCATGAATTAGACGTAGAATGGACTAATCTACATGCAGATATGGAAACTATGTTTTTACAGCAAACTCTTAGGGAATTCCGCTTGTGGTCTCCAATGCATGGTTAAGGACAAATCTATATGCAATTTGGTGAAAATCCATGTTTATCAGCTCGGAGCTTCAACTCGGAAATTTCATACAATTCTCTTAAACATATTTAACTTTCCGTAATGACACAAGTACAATAGCATTTTAGAGACATACCATACTTCCCGACAATACCGGCCTTCTTGGTTCTCTTGGTCTACATATATCAGGAAAATGTTGTTTAACAAGTATATCAAACTAAATCGAGAAGGAAAGAATATAATGCAGCCTCTCCAAAACAATATAATGGAACACTACATGCTAAGACATTAAATTTACTGGAAAAACAGCAGCAACCTGTGAAACCGACGGTTTGAGTCTATGACAAATCTTTCCAACTCAGTAAACTCTTCCACCCACGCAACGAAAAAATACAGAGCCATGCCCATAATTTATAAGCCTCTCCTTCCCCATAACCTTTTTCAAACACAAGCAATCTAAGGTATAACAGCTAATGTCGTAAACTGTACACAATTTTCCAACAATCCTGATTACATGTTGGAACCTAAGTTGCTCGGACACGAGTGCGGGTGTCCAACATGGGTGCGGATCTAGAAGTCAGATCCTTCGAGATGTAAATTCTAAGATTCGGGGATACGGATATGGGTGTGGAGATCCACCTAAAAATAATTCAAAAAAAAATTAAAATATAAAAATATCTCGAAATTATGATAAATTTTGTGGAATACTTACGTATAGCTTGTAGAGTGTGAATTTCTTTTTTATTACCAAGTGGTAGATAAGTAAAGGATTAATTTCCTAGATAAGATATGCTATTTTTTTCAAATTTACCCTAATTTGGTTTTGGTTTTGATTTTGCGAATCAAATTGTATCTCGACTCAAATTTTTCTGTCTGTCGCGGTCAAAGTACCCAAAATTGTTTGACCAGATCCGGTACGGATCCCATACCAACACCTATACTAGTGTCGTATCGACATAGGTGCGGCACCTAAACTACCATGTCAGAGCAACTTAGGTTGGAACCAATCACCATAAAGGAATTTAAACATTGAAGACATGCTTGAGCCTCCACTAAATGATTTAGAGTCCCCACACATATTAAATAGATAACAGGTGGACTAGCGTGAGGACCAACTACGTACAAAAATTGAAACAATCCAAGATGCATCACAAGCCGGATCCTAGCTATATTTCTCTCAAGAAAAAACCCCGGTTAGCATCTCAAACAAAGTTAACTTGGTAGAAACTTATACCAAACAAATAGATGCATGATATGTGTTTGCATATAGACTTCTTTTACTTAATCATTGTTAATTAATGCATATTATCACTTTATTAAATCACTTCGTGGTAAGTTGATAAGGTTCACCGATTACGGGTAAGTTTTTACCATCTAAATTCCATATCTTGTAGCAGTTTCCATACGATCAACCACATTTCTAATTGACTTCTCTTTATTAGTCAATCAAATCAATGTCAATCAACTACGTCTCAACCCCAAACTAACAAGGTACTCCCTCTATTCTAATTTAATGACATAGTTTGAATCGGTACGGAATCTAAAAAGGAAATAAATACTTTTGAAACTTGTGCTCTAAAACATATCATAACATTTTGTTGCTATAAAACTTTTAAAACTTATGGTCTAAACATATCATAATATTTGTGTGGTTATAAAAGCATCATACTAAAATGAGAAGCGGAAAAGTTAATTGTTTTAAAGCTTAAAAGTGTTATTTTTTCTAAACGAGCTAAAAAAAGGTGTTTAAGATAAACTGGAAGGGAAGAAGTATTTCCACAAGCAGTCAATCAATTACGCATCGATCCCAAACTAATAAGGCATTACTTCAAAGATTCATCATAATTTCACTAGTTTTGATACTGATTGTATCGCGACACTGAAGTATCATTTGAAATGATAACCCATTGCACCTTCAACAATTTGTCATCTATTTATTCTCGTAGAAATGAACCAGTTCAAACTTCGAAGTTCTGAAAATCTTAGGGCATCTCCAACTTACTCCAATCATTCCCCTATTTTTTTTTTTCCCCAAACTTTTTTATATTCTTCCCTATCTTCTATATTATATTATTACCTTTCATTTCAATTTTATTTTTTAATTTCCATTAAACAAATTATATCTTTTATACCATTCATTTTTGAGATAATTATATATTTTTTGTACAATTATAACTTATAATAAAATTAAGTTACAATTTTACATAAAAATAATAAATGCACAAAAATTAAATTATCAAAACTATACACCAAAGTTGATGTAAAATTAATATTATAAAGTCATTACATAAACATAATTAGGTATATATAAAGAGATAAATTAAAAAATTAAATAATAAAATAATAATAATAGAAAAGTGATGAACAGTAATGGGGAGATGAATAGCGTACCCCATGTTTGAGGGAACACTATTCATCCCATTTTGAGGACAAAAATGAGGGAATGTGGGAGCTAAATTACCCCAAAAATTGCCCCCATTATGGGGAATGAAGGTAAGGTTGAAGATGGCCTTAGTAAAATATGAGTGGTTCACAAAATCATAACAGTAAAGCGAACGAATTTAATTGTTTCGTGATTAATTATGATTTTGACGAGTATTTCTCAAAAATCTACAAAAATTACTAAGTCTGAATTTGCTTGTAGAAGAGTAAAAGAGAGATTACCATTTTGACGAATTACAGAAGTACCCTGAGAGAGACGCAGCAGCGGAACAAACCCTAGAATCCGCTACGAAAGAATCTGTTAAATCCTTGTTAGGCGTTTGAATAGGTAGCCCAAATTCGAGTGTGATTTTGCCGTAAAGCCCAGTGTCATGTTCAGGCCCATTTACCAATTATTCCTTATTGGCCAGTTTGTTGGATAAAATTCACCTATAGCCACTTTTCAATACTCGTAATTAAAATTAGTCACGCCTATAATATTTGAGAAATTTTCATAAAGCACTATCTTTTAGTGGTAATTAGTTATCTATAGATACCATTTGCTATATTACGGATTGTAGATACGTTTTCTGTTGTTATAAGAAGTATTAGATGTATTTAAGCTATTGTATTCATGAATACAGTAGCAAAAATAGGCGTGAATCAGGGAAGTCCAGCTAATCAGTTGTTGTATTCGAGTATATTCGACTATATTCATGGTGTGAAATATTGGATTACAGCTGGACAGATTATTGTATTCGACTGTATTCGATTGTATTCACGGCGTGAAACAGAGGATTACGCTGTTTTTAAATGGAAAGTGAATCAATTAACATAATAGACTCCTAATATAACTCAACAAACTCAATTATAATACACAAAATTTGTATTTTCAGTTATAAAAAAGATTCTTAACCGAAAAATACCCCAAAAATATAGCAATCTTTAGAGAAATTATATAATACATCTGAATACATAAATTATATTAATTAAAAAAAAACAAATGAATACATTCATGGCATATAGCGAGACAGTGAATACAATGAAATATATAGAATATAGCGGGATATATTGAAATACAATGGAAAAAAAGACAGTGAATACAATGAAATACATGGAATACAGCGAGATACATTGAATTATAATGAAAAAAAGACAATGAAAGACATGAAAATACAGCGTGATACGTTGAAAATACATTGAAATATATTAACAGAAAATCAAGTTGCTCAGCCCCAAACTCCATCGTCTTTGTTCAAGAACAAACCCTAATTTCCGGCGAATCCGCCGTCGAGCAAAAACCCTGAATCTCACTGTTCTCACGCATCCTATACAGTAGCCGAGCAAAAATCATGCAAGACGTCGCATATCATTTTTGATAATGTTGCATCTTAGAATACTGAATGAGAAAAAGAGGAATATAAGAACAATAACGGTTAAAGTAAGAACCTAGGCCATCGATAGATTCTTTAGGAACAATGAGTTTCAACTAATTAAATCCTTAATATATCCACTCTCAGCAGCTTATCAGAAGAATAAAGAGAAGGCAAAATCACCGTTTGTGACTAGCGGTAGGTGATGTGGGTGAGAGGAATTTTGAGATTGAGCATCGTGTTTTCAGGGAATAGGGGAAGAGAATGGCATGTATCAAAGTAGAGAGAGAAAGAAAATAGTGTAACCGAATAACATATTTAGTGGCTTAGGGATAGGAGGTAATCAAAATTAGATATTTTGCTATAAACATTAAAAAATATCTATAAAATATAATTTTTTAAAATGATATTTATTTAAAATAAATAAGGTGTTAACCTTTGCTATAGGAGGTAAAAATTCCATAAAATTTTAGGATATTATCATAGTTTTTCACCCAGGGAATTTAAAACTAAAGGAAAGTGATTATTTTTCAATTACATAGCTAAAATGTGGCTACCCCACGCTATTACTATCTATAGACAATAAATTTGCGTCAAGAAAATAATCAAGCCCGAATAATATTGCAACAATCATAGTATTTAATTTTAAGTAATATGAATCTTACAATCTAATATGTTTGGTTTGTGAGGTTTTGGGGTGGGGCAGATGTTTGGTTTCAATTGTATATAATAAACTTTTGAAGTGGTAATGAGGTAAGCAAATAACTAATAAGTAACGCCCACTTTATAGCCACTTACGCATTCTTTTCTTCTGACATTTAAATTATGTGAATTTTGATTAATATTTTAAAATATATTTTTTTATCATATTGACATAAAAAAATTACAACTTATAGTATTTTTTATATAGCTTTTAAATATTTTAATTTTAATTTTTAAAATATTAAATCAATTTAATTTAATTTAGCTTTGAAGATAGTCAAATTAATTTCGGAAAAGAGAAACGTGAC
This sequence comes from Nicotiana sylvestris, assembly GCF_000393655.2. Lineage (NCBI taxonomy): Eukaryota > Viridiplantae > Streptophyta > Magnoliopsida > Solanales > Solanaceae > Nicotiana > Nicotiana sylvestris. The sequence continues at coordinate 40,082,609 of NC_091064.1, forward strand.
AACTTAAAAATCGTCTGTCTAAACAACTTGCTGCGACTTGCACAAAAAACTCAAAGAACATCTTGATTATATCTATTATGTTATCAATATATACTACTCCTAGTACTTAAGAAAATCTTTAAAATAAATGCTTCATTGCTGTAAAATTTTACAGTAATAAGTTCCATAATACACTATGGATCATATAAACAAATTGCATCTAAGTTTATGTTAGTTTATATGAGTCCACCAAACAATAGAGTAGTTGGTCCTCTATGAGATGATACGTAAAATGCAATAAAGACTGAATATAAAGAAGGCAAGAGATTTTCTACGTGGAAAAATCCCACGCAAGGGGATAAAAAAACCACGATCTACTCTTGTAGGCTTTTAACTCTACTGTCACGACCCAATTCCCGAACCCGATCATGATTGCGCCTCTCGTGAAGACAAGGCCAGCCAAAACAAACGAGACACCTCTTTTACAATTAATTAACATAAACAAGTCTAAAACATTATTAATATAGCCATAATTGCGGAAACAACGATAATAACAAAAGGGAAACCATCCCGACACAGCCCAAACCGGGGTGTCACAAGTCATGAGCTACTATAGAATCTGCTATAAGTCTACGAAGTATGGAATCCGATACAATAGTCTGAAGAAAACATAAATGATAGAGGATAGGGGAGACAAGGGGCTGCGGACGTCAGCAACTACCTCGTAACTCCAAATCGCTGCCTGGTCTGGAAGGAATCAGTGCTCAGGTGCGGACTCTGCTATGCCTGAATCTGCACACACGGTGCAAGGAGTAATGTGAGTACTCCGACTTAGTGAGTAATAATTATAAATAATGACTGAAAGCATGAAACACGTAAAGGCACAAAGTAATTCTATATTAAAGCAGTAAAAATCATTTAAGGCAGTGAAACAGTGAGAAATCAGTAGGAATCCCTTAAAACCAAGTAAAACAGGTAATTTGACATTTAAATAACAAGTAGAAATCCGCCCCTTGGGCACAGTGTAACTTGCTCAGAACAGTATCAGCCCCTCGGGCTCACTCTCAGTCCCTCAACATAGTATCAGCCCCTCGGGCTCACTCTCAGTCACTCAGCATAGTATCAGCCCCTCGGGCTCACTCTCAGTCACTCAACATAGTATCAGCCCATCGGGCTCACTTTCAATCATATGGGTACCAGCGCTCACTGTGGGTGTGCAGACTCCGGAGGGGCCCCTTACGGCCCAAGCGCTATATCAAGCCACCTCGTGGCAACATCACTCGGCACTCGGCCTTGCATCACTCGGCCTCACATCACTCAAGCCACCTCGTGGCATAGAAAGTATCTCATATCACTCAGCATGTCCTCACATATGGCCTTCGGCCTCACTCAGTCCAGAAATCATCACAAGTCCCTTGGGCATCAGTAAAACAGTAGTTCTCAGCCCAAACAACATTTGAAAGATCATTTAAGTCTCAAATTCAAGTAAAAGTGGTTGAGTTTGTAAAGCAGTGTAAATCAATAGGACTAAGTTCAAGTAGTATGTCAAAATAGTGAGGAAACAGTGATAAAAGTCCACGAAGGATTCAAATAGTCGGCACGAAGCCCAAATATGGCAATAAGCCCAAGTCATGATGATAACAATTAAGTCTCAGTCAAATACGCGGTAAAAACATCAATCGGGATGGACCAAGTCACAATCCCTAATAGTAAACGACCCTGCGCCTGCCATTAAGCGCGTGTCTCACCTCAATATAGCACTACATTGTGTAATCCGGGGTTTCAAACCCTCAGGACATAATTTACAATCATTACTCACCTCAAGCCGGCCAAAACTCTAGCTCGCTATGCCCTTGCCTCTTAAATCGGCCTCCTCACACGTCGAATCTGACCAAAACCACAACGAATACGTCACAATAGGCTAAGGGAACAATACCCAATCGAAAACAATCAAAAAATATCAAAAATTCCGAAATTGGCAAAATCCGAGCCCCGAGCCCACTTCTCGAAACTCAGAAATTTTTACATCATTAGATTCCTTATCTCGCCACGAGTTCATACATATAAAAATCACAAGAATCGGAGTTCAATTGATCCCTCAAATCCCTAATCTTAACTCTCTTAAGTTCAAGCCCTAACCTCCATTTTTAGTCCATGATCCTCTTAAATTTCCGGTCTTAATTCATGTAATAACGCCATAGGATTGTGTTTTAGATCCAAAAATCCTTACCCTATCGAAGCTCCTTGAAATCCCTCTTCAAAATCGTCCAAAATTCTCCAAGTCCGAAGTTAGAAATGAGAAACCCTTCAAAATTCGCGAAGAAGAACTTAAATACCTTCTGCCCAGCCATAACCGCATTTGCGGTCAAATAGCCGCTTCTGCGGTTGATACTCTGCATCTGCGGAACCTCATTAAGTTCCGCCTGGCCGCATCTGTGGTCCAATAGCTGCATCTGCGGCTCCGCAGGTGCGACTCCCTATCCGCATTTGCGGTCCCAGCCAATCCTTGCCTTTTCCGCTTCTGCGACCCCCAACCCGCATCTGCGACACCGCACCTGCGGTCCCCAAACCGCAGGTGCGAAAATACCTGAAGCACCAGAAAATCTGCAACAACACAAGTCCAAACTCTTCCCGTTAGTCATCCGAAACCACCTCGAGGCCCCCGGGACCTCAACCAAACACACCAACGCATCTTAAATCATCATTCAAACTTGTTCCAATCATCAAATTACCTCGAACAACAACAAAACCGTCAATTCACATCGAATTCAAGCTTAAGTTCTTCTAAAACTTTCGAAACACGCATTCGATGAAAAACCCTACCAAACTACGTCCAAATGACCTGAAATTTTGCACACACATCCCAAATGACCCAACGAAGCTATTGCAACTCTCGGAATTCCATTCCTACCCTCAGATCAAAATCTCACCTACCAACCGGAAATCGCCAAAATACTAACTTCGCCAATTCAAGCCAAATTCTACACCGGACCTCCAAAACCAATTCCGATCATGCTCCTAAGTCATAAATCACCCAACGAAGCTAACCAAATCATAAAAATTCCGTTCTGAGCTCATATACAAATAAGTCAACTCTTGGTCAAACCTTTCAAATTCAAAGCTTTCAACTAAGACTGTTCTTTCAAATTCATACCGATCTCCGCGAAAACCAAAACCAACAATTTACATCAGTCATAATACATCATACAGGGAAAGTCATGCCCGAGAATGGGCGATCAAAGTGTAAAAGCTCAAAACGACCGGTTGGGTCGTTACATCCTCCCTCACTTAAACACACGTCCGTCCTCGAACGTACCCAGAGTTGTTCTAAAAGCCAACCCATAGCTGAATAACTTTACCATTCATATACCCGGGGGTGATCCCATGTCACCCTATCTCATATAGGTCCGATATCACATTGCAACTAAAATTACGCAATCCAGTATGGCCCATAAGCCATAGAACCACATTTCCACTTCCGAAACCATCAATATGATCAAAACATCACACCTATACTCTGAATAGACCCGAATCGGCTATAATAACCCATGCCTGCAACCTCGGGAGCAATCCCATGATATACCACATAACTCAAACACTCGTAGCGATAACTTTTATTCATAGAAGCTGCCCACAACAATCGAATACTGGTAGAAAACCTCTTATCAACTAAAGTCTCATTCCAACACTTTCATATACTGCAAACGATAAATGAAATACGCACTAAACCACGACCATTTCTCAAGTCAACCATTCATGAAGTTACTTCTCCTTTGGCAAATACCATAGCAAATTTCCGAGCGGAACCTCGATATTATCCTTCTAACATGCTGAAATCGAATCCATTCATATTCATTAATGATCCCAACGATCTCCTCTAATCCAACACACCACTCTGGCGACATGACATGTCAATATAGGCCTAAGCCACAACTTGCATAATATGCGCACCAATAAGCAACGGTCCGAACATACTCAAATCATGAAAATGACTCAAATGAAGAGTTGTACCTCAAGCTCACCCGTACTACCACAACACAAAACTGAGGACCCGTCTCACATCATAGAAATAGAACACCCGAATCTAACCCGCAAGGTCATATCTCCACATAGCTTCGCTACAAAATGCGCGATCCTATCCAAACACTATTCCACATGAAACACTTCAAGTCACTATGCTCGAAGTTGACAACCGTGCACAATTTGACGCCTGGAACCAAAGCAAATCACTACACCCACGGTGAAACAAGGAACATATACCTCGCAGACCCGATAGGACGTAACTTATACGCCATCCACCGAGCAACACCCAATTACTTTTCCCGCTCGACTTCCACTATGAACCCCAATAGAACCGCACCATATGTGCCCATAACCAACAAATCATAACGTCTCGCAACACAGAAAGGCAACTCATAGATCTCCCAGATCGTTAGTAAGCTCAATAATGGTTGAATCAACATGTCCCTCAACAATACAGGTTGGGGCCAACTAAGCCGACTCAGCTAGAACACGCATCCACATTGGCCTGCCAACGAACTCCTTATCAATGAAGCCTGAAGCTACTCCTTCCACTACTATAACTCCTGCCAGAGCCATACGATATGGTGCTCGGCACCAAATTAATACCGAAATCACAACCTCGCCCGGCGACATGCCCGGCCACAAGAAGCACATCCGAAAAGTCCCTCAACACCGGAACTGAATCAATGGTAGAAACCTCTGCACTGACATCCATCATGAAGGCCCAATTAAGAAAGGCAATCCTTCCCAGCCGTCCGCTGGGTCCTTGAAATATAAACCACTCTACTAGAACATAACCCGACGCACCTCGCCACTCAACCCGTGGCATTTCCGGCATAGCCCAAAGCGCAATAGTCCGGAATAACCCAACATGGAGACAACCAGTCTAAGCCCCAACATCACATCCAAAATCTAATATACCAAGCAAAGAAAGATCCACTCGGGCCTCCAAATCCCGGTAGTTGCTAAACAGTGCCGATACATGCGATCTACAACCACATCATAACCTGAATATGAGAACTTCCGTCTCCACATCCACATGGAACATGAATCACCATATTCGATCCCAATTTCGTCGTCCGAACACATGCCACACCTTTAATAACCAATCATCCCACGATAGATACTTTAAAATTTCCCTGTGCCACCAAGCAATCCCGAATATCACCAGTCGGTCTAACAAGAAAGTGCCGCAATACTACCGAAATGCCATTAACTTAATCACATTGCCCTTCTACTAAAACATATACTCTCGTCAAATCACTTCCAATTAATAGTACAATTTCCTTAATCATCTGAGGCTACCTGCTGCTTAAGGGTTTCATGAACTTCCTTTCAGAACTGCCCGTAACTTTACACATGCAAATCTCAATCCTCACAACATACCGCATATACCATACCATCCTAGGATAACATGAGAACTTTATCTCCCTTCCGAGCCACAGACATCTACGTACTCAACTAGTCACGAACTTTCCATTGGTCCCATCTAGAAGAAAAATCACTATACATCCCATGCTCAGCATGCCCATAGAAAATATACATCTCCAAACCGCAGTAAAAACCATCAGGAACTCTTCGAATTCCCTTTGCACAAATCAGGCCTGCCAGGACTGAATCCTTCTAACTCGACCAAGCTAAGCAAGTCATCAAAACCTAAAAGCATCGCTGCAAAATGCCCGCAAGAACTCATTACCCCGAACACACGCACAGAATTAACCCGGTCTACTATCGAGCTACTCCATCTATCTAATTTCCTTCTGATTCATCTTCAACTGGATATTCCCTCTTGCTGTAGCACTATAATTCCTCAACCCAGGCTTACCATACGAGACCCAAGCACAAGACCACACTGTCTAAGACCTATAATCCGTTGAATACTCACTCAATTACTCCCAGAAACACCACATTCCAGAACACTTTACTCTGAGGAACTTCCTGCGAATCTAAATCTGTTACCTTTGCTTTCCTGATACTGATACATAGAGTCCTATATTCAATATAAAAATATCACAAGTCTTGACCTCTTCCCATGAAAACACAGTTTCTAACCCTATATACAACTTTAACATACCCAATTGTTACATGTAGAACCTCGAACACAATAGAACCATTCTCGAGAGTCACTCACTCTCTTCAAACTGCAATTAGCCTAATCAAACAAATAGAGTCACCCATGCCTCATTAGCACTCTGACACCGCAGAATGAAATCCTCGTCCCAACACATCCAGGCAACTTCCTGCTCTATGCACCGAGCATTCCTTACCAACAACAACTTAAGACATCCCGTGATTTTTCTTACTCTATGAAGCATAATATAACCTTTGTCAAAAAATTTCCTCTACTCGAGTCATCATCGGTCTCAATTTCCGCAAGCCATAACTGATTCGCCCGTACGCCTCAAACTGGAACCAACATAGCGCCTAACCGTGCAACCAACTACTCACATCAGACTCCCCCACTTGGCTCGGTGCCATAGATCAAAATACACTCGATAACTCATAACACTTATACTCTATTAATGACACAATACCCTAGTGAGATTAAGCTCAAATCCTTTTGTAAGCTTGTGAAAACACAGATCATCTAGTATTTTAAATCTTCTGCAAATCTCGTATTCATCCCTGCAATAGTTAAGCCCACTCTCTTAAGCGACCCGAAATTTCAAATTTCAACATGCACTTTTCACTTACACATGAGATATTCTAACATACACATAAGGATCACATCACTTCAGAATACTCCGCAGGCGATAACCCACCTGTTTTGCCTCAATCTAACATTTCTGTATACCTTCCACTGTCATACACATTACACAGTCACTTGGTCTTCCTGAGTCTGAACTCATACCACAACATAAAATTTACTTCACTCTCAACTGGAAAACATGAAAAGATCCTTCACGCGCCTATAACTCAGGGCTATACTTCGAATTAAGATGGAATTCAAGCACCTAATAGTTCTTCTATCCTCCAGCCGGCCTTCCTCGTTACTTCCAAGTCGCATAGATACATCTCGCAATACTAACATACTCACCACACAGTTATCCAGCAGTCACTTCCACTAATAGGGGCAATACTAAATATATAAGTGCAACACACTTGCTCACACAATCAGCACCTCGGTGCTCAAGCCACAGACAAAGATCCGGCCTCAAGTTTTCCAGACTGGCCCAACATCAAACTCACAGAGATCACATCTCGCCCCTCGATCAGGGAATCACAATCCATCAAGGCACGTCTGATACTGCGCGCTCATGCGCGCATGCGAACGCGTGGAAGGAATTTCAAGAGTTACTTTTCAAGCTTAATCAAGGACACACGATAAGAATTCAAGAATATGAAATTTTCCTAAAGGTTCTGCAGCCTCTCGAGGATAAATACACACGTCTCCGTACCGATTCGCAAGACTCTACTAAACCTGCTCATGACTCGTGAGACCTATGTAACCTAGGCTCTGATACCAACTTGCCATGACCCAATTCTCGAACTCGGTCGTGATGGCGCCTCTATTGAAGACAAGGCCAGCCAAAACGAATGAGACACCTCTTTTAACAATTAATTAACATAAACAAGTCTAAAACATGATTAATATAGCCATAATTGCGGAAAAAACGATAATAACAAAAGGGAAACCATCCCGACACAGCCCAAACCGGGGTGTCACAAGTCATGAGCTACTACAAAATCTGTTATAAGTCTACGAAGTATGGAATCCGATACAATAGTCTGAAGAAAACATAAATGATAGAGGATAGGGGAGACAAGGGGCTGCGAACGTCAGCAACTACCTCGTAACTCCAAATCGCTGCCTGGTCTGGAAGGAATCAGTGCTCAGGTGCGGACTCTGCTATGCCTGAATCTACACACACGGTGCAGGGAGTAATGTAAGTACTCCGGCCCAGTGAGTAATAATTATAAATAATGACTGAAAGCATGAAACATGTAAATGCACAAAGTAGTTCTATATTAAAGCAGTAAAAATCATTTAAGGTAGTGAAATAGTGAGAAATCAGTAGGAATCCCTTAAAACCAAGTAAAACAGGTAATTTGACATTTAAATAACAAGTAGAAATCCGCCCCTCGGGCACAGTGTAACTAGCTCAGAACAGTATCAGCCCCTCGGGCTCACTCTCAGTCACTCAGCATAGTATCATCCCCTCGGGATCAGTCTCAGTCACTCAGCATAGTATCAGCTCCTCGGGCTCACTCTCAGTCACTCAGCATAGTATCAGCCCCTCGGGCTCACTCTCAGTCACTCAGCATAGTATCAGCCCCTCGGGCTCACTCTCAACCATATGGGTACCCATGCTCACTGTGGGTGTGCAGACTCCGATGGGGCCCTTTACGGCCCAAGCGCTATATCAAGTCACCTCATGGCAACATCACTCGGCACTCGGCCTCACATCACTCAAGCCACCTCGTGGCATAGAAAATATCTCATATCATTCAGCATGTCCTCACATATGGCCCTCAGCCTCACTCAGTCCAGAAATCATCACAAGTCCCTTGGGCATCAGTAAAACAGTAGTGCTCAGCCCAAACAACATTTGAAAGATCATTTAAGTCTCAAATTCAAGTAAAAGTGGCTGAGTTTGTAAAGTAGTGTAAATCAATAGGACTGAGTTCAAGTAGTATTTTAAAATAGTGAGGAAACAATGATAAAAGTCCACGAAAGATTCAAATAATCGGCACGAAGCCCAAATATGGCAATAAGCCCCAGTCATGATGATAACAATTAAGTCTCAGTCAAATATGCGGTAAAAACGTCAATCGGGATGGATCAAGTCGCAATCCTCAATAGTAATTGACATCGTGCCCGCCATTAAGCGCGTGTCTCACCTCAATATAGCACTACGTTGTGCAATCTGGGGTTTCAAACCCTCAGGACTATCATTTACAATCATTACTCACCTCAAGCCGGCCAAAACTCTAGCTCGCTATTCCCCTGCCTCTCAAATCGGCCTCCTCGCGCGTCGAATCTGACCAAAACCACAACGAATACGTCACAATAGGCTAAGGGAAGAATACCCAATCGAAAACAGTTGAAAAATATCAAAAATTCCGAAATTGGCAAAATCCGAGCCCCGGGCCCATTTCTCGAAACTCAGAATTTTTTACATCATTAGATTCCTTATCTCGCCACGAATTCATACATATAAAAATCACAAGAATCGGAGTTCAATTGACCCCTCAAATCCCTAATCTTAGCTCTCTTAAGTTCAAGCCCTAACCTCCATTTTTAGTCCATGATTTTCTAAAATTTCCGGTCTTAATTCATGTAATAACGCCATAGGATTGTGTTTTAGGTCCAAAAATCCTTACCTTATTGAAGCTCCTTGAAATCCCTCTTCAAAATCGTCCAAAATTCTCCAAGTCCGAAGTTAGAAATGAGAAACCCTTCAAAATTCGCGAAGAAGAACTTAAATACCTTCTGCCCAGCCATAACCACACCTGCGGTCAAATAGCCGCTTTTGCGGTACCGACGGTTGATACTCTGCATCTGCGGAACCTCATTAAGTCCCGCTTGGCCGCATCTGCGGCTCCGCAGGTGCGGCTCCCTATCCGCATTTGCGGTCCCAACAAATCCTTGACTTTTCCACTTCTGCGACCCCCAACCCGCATCTGCGACACCGCACCTGGGGTCCCCAAACCGCAGGTGTGAAAATACCTGAAGCACCAGAAAATTTGCAACAACACAAGTCCAAACTCTTCCCGTTAGCTATCCGAAACCACCTCGAGGCCCCCATGACCTCAACCAAACACACCAACGCATCTTAAATCATCATTCAAACTTGTTCCAATCATCAAATCACCTCGAACAACACCAAAACCGTCAATTCACATCGAATTCAAGCCTAAGTTCTTCTAAAACTTTCGAAACACGCATTCGATGAAAAACCCTACCAAACCACGTCCAAATGACCTGAAATTTTGCACACACATCCCAAATGACCCAACGAAGCTATTGCAACTCTCGGAATTCCATTCCGACCCTCAGATCGAAATTTTACCTACCAACCGGAAATCGCCAAAATACTAATTTCGCCAATTCAAGCCAAATTCTACACCGGACCTCCAAAACCAATTCCGATCACGCTCCTAAGTCATAAATCACCCAACGAAGCTAACCAAATCATAAAAATTCCATTCCGAAATCATATACAAATAAGTCAACTCTTGGTCAAACCTTTCAAATTCAAAGCTTTCAACTGAAACTGTTCTTTCAAATTCATACCGATCTCCGCGAAAACCAAAACCAACGATTTACATCAGTCATAATACATCATACGGGGCAAGTCATGCCCGAGAACAGGCGATCAAAGTGCAAAAGCTCAAAACGACCGGTCGGGTCGTTACATCTACTAACTTGTAATCTACCTATTACAAGCCACTTTGCAAACACCCTATTGCAAAGACTTCAAACTAACTTGTGATGCAACCATCACAAGCCACTCTATAACTCTCCTAGTTACAAAGGATTTAAACTTATGACTATCCCTAGTCACAACATAAACTCAGAAGTTTACGAATTTGATTTGATCCTAAGACAACGCTTCTAAGAAATCAAACTAGGAATTACAATGACGAACAAATAACAAGATTACAACTCAACTATGGATGTACATAAACTCATTTAGAAACTGATCCTTAGTGGAGGTGTCTTCTTGTTCTTGACACACCAGTGACTTCAATGTCGGATGAATACTTTTGCTTCTTGAGGGAATATCACTGAATGCACAAAGAATGGTGTGTCTTGTACCAGGTTGTTTTATCACATAAGATAGCACAATGGATAGTGATGTCAACTCTTGGTGTATGCTTCTTCCCAATGAGAAGTGACTACTGTACTGTCTGCACAGCCACTTCTGGGCAGTTGCGTTCCAGCTAGATAGTGGACTTTATACTTCTGTCAGGATACACCAACGAACTAGGTCCTAGTTGTGTTCCTCTTCTGTGATAGTTGCCAGATGATCACTTTCTTCTGCTACATTCCAGCTGTGTACTTGACTTGTACTTCTATCAGAGAACCCTAAGGGAGCAGGTCTGTATTGTGTTCCTCTTTATATTGATTACGTACAGTCACTGACTTGTTTGTGTCAGAGAACCCTAAGGGACTAGGTCACCAGGTCCCTGATGTTTTCTTCATTGTGGTCGTTCATCCATTTGCTGATTTTCAGACTTCGACCAGTTCGCATGAAATGTATCCTGTGGGCCAGGTTCTCTATCTGGTTCTTCATGACAAGTTTTTTAGAACATCAAAACATAATAAGCATAAGGCTAAGACATTGAAAACCCATCAATTTTCCCCTTTTTAATGATGACAAACTTAGACATGGATAGTATTTGTTTAGAGTAGAAATAACCAGATGAGATGCCAATTCCCCCTTAATCTTAGATCTCCCTCTTTGTGATTTTAGTTCCCCCTCAATCTCAGACTTGATTTTTCCCTCACCTTTACACAAGCATATTACCCCCTCATATTACCCCATCAACCTTACCTTTACACAAGCATATTACCCCCTCAACCTGTGCTTTCCCCCCTTTTGGCATCATTAAAAAGTATAGGTATGAAGAAGAGCACAAGAAGGTAATAAGCATAAAGAAGTCTAACACAGCTAACTCATGCCACATATGTGCACATAACATGACAGAAAAGAGAAGCCAAAGGAACACAGTATTTTACAGGCAAAGATGAAGAGCTGTTTTATTAATGTTTACATTGGACTGAGCAATTCAGGAGCAGTAATGGTTAAGTTCAACATGCCATCAAAACAACAAGCAAACAAAAGTAAAACAGCAGCCACAAGATGTTAGAGCAAAAATAGCTTGATACTAGGAGGATCCTAGGGGACACGAAAGGAAGGAGGCTTGGAGGAAGAGACAACAATGGTTTTAAGAACCAGGTCCAGTCTAGCATTTTCAGACAGTTATTCTTCAAGTAATAGAAAATGGTGCCTCCAAACAGTGATGCCTTCGGACAATTTGGCGATCTTTCAGCCCATGAGATGTAGAAGGAGGCAATCTTTCAGCCAATGCAAAACATGTAAATGCGGTGGCGGTATTTCAGCCGATGAAAGATGTAAATAGAAAGTGGCGATATTTCAGCCATGCAAAAAATGTAAACGCGGTGGTGGTATTTCAGCCGATGCAAGATAGAAAGTGGTGATATTTCAGCCATGCAATAAAAATAAAGGCGGCGATATTTCAGCCGTGCAAGATGTAGATGAAGGTGGCGATCTTTCAGCCATGCAAGACATAAATAAAGTGGCGATATTTTAGCCATGCAGGTAGAGACAGGGCTTAGTCTCGAAAGGCAGAATGCTAGCTTTATGCAATGCAACGAAATGCAGATGGAGGTACAGGTTAACCTCGGAAGGCAGAATGGTAATCTTATGCAATGCAAAGAATGTAAATGGAGACAGAGCTTAGTCTCAGAAGGCAGAATGGTAGCCTTATGCAATGCAAAGAATGCAGATGGAGGTAGAGCTTAACCTCGAAAGACATAATGGTAACCTTATGCAATGCAAAGAATGCAGATGGAGATAGTGCTTAGCCTCAGAAGGAATAATGGTAGCCTTATGCAATGAAAAGAATGTAGATGGAGACAGTGCTTCGTCTCAGAATGCATAATGGTAGCCTTATGCAAGAAATAAAAGGCAGGTGGCAGTAGAGTTTTCTTAGCTGATATCTGATTTCGATATTGTGGCTGTTGGGGATATTATGTGCGTATAGCAACTGTGAGTAGGTGACGGTTCTGAGAGTTGTATTCCTGATCAGTATGAGTGTATAGTATATTCGATGATTTTCCAACTTGGGTGCCTGCATCCAAAGAAAAATCATGAGTTTTGTAAAGGGAAAGGTTAGTTCGTATCCCCGCTGACTTTTCTTGACCTACTCGGCTCTGTTTCAGTGATACTGTGCGTATCATTGGGGTAACATTGCTAAACAAAGAAATTTTGGTTACAGACATGCATGATTTAGTAAAAGCATAATATAAGTGCATAATTAAGAATAATTTTTTTTAGATGAACCGACGACTGCGACGTGGTTCAAAAGTTGCAACTTCGCTTGCTTCGGAATTTTGAGGGTCCTCCTCAAAATTCTGTCCCAGTTTACCGGGCTGCTGCTCCTGACGACTGTTAATGATAAATGGCTGGAATCGACTTCGGAATTTTGAGGGTCCTTCTCAAAATTCTACCCCAGTTTCCAATAGCGGGGAAAATGGAAATTTTATTGAATTGTGACCGAACCCATAGGGCTGCCTATTCAAGTAATTGAGCCCGAAGTCTCTCATTTTCCTCTGTCAGACGACAACCTCCTCATGTACAAAATCAGGTCCTTTAGCTGCTTGACTGAGCTGAGTTTCCAGTATGGCATTCGAGCCCTCAACCTTCTTATTTCCTCAGAGGATGCATTTTGAGCATTGATCAGCTGAGAAATGGTCGAGATGCTTCCACCAACTTTTTTTATACATTCACATTCTTCTAGAGTGGTCTTAGAGAAGGTCTGCTTGCGTGTGCCCACTCTGGGATTTTTCAAGAGGACCTTATAGAATCTGAACACCTAAGTTAGGAGAAAGCCATAAGGTAACCCATGATTTCCACCCTTAAAATTTTCCACCTTCTGCATATGGTCTATCATGATTGTTGGCAAATTGATTGGGACAAACTCATCAAGCGCTTCCATTAGGACCATATCCGATTTTGTAGCAATAGAGTGCCTCTTAGAGCGAGGTAATAATACTTTATTGACCAGTTCAAAAAGAAGCTGGTACTCAGGAAGCAATACCTTCTTATGGACCTGTCCCCCCATTGAATAGCTTGCTCTTTCATGATAGCTCTCCGAAAGTTTATTCCACAGACACCCTTAACTGAGGACACGCCTTCACACGGAATTCTGAGAACCTTTCCCAACGTTGAAGCGTCGAGTACAATGTCCACTCCATTTACGAGCGCACAGATGTGATCCCCCTCAATAGTGAAAAGAGATGCGTAGAAGGTTTGTACTGCATCTTCGTACACCAGAGGTGTGCTCCCTTCAAACAGGTGTTCCCATTGTTGAAATTCCATAATCTCCAGAATTTGTCTCATGCCTGCCATCTCCGAAATTGCTGGATCAAATGTACGACCCCACAACACTTTTTGAGTTCTTAATCTCTGCTGCCACAGAACACCATCACAGGTCATGGACCTTGTTGAACTAGGTTCCTTACCAGTTTCCCCTTGTTGTTGGCTAGACCCTTCGACAGACTTTCCTTTCCAGCTTGCCATCCCCACAGTATTATCTTCAGACACGGCTAGCTTAGTTGGACTCCGTTTAGACTTGCTGTTGTACTTCTCGGATGACCCTTTCTGTTCTTCAATAGTTTCCTCAACTGTCATAGATTGTTGTACTAAGGAACCAGTTTCCCTAGAAGCATCTTTGTCTGTCCGGTTTACTGACACACCCTTGAAGAAATCCTTTGGATTTATTTTCCTCTTTTTCCTTATCTTGACACTCCTCTTACTTTTCTGCAATGAGGATTCAAAACTCTCCTGCTGTAGTGACCTGGTGGTGGGTGATTTGGAGGAAGACTCTAAGAGATTGGAGTGAACATGAGGTGCAAGAGTGAGTTTGCATGAAAGAGAGTCAGGTTCATCAGAAGGCTTTTCTAAGAATATCTCATGAGCCAAGGACTCGAGAAGTGTTGTGGTTTTTACATCTCCTATGAATGGAATTTCTTCCCCCTAGTACTTAGAATAGAGATATGCTCCTTCATTCATCAGACTCTCATCAACTATAGCCATGATGTTATGAGCTGCTTCCTTTTCTGGTGACTCCTTGAGAGCCACTGAGTCCAACATGGAGGAGTTCAGATACTGGTCAGGATCATCCTCAGGGGCTTCTAACACTCGAGGAGTAAAACCTAATGTGTGGTCTTTGATGAGATCGTACGATTGACTAGACATAGGATTCTCAAAATAGTGGTAAAAAGGTATCAGAAATGGAAAAACTATAGGAGTGGAGGAGGAACTAGGAGTGGGTAAGGTGGTAGAAGGCGTGAAATAATGACGCTCTAGGGATGATTTCAAGGATAATGACGAAGTGGGAGCGGTGTTAATGGCGGGAGAATGAGACGATTGTTCGATGGCCATTAGATGAGTACTTGGTAGACACGTAGTGAGTGAAAGAGAGAGATATGGAGAAGATCCTAGCTATACAAAGGAGATGAATGTTCATGGCTTGCCGTGAGAAAGAAAGTTTTATTGGAAGAAGGGCTAATGATGAGTAGAGAGCGAAACAGGCTCTGAATAGTCCTGAAAACGGTGGTAGGTTTGTGGGGAAGTGTTACCGTGCAGAGGGGATGAAAGGATTTGAAAGACAAGACATGACATGCAAATGTTGAAAAGTCGGATGATGTGGCAGCTGAATTACAAAATATTTATTTATTTTGTTTAGAAAGGGCATGCATAATTAAGCACATTACTACTAACCTAAGATATAGGAACTTGATGCTAGAGCAATCTTTTGAACAAGGTTTTAGCAGTTCCCCTCTCGTAGTTCATAACTGTACCTTTAACTTCTATGATCGTCATGCGTGTTTACCTACAACGGTATTGATATAAGTTAGGCTTGGTCAGAAAACACTTTAGCTACCTTTACCTGACGGTGTCTTACACAGCCAACAGATGGAGGATCAGGTTCTTCATTAGATTCTTTGTGACCCCATCTTCACCTTGATTTATCCAGAATACTCTCTGCTTGAGGCTTTGATGCAGATATTTGGAGTTTGGTCTTCTATTCTGCAATGTTTTCCACCGATCAATCCCTTCTTCATATTGACCCTCAGAAGAAGATCTCACCCTTCAATGTGTTTGATCCTCTTGTTTTTTGAAATTTCTCTCCAGTTGTTGATGAGGCCATTCCGTTTTGCTTCCTTGTCTCCCAGAAGATGAGGCATGAAACATGACAGGTGAACCGTTCCAAAAAGCACTTTTCTTTTCCATAGGACAACATTCTTATCCATCTCTAAAGTGAAAGGGAGTAATTGACTTGTTACACAGATGGGAACCTTTGGTTTTCCAATTTGAGACAGAAGTCGATTGAAGAGGGAGAAGTGGAGGTTGATTTTATTTCCCCACACTTCGTGTTCTGCTGCTTGTGCAGTGCCATGAGTTGCATCTTTACTCTTCCTTCAGCTTCAGTAATAGTAGGTAATGTACCAGGTTCTTTGTGAGATGTGGAGGATGATGCTGCGTTGTCTTTCGCCAATCTCCTTCATCTTGCTCACTTTATCACCCCCCTATTTGAAGCCTCATATATTTCCCATAGATAGGATTGGTTCATCATATTGATCCTCACCGTTTCTTTCTTGGAAAGGGGGAATGTCTTGTTGAATACTCCATGAGCACATCCTACCATTTAGTGTGCCCTTTGTTGGAGACTTTGTGGCCTTATTTTTTGGATTGTACCCCAGAAGGATTCCTTCGCTCGTCTTTTTGCATTGAGATTCCCAAGCTGATCCTTCCTGTTGTCAAAAGCAAGGCATTTTCTTCCATTAGGCAGCTCCTAGTGGGTTTTGATTTATAAGGGACCTGGTGCGACACTTGTTCTCAAAGTAGAGAGCAGTATTCACTCCTTTTGCCCAGAATTTCTTGGCGATTCCATAGGCAATGAGCACTATCCATGCAGTATTTTTTAGTTCCGTTCTTTCTTTCAGCTAGACCATTTTGCTGTGGAGTCCTTGGTGTTGAGAAATTGTGTGTGATCCCTTCTCCCCCTCCTCTATCATTTTGTGAACTCATGTACAGGTGACACTTGAGTTTGGCAGACCACGGACCAGGTTCGGCTGACTTAATTTATTCGGAGGTGAGAAGTTTGCATATACCAATCCTTCATGCTATGGTTGCGACTTCACTCATCTCATACAGCCAACTTGTGGAGATTCATGATTAATAGGAGTGAATGTTCTTGTTTCCTTTGTCCACTGAGACCACTTGGCGAGTTATCAGATTGGTGGCTGCACTTTTTAGGCCATTCACATAGTGCTTGTTCCCACTTGAGTGCCGAAAGAACCTTTTTACCTTTTCATTCACTAAGAATTTACCATTTACTTCCTTCTCAAGGATACATTCCCTTCCTATAGGGCTTTCAGTGAGAAGAAATTCATGATGTATTTAGCTGCATGCTTTAAGCATCCACTGTCCATAGTCCATCGCAGTCCGCTTCCTCTCACTATTCCCTGCTCATGCACATCAAGGGTTAGATTTAGGAACCAAAACTAGTTTGGGTCCCTTGTTATTATAAAAAGGATGAATGAGGGATTTCCTAGTCCATGCAGGCAACATCCGCTTTTTGTGAGTGGTACCTGATCCTTTGCTAGTAGTCACTCTATCAGTATACATTTTGTACTTCTAAGTAGACTGAACCCTGGCCTGGCAATTTTCTTTAAAATGCACATTGTTCCCACAGTGGGTATAGCTAGTTATCAGGTACAGTGACATACTTGATGTGCGGGTTGTAGGGACTTTTCTCCCTTTGGAACCTGATGCCCTGCTTGTTCCCACTATTGTTGAGATACATGGCAGTGACAACATCTGAGGACCAGGTCCACTTTAGGAATTTCTGAAGATCATTTCTTACTTTCTCCAACTCAGCTTGGAGTTGCTGATTCCTCTCGAGTTCACTACAGAGACTGTTTTTACAATAGTTAACTCCTTTTCAAGCATGATGTGCGACTCACTGGCTACTTACTTCCCTTTTCCAAGACTTACATTCATATGTTCTCTATTGAGTCCCTCAACGGTTTCCTCTAGATTAGTGCATATTACTAACAGGTCATCCCTTTCCTCTTCAGTAGATGCAACGTTTTCTTCTAAGGTGTGTTTCTCATTGGTAAGACCTTCTATTGTTTCTTTTAGATCAACAACTACTACCATCAGATCGTCTCTCTCATTTTTCACACTAGTTATTTTTTTATTCAAGGCTTTCTTCTCTTGTTCAAGATGAGCTATGGTCTCATTTAAGTCCACTACACAGACCACTAGATCATGTCTTGATTGTTCGACCTCTCCTAGTTCTACGGTCAGGATCTCCTTATCATTTACAAGGCTATAATAGGCATCAATTAGGATATTAGATAAAGACATTAGCTTCTTAGAAGAATAGGATTTTAGATTTCTCTGAACATCCCTGAAGTTTACCTCATCTTCTTCATCTTCTTCATCATCATCATCATCTGACTGTTCCATCAACGCGAATAGTGAATCGTACTTTGTTGCTTTAGTTCCACTGCTATCATGGAATTGTTTTCTGCATCTGATTCCTTTTCGGATTCACTCGAGGAGTCTCCCCAAGCAGCAAGAGCCTGCTTAACAATATTGTCTGCAGCACTTTTTCGATTGAACCTTTTATCTGGAACCAGATTCCTTTTTCCTGCTTTGTCAGGATTTTGCTTGTATTGCTCCTATTTTGCGAGGGGGCAGTCCTTGATGAAATGCCCTGACTTTCCACATCTGTGACAGAGATCGTTGTTCCTTATTTTACTTGAACTTCCCCACTTTGGTATACCACCATTTCTTCGAACCATCTTTTGAAATCTCTTAGTAAGATAGGCCATGTCACTATCTTTATCACTTGAATCGTTGCTTTCAGCCTTAAGCACCGGGTTGTTTTCCTTTTTGGGCTCTCTTCTTTCACTGTCTTTCTTTCTTTCATTTCATATGTCTTCAAATTGCCAATCAACTCATCCATGGTCAGAGTCTGTAGATCTTTAGCTTCAGTGATGGCATTTACCTTACTTTCCCAAGACCCAGGTAGAACACTGAGGATTTTCCTTACAAGCTTGTTTCTGGGAATGACATCTCCAAGTGAGTGAAGCTCATTTATGATGGAGGTGAATCTAGTGTGCATATCTTGTATGGACTCATCATCCTTCATCTTGAAGAGCTCATATTCAGTGGTGAGAATGTCGATCTTGGATTGTTTGACCTGAGTAGTTCCTTCGTGTGCGGTTTGTAAAGCTTCCCATATTTCTTTGGCAGTTTCACAAGCTGATACTCTGTTGTACTTATCAGGTCCTATGCCACACATCAAGATTTTCTTGGCACGATAGTTCTTTTCTATAGCTTTTCTGTCAATGTCGCTGTACTCTCTTATCCATTTGGGCACCAATGGTCCTGTTTCTTCAAGTTTTTTCATGGGAACATGTGGACAATCACAAATGATGTCCCATCGCTCTGAATCTTCTACCATCATAAAATCATGCATCCGGGTCTTCCACCAGCCATAGTATTGACCATTGAATTTGGGAGGTCTATAGGTTGATTGTCCTTCTTCAAAGTTTGGTGGAGCATCCATTTAGGATCCTTCCTAGGTGTTAGCCTGATAGGAGAAACTTACTCTGATACCAATTGTTAGTTTATATGAGTCCACCAAACTATAGATTATTTGGTCCTCTATGAGATGATACATAGAATGCAGTAAAGACTGAATGTAAAGAAGGCAAGAGATTTTCTACGTGGAAAAATCCCACACAAGGGGATCAAAAAATCACGACCTACTCTTGTAGGCTTTTAACTCTACTAACTTATAATCTACTTATTACAAGCCACTTTGCAAACACCCTATTGCAAAGACTTCAAACTAACTTGTGATGCAACCATCACAAGCCACTCTATAACTCTCCTAGTTACAAAGGATTTAAACTTATGACTATCCCTAGTCACAACATAAACTTAGAAGTTTACGAATTTGATTTGTTCCTAAGACAACGCTTCTAAGAAAGCAAACTAGGAATTACAATGACAAACAAATAACAAGATTACAACTCAACTATAGATGTACATAAACTCATTTAGAAACTGATCCTTTGTGGAGTTGTCTTCTTGTTCTTGACACACCAGTGACTTCAATGCCGGATGAATACTTTTGCTTCTTGAGAGAATATCACTAAATGCACAAAGAATGGTGTGTCTTGCACCAGGTTATTTTATCACAAAAGATAGCACAATGGATAGTGATGTCAACTCTTGGTATATGCTTCTTCCCAATGAGAAGTGACTGTTATACTGTCTGCACAGCCACTTTTGGGCAATTGCATTCCAGCTGGATAATGGACATTGTACTTCTGTCAGGACACACCAACGGACCAGGTCCTAGTTGTGTTCCTCTTCTGTGACAGTTGCTAGATGATCACTTTCTTCTGCTACGTTCCAGCTGTGTACTTGACTTGTACTTCTATCAGAGAACCCTAAGGGAGCAGGTCCCTGTTGTGTTCCTCTTTATATTGATTGCGTACAGTCACTGACTTGTTTGTGTTAGAGAACCCTAAGGGACCAGGTCACCAGGTCCTTGTTGTGTTCTTCCCTGTGGTCGTTCATCCATTTGCTGATTTTCAGACTTCGACCAGTTCACATGAAATGTATCTTGTTGGCCAGGTTCTCTATCTGGTTCTTCATGACAAGTTTGTTAGATCATCAAAACATAATAAGTATAAGGCTAAGACATTGAAAACCCATCAATTTCCCCCTTTTTTAGATGGGAAGACTAGCGATAGAGTTAGTATATTTCCACCCTTTTACATCACTTTTATCGTTAATTAGTTTGTGTATCAACGTAACTCATGATTTTCAAAATCAGCTCATCATGGACCACATTTCAAGCTGGACACCTAATATTGGAAACAACTTTAAATGGAGCTCTAGGCTGGATTAATTTTACATGTCAAAATACTTTAGGAAAGAAGGTTCAAATCTATCCATTCACTTTCGACTATGATTTAAAATTGCTTTTCGATATGATTTGCCAAAAAATTGAGTTGTCACAAAATATAATAAAGGGTAAAATTAAAATAATTGGTCTTTTAAATATTTTTCCTTTATTTTATGGATCAACATAACTTATGATATTTGCCACACACACAACGACAACAAAAAAAAAACTATCATGGACCACATCTCCAGCTGGATGCATAATTTAGAAAGAACTAAATGAACCATATCTTCATAATTTCACGACCTCGGAATCTAGGATTAGCTTATAATATGAAAGCAAGGATTGTTAAGATAGGAGATTAGACATTTAAAACCATCCCAAATATGGATGCCCATTTTACAGACATATTCCACAAGATTTAACGAAAGGAAAAATTAGAAAAACAAAAAAGTAAGGATTCAAAATTGTTCGATGGTTTTCATTCTCTTATTTTCTTGATTCCCATCATGTCTTTAATTTACAGATGATTTTGTACTCGAAATTATTTTTTGGCATCTTCAAATGACTTGCAGTAGTAGTCTTTTTTCCCTTTTTTTTTTGGAGTTGTAGCCTCATAGTAATAATTCATGTCCATATATAAGAATATGGAGTATTGAAAGATTCAGGAAACAGCAACTGTGCCAGTCCGTACAGCTTTATTTGTGTCAGTTTCCTTGGCGGGGGTTTCTGTTTTTGTTCTGTGTGTATTTTTTGAAGATTTCTTAGAATAAAGCTTCCATTTTCTCTCATTGGCTTCATCCATCTCCATTTGCTCTTGCCTGCATTCTTGGCTACAAAATGGAGTGTTCCCTCTGCACTCACAATAATTAAATTTAAATTATTTAATTAAGTGGGTAAAGAGTCAGTTGCTTTAATGTGAAATAAAACATAATTTTGTTATATTGGATAAAATAGAATGACCATCCCATGTCCCAAAAGAAAAGGGATGTAATTCCCTTATTGAGTATCTGAGAATAAACAGAAAAAGAGATAATGTAAGATGATTATATGAATCTAACCTGTACATAAAGATGTCAGTGTTGTGACCCAAGGGTCTCTGGCAAAGAAAGCAAGCATCAAGGAAGTGGGGTTGATATTGGTGTTCTTCACATCCAGTGTAATATAGTGCAGATGACTTCTTCATTGTTTTGTATGAAGAAAAGAAATTAATTACTTGTACAAGTAAAGGAAGTAGAAGAAACTAAAAGAGAATTGGAGAGTGCAAGCAAGTGGTGGAGCTTCTTATACATAGATGGCTACCCAAGGATAGTTGAGTTGCTTATGGACCATTATTTAATGCAATAAGTTATATACAAAATAAAAATTATACTCCCTCCACTTTTAAAAGAATGAACATATTTACTTTTTAGTTAGTTTCACATTTTAACTTTAAAATTCTCCTTATACGTTTAATAAGATGATTTATAGAGACACAAATATATATATGAATTATTTTAGATCACAAATTTCAAATATTTTCTTTTTTTTTCTTAAACTCGATATCTAATCAAATAAGTTCAAACAAATTACAACGGTGTAAGTATACATTATCAATATATGTTAATATGTAAGTAACATATTGTTTGTCTTATTTTTCAGACAAGTAATTTCATTTTCTGCATACGGTTAAGTGACCCGATAGTATTACATTTAACGTATGAAAGTTAAACTAATGTAGTAAAGTACTGACCACAAATCAGAATATTACTAGTGTCCAGATTCCAGAATAATACTTTGTCAACTTCATGTCCTTATTTGATTGGTTGAGTGGAGACCACCTTATGTTTAATGTTATTTAGACCAATAGAAAAACTATATAAAAGCCTCAATTATTGTAAATTAGCGACTGAGGAGTACATATAATACAGCAGGTGGTATGTGATAAAACAACTGGCTGTTTCTCCAGGATTCAAGGGGTGGAATCTAATGGCTATAGTACATTGCATCTATTGGCCAACTTGACTATCATAAGTAAATGTACTTTTTATAATTGTTTTTATCGCACAAACTTCTTTAGCATTTTGCTCCCTTATGTTTTAGAGAATCTTCATAAGTGCATAAACTTCACTATTTTATTAGATTTTGGTGGAATATTTTTCTTAGATTTACTTTATGAGTACTTTCAAGGGAAGATTGAAATCTAGGGCTCCAATTTAGAATGAGGAACCTTTGCAAAACATAAGTACTTTTTGCACATTGGCCTTAAGGTTTTTGATACAAATAATTTAATCCTCCGAGCCGTTTGCTTTCTAGAAGTTGTTATAGATACTTAATTACTTAATACTTATATTGGTAGAAGGTAATACATATTTAATAAATTAGTCGAAGTACAAATAAGTTAATTCAACGTCATTGGTATAAATAAAAGCTACATTTTTTCCAACTACTATATAATAAACTACTTCATATCATCTTTAGATCTATGTATCTATAGGAAATAAGAGAAATGGAATTAGTCATAAAACATGGTACCTCAAGCAAATTTTATGAATTTTTTTGGATGAAGCTCACAAAAGCAAATTAATAATAATAAATGTCCAGACCAAACAACACAATCAAAAAACTACTCTTCTCCATTCAATCATTACACAACATGGCTTTTCATATATTTTTTTCGAGAGTTTATTCTCGAAGATGGTTATAGGATGAATAGAATTCTTCTATTCTTAACTTGAAGTCTTGCGTTTAAATTTTAAGAATATAAAGAAAATCTTATAAAGTATATTTCATTTAATGAATCTTATGTGGTAAATTTGAATAAATCGAGTCTCCAAATTGAAAATTGAATATGCCAAATCGAAAACAAAAAAGAAAAGAAAAACTTCTCATGGGGTTTATTTGGTACAATTCTCCCATGTTTGATTAGATTAAATATTTTGAAAAATATCTTTCTCGTGAACTCATTTTCCAATTGGAAGAAAATAACGTTCCTACCAAAAAGAGGAAAAATATTTTTCAAAATTATTTGTCAACATTCCCCACCTCACCCTCTATCCCTTCCCACCACCACTCCTTCTAACCTTACTATCCTGATCCCTAAACTTCGACCTACCACACTTACCTATTTCTTCTCTATAGTATTTGTTTAATCATATATGTATACGATCGAAATCGGGCTCGTATATTACATGACAGATTGGGATTGAAACGTGATGGGTTGAAAATCGACCCCGGGTTCCATCGAACCAAGATACGAGGTCAGAATGCCCGTCCTTGAGAACATCGGGTCCATGGCCCTGGCATCGACCCTGACCCCGAATGAGCTCGAGGAAACATTGCCAAACCAAATAAAGGAAGGCGAAATATCTGTAACCGTCAGGGTATCGCGGCGGAAATCTCGACATGTATCAATGAGAAATCGGCTAATTAGCAAATCATGGGATTTTTAGCTTTTATAGAATTGTACCTAAAGTAGGACTCCCTACTATATAAAGGGGGCCTGATTATTTGTAAAACACATTATTACACGCATCCCAAAGTAATGTAATATTATTTTCTTTCTGTAAGCTATTGTTCTTCTGTGCCTGATATAGTTTGAATTGTTTCAATTCAAGTGAGACTCACTTTTCAAGGTTATAACTGTTCAAGTCGCACGGTTTGAATTTATTTTATCATTGTTCGCTTTAATAATAATTCAATTTATCGCTTTGTGTCAAATTAATCTACGTATGATGTATCCATACACCACTTACAAATTCAATTGTTATTCGATTTTGAGGGTAAACAATATATTTTTCAAAAAATATTTTCCGTCAGTTAATCAAACGCTAGAAAATAAGTAAAAGTATTACTCATTTTTGGAAGAAAAATATTTTCCAACATACCATGCACACCCATAATTATTACTTTTAGAGACTCAACTTTCTCTCGAGTCCGGTACCAAAATGTGGTTCTTTTGGATTCAAACTACATAAATAGGTGGTAAAAAAATGACCTTTTTATATATAGCGCCATAATACCTGACGCTATATACTAACAGTAACGGCACCGTTAAGGTATAATGCCAGGTATTGTGGCGCTATACTGTAAAAGCTGACATGGCCAGGTATAGCGCCACAATACCTGGCGCTATATATACATCATTAATGTATAACGCCAGGTATAGTGGCGCTATACATAGATATCCCTGGCCCCACCAATAATTCGTGACTTCAACAATTCAAAAGCGTATAGTGCCAACTTTTTGGGTGCTATACCTATATAAAAAAAAAATCCCGGCTAGCCATTTCCTATATAAAGAGGTTAGGATTGTATAAAAATTCATTCAAAAATTTTGTTACCTCTTGTTGAAACGTTTATTGTTCTTAAATTCTCCAGCATTTTTTCATTATGTCTGAAGAGCGTAGAATAAGAGTTTCATTATATTGGGGGGGGGGGGGGTGAGGTTGTGATGGAGAATAACTTCGTGGGCTATAATTTACCTGCTCAGTGTCATGTTAAATTGCCACTTACAATAGAGTACAATAAATTAATATCGTTGTTATGCAAAAAACTGAGTGTGAGGAAACGTTCAGTGATACTTAAAGTAATCAGAAGATATCTGTATTCCATCACTCCGCAAGGGGTTGCTTTTTACTCGGAGTTTAACATCGATGATGATGAAAATTTGAGTGATTTTCTGAGGACTCCGGACGAATACCGGGAATTTCTTGTAATCACAATGTTGGAGATGTACGTGAAGGTCGAAGACGTTCCAAAAAATGAGGTTGTGCGTAGCAGAGATAACCCCCAGTCATCGGGTGGTTATTATGGAGTAGTTTTTGCCGGACAGGTTTCGGATGAAAGAGTTTTCCTTGATTTAAACTTATCACTGCCGGCGAATGAGCAGCGAGAAAATAATTTATACCCTGCTTTCCATAATTCACAAGACGAGTGGTAAACTTCAATTTTCATTTGTGTGAATTATGTATATTTTTGACGTATTGAATTTATATTAACGCTCATATATTTAATAGGGGGTACCGACCGGATATGAATTTTACAAGTGGCCCATCCGGTAGTCATCACTTAATTAAAAATGTCCATCATGAAATTTCATCACATTACGACTTGTAAGTGAAGTGATATAGCCATATGAAAATCATTTATTAATTTAGTAGCTTATATTTTTGTTGGTTGTGCAGTGAAAACGAGCAAGTTGAACCACCCGTACTCACTTAATTGACCAAAAACGACGTATTACATCGGGATCTGGCAGATGCACAGAGTGAGGAACAAAACAGTGATTACGATAACAATGCCGATGAATCCGGAGATGAGATACCCTTTTTTCGTGAGGATGGTGATGAGCAGGATGAGGAGGAAGGATCTGATTTGAAGAGAGACCCTCCTAGACGAAGAGTGTATGAGTCCGAAGTGTCGTTTCATTCAAAGGAGATTCCTTACATTGATAACTTGCCAACCGTGCCGGATGTGGAAGCTCTAACAAAGGATTTTGATGAAATCTGGATAGCAATGTGGGATGAGTCTAGACCAACGGTGGTTGCAAAGAGGATGCTTTTTCCTGATAAAACGCGTTTAAGCAGGGCTTGTAAAATGCACAACGTAAAAGAGTGTCGTGAGATGCAGGTATGGGAGTCAAGTCCGATGGTTTACAAGGTTGTTTGCCGCAGGTGGTTTTGGCCATGTAATTGGATGTTGCGCGCGACCAAGAAGAAGACAGGTATGTGGAAAGTGGGTAAATATATTCCCACCCATACATACGAAATGGACACATTCAACGGGAATCACTTCAACTTGGATATTGACTTGATTTCTCTTGTACTTATTCCGCATATCGAAGCGTCCATAAGGTATACAATCAAAGAGTGCATTACATCGGTCCACCAGGAATATGGCCATACCATTACGAAAAGAAAGGCATTTCTCGGGCGCAAACGAGCGTTTGAAATTGTCTATGGTAATTGGGATAAGTCATTTGCATCTCTGCCAAAGTACATGGCCGCACTGCAGCACTTTAACCTCGGGACAGTTGTTGAATGGAAGCTTGAGCAGAGTCCGGGAATACCAGAATACATATTCAATTACGTGTTCTGGGCGTTTAAGCCAGTAATTGATGGTTTTTCGCATTGCCGGCCAGTAATATCCATAGATGGAACTCATGTCTATGGAAAGTACGATATCAAGCTATTGATAGCTGTGGCAGTGGATGATAATGGACAGATATTTCCTCTAGCTTTTGCTATTTGTGCCAATGAAAGCACAGAGACGTGGACACTATTTTTGAACCACATGAAAGAGCACGTTGTCACACATCGTTCAAGTATTTGTCTAATATCTCATCGGCACGGTGGTATATTAAGTTCTGTGGAGAACTTGCCTGCATGGCAAGAACCTTATGCATACCACTGTTACTGTGTGAGGCACTTTAAGGCTAATTTCCAGAAGGCACATCCCAACAAGGATCTATATGATTTGATGTGGATGGCAGCAACAAACCACCAACAGCATAAATTCCGAAGGCATATGGATTCTATCAGGCAAGAAGACGAGGCAGCCTATCATTGGTTAATGCGACATGACCCTAAAAAGTGGACGTTGCATGCGGATGGTGGCAGACGATGGGGAATTCTTACTACAAACGTGTCAGAGTCCTTCAACGGGTTATTGAAGACGGCAAGAGGATTGCCCGTCACAGCCATGGTGCGGATGTCGTTCAAGTAGATGGCAGAGAGGTTTGTTCAATGGTCTGCAGCTGCAACGGAATTGATGGAGAGAGGTGTTGAATTTATTCCAGTGCCTATGAAGAGATTTGAGAAATACAAACGACGAGCACATTGGCATTCATTTTTGCAGTATGATAACGAAAGAGGTGTTTTTGAAGTTCGCACCGCTATCCATAATAATCGGGGTAATAATGTACATGTTGTAAATGAATCTGTAAGGTTATGCTCCTGTGGCAAATGGTCCATCTACCACATGCCTTGCTCACATGCCATCAAGTGTTTTCAACGTGTTGGTTGTGCGGAGACCAACTATGTTGATCAACAATATAGTATTTCCAAGTACCTAAACACATATAGTGGTCAGTTGCAGCCAGTGGGTGCTGAGTATTATTGGCCTCCGAAACCATTTAAAATGGTGTGTAACAAGTCCAATTTGCATAAAAGACAGGTGCAGAAGAGAACACGTATACAGAACCAAATGGATGTTAGTGACACCGTTTATGCGCGCAAATGTGGTATATGCTCGCAAACAGGACACGACCGTCGTAAATGTCCTTTAGCTGGTTTGGGTGGCAAAACTAATCAAGCTCGTGGTGGGTGTTCTTCTAGTGTACCTAACTACCCATGAGTTGATGTTGTAATAATTGGTTGTTATATCTATGTTGCAAGATTTATGAAATAAAATTATGCTTGTTAACTATTATTTGTACTTTCCTATTTTACCTATTTAAATAATAATTTAATAAAATTATCTGTATATTTATTATGTGTGCGTTGTCTTGTCGAACTGAAAAAGCTGACTAGCTAATATAAAGTTATCTTGTCAACATCATGATATTTAACACGCAAAGTATAGCGTCATTAGATAGTCTGTTATGTGTGTGTTGTCTTGTCGAACTGAAAAAACTGACCAGCTGGCATAAAGTTGTCTTGTCAACATCATGATATTTAACACGCAAAGTATAGTGCCATTAGATAATTTGTTATGTGTGTGTTGTCTTGTCGAACTGAAAAAGCTGACCAGGTGACATAAAGTTGTCTTGTCAACATCATGATATTTAACATGCAAAGTATAGCGCCATTAGATAGTACGTTATGTGGGTGTTGTCTTGCCTATAAATAACGGGCTCATTGTAGTTATGCTGTGTGCTCAAAATTTACTAAAAGCAAATATTTTATTAAAAGTAAGGTTTTTTTTTACTAAAAGCAAATATTACACAAATGGCTCAACCTCTTCGTCCACCAAAGTGCAACTGTGGAAAAGCATGCTTGATGCAAAATTATTGGGAAGGTGGTGAAGTTGGACGCCGCTACTGGCACTGTATGAACCAATTTTACAAGGTTCCCAGCGAACCTATTTGTGATTTTCAAGAATGGGTTGATGAACCATGTTATCAGGAATGTTACAGAGAACAACTCCAGTTTCTTCATAATATGTGTTTAAGACAACAGGAACATGAAAAAGAAAGCAATAGAATTATTGCAGACTTGAGGGCGAACCTGAAGGAGGTGGGAGAAGAAAAATCGAAAACACAATAGAATTGTGAAGAACAAAAGGATCGAAAAAAAAAATATAAACTGGAACTTGCGGAGGTGAAGGCGAAACTGTAAGAGGTAGAAGAAGAAAAAGAACAACTGGAAGAACGATTTAAGTGGTTGGAGTGGAGAATAAATAGCAACCGGGGCTAAACATTGGCATATATGTGTTTAGTGTATTTTTCATATTTCATGTATTTTTATTATGTTGGCCTGCTATGTTTGTGTTTGTGATTGTGTTTGTGCTGTAGTAATGTTTTCCTTGTGTGTTGTACTAAATTTTATTTTAATTGAAGTAGAAGTTAAGTTTAAGTGCTTGTGTTGTACTAAATTTTATTTTATGAAACTATCAAACGAATGGAGAACTAAAAAAAGTAATGCGCATATTCGATTAAATAATATTGTTAATGTATACAAAAATATTATTTACACTATGTCAATGTGTCCCGCATCCGGTGTGTCTCAATGCAGCCGCTGGCCTGAGGCGCATCCCCTCCCGCCCGGGTACGCAATCAGGATCATCATCATCAAGTCATCTCCTTATAGCTGGATGCGGCGCAGGATGACATGTATCGGTGGTGCTGTCAGCTCCAGTAGAAGGCTACATAATAATATGAAACTTAGTATAGAAAACTACATAACAATTCACAATAATTTATATTGTCTTACCATCATCGTCTCTAGATCCTGAATGTAGTCATCTGTCGCTGCATCGCATGAAGCCTTAAAAAGGAAATTAATAAAGTTAAAGAAAATAAATAAGTTACAGTTAACACAAATTCAAATTCAATACTAATAAACTCATACCTGCGCATGTGATGTGGAGCCATAACTCAGTCGGCGCCCACTATAAAAATCTCGGGTCAGTCAATCCTCAACAGTGGTAGACGGGCCTAGGAAGTATCTACCCCAATCCACTCCTTGAATATCCGAGCCCGTGATCAATAACTGACCCGATGGAGTCACCTGCGATGACACTGGAGTGCGATAAATTCCAAGGCTGTAAGACGGCATGTCCGTCTCATGCATGCCACCTGCCATATCAGCAGCAACATCATCAGCAGGAGCCTCAACGCCCCCTTGCTGGGGACCACCTCCTCTCCGCCCACGAACACGTCGTCCGGCACCACCAGCTCGTCGGGCACCACTAGCTCGTGGGATACCACGACCTCGCTGGTACGTGGTTGGGTCCATATAATCAGCCTCGTGTGCCAAACGCTGATCCGATCGGGCTCACTGCAGTGTCTGGGCAGCCATATCCATGAATCGACGACTATACTCCTACATAGCCACAGTATCGTGGACATAACTCTTCATCTGCTGCCCCATATGATAGACGGTATGCAATCCAATCGCCCGCACAAAGTAAAAAATATAAACTACATATTTGGCACTAAATTATAGCTATATAACTAATAATAACAGAAAACATACCAGAGCCTCGTGTCTCCCGGCACATGGGATGTACCGACCGTGTGTTTGATGAACTGGGTTCCGGATAAAAAGTCGGGAAACAGTGCGGTACCATGCCATATAACGTGGAATAGGAAAGTGCTGCGGAGGTGGGGTCAAGTCCCCTCGCCTGTCCCAGGTACCCAACTGCTCGTTAAGCCATGCCATAAATGTGTCGTCTGCCCTGGACCGATCATCCCTCTCATAATGTAAAGCATGCCATGCAGGCGGAGTCGGTATAGGCTGCGGCAGGCCAAACTGATGAAATACCCGCTCGGAGGCATGATGCTCGACAATATCGAGGCATATGAGCGGGACAGAAGCCCTCCAAATATGTCGGCCGAACGTGCAATACGCTGGCAGGGTACCTATCACCTCATCGGTGTACGACGTCCAGATGAACTATCAAATAAGAACACAAACCGTTAGTATGCACATCACTAAGTTAATCTATAACAGGTAAGTTTAGTTAGATATTCACCTGTGTGTCTTCCAGCAGATCCAACACATCCCTACAGAGGGGGAGATTATGATGGGCATCATACTCTCGTGCAAGAGTACGACGCAAAACCCACCTACAGGCTAGAGGGAGTTGCGGAATTTCTACATTAGCCGGTAGCTATGGTAGAGGTGGCTAAAACTGCAGAAATCGCTCCCAGACCCAAACCTAACATACAAAGTTGGCGTAAAGTATAAGATTAACTATAACTAGGTAGAATTGTAACTAATGGACATATTATTTGAATATGTTGTCACCTGTAGAAGCGGCAGAAAGCCACTAACGTCTCTTTGTGTGCCGATGCAAGCCCGACACATCTGCCTGTACAGATATGAGATGACAGTACCACCCCAGTTGTACAAAGATGTATCCTCGACAGGCAATATGATGCAGAAAACGGAGGCTCACTAGGTTCCCCAAAGTGTTCGGGAACAAGACCCCCCCAAATAGAAGGAGCAACAGCAGCCTCGTATATCGCTGTACATCTACCTCCGCAGACTAATCGGTGATAGTATGGTGGATCTGCACCAGGTGGTCTCTAATGGGGACCAACTGTATACGACTGGACCCAGACGCTACCGCCTCGTCCTCCGGCATGAAACTCGTGAGCATGTGCAGCATATCCCAATATGCCTGCCGCGAATAATATCTCATGGTCGCAGGCAGTAAAACTGGCAAGCCATCAGCGGACATGCCATATAAAATCTCAGCGTCCTGGAGTGTGATGGTGGCCTCGCCGATGGGCAAATGGAAAGTGTGTGTCTCCGGTCGCCACCGCTCAATCAAGGCCGTGATCAAAGCATAGTCGAGCTGTATCCGGCCAATCCTAATAATCCTATATAATCCCATCTCCTCCAAGTAATGGACCACGCGGGGATGTAGAACGCGGGGAGGACTCAAAAACTCCCACAATAGATCCACTCTCCTAGCCCAGAAAGTCTACGTAAGCAACTGTCCGTCCCATATATACTCGGATCTATGCTGGGGCTGTAGGGCTAATAGATCCAACGTCCGGGGGCTGGGAAGTATAGTCGCGTCCATGTCGTCAATTGTAAACTATCATTAAACTATCATTAATAATTATGTGTTTTTATTATAATTTAAATTCATATTTTTAATAACTTAATTGTACAAATTATATATATATATATATATATATATATATATATATATATATATATAATTATGTATTTTTATTATAATTTAAATTCATATATTTTGAGGACCAGTGACACCAAACTATCATTAATAATTATGTGTTTTTATTATAATTTAAATTCATATTTTTTAATAACTTAATTGTACAAATTATATATATATATATATATATATATATATATATATATATATATATATATATAATTATGTATTTTTATTATAATTTAAATTATTATTTTTAATAACTTAATTGTACAAATTATATATATATATAATAATAATGTGTTTTTATTATAATTTAAATTCATATTTTATAATAACTTAATTGTACAAATTATATATATATAATAATTTGTTTTTATTATAATTTAAATTCATATTTTTTAATAACTTAATTGTACAAATTACTAATTATGTGTGTTGATACAATTATTAACTTAATTGTACAAAGTTTGTATTTTCAACTACCAGTATAAGATACTTAAACAAAAGGAATTCTAAGCTAAAATACTACACATTACTACGCTACAAGGCTCTAAATTTACTACGCTATAAGGGTCTACGTTTTACTACGCTAAAAAGGTCTGGATTTTACTACGCTAAAAAAAAATCTAAACTAACCATAAACAACAAATAAACTTAATTGCAAATAAAATAAAAAACGGCATGAAAAAACATATATATAAATCAGGATATTAACAGACAAATTTATTTTACTAATTTATATTTTTTTAGAAAACACTAATATTAAATCCGGATAAATTTAACATGCTAGTTTCGAAAAAAAATACAAACCGAAATAGAACACATACAAATCAAATAATATACATTATTATAAATGTTTCAACTTAAAATAAATCGAAATACCTCGATTTAGAATTATCGGAAAGCAAAAAGATAGAAATTTTGACTCCGAAAGTGTGAATCAACAATAACACGAAGCTCTCCTCGAATGTGGGACATACATTCTTCGAGTTTTATGTGTCGGGGGACCCAAATTTTTTTTTTTTAAGAAACGCGCAGAATCGGTGGGGGACCAAGAAGAGGGGAAGGGTTTTAATAATGGTGGATGGATGAATTGGAGAAGAAGACGGAGGGGTATAAAATATCTATGTATAGTGTCACTATACCTGGCGCTATACATTAATGATGTATATATAGTGCCAAGTATTGTGGCGCTATACCTGGCCATGTCAGCTTTTACAGTATAGCGCCACAATACCTGGCGCTATACCTTAACGGTGTCGTTACTATTAGTATATAACGCCAGATATTATGACGCTATATATAAAAAAGTCATTTTTTTTACTATTTATTTATGTAATTTGAGTCCAAAAGAACAACATTTTGGGTCCAGACTCTTTTCTCACTTCCCCTACATTGGAGCTGCGTCGACGTAGGTACCACAAACGAATAAACTACACAACTTTTTTGGGCCCACTTACTTCATGATTTGACAAAAGCCAGTGGAAAGCGATGAATTACCGGGACCCACTAGGGACCAATTTGACATGGAAGCTCTATTTCCAAGGTCATTGTTCCCTTGTCCGAGTTTCCTGCCCCTGCCCGTCGGTCAGCAACATTTTCCTCACCTCCTCTTTTTTTGCTTAAGAAAAAAATTTGACACTATCCTTGCCATTCACCAGCGATGCATCCAATATTTACTCCTAAGGCTACGTGGCGTTTGATTGCAAAAAGTGGATTCTTTCTCGATCTACGATCTCGGAATAAGCCATTATTAACGTTGCCAATGAAATCGACGGCTCCGATCTCTCAGCTTAAGATAGCAACACCAAGGCACAAAACTCCATTCGATATTTACATCTTAAATTTATTAAACAAATTATAAATTTAAAAATATCATTACTTAATTATTAATTACTAAAGTCTAAATAGATATATAATAATATATACACTTATTTTGTGTTCATTATTTTGATTTAAATGTCATGCGCAAATAAATTTTTATCATTCCTCAATTACAGTTGGCGTATTAATGTCTTACTAAATGTGACATTTGGTTCATTTCGAAGTTTTTGAGAGATGAAAGAAAACTTTGACGTGAGGTAAGTATATAGAACTACAAAATATTAAAATTATATTTAATTTACAATATATACGATAAAATAAACGGATAATTTCATGACCTACCTCAAGGTTTCGCTGTATCACAATAATTTCTTTGTAGTTTACGATATTACTCTTATTTTGACAAGAGCGAAGTATATAGGACTACAAGGAAAGTCGATGCAATAGAGCGAACTCATGAAAGTTGATAACTCATCAGTTTCAACTTATGAAACTAGTTGATTGGGCACTGAACTTAAGACAAAAATAAAAACTTTTGAAATTTATGGTATTGGGCATAGCATAATAGTTTATATTTATTTATATTTATAACTTTTGAAACTTGTGATCTTAAACATGTTATATGGCTAAAAGCTTCTCATTAAAAATAAAATGAGAAGTTTAAATTATTCTTATTTCAATTTAGAAAGAATTATTTCTTATAAACGCATTAAAAAGAAAAATAACACCATGCATGCAAACCCTAGTTCGAAGGTTATAGTTGATCCAATTCCTATTAAACGTGTTACTTTCTTGCATGGAGAACCTTTTGTCAAATTTACAGAAGCAGAGGTAGAAAGGATGAACGTCATTGAAGGACTACAATATGTAGTCGTTGGAAAATTCTCGTATGGCTGGTCAGACTTGCAAGAATTACGTAGAATCATACCAGTGCAATGTGAAAATAAAGGTGATTGTAATGCTGGCTTTCTTAGAGATATGCATATGCTAAATAGATTGACATTGTGGGAGGATTTCATTAATCTTACTTCAAAGAGCCCCTACTACATTAAAGCTAAGGATGGGTATGAACACCAAAGGCGACCTCTAATTTATGATGCAAAGTTTTAAGATAGGTGAAGAAACACCAAGGGCCATGGCATGGATTTCCTTTCCGAATATGTTGCCAACGTATTTTGTGAAGGAATGCTTGTTCTCTTTAGCTTCAGCAGTATGGAAGCCATTACATCTTGATATGGCTACTATTAACAAAACATGACCTAGTTGTGCGCGAATAAACGTTCTTGATGATTTGCCAAAGAAGGTACGTATGGACATTGAGAATGAGTCTACTAACGAAGTACAGACAAAATGGGTGAAAATTCAAAATGATTTTTTACCTAATTATTGTAAAGAGTGTAGATTATAAGGACATGATGAGTTTGAATGTTGGAGGATACATCCAAAGCTAATGGGGAACAATATTAAAAATAAACAAGCTGTACAAGGAAGAGAAAGTGATGTGCAAGGTGGAGGAACATTTTTTACCACTGCTCAATGAGTCGATAAAGATTTTGGTGGTAACCTAGCTACTACCAACCAATCGTCTCAAGAAGTTCCTTCATAAACTTTGGACACTCAATATAATACTCCAAGGGCTAGTGCAACTGATGCATTAAAAGGAGTAGCTACCAGTGTGAATAACGAGCAAAGTGCAGATTATTTGAAACAAAATGATAAAATTAAGAAGCCAATCAAAGAAGTACCTTCACAGAATCTTACTACTGCAAACCCACTTTATGGGAAGATTATGGAGTCAACAAGTGGAGGATGAGGATGGGGAGGAAGGTGAATTGCAACCAGATGATGAATAAGAGAAAGAAGATGCTTATCACTACTAGAATTCGGCCAAAAAGCGACCAGATATTGGCGACCAAATTTGGTCTATTAAGAAAAACGATCAAAGTTGGTCGCCAAACTACCGAAAATAATAAAAAAAATATTTGAAATAATTTAGTGACCATAGTTGGTCGCTATTTAGACGCAAATTTAGTCAAACTGTTGACTGGACTGGTCAGACTTGCTTGGTCAAAGATACACTGAGTTTAGCGACCAATGTTGGTCGCAAAAGTGGGACCCACACAATTTTTTTTAATAATTTTATTATTATTTTATAAAACTTATAAATATAAATATATATAATTTAAAACTTGCGACCAAAGTTGGTCGCTAACTGAAGGATAAGAAGATAACGACCAACTTTGGTCGCTAAAGTGGGACCCAGTTATAATATTTTAATAAATATATATTTATGTAAATTTTTTATAAAATATAAATAAATATAATTCAAAATTTAGCGACCAAAGTTGGTCGCCAATGTGGGACCCAGTTCTAACGTTTAATTAACAATTTTTATTATTAATTTAAATATTATATAAAATATAAATAAATCTGATTAAATTTTAGTGATCAAATTTGGTCTCTAATTTAAATTAATGTACATTTAGTGACCAACTTTGGTCGCTAAATTAA
This sequence comes from Nicotiana sylvestris, assembly GCF_000393655.2. Taxonomy (NCBI): domain Eukaryota; kingdom Viridiplantae; phylum Streptophyta; class Magnoliopsida; order Solanales; family Solanaceae; genus Nicotiana; species Nicotiana sylvestris. Next base: position 40,118,978 of record NC_091064.1, read on the forward strand.
ATTCATTTAAAGTTAGCGACCAAAGTTGGTCTCTATACGGTCAAATTTAAAAATCACTTTTGTGTTTACTATGTAAATAATATAAATGTAAGTCGTTAATAATTTTGTAATACAAGGGATGAATAGTACTACGAAGCGGGCGTGTGTGTCTATATATACAATATATGTACTTACGCTATACTATGCACTAAGTATAAGTGTATGAGGTAATACCGTATCGAATATAGCTTATATATATATATATATATATATATATATATAATATGTACTTACGCTATACTATACACTAAGTATAAGTGTATGAGGTAATACCGTATCGAATACAGCTTATATATATAATATATATACTTACGCTATACTATGCACTAACTATAAGTGTATTAGGTAATACCGTATCGAATACAACTTATATATATAATATACTATGCACTAAGTATAAGTGTATGAGGTAATACCGTATCGAATACAGCTTATATATATACAATATATATACTTACGCTATATTATGCACTAAGTATAAGTGTACTAGGTAATACCGTATCGAATACAGCTTATATATATATAATATATGTACTTACGCTATACTATGCACTAAGTATAAGTGTATGAGGTAATACCGTATCGAATATAGCTTATATATATATATATATAATATGTACTTACGCTATACTATGCACTAAGTATAAGTGTATGAGGTAATACCGTATCGAATATAGCTTATATATATATATATACATACGCTATACTATGCACTAACTATAAGTGTATTAGGTAATAACGTATCGAATACAGCTTATATATATATATATATATTGAAATAGCGACCAACTTTATATATACATATTTTGAAATAGCGACCAACTTTGGTCGCTATTTTGGTCAAACGGTCAGAATATAGCGACCAAAGTTGGTCGCTATGTCTAAAAATTCAAAACTGTTTTACCCACCAAAATAGCGACCAACGTTGGTCGCTATTTTAATTACATAACTCTCAAAACCGGGATCCCCTCCCATTCTTTCTAAAAAATTCCCAAAATTCCTCTTTTCTCTCTCACCCTCAAACCCCACCCCCTTCCAACTCCCACCACCAGGCCCCACCCACGCCACCAACGACCACTGCTCAGCTGCCGCCATCGCCGTCGCCATCGCCTCTGCCGCTGTTGCGTCTCTCCTTCTCCACCTCCTAAAAATTCAAGGTTAGAATTACAAACCTAGGGTTTCAATTAGTGTTTCAATTGTTTATTGTTTCAACCTAGAATTAGTGTTTCAATTGATTATTTAACATTGTATTTTATAGAAACCTAGGGTTTAGATTGTATTTATCATTATTTAACATTTTATAGAAATCTAGGGTTTAGGGTATGGGTTGAATATTTAGGCTAGGCTTTATTGAGTATTTCTCCTTCAATATTTTAGTAAGCAATAGATACTAATTTAACGTCAAAGACTTGATTCATAGGTAGATATATATTAGGGTATAAATTGAACTTTTAGTTTAATCTTGATTAGTTTATAGGTAGATATTTAATATAGACACATGATAGTATATTTGGATTTTCTCTTAAAGTTCAAGACAATGTTAATGTTTAAGGCCTTAAGCGAATCGTTGCGTGGCTCTTGTTTGAGTACAACGAGTCGCCCACTTTTAGGATATAAATTGAACTTTTAGTTTAAGTTTAAACTCGTAGGATACGAATATAACTTTTAGGATATAAATTGAAGCTTTTATGTATGAGTTGAACCGTTAGGATATGACTTGAACTTTTGTGGATATAAATTGAACCTTTTAGGATATGAGTTGAATTTTTAGGATATGAATTGAACCTTTTAGGTATGAGTTGAAGCTTTTAGGATATAAATTGAACTTTTAGTTTAAGTTTAAACTCGTAGGATATGAATATAACTTTTAGGATATAAATTGAAGCTTTTATGTATGAGTTGAACCGTTAGGATATGACTTGAACTTTTGTGGATATAAATTGAACCTTTTAGGATATGAGTTGAATTTTTAGGATATGAATTGAACCTTTTAGGTATGAGTTGAAGCTTTTAGGATATAAATTGAACTTTTAGTTTAAGTTTAAACTCGTAGGATATGAATATAACTTTTAGGATATAAATTGAAGCTTTTATGTATGGATATGAATATAACTTTTAGTTTTTAGGTTTTGTTCTTGTGAATTGAATTTTTAGGATATGAATTGAAACTTTTAGGATATGAGTTGAATTTTTAGGATATAAATAGAAATTTTAGGATATGACTTGAACTTTTGTGGATATGAATTGAACCTTTAGGATATAAATTGAACTTTTAGTTTATGTTTAAACTCGTAGGATAAGAATTGATGAACTTTTAGTTTTTAGGTTTTGTTCTTGTGAATTGAACTTGTACGATATAAATTAAAGCTTTTATGTATGACTTGAACTTTTTAGAATATGAATTGAAACTTTTAGGATATGAGTTGAACTTTTGGGAAATAAATTGAACCTTTAGGATATGTATTGAACCTTTAGGATATGACTTGAAGTTTTAGTTTATGTTTAAACTCGTAAGATATGAATATAACTTTTAGTTTTTAGGTTTTGTTCTTGTGAATTGAACTTGTAGGATATAAATTGAAGCTTTTATGTATGACTTGAACTTTTTAGGATATGAATTGAAACTTTTAGGATATGAGTTAAACTTTTAGGAAATAAATTGAACCTTTAGCATATGTATTGAACCTTTAGGATATGACTTGAACTTTTAGTTTATGTTTAAACTCGTAAGATATGAATATAACTTTTAGTTTTTAGGTTTTGTTCTTGTGAATTGAACTTGTAGGATATAAATTGAAACTTTTAGGATATGAGTTGAATTTTTAGGATATAAATAGAAATATTAGGATATGACTTGAACTTTTGTGGATATGAATTGAACCTTTAGGATATAAATTGAACTTTTAGTTTATGTTTAAACTCGTAGGATAAGAATTGATGAACTTTTAGATTTTAGGTTTTGTTCTTGTGAATTGAACTTGTACGATATAAATTGAAATTTTACGATATGACTTGAACTTTTTACGATATGAGTTGAACCTTTAGGATATGACTTGAACTTTTGTGGATATGAATTGAAGGTTTAGGATATGAATTGAACTTTTAGTTTATGTTTTGGAATTTTAGATTGCCAGAGGATTATTAGAAGAGGTTGATGACGTTATTAGACAAGCAATAGAACTTCCACCAAGAATAACTAAGACACCAGTACCTGGCAAAGTGTGCCTTTAATTGTTCTTCTCATTAGCGACAATGATGATGAGAAGGCAATGGCATGTGTTTCAAATAGTGATGGTGTAGGTAGGAATTTAGTATTTTCTAAGTAGATAAAAGAAGAGCTTATAGAGTAATTCTGTACTTCATTTTCATTGAGGAAAAGAAGTTTAATTGAGAGTGGCAAGGTTGATGAAGACGGAATGTGTTCCGTTGGTCATGGCAGTTCCCATAGAATGGGGATCATAAGATTCTATGATGACAGAGATTATAGGAAGTTTTGTTCTAAACTTTCTTCCAAATCTGATCCGTACAAGCTTAATGTGATATTAGTGATATTTCTTCGGATTCAGACAATGATTTGACCGACAAAAGTATGGAAATGCTCTTAAAAAGAATTAAAGGTAAAATCTTTTCAGCATCTTTCTCTACCAAGAAAAACATTTTACCTTTAATTCTTTTTAAGAGCATTTCCATACTTTTGTCGGTCAAATCATTGTCTAAATCCGAAGAAATATCACCAATATCATATTAAGCTTGTACGGATCAGACTTGGAAGAAAGTTTAGAACAAAACTTCCGATAATCTTTGTCATCATAGAGTCTTATGATCCCCGCTTTATGGGAACTGTCATGACCAACGGAAAACATTCCGTCTTCATCAACGTTGTCACTATCAATCAAACTTCTTTTCCTCTTGGAAAGTGAAGTAGAGAATTCCTCTATAACCTCTTTTATCTACTTAGGAAATGTTAAATCCTACCTATACCATCACTATTTTGAAACACATGTCGTTGCCTTCTCATTATCATTGTAGCTATAGAGATCAACAATTGATCAAAGACACACCCTGTCAGGTACTGTATCCAAGTTATTCTCTGTATCCAAGTTCATCCCGAGTAATAGTACCACGAGGATAATCACCAAAGCCACCAGACAGCTTTATGATGCCAATGAAGCAAGATGAGCTATTCAATGAAACTCGTATTGTAAAGAAGAAGAAAGAGACTGATTCAGAAAGGAGGGTCGAACCTCGACTATATACATGTAAGTCTTTTACTTTTCATTAAGTGTTTTGATTTACTTTTATATAAATTTTGAAATACTAATTCAATATATATAATTTTTCATATAGGTTCGCTTCACATGCAGCTGACGTGGGAGAATTCATACGCAGTCAACCACCTAATGAATCGGGCGAGGCAATCCAACTTTCGGACGAGGATGCTGAAAGAACACTCCTTGAGTACTTTATATACTTTGAACTAGACAAAAAAATTTAGTTCTATTGTGTTAGTTCTTTTTAGTTCGAATGGGCTTGTAATAAGCGTTAACTTAGTTTTGTTAGCTTAATGTGTTAGTTCTATTGATTGTTGCTTTTAATTGTTGTTGTTGTTGTTGCTGGCATAAAATGCCTGTTTAGGATGTTTGGTAAGCTGGCAGGTGGTGTAGCTGCCAAAACAGGCAGTTTCTGCCAAAAATATACCAAGAAAAGCGACCAACTTTGGTCTCTATTTGGTCGCATTTCACTATAAAAAAAATAATTTTCTGGGCAATAGCGACCAACCTTGGTCGCTACCTGCCCAGATTTCTATTAAAAAAAATACAATTTCTGGAAATATAGCGACCAATGTTGGTCGCTTATCTTAAAAAAATAAATTAAATTCTTGAATTTAGCGACCAACTTTGGTCTTTATTGTCCAGATTTTAAAATATAATATTTGGATTAGAGACCAAAGTTGGTCGCTTTCTAATGATTAATGATAAATTAAAAACAACATATTTCATATGTAGAGACCAACTTTGGTCGCCAAATTCATATTATTAAATTAATATAGCGACCAAAGTTGGTAACTAAAGTCAAAATCAGAATATTTGGTCCTTTTACCTTAGAGACCAAAGTTGGTCACTAAGTAGCGACCAACTTTGGTCCCTAAAGTAAAGGGACCAGCAATATTGCGACTAGGCATATTTGGTCGCTTTTTGGTCGCTTTTAGGCCTATAAGCGACCAACTTTGGTCGCTTTTTGTGGTCATTTTTTACCGGATTTCTAGTAGTGTATGATGACTAGGAATCTGAGGAAGGAGTTCATTTTATAGAGGAGGAGCAGGTAGTGATGCGTACAAATATTAATGTGGGCAACTATGAAGGAGCAGGTAAGGCAAATGAGCTGAACAAACCTAAATTAATACCCAAACCTCCTGATATTGTGGGGCAAGAGAATATATGTTCTAATCCGCTAGCTGCAAAACCTATTATAACCATTAAACCTACTGTCCAAAAGGAAAACCTAGCTACAGTAAAACCTAACCCTAACCCTACTTCTATAATGAATGACCGATGCTATGAGATGGAGGGAAGTCAAATACCACCTACAACTCCCAAGATTCATAATGCAACTAAAGAATCTACTAGTAGAGCAGTAGTTACTAAACAAGTGAAGACTCAATTGACAATCACTCAGCTGCAGTAGATAAAGAAGATAATGCAGAAGGAAAGGGAAGATATATGGATGAGGAGTCTACAACTCAAAACTTTAGAAATATTGCTCGACAGGGTGACTTATCTCCCAGACTTCTTAACAAAGCAAAATCAGCTGGTAGAGGAAGGACGAAGTAGCAGAAAGAAATCTCTAGTATTCCCGGTACTGGGGTTCAAACAAGAAGGACATTCTTGAAATCTACCAATTAGCAACGAATGCTCTAATTTGGAACATCAGATCGGTGAATACAATGAAAGCCTTTGAAAGGGTCATTACAATGAATAGGCAACATCACTTTAGGTCTGTGGGATTGATGGAACCAAAGCAACATTCTAGAAAGCTGGAGAGATACAAAAGAAGAATAGGCTTTGATCAGACCTTGTGAATATTTCTAACAAGATCTAGGCATTTGTATATGAAGAATATGAAGTTACTGTATTACTTGATATGGAGCAGCAACTTACGCTAAGGGTTGTTGATTCAAGTACTCAGAAGGAGCTAATTCTCACTCTAGTTTATGCCAAATGTGATGCCATAAAGAGGATAGAGTTGTGGGATACACTGTATGCTTTGGCTTTTGTTATGACTGCTCCATGGATCATAGTAGGAGATTTCAATGTGATATGGGATGAGGAGGAGAAGTTAGAAGGTCTTCCGGTGTCATTGAATGAAGTAGATGACTTTAGACATGTATAACTACTTGTAACTTACATGATCTTGGTTTCAAGGGTAATATTTTCACTTGGTGGAATGGAAGGGCCGAAGAAGATTGTATTTTAAAGAGGCTTGATTGAGTGTTGGCCAACATGGAGTTCAAGTTGTGGTTTCTAGGTATGGAGATCACTTATTTGTCGAAAATTGGTTCAAACCATAGCCCATTATTAATAGCCTGTTATCCAAATTTTACTCCAGTTAAGAAGCAATTCAGATTCCTCAATTTCTGGACAAAACCTACGACATTTCAAGATGTTATAAGAGAAAATTGACAGGTGGATTTGTGACGATCCGGCCAGTCGTCTTAAGAGTTTACGCCCCGATCCCCCATTAACTGCTTTTCCCAAGTTTATTTATATTATTTTGATTTGCCAGGATGTTCGATTTTGAGTTTTGGAGAGTTTTGGGACACTTAGTCCCTAAATGAGAGCTTAAGTGTTGGAAAGTTGACCGTAGTTGGAACAGTACGAAGACGGCCTCAGAATGGAAATCCGATGGTTCCATTAGCTCCATTGGATGATTTTGGGCTTAGGGGCATGTTCGGATTGTGTTTTGGAGGTCCGTAGCTAATTTAGGCTTGAAATGACGAAAGTTGAATTTTTGAAGTTTACGGTTCGATAGTGAGATTTTTATTCGAGGGTCGGAATGGAATTCTGGAAGTTGGAGTAGCTCCATAGTGTTTAATGTGACGTGTGTGCAAAATTTCAGTTCATTCGGACGAGGTTTGATAGACTTTTTGATCGAAAGCGTATTTTTAGAGTTTTTGGAATTCTTAGGCTTGAATCCGATGAAAAATAGGTGTTTTGATGTTGTTTTGAGCGTTCCGAAGGTTGGAACAAGTTTGAATGATGTTTTAGGATTGGTTGGAAGGTTTGGTAGAGGTCCCGGGGGCCTCGGGTGTATTTCAGATGCTCAACGGGTCATTTTTGGACTTAGAGGATTGCAGAAAATGCAGCAGGTCTCCAGTTCTGGTTTCCTTCCTCGCGTTCACGAGTGGGGTCTCGCGTTCGTGAAGAGGATCTGGAGCTGGTGGAAGCTTAACGCTTCGCATTAACGATGATGGTCCCGCATTCGCGAAGCTGAGAGGTCGTATGCCTACGCGTTTGCGAAGAGGGTCCCTCGTTTGCGTAGGAAGGGAAAGTTTGCTACCACGTTCGCGACAGGGGCATCGCGTTCGCGATGAAGGACATCTGGGCCAAGCAAAGTTGTGCTTCGTGAATGCGAGGGTCTTTCCGCGTTCGCAAAGAATGATTTACCTGGGCAGATTATAAAATTTCAAAGTCGAGGGTTTAGCCATTTTTATCAAAACTAGAGTTTGAGAGCTCGGATTTGAGCAAGATTTTGAGGGATTTTCAGAGATATCAATTGGGTAACGATTACTTACTCCTTTTTTTTTTTGTAACCCATTAATCTAAACATGAATTCATCATTTAATTTTGGATTGGAGATGAAAATTGGGGAAAAGTTGAAAGAAAGTTCTTAGACCTAGAATTCGACTTTTGGTTGGGAATTTGACCTTAGATTTGGATAATTTTAGTATGCATGAACTCGGGAGAGTGTGAGGATTCTGAAAATATAAATTTTACCTGATTCTGAGACGTGGGCTAGAGGGGCATTTTTGTCATTTTACCTAATTTTGCTTATTAGCTTAGAATTTCTTTGTAGAAGCAGTTACTTGAAGTGTCATTTACATTATGCAATTGAATTGAATAGATTTGGGCCATTTGAAGTCGAATACTCGTGGCAAGAGCGTGGTTTCAGATTGATTATTGAGCCAGTTCGAGGTAAGTGGCTTGTCTAACCTTGTGTGGAGGACTTTCCCTTAGGATTGATATATTTGGTAATTGAAATGCCTTGTATGTAAGGTGACAAGTGTGCACTTGTGCTAATTGTTGGAAATCCGATTTTCATTAAGTAAGCACTAGTATGTTTCCTTTCCTGTTTTTATTACTTGCACTATCAAGCCTGTTGTTAGCTTAGGAAAGCATGTCTAAGTGACTTATAGCCTGTTTGGCCAAGCTTCTCAAGAGGAAAAAAGTGACTTTTTTCCCAAAAGCACTTTTTTTTTTCCTAATTTGAGGTGTTTGGTCAAGCTTATTTGGGAAAAAAAAGTGTTTTTGAGAAGAAGCAGAAGCAGTTTCAGAGAAGCAAAAAAAAGTAGCTTCTTTCCAAAAGCAGAAGCAGAAGCAGTTTTGGCTTTTCTTCTTACCTAAAATACCCTTAACAAAATATAGTATATACCAAAATAACCCTTAAACCTAATACTTAGGATATTAATTTATAAATATTTCTTCTTATTTTTAGGAAAACTTTCTAATATATAGTGACTTTAGGGGTGAATGCTTTTATATTTGTTGAAGGAATTTTAATATATTTAACTTATATTAAAAGAATTAAGTACTTTTTAATTTTATTTTCATATTTTACTTAAATAAAATGATTTTTTTTAATTATTGCATGTAATAACAAAATTTTGATATTATTTATTTACTTATAATATTAATTATTAAGTAAATCTATTCATGTCCTTATTCGTAATTTGACACTTAAAAGTACTTTCTAAAAAGCTTGGCCAAACACAAATTATTTCTCAAAAGTGTTTTTCAGACTGATTAGCCAAACACAAACTGTTTCTCTCCAAAAGTACTTTTTTCAAAAGCACTTTTGAAAAAGCACTTCTCAAAATAAGCTGATTTCTCCAGCTTGGTCAAACAGACTATTAATTGCCTTATTTGCTCAACCTGCCTTACTTGAATTCCGTGTAGCATGCTAGACTAGAATCACTTGTTGCCTTAATATGAAATTTTGCCATTTCTGTATATTTTCCTGTTGCTACTGTGTATTTATTTTGGGACTATGGATGTGGGATTCCGGTAGATCTCCTTGCACAGTTATATGGAACTACGGAAATGCACCCGGTAGATTCTCCCAGTACTGGGTATTTACATTTGGAACTACGGAGTGGGATTCCGGTAGATCCCCGCACACTATGAGTTGGACTACGGGACGGGATCCGGGGAGATCCATTGGATATGCACATATGAGACAACATGACAGTTACCTGGGAGAACCTCGGTTGTTATTTTGGTGCTAAGTCGCATTTCTTTATGTGTTTTACCTTGTCTCTGTAATAGTTGTTGTTGCCCTTTTTATATCCTGTGTTACTTTTACCGCTGTATTTATTTATATTGTTTTGTTCTACACTGTGAAACATTATATTTAATTTAACCTCAGTAGGACCCTGACTTTCCTCGTCACTACCCGACCGAGGTTAGGTTTGGCACTTATTGAGTACCGCTGTGGTGTACTCATGCCCCTTCTGCGCATGTTTTTCATGTGCAGATCCAGGTACTGCGACTCAGTCCTATCACCCTTTAGGCGAGGTGACTGCTCCAGCGACTTCGAGGTATATCTGCCGCGTTCGCAGACCGAGGAGTCTCTTTCTATTCTAGCTTTTAAACATTTGCCCTTCTGTATTTCTTTTCCTTGTTAGATATTCTGGAGTTAGAGTACTGTGTAGTGATCCTTAGCTTGTGATTCATGGGTTTCCGGGTCTTGGAGGTATGTATTGGTTTCTAAGAGTTAAATATTGTGTATGCCGAGCGGCACTTTTAAACACTATTTTATCACTCTTCATTCTGCTTTAATTTGTTTTTATTCCGCACTTTGGTTATCTTTCGCAATTTAGGCTTACCTAGTCGTAGAGGACTAGGTGCCGTCACGATGGTTCACGCAGGACGAACTGGGGTCGTGACAAGTTGGTATCAGAGCTCTAGGTTCATAGGAGTTATGGATCACAAGTCGGTTTATTAGAGTCTCGCTGATCGGTATGGAGACGTTTGTATTTATCTACGAGAGGCTATGTAACTGTTAGGAAAATTCCACTTCATTTGATTTCCTTGTCGTGCGATATTTTGACATCCCGATTCTAAACTTCTGTCTTCTATTCTCTCATAGATGGTGAGGACACGTGCTACCCGAGATTATCAGGCACCCACGCCCCCTACTGCAACCGTCAAAGGCCGGGGCCAGGGTAGAGGCCTAGGACACGCACGTGGTGCAGCCAGAGCACCTGCGCGAGCTGCCACCGAGGTACCACCACCAGTTCTAGCCGGAGTCCAGGCACCTGACACGCCTACTGTTACTACTACTCCAGCTCTCTAGGAGACTCTGGCATAGTTCATGAGCATGTACATCACTCTGGCTTAGGCAAGGTTGCTTTCCCTTGCTCCAGCTACATCTCAGGCCGGGGGAGAAGCACAGACTCCCACCGCCTGCACTCCTGAGCAACGAGTGAATGTTGAGCAGGTCCTTGAGATTATTCCTGTACCGCCTGCAGTGCGGGTTCAGCCCGAGGGCAGGGCAGCGACGTCCGAGGAGGAGCAGCTGAGGCTTGAGAGGTTCAAGAGGTAGAAGCCTCCTATATTCAGCGGTCTAACATCGGAGGATGCTCTGGGATTTCTAGATGAGAGTTACCGCATTCTCTGTACCATAGGTATATCAGGATCGAGCGGGGTTTCCTTCACTACCTTCCAGCTTCGATGAGCCGCCTATGAGTGGTGGCACACCTATGTGTTAGACAATCCAGATAAGGCAACTTCACTAACTTGGACTCAGTTTTCAGATCTGTTCCTAAGAGAGTATGTTCCTTAGAGCCTCAGGGATGCATGGCGCACAGAGTTTGAGCATTTGCACCAGGGTGCTATGACTGTCTCAGAGTATGCTATCCGTTACACTAGTTTGGCTAGGCATGCACCAGCCTTGGTTTCTACTGTTCGCGAGAGGGTTCGCCGGTTTATTGACGGCCTTATTTCCAGCATCAGGTCTAGCATGTCTTGTAAGTTGAAGATGGATATTTCTTATCAGCAGGTGGTGAGCAATGCTAGGAGGATTGATGGTATGCATGCTAGGGAGACAGAGGAGAGGGAGGCCAAGAGGTCTCGAGAGTCGGGCCATTTCTCTGGTGCCCATGCCCCAACAGCAGATCGTCATGGTAGAGGTTATATAAGCCACCCTGTTCATTCGGCTCTTCCAACAACCAGTGGTATTCCAGCTCCTCCTAGGCATCAGGAGCCTTATTATGCACCACCGGTATCTAGCATGCCTCCTACGCGGGGTGCTTTCAGAGGTCAGTCCAGCAGACTGGCCCGAGCTAGTCATAGCCACCACGTCCTCCCAGAGCTTGTTTTGAGTGTGGTGACACACGTCATATGGTGAGGGATTTCCCCAGACTTGGGAGGGATGCACCTCCACAGACTTCTCAACCACAACGTGCCCTATAGAGTTCTCAGGCTACGATTACAGCTCTAGTTACTACCCCACCTGCTCAGCCAGCTAAAGGTGGAGGTCGGGGAGGTAGAGGTCACCCTAGAGGGGGAGGCCAGGCCAGATACTATGCCCTTCCTGCCCGTACCGAGGCTGTTGCCTCCGATTCTATTATCACAGGTATTATACTGGTTTGTCACAGAGATGCATCGGTTCTATTCGATCCAGGCTCCACTTACTCTTATGTGTCTTCTTATTTTGCTCCGCATTTGGGTGTACCTAGGGATTCTTTGAGTTCTCTCTTTATGTTTCTACACCTGTAGGAGATTCTCTTGTTGTGGACTGCATTTATCGGTCGTGTTTGGTTGCTCTTAGTGGTTTTGAGATCAGAGCCGATTTATTGTTGCTCAGCATGGTATACTTTGATATTATCTTGGACACGGACTGGTTGTCGCCCCATTTTGCTATTCTTGATTGTCACGCCAAAAATGTGACGCTGACTATGCCAGGTATACCGCATGTTGAGTGGAGGGGTACTTTAGATCACACTCCCAGTAGGGTTATTTCTTTTCTTAAAGCTCAGCGTATGGTTGAGAAGGGGTGTGACACGTATTTAGCTTATGTAAGAGATGTCAGTATTGATACCCCTTCAGTTGATTCAGTCCCAATAGTACGGTATTTTCCCGATATGTTTCCAGCTGATCTTCCAAGCATGCCACTTGATAGAGATATTGATTTTGGCATTGATTTGTTGCCGGCCACTCAGCCCATTTCTATTCCTCCGTATTGTATGGCTCCTTCTAAATTGAAGGATTTAAAGGATCAGTTACAGGAATTGCTTGATAAGGGTTTTATTCGGCTCAGTGTATCATATTGGGGTGCTCCTGTCTTGTTTGTGAAGAAAAAGGATGGTTCTCTGCGTATGTGTATTGATTATCGCCAGTTAAACAAGGTTGCAGTGAAGAACCGTTATTCTTTGCCTCATATTGATGATCTATTTGACCAGCTTCAGGGCACACAGGTGTTTTCTAAGATTGATTTGCACTCAGGTTACCATCAGTTGAAGATTCGGGAGCTAGATATCCCGAAGACTGCTTTCAGGACTCGGTATGGTCATTACGAGTTTCTTGTTATGTCATTTGGGCTGACCAATGCCCCAGAAGCCTTTATGTATTTGATGCACAGTGTGTTCTGGCCATATCTTGACTCGTTCGACATTGTCTTTATTGATGATATTCTGGTGTATTTCCGGAGTCGGGAAGATCATGAGCAGCACCTGAGGACTGTGCTTCAGACTATGAGAGAGAAGAAGTTATATGCTAAGTTCTCGAAATGTGAGTTTTGGTTAGATTCAGTGGCATTCTTAGGCCACATGGTATCGAGTGAGGGTATTCAGGTAGATCCAAAGAAGATAGAGGTCGTGCAGAGTTGGCCCAGACAATCCTCAGCTACTGAGATCCGTAGTTTCCTTAGCTTGGCGGGCTACTACCGTCGTTTTGTGGAGGGGTTTTCATCGATTGCAGCCCCCATGACCAGGTTGACCCATAAGGGTGCTCCATTCCAGTAGACGGAGGAGTGTGAGGCGAGCTTTTAGAAGCTCAAGACAGCTTTGACCACAACCCCAATTTTGATACTGCCTACAGGTTTGGGGTCTTATATGGTCTATTGTGATGCCTCGAGGATTGGCCTCGGAACGGTGTTGATGCAGGACGGTAGGGTGATTGCCTACGCGTCCAGACAGTTGAAGATTGCCTACGACCTTGAGTTAGCTGCCATTGTTCACGCCCTGAAGATCTGGCACCATTTTTTATATGGGGTTCATTGTGAGATTTATACTGACCATCAGAGCTTACAACACCTATTCAAGAAAAAGGATCTAAATTTGTGCCAGGGGAGGTGGTTAGAGTTGCTGAAGGACTATGATATCACTATTTTGTATCACCCGGGCAAGGCCAATGTGGTGGCTGATGCCTTGAGTCACCGGGCAAAGAGTTTGGGGAGTTTGGCTTATTTACCAGCATCGGAGAGACCTATGGCGATGGATGTTCAGGCCCTAGCCAGCCAGTTTGTAAGATTGGATCTTTCGGAGCCCAGTTGGGTTGTAGCTTGTGTGATTTCTCGGTCTTCCTTATTTGATCGTATCAGGAAGCGACAATAAGATGACCCTCACTTGCTTGTCCTTAAGGACAAAGTTCAGCACGGTGATGCCAGAGATGTGACTATTGGTGATGATGTGGTATTGAGGATGCAGGGTTGGATTTGTGTACCCAATGTTGATGGGCTTCGAGAGTTGATTCTGGAGGAGGCCCATAACTCGCGGTATTCCATTCATCCGGGTACCGCAAAGATGTATCAGGATTTGAGGCAGCACTACTGGTGGAGGAGGATGAAGAAAGATATAGTTGGATTTATAGCTCGGTGTCTTAACTGTCAGTAGGTGAAGTATGAGCACTAGAGACCGGGTGGGTTGCTTCAGCAGATAGAGATTCTGGAGTGGAAGTGGGAGCGGATCACCATGGACTTTGTAGTTGGGCTCCCACGGACTTTGAGAAAGTTCGATGCTATTTGGATGATTGTGGATCGGCTGACCAAGTCCGCTCACTTTATTCCTGTGTGTACTACTTATTCCTCGGAGCGGTTGGCGGAGATTTATATCCAAGAGATTGTTCGTCTGCATGGTGTTCCGATTTCCATAATTTCAGATAGAGGTACTCAGTTCACATCACAATTCTGGAGAGCCGTTCAGCATGAGTTGGGTACCCGGGTGGAGTTAAGTACAACATTTAACCTACAGATGGACGGACAGTCCAAGCGCACTATTCAGATTCTTGAGGATATGCTCCATGCGTGTGTGATTGAGTTTGGAGGGTCTTGGGATCCGTTCTTGCCATTGGCGGAGTTAGCTTACAACAACAACTATCAGTCCAACATTCAGATGGCACCATATGAGGCTTTATATGGTAGACGGTGTAGATCCCCAGTAGGTTGGTTTGAGCCGGGTGAGGCCAAATTATTGGGCACAGACTTAGTTCAGGATGCTTTAGAGAAGGTTAAGGTGATTCATGATAGATGATCGCGCCCAACTATGCCTATTAAAAGGACATGCGGACGTTGCAAATATAATCTGAGTATTCAGCCCAGAGTCGAACCCACAAGGAATCAACCTATCAATTACTTTCGTTGGATTTACTAAATTCTACGGAATCAACTTCCCAAACGTTGTCAATAACAATCGAAGGTGTTTCTAATAATTAAAAATGAAAGTAAATAAGCAACTGAAAACTAACTATGATTAAGTTGTAACCAATTAAGAGAAGGTTCTAAGGTTATGATTTCCCTTATTGATGGAATCCCTTCCAGTTATGTTTCATGTAGATTCACCAAATTATCTCTATCAATCATAAGCACTCCTATTACCGTAAATCTCTCCCGAGTAATCACGATAATTTACTAGACGCACTCTCCCGAGATATGCTAGCTGGCTTTGTTTATTACAGCTCACTTTAGATTGCATCCAAGGCTTCGTTATCACTAATCCCGCCTTTAAACCCACAGTTATTGATCCCTCATATACTTTGGGAGTGGATTTTTTCAACAAATACCTAAATATGCACTCTCTCCCGAGTTATGCACACTAAATAGGCACATCTAATTGAGGATCCTGTCAATTAACTACAACAAACACGTAGTTGAACAAATAGAGACTAAACTGGCAAACTATATTAACATCACAAGAATTTCATCCTTCAATAAGTTCCATCAAAACCCTAGACTAAGGAATTATCTACTCATGACAAAATAAGATAAAACTACTAATTATTCATAATGGGTAATTGCAAGAGAATAAAAGAGAGAGAAAAAATCTAATGTTTGGTTGATCTTCTCACACTTGTTCTTGCCTCCAAAGTAGTCTAAAAACAAGCTTAAAAAAATCTTGGGCGAGTTTCTATAGCTTATAAGGGTTTGGAACAAGTTTTCCCGAAGTTACACTTTGGTCCAAAAATTTCTGACTCGTGAACAGTGCACCGCGGTCGCGGCAAGACCGCGGTTCGACCGCGGTGGAAGCTGATCATTCTGCCTCGAGCTTTAGTCTGCCGCGATTGCACCGCGGTTGCACCGCGATCATGGTGGAATTTGCTCAGGCCATTTGCTCACTTCTTTGTGCTCGGGTAATTCTTGAGTGGGCGTTTTCTTCACATTATTGCCTCCAAAACACTCCGTGGTGCTTCCTCACTTAGAATATTCCCTGCGAAATAAAAGAACACCATTTAGAGCATTTTGTTGGCAATTTACTTATAAAACAACAATAAATCATGGTACTATTAAGGTGTAAATATCATATATATAGCCTAATATCAACACCCCACACTTAAATCATTGCTAGTCCTCGAGCAATCCACCACACTCCATCAAAGTTCCTTCCCTCAGCTTTTCCCTTAACGACTCACACCTTGAATATTTCACCAAAGTTGCACCTAGTAGTGACCCACCTTTACCTCAAAAGTCAAATCTCTCGTACCATGCAACATTCGCACTTACTCAAACCACTCTATACAAGAGTCAAGACTTACCTTTCCTTTGTGAATCACATGCCCTCACATCACACAAGAGAGTAGTTCCACATATGATGATAATTAGAACAATTAGGAACTTAGATAGACAAAATTCGCTCACTCTCAAAAAGAACATTCACATGCCACAAAGATGCACCATAAGCTTGCCCGTAGTGTAATACTCTACTAATCGAGCCCACTCAGTCTAAGATCAATAGGACTTTACTAGGTTGTAATGTAGGCTAAATGACGGGTAGGATATATTTGGATATAGTGACTAACCTCCATAAGCACTTTTAATACAATTACATTAACCTTCAAGACCATACTTATGTAAACCAAACACTCCACCACTTTTATTTAAAAACACCCCCATCCATTAGGTGCAGTTGTAACAAACCACCACTTATCAATTACTACATTTTACTCATTTTTTTTTAATTTTGTTTTTTTGTGGTTCTCATTCTTTACTCTTCAACACTTTGCACCTTTTCTCTATTTCAATGGTTCCACTCAAAAATCAAACCACCACCCCACACTTGTACATTTTGCATAATTTCAATACCATTCAATGCTTATGAGAGGTAAAAGGGTTCAAACAGCAGGCTATTCAAACAATTGGGTAAGGCTCGCAATGTGGTTGCCAAAGAAACATGCTTATAGACTCAAATGGTTTGAATTAAGATGTATTACATTCAGGTGGGTTTACTTTATGTGTCTAGCTCAACAAAAAAATGCCTATATCACTTCTAAAACTGAATGAAACTACTATTTCCCTTTGCAAACACACAGGGCAAGTTCTAGGCATCAAATGTGAATCATGGAATATAGTAAAACTCACACACACATGGCACATGACTCACTCTGGATTGATTTATCAAGACATTCCCTTTTGAGTGTTCAAGTTAGATACAAACATTCAATTTTAAGGCACTTTTGCAAGATTCAACCATTGAGACTAAGCGTTACTCTAGTGTCTATTGTGTTCAGGTGTATCAACGCTAAAGGTTTCTCCTTAGATTTTAGCTCATAGCCCATTAATCCTAATCTAAAAACTAAAAAGAAACAAAATGAACAAAAACTACCTACACCCGATTCAAGCTAAACCCTTGGAAAAGAACCGTGGCCCAAAGAAAAACCAAGGGGGAGTTACTACACTATCTAAAAATAAAATAATTTTTTTTTTGGTATTTCCTCTAAACTAACTTCCCTCAAGAAAATTGTCTAAAGAATCCATCATCAGGAAGAGTCTCTATATTCCCTTTTTTTCCGACTTAGTCCCTAAGAACCCCGCCGAAAGAGATCCGTCGTTGGGACAAGTCACTTACCTATTTTAACTTACCTAATGAATAATTACTCAAAATACCAAAACAATCAAAGCAAAACAAACTCAAACAGTCAATTGTAACAAATACATACATACAATGAAGTATCTCCCACCCCACACTTAAAATGTAGACATGTCCTCATGACATAAAAATTTATAGAACAGTGAGGTAAAGGAACTTCCCTGGAGGATCACTCCTGATCGGAGACGGTGTCTGGGTTCACATTGCAAGCACGACCCAGAGCTCTCAGCTAGCCTAAGAATTTCTTCTCCGACTTCACCTGTCGGTTAGCCACCGCATCTACACGGGCACCCAAATCAGTGGCTGAGGTATGCAACCCAGCCATCTCTTACTCCAAAGATGTCATGCGGGTACTCCAGCGGGGCTGTGATGGGCCTGCCTCTTCAACTCTCAGAGGTGGTGGGACTTCAGCTGCCTCATCATCATCTGATTCATCAACATTCACCACCGGCTCCATCCCTATTCTGATTTTTCTTGCCAAGAACGGGGCTTTTAGTGGTAATTTCCCATCAATTCTAAGGTCTTCAGGGACTCTAGCAAGGCGGCACAACCTGGTGACTAGAGAAGGGAAGTAGAAGCCGTTGAGCAACTTATGTGATCTAATGAGCATATCGTCATGGAGGAGCCGGGCCACATCAAAATCCCTGTGAGCCATGAAATAGTAGATTGCTGACGCCCGTGGTAGATTGACATCAGTTGTGTTGCTGGATGGAAACAACCGGCTGTTGATAATAGTTAGCCAACACTTAGCCTCCCAATTGAGAGACTGGAAGTTAAGTGTGATCCTGGGCTTTATCTATATGTATTCTCTGTCTGGCACACATATAGTTTCAAGAAAAGTTCCCCACAAGGCACTTGTTCGGCTAAAAGTACGATAATCATCAGCTTCTCCCCTGAACACTAGCAGCCGATAAACCCTGCGGATGGCCTCGATGGAAGCATTGACCGGAGTATTGTGCATAGTAACAACCCCATTCTCACACTCCGGGTAGTTCGCATAGAACTCCCTGACCATCTGAACATTGGCCACCTCCGGTACCTCGAAGAAGATGTCCAGCTGACACCTCCTTAATTCATTGAAGATGATCGGGCATTCCACCTCTAAGGCCTGTCTGTCAATATGCACCTCATGTAGCAATTTCTTTGCTGCCTTTGCATTGTATTTGTCCTCCGCCAATTGGGAGACAAACCTAGTGCTGTCAAACTGTGGTGCACTGGCCTGACTCCTAGCTCTCGAGGAGCTTCCAGGCCCACTAGCGGAGCACCCGGTGTTGCATCTCTTCCTAGATGAACTCATTGTACCTGTCAAACAGAGAAATGCCTATTAGTAAGTGTGTGAAATGTGTGACTATGGGTGGTTACTTAGACTTCACCACAACCATGTCACATTAGCCTTTATCACTCCATAGCGCCTATTAGTAAGTGTGTGAAATGTGTGATTATGGGTGGTTACTTAGACTTCACCACAACCATGTCACATTAGCCTTTCTCACCTTGTGGGCGAGGCACTATCCTAACACATATAGCCCTCGTGGGTACATTAAAACCTCCCCCAAATCAAAGATACTACGACACCATCACACCCCACAATACTTCATTCAACACCCACCAACATACACCTTTTCACCACATTAAACACACATCCCCTTCACCAAACAATCTCCACAATGAAATTCAAAAGAAAAAACAAGAAGAAACTAACAAAAATCTACTAAATATTACTACACCATTACAACATTAAACTAGCATAAACTACAACAAAATACAAAAAGAAAAGAGAGGGGAGAAGTGAATTGCATACCTTAGTGGAAGAAGGATGAGAGTAATGGAGATGGGGGTGGTGTGAGTGAAGAAGAAGAAGAAGGAAAGGGGGAATTTTTGGGGAGTTAGGGTTGAGAGAGATTGAGAGATAGGGGGGGGGTCGGAAGTTTTGGGAGATAAAGAAGGGGGGGGGGGTTGAAATTAAATTAAATTAGAAGAAGAAAAGAAAGAAAATAAAAAGAAACGAAAATAAAAAAAATTACGTACCTAGCGCCCACCGCGGTCGACCGCGGTCCCACCGCGACCGCGGTGGGCTAAATACATCGAGTCAGAATCTTTACGTCTCACTGCGGTTCTACCATGGTCCCACCACAGGCGCGGTGGTTTGGACGACGTTGAGGCAAACTACTCGCCTCGTACCGCGGTTCTTCCGCGGTCGCAGTGCTGCCCCCTTTTTTTATATAGATAGATACAAGAAAGCACTAACAACAACATTCGTGGGTTGCCTCCCACGTAATGCCTGATTTAACGTCGCGACATGATGCAGACAAGCATATTTAAGGCCCGCTCGACCTCTGAGGTTCCGTCAGGTGGATCTCTGTCACTTCTTTCGCTTCACTCATACCTACATATATCTTTAATCGTTGCCCATTAACTCTAAATATGTGCGAGTCTTTCTCCGAGGCAATCTCCACAGCTGCTAAGGGGAATACTTCGACCACTCGAAATGGACCATACCATCGTGACTTAAGCTTACAGGGAACAGCCGTAATCGTGAGTTATAGAGCAGTACCATGTCCCTGGGTTTGAAATGTCACTCAACAATGTTCTGGTCGTGCAACCTCTTCATTCTTTCCTTGTACAATCTGGTGCTCTCAAAAGCAGGATGTCTGAACTCATCGAGCTCATGCAATTCAGTGATTCGTGTTGTGCTCGCTGCCTCAATGTCTAGGTTTAGCTGTTTCAATGCCCACCAAGCTTTATGTTCAAGTTCCACTAGAAAATGGCAGGCCTTTCCGAACACCAACTTATATGGTGACATACCAATTGGTATTTTAAAAGCAGTTTTATAAGTCCATAGTGCATCATCTAGCTTTTTCGCCCAATCAGTTCTTGTGGCGTTCACAGTCTTGGTTAGCACACTCTTTATCTCTCTGTTGGACACTTCAACCTGCCCACTAGTCTGGTGATGATATGGGGTAGCCACCTTGTGGCGTACATCATACTTTGCTAGCAACTTCTCGAAAGCTCTATTACAGAAGTGGGTGTCTCCGTCACTAATAATCGCTCTTAGTGTCCTAAAGCGAGCAAATATGTTCTTCTTCAAAAATCCCACCACCACTCTTGCATCATTAGTGGGCAACACTGTAGCTTCTACCTATTTGGACACGTAAATCCACAGCAAAAAGTATGTACTTATTGCCAAAGGAGCTGACGAAGGGACCCATGAAGTCAATCCCCCAGACATCAAACACTTCCACCTCTTGGATCGGGTTTATGGGCATCTCATGGAGACGGGAAATATTCCCGATCCGCTGACATTCATTGCAGCCTTTCACCCATTAGTGCACATCTTTAAACACTGTTGGTTAAAAGGATCCAGCCTCTAGCACTTTCGCAGCTGTCCTGACTCCTCCAAAATGCCCTACATACGCTGATGCATGACATGCCTGCAAAATAGAAGATTGTTCTTTCTTGGGGACGCACCTTCAAATCATATTGTCAACACATATTCGAAATAGGTAAGGTTCATCCCAATAATACATGCGGCAGTCACGATAAAACTTTTTCTTTTGTATAGAGGAAAGGTCATAGGGAACTACACCACTGGCCAGGTAGTTTGCATAGTCTGCATACCATGACACTTCCTCAAGACTAGTAGCGAGCAGCTGCTCGTCTGGAAAGGTCTCCAGAATATCCTCGACCTCAACTGATATTTTAGCTCCCTCAAGTCGTGATAGATGATCAGCGACTTGGTTTTCTATGCCCTTACGGTTATGAATTTCGAGGTCGAATTCTTACAGTAGCAATACCCAACGAATCAGGCACGGTTTAGACTCCTTTTTCTCAATCAAGTACCTGAGAGCTGCATGATCAGTGTATACAATTACCTTAGAGCCAATCAGGTATGATTTGAATTTGTCGAAAGCAAACACCACAACCAACATCTCCTTTTCAATCATAGTGTAGTTTAGCTGGGCTCCACTCAGTGTTCTACTAGCATAGTAGATTGGATGCATTAGCTTGTCTTTCCGCTGTCCCATCACTAACCCCACTGTGTAGTCACTAGCGTCACATATTAGTTCGAAAGGTTACTCCCAGTCGGGGGCAACAATGATAGGTGCTGTGACCAGCCTCTTTTTCAGCTCCTCGAATGCTACCCTGCAATCATCAAGAAACAAGAAAGGGTGATCTTTTTCTAACAACTTACAGAGGGGGTTGGCAATTTTTGAGAAGTCTCTTATGAATCTCCGGTAGAAACCAGCATGCCCGAGGAAGCTCCTGATTGCCTTGACTGAAGTTGGAGGGGGCAGCTTTGCTATCACATCCACTTTAGCACGATCCACCTCAATTCTTTTGCTTGACACCCGGTGCCCCAAGACTATGCCTTCTTATACCATGAAATGACACTTCTCCCAATTAAGAACCAGGTTAGTCTCGATACACCATTTCAGCACACGAGTCAGATTTATAAGGCACTCATCAAATGAGTTCCCCACCACTGAGAAATCATCCATGAATACCTCCATTATGTCCTCTACCATGTCAGTGAATATGGCTATCATGCACCTTTGGAATGTGGCGGGTGCATTGCATATGCCAAAGGGCATCCTCCGAAAGGCATAAATGCCATACGGGCAAGTGAAGGAAGTCTTCTCTCTGTCCTCTGGTGCAATGGAGATCTGATTGTACCCTGAGTACCCATCCAAAAAACAAAAGTGTGACCTCCCTGCCAATCTATCTAACATCTGATCAAATGAAGGGAAGTGGGAAGTGGTCTTTTCGGGTAGCGAGATATAACTTTCTGTAATTTATGCAAATTCTCCAGCTCGTGACGGTTCTCGTAGAGATCAGTTCATTATTTTCATTTTTAACTACCGTCATGCTACCCTTTTTAGGTACACATTGAACCGGGCTAACCCAGCTGCTGTCAGAGATTGGGAAAATGATTCCCACATCTAACCATTTTATCACTTCTTTCTGCACCACTTCCTTTATATTAGGGTTCAACCTTCTTTGGAGTTCCCTGGAAGGTTTGTGTCCCTCTTCCAGCAGAATTTTGTGCATACAGTAGGCGGGGCTGATCCCCTTTATGTCTGCCATGGTCCACTCAATGACAGTTTTACACTCCTTGAGTACCTACAAGAGTTGTTGTGCCTACACATCTAACAAACTAGATGAGATAATAACAGGTAATGTAGAGTCAGGTCCAAGGAACTCACACCTGAGATGGGCGGGCAGTGGCTTTAACTCCAGCTTTGGTGGCTCTTCGATGGATGGCTTGGGTGGAGGATTTGCTCTATTTTCCAGGTGCAAAGGCTCAAATTCAAGAGTTCTATCCCAGAACCCTCTACTCTCTAATGCCAACACCCATTCGGCCAGTTCTTCTCCATTTACCTCATCTAAATTCATCAGACATTCAGCAAGAGGGTCCTCAATAGTCAGCATATTATCATTAGTCTCTACGATTACATCCACGACATCAATAAGAGAGCAATTGGTGAATTCACTTGGTTGCCTCATAGATTTCTGCACATTGAATGTTATCTCTTCGTCATTCAATCTCATCTTTAGCTTCCCAGTCTCACAATCTATGAGAGCTCTCCCAGTGGCCAAGAACGGCCTTCCCAAAATTATGGGAATCTCTTCATCCACTTTGCATCCTAAGATCACAAAATCTGTAGGGAACACAAATTTTCCTACCTGAATCAACACATCGTCCAGGATACCAGAGGGTCTTTTTACAGTCCTGTCAGCCAGCTGCAACAACATGGACGTGGGTCTAGCTCTTCCAATCCCCAACCTCTTATAAATTGCCAGGGGCATAAGATTTATGCTGGACCCTAGATCGTACAGTGCCTTAGCAAAAACAAAATTACCAATAGTGCGTGCAATTGTAAAGCTCCCTGGGTCAGACAACTTTTCCGCAACTGGTCTAGTCACCACTGCACTACAGGTCTGAGTAAGAGTAACTGTGGCCAAGTCTTGGAAATCGAATTTTCGGGACATCAAGTCCTTCATCATTTTTGCATACCCAGGCATCTCTTTCAAAGCATCAATCAATAGAATATTTACCTGGATTTGTTTCAGCATCTCCAAGAATTTCTTGTATTGCTCGTCTTTTTGGTGCTTAGCCAGCCTCTGAGGGAATGGTGCAGGAGGTCTCTTCTTCCCAATGATTTGGGATTGATCTTTGTCAGCTACCACCTCAACGACTGGTTCCTAGGATGTCTCAGCTTTTTTCTCAATCTCAATCTGAATGTTATTTTCTTCCTGGGTAGGCTGGACTGTCACCTCTGTCAGTTTCGTTGACTCATCCAGCTCAATGGGCATTGGTATGAGTGTCTCAGCGTGTCTGGTTTCTCGAGCCCTCTCTTGATCTACATCCAAATCTCTGCCATTACGTAGACTCACTGCCATCAGCTGCTTCGAGCCTTAATCTTTTGGATTTATCTGGGTATCAGCAGGTATTGTACCATGAGGATGATTGTTTAGAGACATCGAAATTTGGCCCATCTGTACTTCAATATTCTTGATAGCTGAATCGTGTGCATCTACTCTCTCACTAATTTTTGCATTAGACTCAATAACCTTCTGCATCATTGCCTCAAGTCTAGCAAACCTATCTTCCTGCCATCTACCATGCTACTGCTGAGGAGGGTGATACCCCATACTGCTGATTCTGATTATTATATCCCTGTGGCCTTAGGTAAGGTGCCATATTGTTAGGAGGTCTCATACCTCCCATGTTCCCATTGTTGAACTGTGGCTGGACTGGCCTGTATGGCTGATTTTGCTGGCCCTAATTCTGACCACTCTGTCTCTGGCCTCCATAATTAGACACATAGTTCATGTCTTTAGGGTAGTGATGATGATCATGTTTTGCATTCCACTGGTAACCAATTGGCTAACTAATGCAAGATGTGCACAAACCCCCATTGGTAGTATCTACGATGTGTACCTGCTACTTCTGCCTTGACTCTTTCACCTTTTTAGTGAGTATACTCATCTGTGTCAATAAGGTGGCCATATTTTCAGCCATAGAGTTGGATGGATCTAAGGGCACTGAGTGAACCACTGGAGTGATAGGTGCATTCCTGGTTGTCCATCCTAAATTCTACGCCATCTTATCAAGCAGACACTGGCCTTCTCTCCATGTTTTGCTCAAAAATGCTCCACCAGCTGAAGCATCAACAATGTTCTTCACGCTATCTGACGATCCCATGTAAAACCGGTGCCCCAACATCAGATCTGGAATACCATGGTGCAGATATATAACCAGCATCCCTTTGAAACGTTCCCATGTTTCATGAAATGTCTCCATTAGTCTCTGTTTGAAACTCAAAATTTCATCAATTTGTTGAGCAGTCTTGTTGGGTGGGTGGAACCTGTTATGGAATTGCTTGACTAACTCCTCCCAAGTTGTTATGGAATTTATGGGGAGTGAGTTTAGCCAGGTTTGGGCAGCTCCTGTCACTGAGAACAGAAATAATAACAGCTTGATTGCTTCCGGAGTTACGTTGGGCTGCCTTTGAGTTTTGCAGATTGACAGGAAATTTTTCAAGTGCTGTTGAGGATCTTCGACTTGTGACCTCGAAAATAGTCCCTTGTTTTGCAACAAGTGCAACATGTTATTCATGATTTGGAATGATTCAGCCTGTATCTGCGGGACTACAATCACTGTGGCCAGATTTTCAGTTGTGGGCTGTGCCCGGTCATAGAGAGCAGCCTCTGGCACAAGAGGTGCCACAGGTGCTATTGGCGCTGTTGGGTCTACCACGTTGTCCCCCATGTTTGGTTCAATTTGTTCAGTTGTTTGTTGTTGTTTGCTTTTCCGGTTGGCCCGATTCAAGGCCTTGAAAACTTTATCGGGATCTTATAATGCTTCAAATACTTCACCAGTTCTCGATGAGTTTCTAGGCATGCACCTATACAACCAAGTCAACAAACGTTAAAATTTCAATGCAAAGATTGAGTATAGGGAAAACTGACTACACTAAGAATTTTTGTACTTCTTTCAACTGTAAGTGATAACACCGTTAATTCCCCCGCAACGACGCCAAATGTTGATCGCGCCCAACTATGCCTATTAAAAGGACACGCGGACGTTGCAAATATAATCTGAGTATTCATCCCAATGTCGAACCCACAAGGAATCAACTTATCAATTACTTTCGTTGGATTTACTAAATTCTACGGGATCAACTTCCCAAACGTTGTCAATAACAATTGAAGGTGTTTCTACTAACTAAAAATGAAAGTAACTAAGCAACTAAAAACTAACTATGATTAAGTTGTAACCAATTAAGAGAAGGTTCTAAGGTTATGCTTTCCCCTATTGATAGAATCCCTTCCGGTTATGTTTCATGTAGATTCACCAAATCATCTCTATCAATCATGAGCACTCCTATTACCGTAAATCTCTCCCGAGTAATCACGATAATTTACTAGACGCACTCTCCCGAGATATGCTAGCTGGCTTTGTTTATTACAGTTCACTTTAGATTGCACCCAATGCTTCGTTATCCCTAATTCCGCTTTTAAACCCGCAGTTATTGATCCCTCGTATACTTTGGGAGTGGTTTTGTTCAACAACTACCTAAATATGCACTCTCTCCCGAGTTATACACACTAAATAGGCACAACTAATTGAGGATCCTGTCAATTAACTACAATAAACACATGTTGAACAAATAGAGATTAAACTGGCAAACTATATTAACATCACAAGAATTTCATCCTTCGATAGGTTCCATCAAAACCCTAGACTAAGGAATAAAAGAGATAGAAAAACTCTAATGTTTGGTTGATCTTCTTACACTTGTTCTTGCCTCTAAAGTAGTCTAAAAACAAGCATAAAAAAATCTTGGGCGAGTTTCTATAGCTTATAAGGGTTTGGAATAAGTTTTCTCGAAGTTACACTTTGGTCCAAAAATTTCTGACGCGTGAATAGTACACCGCGGTCGCGGCAAGACCGCGGTTCGACTGTGGTGGAAGCTGATCATTCTGCCTTGAGCTTTAGTCTGCCGCGGTTGCACCACAGTTCCACCGTGGTCGCGGTGGAATTTGCTCGCTTCTTTGTGCTCGGGTACTTCTTGCGTGGGCATTTTCTTCACATTATTGCCTCCAAAATACTCCGTGGTGCTTCCTCACTTAGAATATTCCCTGCGAAACAAAAGAACACCATTTAGAGCATTTTGTTGGAAATTTACCTATAAAACAACAATAAAGCATGGTACTATTAAGGTGTAAATATCATCTATATAGCCTAATATCAATAGACTCCGCACAGCCTAGTCTAGACAGAAGAGTTATGCGGACCAGAAGGTTCGTGATGTTTCCTATATGGTTGGAGAGCGGGTTCTGCTTCGGGTTTCACCTATGAAGGGTGTTATGAGATTTGGAAAGAAGAGAAAGTTGAGTTCGAGGTTTATTGGCCTTTTTGAGATATTGAGGCGTGTTGGGGAGGTTGTTTATGAGCTTGCCTTACCTCCCAGCTTGGCAAGAGTTTATCCGGTATTTCATGTTTCGATTCTCCGGAGGTATCATGGTGCTCCATCGTACGTGTTGGATTTCAGTTCAGTCCAGTTAGACAAGGATCTATCTTATGTTGAGGAGCCAATGAGAATATTGGACAGGCAGTTTAGGAAGATGAGGTCAAAGAACATCGCATCAGTAAAGGTTTAGTGGCGGGGTCAGCCAGTCGAGGAGGAGACCTGGGAGACCGAGCAGGATATGCGTTGCCGTTACCCTCATCTTTTCACTATTTCAGGTATGTCTTTATGCTCGTTCGAGGACGAACGAATATTTACGTGTAGGACGATGTGACGACCCGTCCGGTAGTCTTAAGAATTTATGCCCTGATCCCCCATTAACTGCTTTCCCCAAGTTTATTTCTGCTATTTTAATTTGCCGGGATGTTTGGTTTTGATTTTCAGAAAGTTTTAGGACACTTAGTCCTTAAATGAAAGCTTAAGTGTTGGAAAATTGACGTAGTTGGAATAGTGTGAAGACGACCTCAGAATGAAAATCCGATGGTTCCGTTAGCTACGTTGGGTGATTTTAGGCTTAGGGGCGTGTTCAGATTGTGTTTTGGAAGTCCGTAGCTAATTTAGGCTTGAAATGCCGAAAGTTGCATTTTTGATGTTTCTGGTTCGATAGTGAGATTTTGATCCGAAGGTCAGAATGGAATTCTGGAAGTTGGAGTAGCTTCGTATTGTTTAATGTGACGTGTGTGCAAAATTTCAGGTCATTCGAACGAGGTTTGATAGACCTTTTGATCGAAAGCGTATTTTTAGAGTTTTTGGAATTCTTAGGCTTGAATCCAATGAAAAATAGGTGTTTTGATGTTGTTTTGAGCATTTCGAAGGTTGGAACAAGTTTGAATGATGTTTTAGGATTAGTTGGCAGGTTTGATTAGGGTCCTAGGGGCCTCGGGTGTGTTTCGGATGCTCAACGGGTCATTTTTGGACTTAGAGGATTGTAGAAAATGCAGCAGGTCTCCAGTTCTGGTTTCCTTCTTTGCGTTTGCGAGTGGGGTCTCGCATTTGCAAAGAGGAGCTGGGGCTGGTGGAATCTTAACGCTTCGCGTTCGCGAAGCTGAGAGGTCGTATGCCTGCGCATTCGCGAAGAGGGTCCCGCGTTCGCGTAGGTGGGGAAAGTTTGCTACCGCGTTCGCGACAGGGGTATCGCGTTCGCGATGAAGGACATCTGGGCCAAGCGAAGTCGTGCTTCGCGAATGCGAGGATCTTTCCGTGTTCGCGAAGAAGGATTTACCTGGGCAGAATTAAATTTCAAAGTCGAAGGTTTAGCCATTTTTATCAAAACTAGAGTTTGAGAGCTTGGATTTGAACGAGATTTTGAGGGATTTTCAGAGATATCAATTGGGTAACAATTCCTTACTCCTTTTTTCTTGTAACCCATTAATCTAAACATAACTTCATCATTTAATTTTGGATTGGATATGAAAATTGGGGAAAAGTTAGAAGAAAGTTCTTAGACCTAAAATTAGACTTTTGATTGGGAATTTGACCTTAAATTTGGATAATTTTGGTATGCATGAACTCGGGAGAGTGTGAGGATTCTGAAAATATAAATTTTACCTGATTTCGAGACGTGGGCCCGAGGGGCGTTTTTGTCATTTTACCTAATTTTGCGTATTAGCTTAGAATTTCTTTGTAGAAGCAGTTACTTGAAGTGTCATTTAAATTATGCAATTGAATTGAATAGATTTGGGCCATTTGGAGTCGAGTACTCGTGGCAAGAGCATGGTTTCAGATTGATTATTGAGACGGTTCAAGGTAAGTGGCTTGTCTAACCTTGTGTGGGGGACCTTCTCTTTAGGATTGGTATATTTGGTAATTGAAATGCCTTGTACTTGAGGTGACGAGTGCGCACTTGTGCTAATTGTTGGGAATCCGATTTTCATTAAGTAATCACTAGTATGTTTCCTTTCCTGGCCTGTTGTTAGCTTAGTAAAACATGTCTAAGTGACTTAATTGCCTTATTTGCTCAACCTGCCATACCTGAATTCTGTGCAGCATGCTAGGCTAGAATCAGTTGTTGCCTTAATATGAAATTTTCCCATTTCTGTATATTTTCCTGTTGCTGATGTGTATTTATTTTGGGACTACGAATGTGGGATTCCAGTAGATCCCCCTACACAGTTATATGAAACTATGGGAATGCACTCGATAGATTCCCTCAGTACTGGATATTTACATTTGGGACAACACAATGTGATTCCGGTAGATCCCCGCACACTATGAGTTGGACTATGGGACGGGATCCCGGGAAATCCATTAGATATGCACATATGGGACTACAGGACGGTATCCTGGGAGATCCCCGATTGTTATTTTGGTGCTAAGTCGCATTTATTTCCGTGTTTTTCCTTGTCTCTATAATAGTTGTTGTTGCCCTTTTTATGTCCTGTGTTACTTTTACCGTTGTATTTATTTATACTGTTCTGTTCTACACTGTCAAACTTTATATTTTATTTAGCCTCAGTAGGGCCTTGACCTTCCTCATCACTACCCGACCGAGGTTAGGCTTGGCACTTACTGAGTACCGCTGTGGTGTACTCATGCCCCTTCTGCGCATGTCTTTCATGTGCAGATCCAGGTACTGTGACTTAGTCCTATAACCCTTGAGGCGAGACGACTGCTCCAGTGACTTCGAGGTATATTTTTCGCGTCCGCAGACTGAGGGGTCCCTTTCTATTCTAGCTTTTAAACATTTGCCCTTCTGTATTTCTTTTCCTAGTTAGATATTCTGGAGTTAGAGTACTGTGTAGGGATCCTTAGCTTGTGATTCATGGGTTTCCGAGTCTTGGAGGTATGTATTGGTTTCTAAGAGTTAAATATTGTGTATGCCGAGCATCACTTTTAAACACTATTTTATCACTCTTCATTCTGCTTTAATTTGTTTTTATTCCGTACTTTGGTTATCTTCTGCAATTTAGGCTTACATAGTCGTAGAGGACTAGGTGCCGTCACGATGGTTCACGAAGGGCGAACCGTGGTCGTGACAGGATTTTAGTGCTAATCTTTTTATCATTTTCAACCATAAAATGAAGTAGCTGAAGAGAGCACTGGAGCAAAGCCATATATGGTGACATTTTTCAAAAGATTGCTAGCCTAGAAGAAGTGGTTTTGGTGCATGAAGCCCAATTCGAAATCATTCCAACAAAACTTAATGGAGAAAGGCTCAAAAATGTTCAGGCTGAATTAAACAGATATCTATCTATTGAGGAGAAATTCTGGAAACAGAAAGCAGACATGGAATTTTTTAAAGAAGGTGATCAAAATACTAGATTATTTCATGCGCAAGTAAATGGTAGGAGAATAAGACTTTAGCTCAAACGAATACAAAACAGTGAAGGTAATTGGCTCGAGGGTAATGCATCAATTGCAGATGAGGTAGTAAGTTCTTTCAAGAACGGTTTAGGGACTATTGTTCCTTCTACATTTGGTATTATTGATCATGTTCCTCACATGGTAACTATGGAGAAAAATCAGGAACTGGTAAGATAACCTACAAAAGAATAAGTCAAGCAGGCTATTTTTGGTTTAAATGGAGATAGTGCTAGAAGATCTAATGGATTTACTAGGAAGTTCATCCACAACTGTTGGGAGATCATAGGAGATAATGTATTTGCTATGGTTAAAAACCTTTTTAATGGGAATGAACTGCCAAAAGTTTGTTACTCATACAAACTTAGTGTTGTTGTCAAAGAAGAAAGAAGTGGTTACATTCTCAGATATGTGGCCCATCAGTCTTAGTAACTTTATCAACAAAGTATTCTCAAGAGTGATCCATAAAAGGATTGGTAATCTACTGCCTAACATTATCCCTAATGAACAAGCTGGATTTGTCAAGGGAAGGAGCATTGTGGAAAATATTTTGCTCACACGAGAAATAATTACTGATATTAGGTTAAGAGCAAAAGCAGGACCTAATCTGTGAAATGTTTATTGGTGTGGTGTATGGCATAGTATTGAATAACTGGTACTCTATTTTGATAAATGGGCAGCCTTATGGTTTCTTCAAATCTACCAGAGCAGTCAAGTAAGGTGACCAATTTTCACCTATAGTGTTTATACTGGCTGCTGAAGCTATGTCGAGGGGTCTGAATGCCTTACATCTGAATTTATATTTATGTGGATTTGGATTACCAAAGTGGGATCAGTAATCTTGCTTATGTTGATGATACCATCATCTTCTCATCATCAGATGTAGCTTCATTACAATTGATCATGGAGGTATTGAGTGCATATGAAATAGCTTCAGGGCAGACGATCAATTAGGCAAAATCAACAATCTATATGCATCATTCAACAAATGTAGAAGTGGTGAATAAGGTACAAAGGATTATTGGAATAAGAAGGAAGGAATTTTCTTTTACCTATCTAGGTTGCCCTATATTCTATGCTAGAAGAAGAATGGACTACTACCAGGGACTTATCAACAAGGTGCTCGACAAGTTGCAATCATGGAAAGGTAATTTATTGTCTATTTGTGGTAGGGCGATTCTAATATCACATGTCATTCAAATTATGCCAATACACTTGTTGTCAGCTGTGAATCCTCATCCCGTTATCATTAATAAGTTAACACAAACTGTTTGCTCGCTTCTTTTGTAGTAACTCTGTTAGAGGTAAAGGGATGCATTGAGCATCCTGGTACACCTTATGTCAACCACAAGAAGAAGGAGATGTGGGCTTTAGATCACTACATGATGTGTCAAAAGCTTTATTTCATAAATTATGGTAGAAATTTACAACTAAACCTACATTGTGGAGTTCTTTCATGTACCAAAAATATTGTAAGAAATTAAATGCTTTGGTGCTTCCTTGGAGGAATGGATCTCATGTTTGGAGGAAGATGCTTAAGTATAGAGATGCGATTGAACATCAAATCATTTGGCAACCAAAAATTAGGTCTTCACTGTTTTGGTTTGACAATTGGACATGATTGGGAGCTTTGTATTTCATTACTTCACCTGATTTTTTCTATGATGAATCGGTCCACAATGTTTATGATGTGGTGATGGAGGAGTCCTGGGATGAAAATAGACTGCTGAAAATTTTGCCTCATGATTGGGCACTTCATATCATCGAGAATATCAATCCCCCAGCGGCACATAATGAGCTTGATCGACCATACTGGATGTTGGAAGCTAAGGGCAACTTCACTGTTAAGTCAGCTTGGGAGTACCTTAGAAGGAGAAGAGATCCTAGTATTGCATATCAAAATATATGGGTGAAAGGATTACCTTTTAAAATTGCTTTCTTCATGTGGAAGGTGTGGAAAGCCAAATTGTCACTTGATGATTATTTCATGAAGTTGGGATACGTTGTCACTTCAAGATGCTGGTGCTGCCTCAATCCAGATGAAGAAACACTACCTCATGTTTTCTTTAGATCACAGGTTGCCCAATCTGTATGGTACTATTTTCTCTCAAATGCAGGTCTATCAATGGAAGGTTTGTCTTTGCAACAGACAATAATAAAGTGCTGGACTGCACATGTCATCCCTCGACTAAAGCCTATATTTCATGCACTTCCTTCTATTATTTTCTGGGAGCTATGGAAGAGAAGAAACATTTATAATATGGAGAAGTTGTATCAATTAGTAGGGTGATATATCATGTCATCTACACTTCAAGCACTAGTCAAAGTAAGGAAGCCAAGCTTGCAAAATGCCCCACACAAATGGCCAGACTTGCTGCAAATACTCGAGAACTATACTCCAAGATTGAAGATGACAAAGGTATTATGGGAATTGCCTAATCATGGATGGATTAAAGTTAATACTGATGGAGCCTTAAAAGGCAACCCAGACAGGAGTTCGATAGGTTTTGTATTAAGGCATGAAGAAGGAGATGTTAGGTTTGCTATGGGAAAGGAAATTCACAAAGTTACAAACAATGAATCTAAAACTCTGGCTATACTTGAAGTTTTGAAATACTGCATGCAATAGGGTTACATATAGATCTCGATGCAAACTGATTCAATGATGGTGAAAAATATTGTTGGAGGAACTTGGGTTCCACCTTGGACAGTGGTGGATTATGTGGAGGAAATAAATGACCTTATGGAGAGGTGCAACGTTAGAATCACACACATAACGAGGGAGGCTAATAAGCTAGCTGATTACTTGGCTAACTATGCTCTTGATAGTGGTGACATTGAGGTGCATGCGATCGATCAACTGGGGGCACAAGGCAAAAGGGTTGTGACTAGTGACAAACTACAATGTCCATATCTAAGAGTAAGAGTTGCAAGGGGTTAGGAGGTGAGGAGAAGAGAAGTACAAGGGAGAGGAAGATCACTGGAGGCAATATGTATGATCACCATGATTAAATCCTTAGGAAGGAATGGGGGTCTTTTCTTATACTATGTGTTCTTTTTTGCAGGAAAAATTACTGTATCTATGCCTTGCTATTTGATACAAACGCAATGGTTGGTATTAGCACGTTGTGCTCATTCCCTTGAGGGCATATAAGTAGTAAGCACAAGAATAGAATCGAGCTTGGAAGCAAGTTTACAAAGGGAGATTTTGGAAATAGATAGTGTCAACTTGACTTTCACCTATGTCAAACAGTTGATCAATACCCAGTATGCTAAGGTTTGGTATGTACAAACAGCAGGCATCTCAAGTAGAGCAAAGTTTTGGAAATTTATGAGATGCCTGCCCAGAATCTTGGCAATTGAACCATCAGGAGGTTATGGACTTTGGAGTCAACTTAAGGCGACAATAAGTGCACTGCTGAGTAACATCCCAATGCATGTTACTAATTCAACATCCCAGAATTGATTTCATGGTAAATGTTCATTGAGTTATAGCCGGAGTTCACCCGTAATTGGAGCCAAACAGTGCAACAGCAACCTTCTGCACAAGTGTTCGACAGTGGAATCTCTATTTTGTGCGGTGGTTCTGTCATGTTGAGGAACAATACAGGTATACTATTGAGACCAAACACACACACAAGTATACGTGACCTTTAAGTAATAAAGTGACTAGA
The DNA here is from genome assembly GCF_000393655.2 of Nicotiana sylvestris. NCBI lineage: Eukaryota > Viridiplantae > Streptophyta > Magnoliopsida > Solanales > Solanaceae > Nicotiana > Nicotiana sylvestris. The sequence goes on from NC_091064.1 coordinate 40,153,102, forward strand.
AAGTCGGATATCGAACCCACAGAGACTTAGATTAACCGTTAATTAAGCAAACTAAAATTAATTTAATGTCCAAGATAATAAAAACTATTAATTTTCTATTACAACTACTATTGCGAAATTTAAACACGTAACCAAGGGAGATATAGATTTCGGGGTTGTGGTTGGTTTATCAATCCTACCGAGTTCGTAATTACACCTGTAATTAAAATTATCTATGATTGCTAGTTGACCGGATCGTTTATATAAATAGCATATACTATCCGTCTATCCATATATCAATCCTATATTCCTATGGCCTTGAATCTATCATGAATGAATTTAATACGGTATTCAACTAAGTAAGACTATTAGGTATATTCCTATCCTAACCGCGAAATCTTTACCTGAACCACGGGTTCAGAAACAAGTTCTCTCTAATTCTACTCTAATCTAAACATGTCTTTCCCAAGCACAACATAGTTAATAAATTGAACTCAACTGGTGGCCAAACAAATAAGCAATTATGCACAGAATTAGAGAAACAACCAAAGATGATAACTCGAATTAACGTGATATAATTAATAAAATTCAGTATTCATGTCAACCACAACCCTAGAACGTGAAGATTAGCTCCACATAGACATGGTAGCAAAATAACAATTCATCCAAAGAAACGTGAAGATTACTCAGTTTGATGGAAAAAAGATGGAATCTGACGAATTTCAGCCTCCACGGCAGCTCCATGCTCTCCATGGGTCTCAAGTTTCTCTAAAAATGATGTTTGATGACTATTTATGTGTGTAGAGAAAAGACCTGGACGAAATAACCAAGTCCTAAATAAAAAAAGAGACGTAATAGGCTTGAAAAAAAGAGACGTAATAGGCTTGAAATTCGGAGCACGCGAAGCACCTCTCTATAGACCTCGCGTCGCGAGGAAAAACGCGCGGAACTTCTCGCTGCAACCCTTGCGTCGCGCGCTCAAACGCGAGGAAATTTGCTCGCCTTGCCAACTGCTGCTTCGTTTACAATTTTTGATTTCTTCTGCCTAACTTTCCAATTCTTTTCTTTGCTTTCCAATTGTTCTCACGTCAATTTTCTCCCTTGGATCATTTAAATAATTGTCTTCAATCATCACCCAATCATGACATCATAATATTTTTCATCATCAAATAATCACAAACCATTCTTGTAGTGCATAATATACACATAAAATCTCTACTTTGCTCCCAATTTCGTCTTCAGCGTACCTACACATAAAATAAACTTAATTAAGCACATATATAGTATAGCTTATTATTAAAGCACCTATGTCACGACCCAAAATCCATTTAAAGATCGTGATGTTGTCGGACACCACTGTCAGGCAAGCCAACACTAAATAGTTAATTAAATTCTCATTTTAATATTTTTGAACCCATAAATTTCCTTCAATTTAACTAGTAAAAGATGAACTTTACAGAATAAATAATAATATTTTCCACTTTCAATACTGAATATCCCATAATAATCCCAGAATCCTGTGTCACAAGTGCATGAGCATTTACTAGGAAATAAAACAAAATAAAGTACAACATCTGTCCGGGATACAAATTTGGATAGGAAAGAAAAGTACAAACACTCTGAAGGAGACTCTGTTGGCTGCGGATCGTAACATGGAATACTGCTCACCTAAGTCCCTGCATCATCCATGCTGCTGCGTCCCCAAGGCCACTGAACACACATGTGTCTGTATAACAAAATATATAGCAAGTGTAGTATGAGTACGAAAATAACGCACACCCAGTAAGTATCCAGTCTAACCTCGAAGAAGTAGTGATGAAAGGTCGACTCCGACACTTACTAGTGGTGCAATATATGATAATATGACATTCTAATTAAGCATGATATAAAACAATAAGACTCATAAAAAGAAATAACTAAACAAGTCTTCACCATATTTAAGAACCTAAATCACTTCCTTCCTTTAAAACATATGATCACACAAGCAATGAATTTATACCAGTTAAAAAAGGGGCTTCCAGTTCTAGTATCACACACAAATTCCACCGAGGACGTTCGGCCCGATCCAACATAAATATAAATTGTGCACTGTCGAGGGTCCAACGACGTGAACAATAAAATACATATATTAACCTACCGAGACGATCGGCCCGCTCTCATGAGAGTAGTAAAAGGAATTACCCCGCTCGCGGATTATACTTGCGACGCGGTCAAATATAAATTTAAGAAATTACCCCGCTCGTAGATCATACTTGCGACGCGATCAAATATAAATTTATCACTAAGTCATAACCCTTTCTTGATTCTTTTCAAAATAAAGACAATTCAACTTGAAGCTTTCAAATCCTTAAAAATTCACAACTTAGTTCCATTTGATACAATTAACAAACATAATCAAGTAGCGGTGTCCATGAAGCATGGTGTAAACCTAAAACTACCCGGATATAAACAGGAATAGTAGCTATGTACGGACTCTCGTCACCTCATGCATACATAGCCCCCACAAATAGAAGCACATATTGAATTATTTCACCTATGGGGTAAATTCCCTCTTACAAAGTTAGAAAGGAGACTTACCTCACTCCGAAGCTCCATAGCCGGCTTCCAAACCTTTCCAATAATTCAAACCAATGCCCAACGCTCCAAAACTGGTCAATAAATGTGCAAATCCATAAAAATACACTCTAATACTCACAACAATTCAATTTAAACAAATTCCCAACTCCGCTCAAAAAGTTGATAAAATCATCCTCGGGCCCATGTGCACGGATTCAAAAATTTTTCAAGGATAAACTTTACTCATAACCTCACGAACTCAAATATATAATTTATTCTCAATTCCATTCCCAAATTCATGGTCAAAAATCCAAAATACCAAACTCTAGGTTTTCTACCAAAAACCCACAATTTCTACTAATTTCCATCTTTATATCCTTATACAAACCATGTATTTAACTTACAATAAGTGGGGATCACTTACCTTGAATTGCTTGATGAAAATCTCCCCTTGAAGCTCTACAAAATTTCCCAAACCAAAAGAAAAATGGGAGAAAAATGGGCCAAGTCCCCGTTTATAAAAACCCTTCTGCCTAGTGTCATTTCCGTACCTGCGGAATAGTAGCCGCTTATGCGGCGCTTTCTTCGCACCTGCACCCTTTTTCGCTTTTGCAGCCTTCACCTTCGCATCTGTGCGCCCACAGCTGCGCCCAAATGTCCGCTCCTGTGACTCCCCCTACTCCAGTCCATTTCCGCTTCTGCGGCCAATATGCCGCACCTGCAGCCAAAGTTACGCAAGTGCAATTACACCAGAAGCATTAAGCTTAAGAAATTCTTAAGTCCAAAAATTGATCTGTTAACCTTCTGGAATTCACTCGAGGCCCTCGGGACCTCGACCAATTATACCAACACATCCCAAAACACGACACGAACTTGCTCGAGGCCTCAAATCACATCAAACAATGCTAAAATCACGAATCACACTTCAATTCTAGCTTAATGAACTTTAGAATTTCAAACTTCTATATTCAATGCCGAACTACGTCCGATTGACCTCAAATTTTGCGCACAAGTTACATTCGACATTACGGACCTACTCCAACTTCTAAAATTGGAATGCGACCTCGATATCAAAAAGTCCACTTCCGGTCAAACTCCCTAACACCTTCAAATTTCTAACTTTCGCCAAACGACTCCAATATGACCTACGGACCCTGAATCCGCTTCCAGACGCGCTCCCAATACCATAATCACCATACAGAGCTATTCCCAGACCCGAAATCCCAAATGGACATCAATAACACTGAAATGTACTTCAATCAAAATTTATGAAATTCTTCCAAAAATTCTAACTTCCACAATAGGCGCCGAAACTCTCCCGAAACCCGGTCCGAACATACGCCCAAGTCCAGATTCATCATACGAACCTGCTGAAACCTTCAAATCCCGATTCCGAGGTCGTTTACTCAAATATCCAACTTTAGTCAATTCTTCCAACTTAAGGCTTCCGAAATGAAAATTTTCTTTCTAAATCAACTCTAAACTTCCGAAATTCCAATTCCGACCATGCGTACAAGTCATAATACTCAAAGTGAAGCTACTCATGGCCTCAAACTGCCGAACAACGTGATAGAGCTCAAAAGGACCGGTCAGGTCGTTACATTCTCTCCCACTTAAATATACGTACGTCCTCGAATGTGCTAAGAACTGCGCTGGAGTTGTCTGAAATCACTGGTTAACAGCTAGCACAGCTACCCGTGCTACCACAACTCAGTTGAGCACACTAGCTCGAGCTAATCTGAAGATTCCCCCTTTTTCTTAGTCAAATAAGCCTCAGAGCCCAATTTCAACATCCGGAATTCTCTACCATGCTTGCTCCCATCATACGGACACCATATCAATCACTATATGATGCACCAATGCATGATTGCATACCCTTGCTGAATCCACACTATGCACTGCATAACTGACATGACCATAATAACATTCTCTGATAACGATAGCTAAAATTTCATAAATCCGATGCTCACAACACACCTCATGATTCATATAAGTCCTGTTCCAACTCTTGCAATACTGCCATGATGGAAGAGAGGTGTAGAAACTCATAACCAACTGCCAAATCAACAAATCATTGGGTCTATTCTCCTTACCAGAACCTTTACCTCATTATGAACTGAATATCGATAATAACTCTTTAATGTGCCTTATATAAATCCTATCGCACTGATCCCAGGTCCAATAGTCTCGTCTCACCAAGTATAAGCTGCCTAGGCTATAAGCCACCTCAGGCACTGCCAAAAATCTCCTATGATGCCACAATGTGCCAACAAGCCACGAACTCGAATGTGATACATAAGGAAAACGAACTCAGGAAAAGTACTCAACCCGCGTAACTAATTGAAACAACCAAAAATGTATTATGAACCTTCCTTAAAAATGAGAACCAAAACACGCAATAATAGGTATAGGAAATTGTTACTTAAAATCACACTATTGCGGCACACAACCCGATCCAATAAACATACTCATGGCGGTATGTCACCCGATCCACACATAAATTCTATATAAGGAGATACCTACCGAGCTAGAATGCTCATTACTAAAAAATACCCAAATATCGGCCACAAGCACGCTAAGTGCATAATACCATCCATGGGAAGACAGATAGCACCATACGCTGCAAAACTCAAGCACAACTAAGGTGTGATATATGATCTGAATCTCGAGAGCTATCGTGCTCACATAACACCATCGCTTCGCCGAACCTCCACACATATAAAATTTATCAAGCCATTTCACAACTCGCATGACACAATATAGTATTCCATGAAATAGCCGATGATGAAATAAAACCAAACGTCGAATACTCCTCCATAAGGAGCGCTATGCTGAAATGAACACATTCGTCCTAATATAGATCCCACATTAATATTTAGGTCCATCCACGGACCTCAAGCCGATTCTGATCGTACTATACTAGGCTAATAACCTTTCAAGGATCCACAATAACCCTTCTTCCCATGATACACAAGAACAACCGTCGATCTGGAACAAACTTCCATAGTCCATAACCAAATGAGCCGAGCGCCATTCAGGCATAAATTCTCACATGAATGATAGTACAAAAGTCTCCATACTTGGTTCTAATCCTTGATCAATCAAGTAACTAAACGTCACACTTATACAATTTTCCCGTGGGATACGCTCCCATGACCTTCCGCACCAGGTAACAAATATGCACGTCCATACCACCGACCACACTAATGATGTAAAGCAAATAAAGAATTCGCAATCAGTACGCAAAACCTCTTACACAGGACACCGATCTCAGGTACGCTAAAGGAAATACCAGTTGACTCTAACCATCTGAGTCCTTTCTCGCTCATTCGAGCTCGTGCTATTCTTGCCAATTCCAACGGCAACCTTGATCCTCAACTTCCAATCCCCATGCCACTCACTGTGCCTAACATCCCAATACGCGATAGTACAAGAATTTCCTCATAATTCCCGAACCACCAATATAGTAAACACTTCATCATATAGAAACCTTTTACTTAACTCATTTCAAGAGGACCATTGTAACACGTGACTGAATTCTCATATCCACAAGAAATACCAACCTTAAGTAGTTGTCTAAACTACCATAACTCTTTCGGGATCCATCTGCACATAACATGCCATAATACTCGAAATCCTCCAAATAAAATCAGTTACGGCGATCTCCAAACCTCGCGCGTGCCATCACAAATCACATGAGTAACTCAACACGCTGAAGGAGATGATCATTGCCATCATTATACCGATTCAACCATTGCTAACTGATCCGACCTCTCCTAATTTACCCTGGACTTGCCTTAAGAATAATAGTAGCTCAATTCAAAACATAGCAAACTCAATTCGTATTCGTCCCGAGTGACCCCATTTCACGAGACCACATTGTCTCAAAACCCACGAACCATTTCATACCCCCTTTTGCACACATTCACATCTTTAACTGGTACACCCATTCTGATAATTCTTCTATGAGTCCAAAGTTATTTCCTCCCATTCCTCACATACCACACCGCAGACCAGAGATAACGCAAAACACTCCAAGCTCCTTTATTATAATCCGCTGCAAAAACTCGATACTCAACCATACTATGGACCCAAAATCCTTAGGCACCACACTTGAACCTTTGAATCCACTCGGACCGTTGTTGAGAGTTGCCCACTCTGACTTGGTCCCAAATATAATTAACTCCAAGGCTCTACTGGCACATGAACACTCTCTCGAGAAAACACCTGGTTGTATCACCTTTCTTGTGAATCACCTCTACACAAACCACAAATCCTGAGTCTTTCCAAAGCCTTAACATGAATTGGTTAAGGCCAATCAATGCACACATCTCTCAAATCCTTTGCTCTCACCACTGATGTTCTTTTCCCTTAGTCGTAATAACCCATCAATATGCCAATAACCAAAAACCTCACAAGTAGATAACCATACAATCCAATCATAGGTGGTGGGGCTCTCCCACTTAGCTTGAAGCTACCCTTGCATAACCTGGAACCCACCAAGACTATTTCTTCATCGTTGACATAATCTTGCACAATCAACCCGCCAAATACCTTGAAGTACCTTCTGTTAATATCTTATGAACACTCTGAATCACTAGTCACATTTATATATTTGACCTCTTACAAGGTAGCCGGTAGAATTCTTCATAGAAGCTTTATCAACACTACGCGACCGCTAACCTGCTCACAAGAAATAACCCACATGTGGAAATTACGTGCCGACATCTTCCAAATGTTGCTGCACTGGGTATCCTTACTATGAGATCCTTAAACCACCCAGAGCCTATGCTCATTCACCAGTTATACAAGTCCATTCACTCTTTATGGATATCAACTAAAGATGCAACAATACATTCCAATCCAAGTCATGTTGTATCCTCCTTCAAATCAAGCAATTCCCTTCTGTCGTATCAAATCTCCTGCCGTATAATAGCCAATGTTCAAAATCTCCTTGCATAACCTGGAACCCACCAAGACTCTTTCTTCATAGTTGACATGATCTTGCACAATCAACACGCCAAATTCCTCGAAGTACCTTTTGTTAATATCTCATGAACACTCTGAATCACTAGTCACATTTACATATTTGACCTCTTACCAGGTAACCAGTAGAATTCTTCGTAGAAGCTTTATCAACACCATGCGACCGCTAACCTGCTCACAGGAGATAACCCACCTGTGGAAGTTACGTGCCGACATCTTCCAAATGTCGTTGCACTGGGTACCTTTACTATGAAATCATTAAACCACCCTGAGCCTGTGGTCATTCACCAGTTATACAAGTCCGTTCGCTTCTTATGGACATTAGCTAAAGATGCGACAATACATTCCAATCCAAGTCATGTTGTATCCTCCTTTATATCAAGCAACTCCCTTCTGTCATATCAAATCTCCTACCGTATAATAGCCAATGTTCAAAATTAAGTCCGCAGACCAAGTCACTGTCTACCATGAATCCGAAACCACTCCAAACTCTTCTCAAGGTGTGTAGTCATCCTACCACAGAACCCATATGCTTCCCTGTCACTCTCCTACTTTGGCTAACGTTCTTCTTCAAGTAACTGCTCGACCTCTGCTTTTCATTCTTGACTTGATAGTGATTCAACCACCATAAGACACCTCCCGACATGTCCTTCCTCGCTCTTTGCTGCCCAGTTGTTGCCTTAAGTCAAAATCCATATCTATATCATTTGAACCAACAAATCACTAACAAGTTTAAACCCCTTCGAAGATCATCTTTCTTGAGCCATCAATACTAGGAACACCGATTCAATCCTGAATCACCGTACACCGCAATCTCTGATAGCCGCTTGTGCAGCACTATTTCAAACTTCTCTGCCCCGAGTGAATTTGACGAAGACCATAACACCGACGAACTTAACACATTCGGTCAAGGGCGATGGCACCACATTACTGATGAAAATTTTGCTACGCTCGAAAATACCAAATCTCGTCACTCTGCCAACCCAAACCTGAACATTTACAGTTTGATTGTCTTTCTTCGTCGAAAATAAAATACCGAATCTCTGAATCATGCATTGAGTAAACCTCCTTTCAAGTCGTTCACTGGCCCGACACATAGACAAACATCCCACCATCACATCAATACTGTGCGATAACAACTCATGAGCATCATAGCGACCGACGCATAGCCTCAAAGCTCTCAGAAGTACAACTACTGAGCTGAAGTGACAGAATATCCTTCCGTAAGGTGACGACAATAGCCCAATCAACTACGTAGAGAGAAACATCCCGTACCATATCTGTAGTACCATTACAATTCCTCAATTCCCGATTTATAACTAGTGCTTCACGCTACATAAGATTTAATGGGAGGGAAATGAGACATAGGCCTCAAAGGAATCAAATCGCACAATGAGGAATCAAGAAGGGAAGTGCTCCTAACAGTCCTGTAGCCTCTCAAAGAAAAGTATAGACGTCTCTGTACCGATCTACAAGACTCTATTAGACTCGCTCATGACTTGTGAGACCTAAGTGAACCTAATGCTATGATACCATGTTGTCATGACCCAAAATCCGTTTAAAGGTCGTGATGGCACTGGACACCACTATCAGGTAAGCCAACACTAAATAGTTAATTAAATTCCCATTTTAATATTTTTGAGACCATAAATTTCCTTCAATTTAACTAGTAAAAGATGAACTTTACAGAATAAATAATAATGTTTTCCACTTTCAATACTGAATATCCTATAATCATCCCAGAACCTGGTGTTACAAGTGCATGAGCATTTACTAGGAAATAAAATAAAATAAAGTACAACAACTATTCGGGATACAAATTTGGACAGGAAAAAAAGTACAAACACTCTAAAGGAGACTCTGTTGGTTGCGGATCGTAACATGGAATACAACTTACCCAAGTCCCAGCATCAGCCATGCTGCTGCGCCCACAAGGCCACTGAACACACATGTGCCTGTACAACAAAATGTATAGCAAGTGTAGTATGAGTACGAAAATAATGCATACCTAGTAAGTATCCAGTCTAACCTCGAAGAAGTAGTGACGAGAGGTCGACTCCGACACTTACTAGTGGTCCAATAATATGATAATATGAATTTCAAATTAAGCATGATATAAAACAATAAGACTCATAAAAAGAAATAACTAAACAAGTATTCACCATATTTAAGAACCTAAATCACTTCCTTCCTTTAATACATATGATCACACAAACAATGAATTTATACCAGTTATAAAAGGGACTTTCAATTCTATTATCACACACAAATTCCACCGAGGAGTTCGGCACGATCCAACATAAATGTAAACTATGCACTGTCGAGGGTCGAACGACGTGAACCATAGATGCATCTATTAACCTGCCGAGGTGATCGACCCGCTCCCATGAGAGTAGTAGAAAGAATTACCCCGCTCGCGGATCATACTTGCAATGCGGTCAAATATAAATTTAAGGAATTACCCCGCTCGCGGATCATACTTGTGACGCGGTCAAATATAAATTTATCATTAAGTCATAACCCTTTTTTGATTCTTTTCAAAATAAAGACAATTCAACATGAAGATTTTAAATCCTTAAAAATCTCAACTTAGTTCTATTTGATACAATTAACAAATATAATCAAGTAACGGTGTCCACGGAGCATGGTGTAAATCTAAAACTACCCGGACATAAACAGGAATAGTAGCTACGTACAGACTCTCGTCACTTCGTGCATATGTTGCCCCCACAATTAGAAGCACATATTGAATTATTTCACCTATGGGGTAAATTCCCTCTTACAAGGTTAGAAAGGAGACTTATCTCGCTCTAAAGCTCCAAAGTCGGCTGCCAAGCATTTCCAATAATTCAAACCGATGCCCAATGCTCCAAAACTGATCAATAAATGTGCAAACCCATAAAAATATACTATAATACTCACAATAATTCAATTTAAATAAATTTCTAACTCCACTCGAAAAGTTGATAAAATTGCCTTCAAGCCCACGTGCTCGAATTTCGAAAATTTTCTAAGATAAACTTTACCCATAACCTCACGAACTCAAATATATAATTTATTCTCAATTCCATGCCCAAATGCGTGGTCAAAAGCCAAAATACCAAACTCTAGGTTTTTTTTATCAAAACCCCACAATTTCTACTAATTTTCATGTTTAAATCCTTATACAAATCATGTATTTAACTTACAATAACTGAGGATCTCATACCTTGAGTTGCTTGATGAAAATCTCCCCTTAAAGCTCTCCAAAATCGCCCAAACCAAAAGAAAAATGGGAGAAAAATCGGCCAAGTCCCCATTTATAAAAACCCTTCTGCCCAGCGATAGTTCCGCATCTGCGGAACAGTAGCCACTTCTGCGGCGCCTTCTTCGCACCTGCGCCCTTTTCAGCTTCTACGGACTTCGCCTTCGTACATGCGATCCCGCAGGTGCACTCAAATGTCCGCTCTTGTGACTCCCACTGATCCAGTCCATTTTTTCTTCTGCGACCAATCTGCTGCACCTGCGGTCTCGCACCTGTGGCCAAAGTCACGCAGGTGCGATTACACCCGAAGCATTACGCTTCAAAAAATTTTAAGTCCAAAAATCGATCCGTTAACCTTCTAGAATCCACCCGAGGCCCTCGGGACTTCAACCAATTATACCAACACCTCCCAAAACATGACACGAATATACTCGAGGCCTCAAATCACATCAAATAACGCTAAAATCACGAATCACACTCCAATTCAAGCTTAATGAACTTTTAGAACATCAAACATCTATATTCAATGCCAAACCCTATCAAATCACATCTGATTGACCTCAAATTTTGCGCACGAGTCACATTAGACATTAAAGACCTACTGCAACTTTCGGAATCCGATCCCGATATCAAAAAGTCCACTTCCGGTCAAACTCCTCAAAACCTTCAAATTTCTAACTTTTTCCAAACGATTCTAATATGACCTACGGACCTCCGAATCCACTTCCGGGCGCGCTCCCAATACCAGAATCACTATATAGAGCTATTCCCAGACTCGAAATCACAAACGGACATCGATAACACTGAAATGCACTTCAACCCAAATTTATGAAATTATTCCAAAAATGCTAACTTCCACAATAGGCGCTGAAGCGCTCCCAGGTCATCCAAAACCCTGTCCTAACATACGTCCAAGTCCGGAATTCTCATACGAACCTGCTGGAACCTTCAAATTCCGATTCCGATGTCATATACTTAAAAATCCAACCTTAATCAATTTTTCCAATTTAAGGCTTCCGAAATGAGAATTTTCTTTCCAAATAAACTCTGAACTTCCGAAATTCCAATTCCGACCACGCGTACAAGTCATAATACCCAATGTGAAGCTGCTCAGGCCTCAAATAACCGAACGACGTGGTAGAGCTCAAAACGAATAGTCGGATTATTACAACCTAAATGTATGGTAAGTAATGCACTAAAATACAGAATTATAGCCAAACATCACTACCCCACACTTAAATGTTGCTTGTCCTCGAGTCAACTAACAGTTCACACTATCCTTGAGCACTTTATTTTTACACAATTGAGACACACTACATCAATGACCATGGTTTATAGCAACAAATAGCAACAATTAAACCTTAGCATATGCAATCAAATACACTTTTCTTTTTCCTATGCCAAACTTCAAAAATATTCAAACAAATACAACATGCTCATAACAATCATAGCCTCAAAAACCAACTCAATGTCATAATGCACTCATGGCTTGAACACCCAACATCATAGAGAAAAGTCTAATAACGTTACGTATCCCTTGTGAAACCATGTGCCCTCACAACAAGAACAAGAGAGTAAGTTGAATCCATACATTCAAATCAAATGCTCAAATATATTTGAAGGACTCATATATATCAAAGAAAATCTCTCACTCTCACAAAAGAAGTCACATGCATGCAATTGTCATCATAGACTTGCCCTGAATATAAATCTCTAGTAATACAGGCTCACTCAGTCTAAAATCAATTATAACTTTTTTATGGTTGTAATGTGGGCTAAGGGACGAGAAGGGTATATTTAGGAATAATGTCTAACCCTCCTAAGTAATTTAACACATCACATAATCATCTGTAATCGCAAATTCTCCAATCCTAATCTTAATTTCACAACTAAAATTATCCCTAACAACGTTCCCTATTTCTTTAGGCACTACTTTAATTCATACCCACTAGAAAGAACAATATATCAATTTATTCATCTAAATTTTTCCTTTTTTTTTCCCCAGATTATTTTCCTTTACAATTTTTGCTAGTGGTGTATTTTTTTTACAAAATAAATGCACCTTTTTTCCCTTTGTTGGTTCCACTCGAATGCAACCCAAATTCCCTCCTTACTTCTTTTAGCACTCATTTCATAATTAAGGTGCTTTAAGAGGTAAAAGGATTAAAACAATGTTAATTAAGAATAAAAAGGGTATAGGCTTATAATGTGGGTGCCAAATAAAAATCTATAAGCTCAAAAGGAGTAACTAGAGATAAATTTTATTTGTGATAAGCACTAAGCTCAAAAAGATCAAAGAAGGCCTAAAAGCATTTTTTTCTAACCGAGAATCACCTAAAATTTTGCTTCGATCACATACCGACAAGTTCTAGACACAACTACAACACATGGACTACACAAAAAGCTCTCCACGCATGGCATATGACTAACTAAGGAAGGTCCTATTCCGACTCTCAACAAATGGAAGTATTCACGGAGCCACGAGATATTAATCATTAAGCATAAAGTGAACATAAGTCAAGAAAATCAGAAATAGGTGTCACAAAACATGCTTTCTAGTATATAAAGGCATCAAGATCAACTTTAAAATATAGGGAAGATACTACACATGTCAAAACCTAAATATGTTATTATCAAACAAGTCAAGGCACCTATGAATCTCATCTTTATTCTTCCATTTATTCCCTAAATTCTAATCTACTCTAAAAAAATAAAATAAAATGAAAAACTAGTACCCCGTTCAAACTACATCCCATAAAAAGAATCAAGGCGCTAAGAAAAACTACGGGAGATTATTACTACCTAAAGGAAACTAGAAGACATATTTTTAGATTTTTGTTTAGATTTTAATCCCTCTAGAAAACTGTCTATGAGATCCATCGTCGGGAAAAGTTCAATTGTTTTTGACTGTTTTTTTTTCTGATTTTTCTTTATTTAAAAAAATAAAATAAAATAAAACTACTAAAATACTACACAACTAAGAAAACAAAAAAAATAAAAAATAAGAAGCTAAAATCAAAATAAAAAGATAATATTTTTCTAACATACCACTACTAATTATCTGTTACATCTCGCATTTTTATACGTTAAAGTTTCGTCTTCAGTTAATCGATGTAGACTCGAAGATGAGATTTCCTTGAGATTATAAGAATTAGGATATTTCAAATACGTGGTGAGTAAATTCGTGAAGGAAAGAAGGCACGCAAATAAAAGAAAATGATTTTCATTGAAGGTTGTCGATTTGGGATAAAATATGGGCCGAGTGATAATACCCGATATTTTTGAACTAGTACCATACAAGGTACCATATGACCGTGATAACATGATGTATAAAGTGTATTAAAAATAAGTAGAATTTTTAGGTAATTTGAGATAATTCCTAGTTATACGGGTAATTGATTAATTACCGGGTAACAGGATATTACCTAATTAATTAATTGATTATTGAATAATATTAAAATCCCACCCCACCCCACGTGGCTGCAAGCCACTAAATCAAGCAAATGATGCTTAGTCAGTTTTGGTTAAGTGGCAAAATAATGTATTAAGTGCAAGACACTTCATTTCTATTCTTGAATAAAAAGACTTGGAAAAGTAGTGTGTTATATACAAACACTTCATTTCTCCTGGTGGATACAAAGACTACAGAACGTTAGAAATTCTTTCTAGTTTTCAACAAGGTTTCTTGCAATCAAACGATTCAAGCAAGAATTATTAGGATTATTAGGACCTTAGCTCCGTAAAAGTTTGCAGTTCTAACGGAGTACGGTGTAATTCTTTCCAAGAATATTATACGAATTTTTTCCTATTCCAGGTAATTTAAGGCTAATCCTTCTTTATTTTGACATGATCCACGTAACGATACGTAAATTTAATATTAGTCCATAAGTGGTTCTACTCTTAGTAGTTAAGGATGTCTATGTTATTCATTCCGGTAAAGTGAGACAAAAGTGAATAAAACAGGATATGATAATTATGGTTAAAGGAGCACATAAAATGGAACCCATTATGCCAGCCAAGAAGCACGATATTCTATTTATTAAACTTTGCTTTGCTTTTATTACGAGTCCTAAAACTGTTAGAATATAGGAGGGTGAATGTGATTTGTGAATATTCTGTGGCTTTTATATAATGGAAGTTAATGTTTTTATGCATCTTTATGCATTTACCACCGAGCTATGGCTAGTTGGGCAGTTACACATCTATCATCGAGCTATGACCGGTCGAGCAGTTACCACTGGTTGGGCAGCTATGCATTTACCACCGAGTTACGGTCGGTCGGGCAGTTACCACTGATTAGTTGGGCAGTTAACGTCACGAAAATAAGGTAACTAGAACTATTATATTGTAGTTTTATTTTATATGTACGAGATGGGATTTATTCTATATGTTACTGCTCTCAGTGGCAAGTCAGAAGTTATAAGTTGACTCTTATCTTTCCCTGAGATAGTATTTTATTATTATTACGTTTTATTGCTGCCTTACATACTCGGTACATTCTTCATACTGACGCTCCTTTTTCTAGGGCACGGTGTTTCATGCCACGCATGTGTAGGTAGGCGAGATGAGCATGTGTAGGTAGGCGAGGTGAGGACCATCCACTGTAGGCTGCCTCCAGATATCAGCTTTTGGTTGGTGAGCTCCACAACTTCCTGGAGTATTGCCGACTCACGTTCTATACATGTTACTTTGTTTTATGAGGATGTCGGGGACCCTGTCCCGTCTTATATGTTATGGTCATATTTTCTTAGAGGTTTTTCAGACAATGTCATGTGTATAACTTTAGGTATGACATGTCAACGGCCATGTCCGCCCCTATGTATCTATATAAATCTTTTTCAATTAGATATGTTAGTTAAGTTCTAATATTGTTAACTATATATATAAATTTGGCCTATCATGGCCGTGACGAGTCTCATAGAAAAAAAAAAGATAAGGTACATGGCGCTCGGTTGAGTAGGCACCAGGTGCCCATCGTGTCCCTCTAATTTGGGTCATGACAAAGTGGTATCAGAGCAGTTCTGTCCTAGGGTTGTCTACAAGCCGTGTCTAGTAGAGTATTGTTTATAAATGTGTGGTGCACCACGTTGTATAAACAAGAAACTACAGGGCATTTAGGGACCGGTTACCCTTCCTTCTTGATATTAGATCGTGCAATAGAGCAAAGTCATAGGGAATAGAGCCCTGGACGTTTGACTTGTTTTATATATGCAACAATGCCTATGACCAGGAAAGCTACAACTAGTCAAAAGGGTAAAGTAGTGGCAGATGAGGGCATGAGTAGAGTACCAATATCTAGTAAGGGCCAAAGTGAGGCCCGGAGGGGAAATACAACACCCTCGCATAATTCTTCGATTTTACCAGCACCCAAGGAGATGAGGAGGAACCCAGTACCCCCACCTATTGTTCGGGATGAGGATATGGATATGCGGAGTGAAGTACAATTGTTGACTAGATTGGTAGCCGCTTAGGCTCAGCGCCAGGTAGGTACAGGTGTTGGTCACGTTAACAAGGTTATTAGCGCGAGAGTTCGAGACTTCATCAACCTGGACCCTCCAGTGTTTACCGGATCCAACAAGGATGAGGACCTGCAAAACTTTATTGATAGGATGCAGAGGACTTTGAGGGTGATGCACGCATCAGACACTGAGTCAGTAGAGTTGGCCTCTTACCGATTGCGGGATGTTACAGTTCAGTAGTATGAAACTTGGGAATTGTCTAGAGGGACAAATGCATCTCCAATGGTATGGGAAGAGTTCTCAAGGGCTTTCTTGCATCATTACTTGCCAGCAGAGATTTGTCAGGCAAGGGTAGACAGGTTCTTGGCTCTTCAACAAGGGAATATGAGTGTGCGGGAGTATAGCCTCTAGTTTGATTCCTTGGGGAGGTATTCCCCCTCGATTATGGCTGAAATGAGTGACTGAGTGCACCGGTTTGTGGTAGGACTTGGGCCGCACTTAATTAATGAACGATTTATGGCCGCTCTGCTTGATGGTATGGATATTTTCCGCATCGAGGCTTGTGCTCAGAATTTGGAGGCTCAGAAACGACAGCAATACGAGAATCGTGATGAGGTTCAGCATACGAAGGTTAGGTCTGCTAGGCAACTTGAGGATTTTTCGGGCGATCCTATGTCACCATACCCTGTTGAAAGTGTTTGACAGTTACAAAAGCCATATTATGATGGATCTGTCTATTCTGAGTAAGGTCAAGGTTCGAGAATTTTAGTTTTTCAAAATTGGAGGGATTCAGCGCAGATGAGGGTGCCCCCTCCGCGGTGCAGTCAATGCGGTAGAGCTCATTCTGGACAATGTCGTTAGGTATCTATTGTATGCTATACCTATGGAGACCCTAGTCATTACATGAGAGATTGTCCTATAAATGACAGAAGCGGGATAGTTCATCCCTCTAGATCTATAACATTGTCCTCCTCTTTAGTACCCCCTCAAGAGCGAGGCCCGCAAGCATCAGCTGGTAGAGGTAGAGGCAGGAGTGGAACATGTAGCTCCGACGGTAGTCAGAACCGCATACATGCTTTGGCAGGTCTTCAGGACCCAGAGGATACACCGGATGATGTGTTAGGTACTATTACTTTGGGTAATGTTCGATCTTATTAATGCGGATTTTCCAGTTAATATGATAAATATAAGATTGATTTGGCATTACATCTGAAGGGTTAAGGGAAACCAAGGCCAGCTTGAAAGCAAAGAATGAACCCGTTTATTAAGATTACAACTAATAGATGTCAGTGCCTAGAAGATAGATTAACATAATCATAGGTGATGGAAGGATTAGGAAGTAATTTTAGGGAGGGATGACGTCCAGATCCTGTGAGAGCCTTATATTTGTTTCATTGGAGTATAGACCAGGAAATATATACATTTATAATTGATGAGTATGTATGTACATCTTGCAAGTTTAAGATTCGAGGACGAATGTTTCTAAGGGGGAAGGATGTTACGTCTCACATTTTTATACGTTAAAGTTTTGTCTTTAGTTAATCGATGTAGACTCGGGGATGAGATTTTCTTGAGATTATAAGTATTAGGCTATTTCAAACACGTGGTGAGTAAATTCGTGAAGGAAAGAAGGCAAGCAAATAAAAGAAAATGAGTTTCGTTGAAGGTTGTCGATTTGGGATAAAATACGGGCCAGGCGATAATACCTGATATTTATGGACTAGTACCATACAAGGTACCATGTGACCATGATAGTATGATGTATAAAGTGTATTAAAAATAAGTAGAATTTTTAAGTAATTTGAGACAACTCTTAATTATGGGGGTAATTGGTTAATTATCGGGTAACGAGATATTACTAGGTTTTCAACAAGGCTTCTTGCAATCAAACGATTCAAGCAAGAATTATTAGGACCTTAGCTTCGTAAATTTTTTCGGTTCTAACAGAGTACGATGTAATCCTTTCCAAGAATATTATACGGATTTTCCCTACTCAAGGTAAGTTAAAACTAATCTTTCTTTCTTTTGGCATGATCCACGTAACGATACATAAACGTAATATTAGTACATAAGTAGTTCTACTCTTAGCAGTTAAAGATGTCTATATTATTCATTCCGGTAAAGTGCGACAAAAGTGAATAGAACAGGATATGATAATTATGCTTAAAGGATCACATAAAATGGAAGCCATTGTGCCAGCCAAGAAGCACGATATGTTAATTATTGAACTTGGCTTTGCTTTTATTACGAGTCCTAAAATTGTTAGTATATAGGAGGGTGAAAGTGATTTGTGAATATTCTGTGGCTTTTATGTAATGGAAGCTAATGTTTTTTATGCATCTTTATGCATTTACCAACCAAGCTATGACCGGTTGGGCAGTTACACATACCACTAAGATACGGCCGGTTGGGCAGTTATGCATTTAACACTAAGCTACGGCCGGTCGGACAGTTACCACTGATCAGTTGGGCAGTTAACGTCATAAAAATGAGGTAACTAGAACTATTATATTGTAGTTTTATTTATATATACAAGATGAGATTTATTTTATATGCTACGACCCTCAATGGAAAGTCAGAAGTTATAAGTTCACTCTTGTATCTCCCCGAGATAGTATTTTATTATTGTTACGTTTCATTGCTGCCTTGTATACTCGGTACATTCTTCGTACTGATACCTCTTTTTCTGGGGCGCTGTGTTTCATGCCACGCAGGTGTAGGTAGGCGAGGTGAGGACCATCCACTGTAGGCTGCCTCCAGATATCGGCTTTTGGTTGGTGAGCTCATATCTTCCTGGAATGCTGTCGAGTCACGTTCTATATATGGTACTTTGTTTTATGAGGATGTCGGGGACCCTGTTCCGTCTTATATGTTATGGTTATGTTTTCTTAGAGGCTTTGCAGATAGTGTCCTATGTATAGCTTTAGGTATGACATGTCAATGGCCTTGTCGGCCCCTATGTATCTATATTAATCTTTTTGAATTAGATATGTGAGTTAAGTTCTAATATTGTTAATTATATATATAGATATGGCCTATCATGGCCATGACGAGTCTTATAGAAAAAAAGAAGATAAGGTACGTAACGCTCTGTTGAGTAGGCACCAGATGCCCGTCGTGTCCCTCTGATCTGGGTCGTGGCATTATCTAGAGGAATTCTCCCACCCCACACTTAAAGGAGTGCAGTGTCCCCAATGCACAAATAAAGTAAAATAATAATGAGGGTGGACAAGAAACTCCTTGAAAGGCCAAAGACCGAAGCACTAGCGGCTCACGGGATACTCAGACTTCCCCCCAGACATGGTCCTTTGTGTGGGCACCCCACACTTACTTCTCACCACCAAACTCGCTTTTGCACTCTTCCTCTGGCTTTGCTCCCTATGCTTGTAATCCTACAAAATAAAAACAAACACTACAAAACTAATATAATAAAAATAAAATAAAGGAAAGCAGTAAAGTTGGCTTGCCTCCCAACAAGCGCCTGATTTAACGTCGCGGCATGACTTGAACCACTTTTTCTCCACCTTGAACTTATGACTTGTACCCCTAACATGACATCCAGTCTGCGACTATGCTCCAGTGGTTGGGCTATAAGTATAACTAGGCCTAGTAATAAATTTTCCACTTTACACTTTTTGGCCTTTAGATGAGGTATGTAATTGTGTCTCTGTGGCACGATAAATTCCATAATGTAAGCACCTTGTTCCCCGTCCCTTGGCTCCTCCAAAGGCTCGAATAACTCAATTCTCATATCATCATCCAAACACAATGTTGAAAAATGGATGGAATGAGGACCAATGCGCCCCCAACTCCAGAATTGCTTCACTATTTACATCCTCATATGTACACACATTAGAGTCTTCAAATATAATATTATCTACTTCCTCACATGACTCTGGAGTGCTTTCCTCAACATGGACATTATCAATAAAAATATGATCTAATGCTTGGTATTCTCGTTTTAGCTCCTCAATTTGGTCTCGAAGATTATTTTTCCAGTTTCATACAACTCATTATTAAATTGTTGGGCGTTGAATGCATCAACTTTTGCACTCAAATTTGCATCCAAGTTGTGCAAAGCCAAGCCAAACTTATCAATTTATTGTGCTAGATCAACTCTCTCCTTTGACCAATCATTTACTAAATTTGTTAGAAGATAACGTCGTTCCGCATATTCTCTCAACCGTGAATATCTGTCTCAATACCAATCCTTACTCCTATATTCAAATTCAGACCTCCCAGAGTTCATGTCATGACAAGCCCAAAAGCACGGCCCATAAAATTCTTCTGTCAACCAAGCGTCTTCATCAATAACCTTACCTCCATATATTTCATCCCCAGGTGTCATGTTGAGAGAACTATGAACACATTAAAAGAAAAATCAAATTGTTATAAAAATAAAAATATTTACTAAAAGAAAAAAATAAACAAAACCTGTAAAGATAAAAGTAAAAGTCTAATAAGAAAAATAACTAAATAGGAAAATTTAAAACTTGAACAGAAATCAATTAAAAGCTAAACTTAGATAAACAATCAATAACTAAGCCCCTGGCAATAGCACCAAAAACTTGTTGGGACCAAACACACACGCAAGTATACGTTGCCGTCAAGTAATAAAGTGACTCGAATGTCGGATGTCGAACCACAGAGACATAGATTAACCGTTGACTAAGCAAACTAAAATCAATTTAATGTCCAAGATAATAAAAACTATTAATTTTCTATTACAACTACTATTGCAGAATTTAAAAACGTAACTAAGGGAAATATAAATTTCGGGGTTGTGTTTGATTTATCAATCCTATTGAGTTCATAATTACACCGGTTAAACAAAATTATCTATGATTTCTAGTTGACCGGATCATTTATATAAATAGCATGTTCCCACAATACTATCCGTCTATCCATAATATATCAACCCTATATTCCTATGGTCTTGAACCTATCATGAACGAATTAATACGGTATTCAACTGAGCAAGAATGTTAGGTATATTTCTATCCTAACCGCGAAATCTTTTCCCAAGCCACAGTTTCAAAAACAAGCTCTCTCTAATTCTACTCTAATCTAAATACGGCTTTCCCAAGCATAGCATAGATAGTAAATAGAACTCAACTGCTGACCAAAAAATTAAGCAATTATGCACATAATTAGGGAAACAACCATAGATGATAACTCGAATTAATGTGATTTAATTAATAAACTTCAATATTCATGTCAACCACAACCCTAGAACGTGAAGTTTAGCTCCACATAGACATGGTACCAAAATAACAATTCATCCAAAGAAACGTAAAAATTACGCAGTTTGATGGAAGAAAGATGGAATCTGATGAATTCCAGCCTCCACGGTAGCTCCGTGCTCTCCCTAGGTCTCAAATTATTTTACAAATGATGTTTAATGACTATTGATATGTGTAGGGAAAAAGGTCTAGACGAAATAAGCAAATCCAAAACAAAAAAAAGAGACGTAATGAGCTTGAAACCCGGAACACGCAAAGCAACTCGCCACAGACATCGCGTCGCGAGGCAAAACGCGCGGAACTTCTCGCTGCAACCCTTGTGCCGCGTGCTCAAACGCGAGGAAATTTGCTCGCCTCGCCTGCTGCTGCTTCGTTTAAAATTTTTGATTTTTTTGCCTAGCTTTCCAATTTTTTCCTTTGCTTTCCAATTGTTCTCACGTCAATTTGCTCACTTGGATCATTTAAATAATTTTGTTTTCAATCATCACCCAATCATGACATTATGTCACGATCCTAAATCGATCCGGTCGTGATGGCGCATATCGTGATACTAGGTCAGCCGACACATTCACAATTAAATCCACATTTCATTTAAACCTTAAGAAAAATCATTTTTCAACTGAAATCTGATAAAGATATAAATCTAAAATCAAACAAAGCGAAAAAATACAAGCCTGACCTCGGGTGTCACTAAGTCATGAGCCATGATACAATAGTTCCGAAATAAAACAAGACCAAATAGTCTGAAAATAGAAACAAAGTACTAATAGGAAGATAGAGAAGTAGAAAAGCGGAACTGCAAATAGCTAAGCAGCTACCTCGCTATCTCCGTGAAGTCCGCATCCGGAATAGTCAACAGCCGTTACCGTGCCCTGAGATACCTGGATCTGCATACAAGGTGCAGGAGGTAACGTGAGTACACCAACTCAGCAAGTAACAAGTCCAAACTATGGACTGACAGGTCGCGACGAACCAAACCTCAATAGGTAATACAATTAAACTATACAGAAAAGTAGGCATGCTTGCAGTTCAAGTATAAAACTCAACAGTAAATGAATACAATCTGAATAGTACAAAGTATAAAGCTCAGCAAATTTCTATGTACCAATGCACAGAAAGCATGGAAAATGTACTATGTACCTTCACTCACAAGTGCTCAACCACTCGGTACTGTATATGGCCATTCGGCCCTGGGAAGATCCATCCCGGAATATATATACATCACTGACCGCAGTCATCCAGTACCAAGGAAGGCCATTCCAGCCCTATGGAGAAGATCGATCTCCAGGTATAAATACTTCGGATAAGATCCATGTCCAAGGAAGATCCATCACTCAATATCATCAACTGCGCTCACTAGGGGTGTAAAAACTCTGGAGGGGATCCTTTCAGCCCAAGCGCTATAGCAAGCCAACGAAGGCATAATCAATATCTCACTGCGGTGTGCAGCCCGATCTGATACTGTCACTCAATATCAGGCTCTCGGCCTCACTCAGTCATCACTCTCCAGTCTCACACACACGGGCTCAAAATGTCATGATACAAGCCCGAAACAATGATATGATGTGCCAAATAACAACAATCAAGACTGAGACATGATATAATATGTATGAACAAGACGGATTATAGAATAACAATGAAGCTAATGATATGATAGCAAGAAACGACCCCTTGGGTCTCAACAGTATCGGCGTGAAGCCTTAACATGATAATTAGCATGATTTACATCTCGTTAACTTAATCACATAATCACATAATCATAACACATATATCTACAAGAAAGAGTCACCAAGCGGTGCCATGGAATGCCTTAGGCCACAATTTTCACGGTGCACGGCCACACGCCCGTCACTTGGCATTGGCATCATCTCAATAGTAATCATAGAACACATAGTTCGGGGTTTCGAACGCTCAGAACCAAGTTTGGAAGCGTTACTTACCTCAAATCAAGCCAAAACTCTAGCCCGCGATGCCCTTGCCTCTAGATTTGGCCTCCAAATGCTCCGAATCTAAGCAAAATCAGTATCATACCATTAATACAGGCTAAAGGAACAAAACCCAAGCGAAAATAATCAAATCAACTCAAAAATCCTGAAATTGGCCAAACCCGACCCCCGGGTCCACATCTCGAAATTCGATAAAAATCACATCACTAAAATCCTTATCCTCCCACCAATCTATACATACCAAAAACATCAAAATCGGGCCTCAAATGGCCCCTCATATCACAAATTTAAGCACTCCAATTTCAAGCCCTAATTTCTCAAATTTTCACCCTTAAATACCAAAAATTTCTTGCTTAATCAACTTAAAATCACCATAGAATCGAGTTTTAGGTTCAAGAAACTTACCTCAATAAAACCCCCCTTGATTCCCTCTTCAAAGCCCTCCAAAAAGCTTCAAGTCCGAATAGGAATGGTGGAAAATAACCCAAATTTCGCGAAGTTCACCTTATATACTTTCTGCCTAAGCATCTCGCACCTGCGGCCCATTTTCCCGCATCTGCGGACCGCTTCTACGGTCCAGACCACCGCATCTGCAACTTCCACTTAATCTATCAGAACCGCTTATGCGATCACCCTAACGCACCTGTGGTCTCGCAGGTGCGCTCCACCTTCTGCACCTTTGGTTCCTGCTCTTCTCTGCCTTGGCCGCACCTGCTGTCCTTCCTTCGCTTCTACGGTCTCGCACCTGCGGTTCCCACTTCGCAGGTGTGGATATGATAGAACCAGCAGCTTCAGCTACATTCTCAAATTTCCAAGGTACCTCAACCTAAAATACAAAAGAGTCATATACCACTATTCAAACTTATTCTAACCTTCGGAACACTCAAAACAACATCGAAACACCCCTATCAAACCTCACCCTCGGATTCAAGCCTAAGGATTTCAAAACTTCTGAATTCCGCATTCAATCCAAAAACCTATCAAACCTCACCCGAATGACCTGAAATTTTGCACACACGTCAAAAATGACACAACAGACCTACTCCAATTTCCGAAATTTCATTCCGATCCCGATATCAATATTTCCACTGCCGACCGGAAAGTGCCAAATTTTCAATTTCGCCAATTCAAGCCTAAATCTACCATAGACCTCCAAATTACATTCCGAACACGCTCCTAAGTCCAAAATCACCTAACGAAGCTATCTGAACCATCAACATTCACATATGAGAACTTCTACACATAAGTCAACATTCGATTGACTTTTCCAACTTAAACCTCCAAATAAGAGACTAAATGTCTCATTTCACTCCATGACCACTCCGAACACAGAACAACCAATACGATATGATGAAATATAGCTGAATAACACATAGGAAAACACAAATGGGAGAAATGGAGCGGTAACTCATGAAATAACCGGTCGGGTCATTACATCCTCCCCCTCTCAAACAAACATTCGTCCTCAAACGAGTCAAGAAACATACCTGAAACCTCAAATAGGTGAGGATATCTGCTCCGCATCTCCTGCTCGGTCTCCCAGGTAGCCTCCTCCATGGGCCGGCCTCTCCACTGCACTTTCACTGAAACTATATCCTTTGATCTCAACTTTCGAACCTGACGCTCCAAAATAGCCACTAGTTCCACATCATAAGTCAAATCACCGTCTAACTTAACCGTACTGAAATCCAAAACATGAGACATATCTCCAATATACTTCCGGAGCATAGAAACATGAAATACTGGATGCACACTCGACAAGCTGGGTGGCAAGGCAAGCTCATAAGCCACCTCCCCAATCCTTCAAAGCACCTTAAAAGGACCAATGAACCGAGGACTCAATTTACCCTTCTTCCCAAATCTCATGACACCCTTTATGGGTGAAACCTTTAGTAGAACCTTCTCCCTAACGATATAAGACACATCACAAACCTTCCTATCAGCATAACTCTTCTGTCTCGATTGCGCTGTACGAAGCCGCTCCTGAATTACTCTCACCTTGTCCAAAGAATCCTGTACTAAGTCTGTCCCCAAAAGCCTAGCCTCGCCCGACTCAAACCAACCAACTGGAGATCTACACCGTCTCCCACAAAGCCTCATATGGAGCCATTTAAATACTCGATTGATAATTGTTGTTATATGCAAACTCCGCGAGCGATAGAAACTGATCCCATGAACCCCCAAAATTAATGACACAAGCACGCAACATGTCCTCCAATATCTAAATAGTGCGATCGGACTGCCCGTTCGTCTAAGGGTGAAAAGTTGTGCTCAACTCAACCTGAGTACCCAACTCTCGCTGCACGGCTCTCCAAAACTGCGATGTAAACTGAGTATCTCTATCTGAATTGATGGAAACTGGGATACCATGCAAGCGAACAATCTCCCAGATATAAATCTCTACAACCGCTCTAAAGAATAGGTAGTACAAACATGAATAAAGTGCGCGGACTTGGTCAACCGATCCACAATCACCCAAATAGCATCGAATTTCTTCAAAGTCCGTGGGAGTCTAACTACAAAATCCATGGTGAGCCGCTCACACTTCCATTCTGGAATATCTAACCGCTGAAGCAAGCCCCTCGGTCTCTGATGCTCATATTTCACCTGCTGACAATTGTGACATCGAGCTACAAATCCCACAATATCCTTCTTCATTCTTTTCTACCAATAATACTATCTCAAATCCCGATACATCTTCGTGGCACCCGGATGGATGGAATACCCCGAGCCATGGGCCTCTTCCAGAATCAACACCCGCAGCCTATCTACGTTAGGCACACATATCCGGCCTTGTATCCTCAATACTCCATCATCACCAATAGTCACATCTCTGGCATCGTCGCGCTGAACTTTGTCCTTGAGGACAAGCAAATGAGGATCATCATACTGGCACTCTCTAATGCGATCAAACAAGGAAGACCGAGAAACCACACAAGCTAAGACCCGACTGGGCTCCGAATTATCCAACCTCATGAATCGATTTGCCAAGCCCTGAACATCAGCTGCAAGAGGTGTCTCCCCAACAGGAATAAATGCAAGACTGCCCATACTCACCGCCTTCCTAATCAAGGCATCGACCACCACATTGGCCTTCCCCGGGTGATACAAGATAGTAATATCATAGTCCTTTAGAAGCTCCAACCATCTCCGCTTCCTCAAATTGAGATTCTTCTGCTTAAACAAGTGCTGGAGACTACAATGATCAGTAAACACCTTACAAGACATACCATAGAGATAATGCCTCCAAATCTTCAATGCATGAATAATGGCAGCCAACTCCAAATCATGAACATGGTAGTTCTTCTCATGGGGCTTCAACTGACGAGAAGCATAATCAATTACTCTACCCTCCTCCATCAACAAACACCCGATACCAACTCTAGAAGCATCACAATATACTGTATATGAACCTGAAGCTGATGGCAAAACTAACACTGGAGCTGTGGTCAAGGCAGTCTTGAGCTTCCGAAAGCTCGCCTCACACTCATCCGACCACATGAAAGGAGCACCCTTTTGAGTTAATTTGGTCAAGGGTGATACTATAGATGAAAATCCCTGAATGAACCAACGGTAATAGCCCACCAAACTAAGAAAGCTGAGAATCTCTGTGGCTGAGGACGGTTTGGGCCAACTCTGAACTGCCTCTATCTTCTTCGGGTCAACCTGAATACTCTCACTGGACACCACGTGTCCCAAGAAAGCCACTGAACTGAGCCAAAAATCACACTTGGAGAACTTTGCATAAAGTTTCTCCTCCCTCAACTGCTACAATACCACTCTCAAATGCTCCGCATGCTACTCCTGAGTACGCGAGTATACCAGAATATCATCAATGAATACAATAATGAGCGAGTCGAGTTAAGGCCAAAACACATTGTTTATCAAATACATGAACGTTGTTGGGGCATTGGTCAGCCCAAAGGACATCACAAGGAACTCAAATGACCATATCGGGTCCTGAAGGCTGTCTTAAGAATATCCGAGTCCCTGATCTTCAACTGGTGATACCCTGACCGGAGATCAATCTTGGAGAACACTCTCGCTCCCTGAAGCTGGTCAAATAAATCATCAATAAGAGGCAAATGATACTTGTTCTTGATTGTAACTTTGTTCAACTGCTTGTAATCAATGCACATCCTTGTAGTACCATCCTTCATTTTCTTCTTCACGAATAGAACAGGCACACCCTAGGGTGACACACTAGGCCGAATAAATGCCTTATCAAGGAGTTTCTGAAGCTGCTCCTTCAACTCACCCGGTGCCATACGGTACGGTGGAATAGAAATAGGCTGAGTACCCGTCACCAAATCAATACCAAAGTCAATATCCCTATCTGAGGGCATACCCGGCAGGTCTGTAGGAAACACATTCTGAAAGTCCCTCACTACCGGGACTAAATCAATGGTAGGAGTCTCTGCACTAACGTCACTCATGAAGGCTAAGTAAGAAAGGCAACCCTTCCAAACCATTTGCTGGGCCTTCAAAAATGAAATCACTCTACTGGGAATAAAATCAGTCGAACCTCGCCACTCAATTCGTAGCACACCTGGCATATCCAACGTCACTATCTTAGCATGATAGTCCAAAATAGCATGGCACAGAGATAACCAATCCATGCCCGATATCACATCAAAGTCCACCATACAAAGTAACAGAAGGTCCACTCGGGTATCCAAGCCCCTAATAGTCACCACACAAGACCGATATACGCTGTCCACATGAACATTATTGCCCACCAGAGTAGATACACGTACAGATGAAACATGAGACTTACGGGGCGTATCCAAATAACGAGCAAAATATGATGACACATATGAATAAGTAGAACCAGGATCAAATAATACAGAGGCATCTATGTGGAAAACTAAGACAATACCCGTAATCATAACATTTGAAGCAATAACATCTGGTCTGGCTGGGAGGGCATAGAAATGGGCCTGACCACTACTTGATCGACCTCCCCCTCTAGGGCGACCCCTAGCTGAATGACCTCTACCCCAAGCTAACTGAGCGGGTGGGGAAGTAACTGGTGCTAAAGTCGAAGGCTGACTCTTCTGTTGAGATGAGCCTCCCGTAATACGAGGACAAAACCTCTTGATATGACCCAAATATCCACACTCGAAGTAGCCTCTCCCGGCAAATGGAGGCGGGGACTGCAGCGAGCCCCGAGCACCAGGATAACCACTAGAAGAACTAGGTGCAGATGAACCCTGAACTGATGGTGCTTGAGTCGAACTCTGAGATAAAAGGGTACTAAGAGATGAGTGACCTTGATGTGAACTGTGAAAACAATGGCCAAATGATCCACCACGATGACCTGAACGAGCTAGCTGAGCACGTCTGAATGGACGGCCTCTGCCGTACTGAAACTGACCTCCCAAAGGAACACCACCAAAACTACCAAATCCCCGAGGCCTCTTGGACTCCCTCTCGACTCGCTCCTAGTAGCGAACTGACTGAATCTCTGGCAATGTCAGCCACCTCCTCAAAAGAAGCACTAGATACCCTCTCCCTAGTTAGTAAAATCCATAGCTGATAAGTGAGGCCATCAACGAATCTCCTGATCCTCTCCCTATCCGTGGGAACTAGACAGATTGCATGACGGGCCAACTTGGAGAACCTAATCTCATATTGCATTACAGCGATATCCTCTTGACGCAACTGCTCGAACTGCCTGCGAAGCTTCTTCTTGCAGGAATGCGGTACATACTTCTCTAGGAAGAGAATGGAGAACTGATGCTAGGTAAGGGGCGCTACACCAACAGGCCTACGCCTCTCATAAGCCTCCCACCAAGTAAAGGCAGCTCCAGAAAACTGAAAAGTAGTAAATGAGACCCCACTGGTCTCCAGAATACCCGTTGTACGTAGCATCCTCTGACACTTGTCTAAGAAACCCTGGGCATCCTCGCCCTCTGCACCATTGAAAGTCGGAGGCTGAAGTCTACCAAACCTCTCCAATCGATGCTACTCGTCATCAGGCACTGTTGGTACCACAAAGTCTTGAATAGGTGCAACCGGCTGGGCTGGTGGTGCCTTCGGTGTCTGTAGTCCTTGAACAACCTGCTCGGGTGTACGGGGCAGCGGGAGTCTGAGTGCCTCCCCTAGCCTGAGAAGTAGGTGTTGTAGTAGAAACTGCAGCCGCCTGAGCAAGGCTAGTGTACGTGGTCAAGATCTAAGCCGAGGTTTCCTAAAGACTCGGAATAATAATAGGCACAGTTGGTTCCTAAGCTGGTCCTGCTGGAGCATCCGCAACTAGGACCCGATCATGTACTAGGGCAGCTGGTGGATCTGCAGGTGCTGCCCTAGCTAGTGTGCAGGTTATACCCCTGCCCCTACCACGGCTTCGACCACGTCTTCGGCCTCTAGTGGCCTCAACTAGTGGTATTGGTAGTCGTCCACCCTGACCAGTAGCACGTGTCCTCACCATTTATGAGAGAATAGAATAACAGAAGTTTAGTTACTAGAGTCAACAGATTCGCATGACAAGAATTCAAGAATGTGAAGTTTTTCCTAAAGGTTCTACAGCCCCCCGAGGATAAGTACAGACGTTTGTATACCAATCTTCGAGACTCTATTGAACCTGCTCATGTCTCGTAAGACCAATGTAACCTAGGCTCTGATACCAACTTGTCACAATCCTAAACCGACCCGGTCCTGATGGCGCATATCGTGAAACTAGGACAGCCGACACAATCATAATTAAATCCACATTTCATTTAAACCTTAAGAAAAATCATTTTTCAACTGAAATCCGATAAAGATATAAAGTTAAAATCAAACAAAGCGGAAAAATACAAGCCCGACCTCGGGTGTCACTAAGTCATGACCCATGCTACAATATCTCCAAAAAATGACAAGACCAAATAGTCTAAAAATAGCAACAAAGTACTAATAGGAAGATAGAGAAGGAGAAAAGCGAAACTGCGAATCACCAAGCATCTACCTCGCAATCTCAGTGAAGTCCGCAACCGGAATAGTCAACAGTCGCTATCGTGCCCTGAGTTACCTGGATCTCCACACAAGGTGCATGGGGTAACATGAGTACACCAACTCAGCAATTAATAAGTCCAAACTATGGACTGACAGGTAGTGACGAACCAAACCTCAATAGGTAATACAATTAAACTATACAGAAAAGTAGGTATACTTGCAGTTCAACAGTAAATGAATACAATCTGAATAGTACAGAGTATAAACCTCAGCAAATCTCTATGTACCAATGCACAAAAAGCATGGAAAATGTACCATGTACCTCCACTCACAAGTGCTCAACCACTCGGTACTGTATATGGCCATCCGGCCAAGGGAAGATCCATACCGAAATATATATACATCATTGACCGTAGTCATCCAGTACCGAGGAAGGCCATTCCATCCCTATGGAGAAGATCCATCTCCAGGTATAAATACTTCGGACAAGATCCATGTCCAGGGAAGATCCATCCCTCAATACCATCAACTGCGCTCACTGGGGGTGTAAAGATTCCGGAGGGGCTCCTTTCAGCCCTAGCTCTATAGCAATCCAACGAAGGCATAATCAATATCTCGCTGCGGCATGCAGCCCGATCCCATACTGTCACTCAATATCAGGCTGTCGGCCTCACTCAGTCATCACTTTCCAGTCTCACACACATGGGCTCAAAATGTCACGATACTAGCCCGAAACAATGATATGATGTGCCAAATAACAATAATCGAGACTGAGACATGATATAATATGCATGAACAGGACTGAGTACAAAATAACAATGAATCTAATGATATGACAGCAAGAAACGACCCCTCGGGTCTCAATAGTATCGGCGTGAAGCCTTAACATGATAATTAGCATGATTTACAGCTCATTAACTTAATCACATAATCACAACACATATATTTGCAAGAAAGAGTCACCAAGCAGTGTTATGGAACCCAGGCCGCAATTCTCACGGTGCACGCCCACACGCCCGTCACTTGGCATTGGCGTCACCTCAATAGTAATCATAGAACACGTAGTTCAGGGTTTCGAAACCTCAGAACCAAGTTTGGAAGCGTTACTTACCTCAAATCAAGCCAAAACTCTAGCCCGCGATGCCCTTGCCTCTCGATTCGGCCTCCAAATGCTCCGAATCTAACCAAAATTATTATCATACCATTAATACACGCTAAAGAAACAAAGCCCAAGCGAAAATAATCAAATCAACTCAAAAATCCCGAAATCGGCCAAACTCGGCCCTGGGCCCACATCTTGGAATTCAATAAAAACTATATCTCTAAAATTCTTATCCTCCCACAAGTCTATACATACCAAAAACATCAAAATCGGGCCTCAAATGGCCCCTCAAATCACCAATTTAAACTCTCCAATTTCAAGTCCTAATTTCTCAAATTTTCACCCTTAAATCCCACAAATTTCATGCTTAATCAACTGAAAATCATCATAGAATTGAGTTTTAGGTTCAAGAAACTTACCTCATTGAAAACTCCATTGATTCCCTCTTCAAAACCCTCCAAAAAGCTCCAAGTTCGAATAATAATAATGGAAAATAACCCAAATTTCGTGAAGTCCATATTATGTAATTTCTGCCCAGGCATCTCACACCTGCGGTCCATTTTCCCGCTTATGCGGACCGCTTCTGCGACTTCCACTTAATCCACCAGAACCGCTTCTGCGGTCACCCTAACGCACCTGCGGTCTCGCAGGTGCGCTCCACCTTCCGCACCTGCGGTTCCTGCTCTTCTCAGCCTTGGCCACACTTGCGGTCCTTCCTTCGCTTCTGCGGTCCCCACTCCGCAGGTGTGGTTATGACAGAACCAACAGCTTCAACTACATTCCCAATTTCCAAACTCTCCGATAACAATCCGAAATTATCCCAAGGTCCTCGGGAGCTCAACCTAAAATACCAACGAGCCATATACCACTATTCAAACTTATTCTAACCTTCAACACTCAAAACAATGTTGAAACACTAAATCACCCTCAGATTCAAACCTAAGGATTTCGAAACTTTCAAATTTCGTATCCGATCCAAAAGCCTATCAAACCTCACCCGAATGACCTGAAATTTTGCACACACGTCACAAATGACACAACGGACCTACTCCAATTTTTGGAATTCCATTTCGATCCCGATGTCAAGATTTTCACTGCAGACCGAAAAGTGCCAAATTTTCAATTTCACCAATTCAAACCTAAATCTACCACGGACCTCCAAATTACATTCCGAACACGCTCCTTAGCCCAAAATCACCTAATGACGCTATCCGAACCACCAGAATTCACATCCAAGAACTTCTACACATAAGTCAACATCCGATTGACTTTTCCAACTTAAACTTCCAAATAAGAGGCTAAGTGTCTCATTTCACTCTATGACCACTCTGAACATAGAACAACCAATACGATATGATGAAATATAGCTGAACAACACATAAGGAAGCAGAAATGTGGGAAACGGAGTGGTAACTCATGTAACGACTGGCCGGATCGTTATACATCATAATATTTTCCATCCATCAAATAATCACAAGCCATTCTTGTAGTACATAAAATACACATAAAATCTCTACTTTGCTCCAAATTTCGTCTTTAACATACCTACACACAAAATTAACTCAATCAAGCACAAATATCATATTATTTAGTATTAAAGCATCTAAATATGCGGCAAGTGATGCACTAAATATATAGAACTACAACCAAACATCATATACATGTGTCTTTGACACACAATATGAGCAGGTTTGATCCTTGGGAATCATGGGATCACTGGAGAAGATTGATAGTATACACGGTCAAAGGTCAAGTAGGTGCAACGAGTAACAACATGGATTAGCATGACACATATGGCTGCCTACATCCTTTTAGTCATTTTGGAAGATTGGCATTGGACTACACATTGTGGTTCAAGACTGGACAACATGCTGTTGACAAGCTTCACGAATTAATTTTCTTATGGCTAGGTTTTATAAGTAGTTTTTTCATAGTTCAAGATGTAGTATCATGGTTGAGCTCCTTACTCAACTATGGTAATAGGAGTTATTAAAGAAGTATTTGTTGATAAATTAGGCAATGGAAAGAATAAAAGAAAGTAACTACTGAGTTCTTCATAATAATATTGCATATATAATAATAAACTAAAGAACTTGTCCGCGCTTCTCGCAGTTATAATAAATATCACACAAAATAAAATAAATATGTAATTCTTAGTTGAGTTATATGTTAAATACATGAATGTATTATATGCATTTGATTTGTTCTTTTCACTAAATAGTAAAACATTTAATAAAAATGAAGTGAAAAGTAAAGAAACTAAAATAAAAAAGAAAATCTCTCTATTTTTTGTATTGATATTCTTTTTCTTTCCTTTTAATTCCCTAATCTCTCTACTATTTTTTTTCTCTTTTTCTCTCTATTCCTATCTTATACGGCCTCTAGAAGCTATTTTTCTTTTCTTTCCTTCTATTTCTTTTCCCTACAGTTACTTTTTCAATTTGCCTCATTAGATTTAACATTTTGGTAATATATTATTCAAAAACCTTTAAAAAGGGGAAAAATCTTAATTTTTTTTACCACGTCCAATTTAATTCTTGGGAGTTACTATATATAGAAAACCTTAAATAAAAGAATCGAAAATAATTAAAATTGTTATACTTCTAATTAGGCAAGAGAAAAATGCGAAATAAGAAAAATGCTTGTAACACCAGAGTCACCATTGTGACACTATGATCCATATACAACACACACAAAAATAAAACAACAAAAGTGACTTGAAAATAGAAGTTGCATACGAACCACAAAAGTAATGAAAATTCATAGAAAAGCTTGCCAAAATTAATCATGTATCATTAAAATAAAAACTTGCCAAATTTCTTCACCAGCTCTTGAAACTTGATAGAAATATATTATCTGACCTTGGTTTACTCCATATACATAAACATTGTCTGATATGTATAAGTGTGGATGCACAAGCATTTGCTGAAATATTTAGTTTTACTCTAATTTTAATATGTAATACGAAATATTGTTAAAACGAAAAAGAACTTGCAGACTCACCAGTTATATAGTTCAAATAAAACCAGAGACCACAATATATAGTTGGATTGAAAATTGGGTGGTCAAGCAGAGAATTGAAAAGATCAAAATATAAATAATAGATTAAATACAATTTAATACTAATAATTGTATAATTACTTCTAATAACGATTGGAAAAATGAAATGAAGAGCTTTCATTGGATTTGTGAAGAAAAATAAGAAGAGTGGGCAGAAACCGTTTCTCATTAGAATGCTAATACTCACTCATTAGCTTTATTTTACATATTTTCTTCTTTAAGTCGAGGTCGAGTATTAAGGTTGTAGGTTAGGGGAGAGTTGTGAATATTTCTACAGCACAATAGAGTGAGACTAGCCAGTTAGAAGTTAGACTAAGAAGGTCATTGATCGTCTATTGATGCAGGGCTTTACCTGCTAGTTTTACTAGCCATCTTTTTCGTATTTCGTATTCTGTATTTCATATCTATTGTATCGCTGTTATTTTATTATGCATTTTTGTGGTACTAATATATCGGCTTCTGTTGTTTTTTTTGAGCCGAGGGTCTCCTGGAAACAGCCTCTCTACCCTTCGGGGTAGGGGTAAGGTCTGCGTACATATTACTCTCCCCAGACCCCATGTGTGGGATTATACTGGGTTGTTGTTGTTGTTGTTGTTGTTGTTGTATTTTCTTCTTTAAGTCATTAAAGCTGCTTATTTTGTCCAATTAAATTGAATCCCTTCCTCTCCCTTATTTAATATTCATAATTAATGTATATAATGAAAGATGTAATTCAATTCCAAAATTTCTCCTCTTCCATTATTTAAACTCATAATAGTAATTATGTAGGGAAAGCATTTTAATAATAAAAATTGTACTAAAATTAGGATGAAAGTCCAAAAAAACAAGAAAAAAGATAAATAAGAATGTTGGCTTTAGAGGACAGCCACATCATCTTGCCAATTCCCACCTTTAGATTTATATATAGATAAATAAATTTAATAAAAAAATCATTAAGTAGATGGTAATTCGGTCATTCAACTTTTGAAAGATATTTTAGTAAAAAAACTTAATCTAAAATTCTTCACGCTTATAATATAGTATGATATATAAACTAGCCCTAGGCTACACTGCCAAGCGAATTTTGCCACAAAAAAATAAAAAGAAAAAAAAATACTAAAAGTTTCAATATCACGTCCTATTTATCTCTCATAGTAAAAAATGATTACATGGCAGGTGAGATCACAATAAGTATGCCACTAAGATGAAATGGAGATGTTTTGATTAAATAATTTTTAAATATAAAAATGCGTCTATTTTTTGGAAACATATTTGTATTGAGAAAATTGAGTTTACATATTAAAGTAATTGGAAGATGACGTGTCATGACACGTAGACTGGTCAAAGAGTTATGATTGGCAAAGAGGCACGGGTTGCAATAGATACGAGCAGAGGCATAAGAGGAGGCACGAGCGGATACTCAAAAGATTCAACGCTCGTACCTATTTAAGTCCAAGAATCAAGGAGAATGAATCTGACAGCACAAGAGAGTACAGATACATTATTTAATGAGCATTAAATACTAAAAACGTTAGAGAATCTGTATTAAAATACAATGATTATGTAACGTAGCATTTAATGTCTTTAATTGTCTATAATAACCTTATTATGACAAAGGCAAAATGCATATTTCCAAGATAGCTATAAAAGGGAAAGGATGGGTCAATTTTAAAGACACAAAAGACTATCTGAATATATTGGTTTACTTTATCTTCTTCTAATTATCTTATTGCTAGCCAAATTACTTTCTCTTATACATTTTTTGATTATCAGTAACACGAGTTCTTCTAAATTAAAGCTTTGACTGTCACTTTTTGGTTAAACAAATTGGTTCCGTTACCGGGAATCTGATAATCTATTCTTTTTTAGTTTAACTTTCCTTGTTGCATCAACCATGTCGAACAATAATGACAACATTCAAGGAAACCAACAACTTCAGGAAAATCTACATGATAATCACACCCCGGTCCCTTCTCCACAAAGCTCTCCTCGGCGGTCTCGAGAAGGCACTCCTAATGGATCTCATGCAAATGGAAACACAATTCGAAAATGTTGAGCTATCGATGAAGCTTTGCAAAAACTAATTGCTGAACAGGTCAATAAAGCTCTTGAGGCTTTTGCTAGCCAGTTACCAGCTGCACCACCCACACCCACTCCAAATAACAACACTTTAGAGAACCCTCGCTCTGGGCTTGTTAATTCAGGTAGTGGTGGAATCCCCAGCGAATCACAAGAGGGAGTACCGGGTAACTTAGTCAATTCTGATTTACAAAATTTAGTACTAACATTGCAGAAACAACTCAAGGAGCAAAGTGACCGCATAAAGCAAATACCCGGGATGCCGCCGTAATAAAAAAGATAGATATGGATAAATATTCGCAACAACCCTGGAAGCCAAGTGTTGTTCCCTCCCAATTCCAAAGAAATTCAAAATGCCCGATATTTCAAAATACGATGGAACAACTGATCCACGAGACAACGTGACTGCATTCACAACAGGCATAAAAGGCAACGACTTGACCAAATAGGAGATCGAATCAGTATTGGTCAAGAAATTCAATGAAACACTCACTAAGGGTGCATTAATATGGTATTCTCTTTTACCCGAAAATTCTATAAATTCCTTTGCTGAGCTTGCAGATTCCTTCATCAAAGCACACTCGGGAGCTCAAAAAGTCGAAAATATAATGGAAGATATTTTCAAAATCAAGCAAGGGGACTCAGAATTGCTTAGAGAGTTCATGGACAGATTCCAACGTGAAAGAATGACATTACCGCATGTACCTGACAATTGGGCAGCTATAGCCTTCACAAGTAATTTGAATGAAAAAAGCTCAAAAGCTACGAGGTGACTTAAGGAAAGTCTTCGTGAATTCCCAGCTACAACATGGAATGATGTTTACAACAGGTATAACACGAAGCTAAGGATAGAGAAAGATATTATCTCACGGTCTCAAAAAGAAGAAAAGGTAAGTTCGAGACGGGCGAAAATCGAAAAAAGGTCCGGTAAAAACAGGTACGAACCATACATGGGACCAGCTAGAAAAGACTCATGGTCAAAACAAGACAGTCAAAGGTTACGATCACAGGTCAGGGAATAGAGAGTCGGACTCGTCATCAAGATTTGGGAATGATCGAAACACGCGTGAGTCACGAGATGATGATAGAAACTTGAAGGCAAGGTTTGGCGGTTATAATTTCAATGTGAGTACTTCCGAACTCGTAGCTATTTTGAGAAGTATGGGTGACAAGGTACGATGGCCAAAAGAGATGAGATCGAATCCAAACAGGCACAATCCTGATCACTGGTGCGAATTTCACAACGATCACGGGCATAAAACGACAGACTGTAGGTTTTTACAAAGTGAAGTTGATCATTTATTAAAACAGGGTTATCTCACCAAGTTATTCAGTGAGAAAGGTAAGCAAGCATACATGAAGAATAGGCAGGAGCCCCCTAAACCGCCTTCTCCCAAAAGGACCGTCAACGTTATAAGTGGAAGTGAAGACATCAATGGTGTGACGTACACAGCAACCAATAAAATTTCAAAAGTCACAATTACCCAAGGGAAATGGGTGTGACATGTCTTAGAGGAAGAAAGCATTACGTTTGATGATGCAGATGCGGATGGCGTATTATCTCCTCATAATGATGCACTGGTAATATCTCTACTTGTACATGATACTAATATAAAATGAGTTTTGATTGATCCAGATAGTTTCATGAACATTATTTTGTTAAGAGTATTACGTGAGATGCAAGCCAAAGATAAATTAATATCAAAGGCGCATACTCTATCTGGATTCGACAATTCCAGTGTCGTGACGAAAGGAGAGGTAATACTTACTACATTCGCAAAAGGAGTTGTCAAAGATACAAAGTTTCAGCTAGTAGATATGGAGATGGCTTACAATATGATCCTTGGGAGACCATGGATCCACGAGATGGATGCCGTTCCGTCAATCTTGCATCAAGTTATTAAGTTTCCATCACCATGGGGAATATGTCAAATCCGTGGGGACCAACATACATCCAGGAACATCAACTCTGTAGCGGATTCAAGTATGAGAAACGAAGAAAAATAGCAATCATAGAATCCAGTTGAGGGTACCACAACACAAACCTCAACTAAACAAGGGCGAACAGATGTAGACTCAAGGCCAGATACCATTCAAGAACCAGAGGAAAACGAAAATATTAAGACAACAATTGAAGAACTGGAGGTTGTGGTGTTATTTGCACAATGGTCTGATAGGAAAGTCTACGTAGGGGCCAATCTAAGCCAGGACATGAAAGGTAAGTTGATTGAATTTTTGAAAACTAACGTGGATTGTTTTGCTTGGTCCCACTCTGATATGACAAGAATACCACCGGAGGTAATAACTCACAAATTAAATGAAGACCCATCGTATCCTCCTGTCAAACAAAAGAAGAGAAAGCAAGGAACTTTCAAAAATCAGGTGATTCAAGATGAGGTTCAAAAATTACTAAAGATTGGGTCTATCCGTAAGGTAAAGTATCCTAATTGGTTAGCCAATATTGTTGTGGTACCGATGAAGAATGGTAAGTGGCGAGTTTATGTAGATTACACAAACCTTAACAGAGCCTGTCCTAAAGATTCTTTTCCACTACCGCATATAGATCAACTAATTGATGCTACTGCAGGACATGAATTATTAAGTTTTTTAGATGCATATTCAGGATACAATCAGATCAAAATGGATCCTATGGATGAAGAAAAATCTTCATTTATAACAGATAGGGGGACTTCCTGTTATAAAGTAATGCCCTTTCGTCTTAAAAATGTTGGCGCAACATATCAAAGACTGGTGACCAAAATGTTTCAAGAACATTTGGGAAAAACCATGGAGGTTTATATATACGACATACTCGTCAAAACTCAACATTCAGGGGATCATATACCACACTTGTCTTATGCATTTCAGATATTGCAAAAATTTAATATGAAATTAAATCCTGAGAAATGTGCATTCGGTGTTGCATTAGGTAAGTTTTTAGGTTTTCTTGTCTCTAACCGTGATATTGAAGTGAATCCCATAG
Source organism: Nicotiana sylvestris (assembly GCF_000393655.2). Classification (NCBI taxonomy): domain Eukaryota; kingdom Viridiplantae; phylum Streptophyta; class Magnoliopsida; order Solanales; family Solanaceae; genus Nicotiana; species Nicotiana sylvestris. The sequence continues at coordinate 40,192,651 of NC_091064.1, forward strand.
AGATTAAGGCCATTGAAGAAATCCCTGACATACTTATAAATAAAAAAGAAGTGTAGAGGTTGACAGGAAGAATTGCAGCCTTGGGAAGATTCATTTCTAAATCATCAGAAAAGTGCTTTAAATTCTTTTCATCTCTTAAAAAGCAAGATCATTTCGAATGGAATGAGGAATGTCAACAGGCACTCAAAAATTTGAAGACATACTTATCAAATCCGCCATTGCTCGCAAAACCAAAGGTTGGGGAAAGACTGCTCATCTACCTTGATGTTTCAGAAGTAGCGGTAAGTATTGTTATAGTGCGTAAGGACCAAGGTAAACAATCTCTGATCTATTATGTCAGCAAATCTTTATTAGTTGCGGAGACGTGGTATCCTCAATTAGAAAATCTTGCACTTGCATTAATCATGGCATCTAGAAATTTAAGGTTTTATTTTCAATGTCATCCTATTGCTGTAGTAACTGCTTATCCATTACGCAATATATTACACAATCATGAGTTGTCAGGTAGGTTAGCCAAGTGTGCTATAGAATTAAGTGAATATGATATCACATACCAATCTAGAACCGCGATTAAGTCTCAAGTGTTAGCAGATTTCGTGGATGATTTTAGCCAAGGAATGCAATTGAAAGCATAAAAAGAATTGCAAGTGTTCAACGGCTCTAATCCGGGAATTTGGACCTTATTCACTGATGGTTCTTCTAATGTGACGGGTGCAGGCTTGGGAATTGTTTTGGTACTACCTACGGGTGAACCATTCGACAAGCCATTAAATGCCATTCTATAACTAACAATGAAGCAGAGTATGAAGCTATAATTGCAGGTTTAGAACTGGCACGGGAACTCAGCATTAATCAGATTGTAATCAAAAGCGATTCGCAGCTAGTGGTTAACCAAATGCTAGGGACTTATACAGCCAGGGAAACACGAATGCAACAATATTTAGAGAAGGTGTGGGATCTGATCAGGCAATTCCAAACCTTGAAAGTTATGCAAATATCAAGAGATGAAAATGTCGAGGCGGACGCCCTAGCCAATCTCGCATCTGCAGTAGACGTGGCAAGCAATGAAAATGCTTCCGTAATTCATTTGTTTCATTCAGTGCTCGATCCAGACAAAAATGAGGTAAATTTTAATAACTTAACCTGGGAATGGAGGAACGAAATAGTTGCTTTTTTGCAGTATGGAACTGTTCCTGAAGACAAGAAAAAAGCTCACGTGCTTCAAAAAAAGGCTTCTCGATATTGTTTAAAGCAAGGCAATCTTTATCGAAAAATGTTCGGTGGACCCTTAGCAAGGTGCCTCGGGCCTTCACAGACAGAATATATAATGAGAGAGATACACGAGGGGTATTGTGGAAATCACGCTGAAGGAAGATCACTGGTAAGAACCATGATTAGAGTAGGTTATTACTGGCCAAAAATGAAAGAAGAAGCAGAACATTTTGTGGCTAAAGGTGATAAATGCCAAAGGTACGGTAATAACATGCATAGACTTGCGGAGTTGTTACATCCTGTCATTGCACTGTGGCCATTTATGAAATGGGGGATGGATATCGTGGGTCCGTTACCACAAGCAAAAGGACAGGTAAAGTTCTTACTCGTACTCACTGACTATTTTACTAAATGGGTGGAGGCAGGAGCATTCAAACAGGTACGAGAAAAAGAAGTTAGAGATTTCATTTGGCGGAATATCATATGTCGGTTCGGTGTGCCAAAGGAAATCGTGTGTGATAATGACCCTCAATTTATAGGCGCACAAATTACAGAGTTTTTTCAAAGTTGGCAAATCAAGAGGGTTACATCCACACCTTATCATCTGGTGGGTAACAGACAAGCTGAGTCAACAAACAAAGTCATTATCAATAATTTAAAGAAGCGTTTGGAGGAATCCAAAGGTAATTGGCTAGAATTGTCACCTGGTGTTTTATGGGCATACCTAATGCTGTACGGTGGGCCGAGCTGGGACCGGGCCCGCAGTCCTAACGGGATAAAGGGCCTGGCGGGCCGGTCCTTAATGGTGCAAAAAGCCCGTGGCGGGCCGGGTATGGTAAAAAAGCCCACGAGCCCGGGACCGGCTGGCGGGCCTAACGACTACTTTTTTAAAAAAAAATTATTTTTTAAAAAAAAATAGCAACGGTCAAAAATTAAAATTATATTCGTTAGGCTGCAATTTTGACCGTTTGGAAGTTTATAAATTAGCCATTTGGCCCCCAAACTTTATATAATTACACTTTTTCCCAATTCTCAACTACAAATACCCCCTCATTATTTCATTTTTACTCACCAATTCATCAATCTCTCTCTACTATAATTGCTTATTTTATTGTTGAAATTTCGTGAAAAATTGTGAAGTTGGTGAATTGAAGTATTCAAGTCTTCAACGATTTTCAATTTTCAAGAAGTTGTTCGGCAATTCGGTAAACTCGTTCCAACTCTTAAGTTTTAACATTATAGTTTTGTTAGTTTTATTTAGTATAATTATAATTAATATGGCATTTTCTTTGAAAAATATTTTTGGTGGTAAGGGTAAAGCTAAAATTGGTGAAAGTAGTGGCCAACCTACTACCCTTCCCCCGGCTCCCCGACCCAGACCTGGTAGACGTCCTGCTGCTCCTATTATTCTTGATAGTGATAACTCCTGTTTTCAATTTTCCGATAGTCAATTTTGCCATAATGTTGCACTAGGTGAAAATTTAGATGATGAAATTATGAATTCTCTTTATCCTAGTGAAACTATCTTTGAAAATGAGGATGAAGATGAAACCTAACCGAATTTAGATGATACACCTACTAGTCCTTTTAATAACCCAACTGATGTATCGCCCGACCCACCTGTAGAAACCCCTAGTTTTAATACACAACCTCCTAAACGCCTAGAAACATCATTAGTTTGGAATTTTTTTACTCAAGTAAGAGAAAAAAATAAGGCTAAGTGTAAAACATGTGGGAAATTACTAGCGCATAAATATACTGGAGACCGTAGCGGCACGGGTAGTTTGACTAGGCACATAAAAACACACCCTTGAGATAAAGCTAGATATTTACAAATGAAAGCGCAGCTAGAGGGAACACATGTAGATTCTGATGTTAACCCTAGTACAGGTTCAAATCTAGTTCAATCAGGAATTAACATTGTGACCGGAGGTATTTTATATTACGATCTAAATAGAGATCGTGAAGAATTAGCAAATATGGTTACCGTTATGTGCTTACCCTATTCTTTTCCCTCTAATCCTAATTGGGTGCATTATATTAGAAGAGTTTTTAATCCTACTTATAAAGGTTGGCCTCGCACAACAGTTAAGAGCGATATTTATAAATATAAACATGAATATGAACAATATTTGCGGTATTTATTTACTCATATAAGTAATCGGATTTCTATTACTACTGATATTGGTAGAAGTGGTAATGATTGTGATTATCTAACTGTTACAAGTCATTGGATAGATGAGGAGTGGACAATGCAAAAACGCATTATTGCGTATAGAATAATTAATTCATGTCACACAGGTAAGTTTATAGCTAACACTGTTGCAGATATTTGTAGATTTTTTTGCTTTAGAGATAAAATAATGACAATTTCTATGGATAATGCTTATAGTAACACTAGTGCTATAGGTATACTTACAACAACACTAAATCCCGCATTTAGGAATATATTCCATGTTAGATGTATTTGTCATATTTATCATTTAATTGTCGGTGATGGTATGCGAATTTTAAATTTAGAAATTGAAAAGGTTAGAATGGCTCTTAATTGGCTTTTTTATTCAAACCGTAGAAGTAGACTAAGAGAATATTTTAAAAAATGTGATGAATATGGCCTTAGAGAAAGAAAGGTTCCTAAAGCTTGCCCGACTAGATGGAATTATATGTACGAAAGTTTAGTAGTTGCATATGAATATAGAAACCCAATTAATGCAACGTTTAATGCTCGGGTGGGTGGTGAGGATGATGATGAAATGCTTACTACTCAAGATTGGACGAATGTTAAAATTCTTATAGATTTTTTAGAACATTTTCAAATTGCTACAAATGCATTTTCTGGGCAATATTATCCTACTATTTCAAACTGTTTAGTTTATATTGCAGCACTATGTGATTTGTTTGTTGAATTTTCGGAGGGTGGGGAAATTTATCAACTTGCTATAAATGCAATGAAAGAAAAGTTTAAAAAATATTTTTTCCTTATCCCTCCTATTTATGGTGTTGCTGCAATGTTAAATCCTACAATGAAATTAGGAGGTCCTCATTTTTGGTACTCAAATATTTATAAGGCTTTAGATCTTTCAAATGAGGAATTTGCTACACTTGCAGATGCAAAAGCCTCAATTAAAATTAATGCTCAAACAATTTATAATGATTATCAACTTGCCTTAGAGCATGCTAGGCCAAATGTTCCAACCCCTACTTCGTCTAGTTCACAATCGTCTAAAAGAGCTGCGGGCTTAAAAGCACTTAAATCTTGGACGGAGTTAAGGGGTTCTCAAGGTGATAATTATGATGAAACTTCACATCTAAATGAGCTTCAAGTTTATTGGTCGCAGGGACTTGAAAAGGAAAATCCAGACGACACTTTTGATCTTTTGGAATGGTGGAAGGCAAGGGAAAAATATTTTTCGGTTCTTGCAAGGATGGCTCGGGATATTTTATCTATTCAAGCTTCAATTTTTGCATCAGAGAGCGCTTTCAGTCAAGCAAGACTTCAAATAGGTGATCATAGAGCGTCAATGAGGGAGAGCTTGGAAAAATCTGTACTGTTCAGAGATTGGATCCGCTCGGAAAGAAGAAACTTTGGAATTGCGGAATCACAACCGGCGGTAGATGAAGCTTATGAAGAAATGATGGCAGAACTTGCGGAGGATGCTGCTTCATCCGGAAGTGGTAATGAACAAGCTTGTTTTCCACCACCACCAACGCAACCTCCTCCGAACCTTGAAAGGATTTATAAAATTTGTTAGAGATACAATGTAGATTATGGTGTACCTTGTACTTTTTGGCATATCTTCTTTTAGTTTTTTTCCCTTTTAATGGTGGTATTAGTACCTTGTTGTGCTCATTCCATTGGGGGGAGGAAGACTAAGAAAGATATACCATTTTTGGTAATAAAAATTATAAGACATGCCCTTGAATATCTTTTTGCAATATTTTTTTGTCTTTAACTTGCAATTATTTATAAGCTATAATATATATACATAACATACAATATATACTACAAGAAAATATATAAGGTAATATATATACATAACATACAATATATACTACAAGAATATATATATATATATATATATATATATATAATATATATATACATAATATACAATATATACTACAAGAAAATCTATATATATATATACACATAACATACAATATATACTACAAGAATATATATATATATATATATATATACATATCTATATATATATATATATACATAACATACAATATATACTACAAGAAAATATATAAGGTAATATATATACATAACATACAATATATACTACAAGAAAATCTCTCTCTCTCTCTCTCTATATATATATATATATATATATATATATATACTACAAAACATTATAAGAAATTATATTTGGAAATATATATACATAACATACTATATATAGTATACTATACTAGTATACTATATATATATATATATATATATATATATACTATACTATACTAGTATACTATATATACTACAAAACAAGATTTTTCAAAATTCAAAATGAGGCCCCCACCCCCAGTGACCACCAACGGCCATATTGCACAAATAGTCATTTTTTTCAATTTACAAAACTAACCTTCTCTAACACTATAAATACCCCCTTCCCACTTCTTCATTTCAATACTCAATACTCATTTCTCAATCTAAATTTCTCTCAATCTCTCAATCTCCAATTTTCAAGACTTCAAGTCTCAATCTTAATTTTCAAGTTACATCATGTCTCGTTCGGAAAGAGTGCGCTTATTTGTTTCGCACTACTATGAAGTGCTTGAAGAAAATGAAGAAGGCCAAATATTAAAATGCAAGAACTGTGGAAGAGTCTTAAATTTTCGTTCAGGGTTTACCAAAAGCATTTTAAGGAGACATATAACGTATTGTGTTGATGGTATTTATCCGCAAATTCGTCTTTAAGATATTTCAACAATTTGTATTATTTTAAAATTATTAGACGTATTTATGCTTCATGTTGTACTTTCTTATTAATTTATTATGCATGGCAATTTAGTTTTACTATTGTTTTGTTATTTTACTTTTTCGTCAAGTACTTTAGTAATTAGATTTCTACATATATATTACATATATATTATTTATATAGCCATGATATGGTTTACAAGAAATTGCCTTAAACAAAAAAATTAAAAAAAAGCCCGGAAATAAAAAAGCCCGTTAGGCCCGCTAAGCCCAGGCCCGTTAAGCCCGACCCGTTTGGCCCATTTAGGCCAGGGCCCGACCCAGAATACAGCATTAGGCATACCGCGCAACAACAAAAACAAGTACGGGAGAAACACCATTTTCATTGGTTTATGGAGCTGAAGCTTTAATTCAAGTTGAGATAGGAGAGCCAAGTACAAGATTTGCACAAGCGTTAGAAATGTCTAATAACGATGAAATGCGCATAAATCTTGATCTACTTGAAGGAAAAAGGAAGCTGCACTAATAAGAATGACAGCACAAAAGCAGGTCATAAAACGAAATTACAACCGAAAAGCACGCCTAAGATTCTTCAAAATTGAGGAATTCGTGCTCAAAAAGGTTTTTCAATATATGAAGGCAGCTAATGCAGGGAAATTAAGTCCAACATGAGAAGGACCTTATAGGATTCATGATATTATAGGTAAAAGAGCATACGAGCTGGAAACAATGGATGGCAAGATACTACCTTCGCATTGGAATGTTGTTCACCTGAAGAGATACTATTTCTAAGGAATACCCACGATTAGGTATCCATATTTTAAAATTTAATTTTTGATTTGTTAAATTTTACTAACGATTTTAGATGATAGGCAAAAAGCTAACCCGTACTAAATGATGAGTCATGACCTGCAAGGCATGTGAAATAAATTAAACTTCCCGGTCTAGGGTTACAATTATTCTGATTGAAAATCAAACGGGCTAAGCAGTCTTCATCTATAATCGCACCTCCGAGTCCTGTATGTTTTTCTTTTTCAGGGAAAGGACCAAATGAGAGGATCAATCAAACTTCAATGCTCAAACACTTGGGGGACTATATAATATACACAGGCATGTGTATAATGAAGGCAAGAAGATTGGGAAATAATCAAAGATCAAGCCTAAAATGTTCACTCAATGAATGAGTCAAGTACAGAGCAAAGTCACGAGCTAAGCCTAAAGAAAGACCTTACCATAGCTAGAGAAAAGGCAATATACTGAAACGGGTTATAAATAAAAACCTCGTGTTTATTTTTCTTTTTTAAATCTGTTATAAGAAAAACAGTTACGAGAAAGTTATAGATGTAATTCAAATACATGTAAAGTGTTATTCAAAACTAGACAAAGTTCAAATAAAAACTTGTCAAAGTTATTTCAAGAAACATGTGTATTCCTATTTCTTTTATCGTATATTAACACTATTATGAAGTTGAGACGTCTTCTTCATTAAGTGTCGAATATAAAAAAGCCCTCTTTTATAAAATTCATGATTAATTTAAGTATTCATGAAGTTAACAGAAGCATCTTTTGAAGAGTAAAAATGCAAGTTATTCAGTAAGTCCTTAGACATAAAGGCAAGAATAAACAAAACAGAAGTTCAAGTAGTAGCGAAAAACTTCTTAATATTAAAAAGCTTAGGCTAAGTATGAACTTAGTCATAAACTAAAAATTGTTTATATATATTGCCCCATAAAAGGTCTGGGGACTTAAGTTTTCAAAATAAACCCTCAAATGAGACCAAAGGTTTTAACCACAATTTTCCAAAAAGAAAAAAAATTGACACAAAGGAATTCAAACAACTTAAACTTTTCACTAAGAAGATGAAGGAACTGAAGCAGGTATATCAACAGCAGCGGGTTCAACTTGGCTTGAAGGAGTGGGGATACCCGTATCATCTTCAACATTTGCGGAAGCTTCGGCCACGGGAGAAGAAAAATATTGGTTATGCTGAGTCTTTTGAATAGTTTTATTGATCTTAGCTAACTCAGATTCCAAGTTAAAATTCTCTTGGCTAGCTTCAACAAGGGTATCACAGCGAGAATTCAAAAACGCCCAACTCTCTTCAATGGCAGACTTATCTTCAAGGATCTCATAATCTCTTTCCCAGTCAGCGATTTCGTTCTTTAGCTTTTCATTTTCAGCCAAGGCAGATTCATAAGAAGCTTGAAAAAATGCGTGGGAATTTTCTAAGGAACAAACCTTATCAGAAGAAAACCGGAGGTCTTCTTGGGCTTGAGTCAAATTCTGCACGAGTTCACCAGCATAGGCTTCTTTCGCATCCAAGAGAGCCTTCAACTCTCTAATATCTTTACTTGCCTTGGAAAGCTGCTCGGAAAAAAGAAGTTTCAAGACGAGCCTTTTCCTTGTCTTCTTGAGGAGGAAGCCTTTTCAACTGCCAATTCCGAAGTCAAAGCTCGCACCTGCTGCTCCAAGGTACTTTTACTTTCTTCTAAGTACTCCATGTCGATCTGAAGACTTTCATACTGTTCCTTCCAATTATATGCCTCCAATTGGTAATCACGCACTAACTGCTCTGAGAGGGTAACCCTTTTCATCACCTCCGTGCCGATGAGATTGGCCTAAAAAGGGGAAAGGAAAGGAAATGAGAATCCTAAGGATAGAAAAATGATAAAGTAAAAGTTAGAAAAAAGGAATACCTTTAAAGAAGCATGCACAATGTCATTCATCAAGGTCAAAGAACTATGGCTCTCTAGCTTGGCTCTCTCAACAGGATCAATTAAAGGCTTTAGCCACACATCTGCTTGACCCGATTTCCTTAAAAGGTTGCCCTCAGCGGGGACTTCAATAATCACTTGACTCATAGAACCACTCCTACTTGAGGAGCCAACCTCAGCACAGTGAGTAGGTGGAGGAGGAATTGTCGAAGGAGGAACAGTAGAAGTAGTAAAAACAGCCTGGGGAGGAACGGAAGCAGCCATAATCGGCAAAGTAGGAGTCACAGGCACGGGAAGAGAAAAAGAAGCCAAGGGAGCTTCATCAGAAACGGGACCTAAAATTTCACTACAAAACCCGCGGTCAAAAAGCTGCTCAACAGAATCATGAGCAGCAACGGGAGCATCATCAATATCATCAAGGATCACTACCAAGGCTTCAACAGATTCGGTAAGAGGAATAGAACGGTGGGGGGGATGATTATGCTTCATCATCGGAAATAATGCATCTACGAGCCCGTGGCCTTGTTACCAAGGAACCCCCGTCTTCATCTTCTTCGGAATCTTGGTCATCAATGGCTTTTCTTTTCGATAAAGAGCCTAGAATTATTTCTTGAGCCCTTTCCAAAGAGATACGAGAAGCCGCAACCCCTCAGCAGTAATTCCTCGAATAGCAAATCCTGATAGAAAGAAGGATTGAGATAAGTTCAGGAAAGAGAAATATGTAAAATAAAATAAAAGCTCTTACCATGAGTTTTTACTTTCCAACCAAAACGTTGGAAAATGGTCTTCCAAGATCTACCATCCATTGGTGCATTACTCAACAGCTTTCCTACCCAATCACGTAAATTGGGAACATCTTCCACAACTCCCATGGTTGCTATAAAAGAAAAGTAAAATTAGAAAAATCAACAAAATTGAAGAAAAAGGTACGAGAAAGATAGAAGACTCACGTGCAAAATTCCACTTCTCAGGGAAGGGAACGTTCTCATCACCCACTAAACCAACAGTGGGGGAAGCAACAAACCGGGCATACCAGCCATTGTCTTTGTCATCTTCAGGGCTAACTAGAACTCTTTTGTTCCGGGCTACTAGTGTAAAAATACCATTGCGAAAGAGTCTAGGGGAGTTAAGATGAATTAGATGTGGGAAAGTAAAAGACACACTGGCTATATTGGTCAAATGCCTCAAACAAACAACAACTCTCCATATTATTGGGCCAATTTGACCTAAGCAAACATCAAAGAAACAATAGAACTCGAGAATAACAGGATCAATAGCAGGTTTGAATCCTAATGTGAAAGGGTACGTATAGACAAAGGAAAATCCGATTAAGTAAGAGGTAATTATTTGATTTGGATTGGGAATAATGATAGGAAAGTCATGACTCCAATGGCAGTCTCTACGAACTAAATAAATCAAACCTTCAGTGATTTGAGTGGGATATATATCAGCATGATCTAAAGAAGACACTTGATTTCTAAGAGATTCTCTGTCATTATAGAAAGATAGTTCCGCAGGATGTATCTCCTCTACTAGAGGTTCACGAAGAGGTTCAGAAGATTCCTTACTTCTAGAAGAAGATCTGTGTGAAAGATAACCTCTAGTTCTAGAAGAAGGGCCAGAACTAGGCGAAGGAAGAAAAGAACCACACAAGGATGAAGATCCTAAATTACGAATGTCACATCTCCTTTTTCACCTACACCTCCGGAAGGAGTATGAGGGAGTTTTTTTCCAACTTAAAGTGACAATCGAAACGGGATTATTTTATTTAAAATTCAGAGTCGCCACTTGGGATATTTTATGTTGTCCCAAGTCACCGGTTCGAATCCCAAATCGAGGAAAAGATTGATTCTGTATTATAGCCCGCGAACACAGAAATCCGGGTAAGGAATTCTGTTAACCTGAGAGAAGGTGTTAGGCATTCCCGAGTTCTGTGGTTCTAGCACGGTCGCTCAACTGTTATATTCGGCTTAACTCTCTGATTTTAAAACATTTCGAACCTATGTGCAATTTTAACTTTATAACCGCTTTTATTCATTTTTTAAAGAAAATTGCAACGTTATTAAAACACATCTCGAACCACGTCACATAAATGCACCCGTGGTTTTTGACATTTTTGAACATCGTTGAGATTTGGATTTGGGTCACATAAATGTGCACCCGAGTTTAGGAAGGTATTTTTAAATTACGCGCCTAAAGTAACTACGCGTTTTCAACTATATGGGAGCCATGGAAATTCGCTAAATTGCACACCTTGAATTCTAAGGATTAAAACGGTAACTAAGCAAGGGCCATGCATTTTTGAGATTTTATTTGGCATGACACACCTCGATTATTCTATCAAAAGTATTTCTAAACTAAATCTTTGAGGGTCATAAACTGTTTGCACTATCTAATATGGCGCGCTTCAAATCAAGGAGAGCTTAATTAACTTCAACAAAAATATAACTTGGAACCTTTGTTTGCGCAAATGCCACTTCGAAGAAAGTTGGGTTGAATGTCGAATCGCGCCCCAGAGAATAGACGGGTAAAAAGGGCAGTCCAAATTACTTGGAATCTTTCATTCAATTGGGCTAAACGTTAGGCCCAATCATGAGAATCAAACAATTTGGTACAAAAGTTAATTAATCACAAATCAATCGAAACTATCTGAAACAAAAAGCTTGAAATAACATTTTTTTAACTCTTGGATTTTAGCTACGTGGACATAAACTGATTATGCAGAATTCTGGATATTGATTTCTCATGCAATTCCGGCCAAAGATGCTGTGAAAAAGTGAATCCAGCAACAACAATTAAATACGCTGCTGGGCTCAAGACATAAGCCTAGATAGCATTGGCACACTTGTTCTTTTTTACACATAGCCCAGAATAGTGAACCCAAACCTTGTAAAAACCAAGGCTAAAGATCAGGACTCGATATCGAGTCTATTCCAATCAACAAGCTACCATTTGCAACAACAATAAACCCGTTAACCCTCATCTCTACACAGTAATTGAGACACAAAGCAGTTTCAAAGGCTACTAAGAGCACATGCTTGACTTCAACTACCCAAATATTCATGTTTGAATTCAATTCTAAGCTAAATTCAAAAACTTGAACTTAAACTCACTTAACTCTTTCTCAATATTGACAGTAACAGAGTCTAGGAAATTAGCACCATTCACTTGAATCAAAAGAAGAAGAGAAATCAATACCCCAAACTCTTAAAGAGCATAGATTCATCTCTACAACATACCAATGACATAAGATAATCGAGCTATCATGTATAAACAGGGTCTATTACAGAACAATTAAAGAAGAAGAAGAAGCAAATGAAAGGAAATTCAACAACTTGTATTTAGTCAGGATTCAACTCGAAATACATGTTCCTAATCACTTGTTGAAAATGGTTTGAGAAATGCCTGGTAACGAAAGGAAATAAAAGGTGAGGGATCAGAAGTAATAGCAGCAGGCAATCAGCAACAGTTTTCATCCAGTTTCAAACCCAGAAAGTGAATAAAACTGCCCAGAAAAACAGTTTCAATCCAAGTAATGAACTAGAAAACTTGAACCAGATTTGATTTCAACTCATTTCAACTATCAACTATCCAGAAATTGTTTCAGTCCTAAGGAAACTTCAGAAATCACCAGTAACTCAATGAAACAGTTTTATTCTTTAGAGTTCTCAAAATGCTCTTTTAACTCTTTCAGTATTTCTGGAGGTCCTTGTCTTTGAACTCAGTGTGTGTGTGTACTCTATCTTTTTTATTTTATTTCAGGGTATCAGACTGTTGTGTATATGAACTTAGTGCCTATCTCCCTCAGAATGTTTTTTTCTCAATGTTCTCTCCTTTTCTATCTGTTTTATAACCTCTAAAATAGGCAGCAAGTTAGTGCATTTTCCATTACAAATCCCCTTTTCCTTTTCAATTATCTCCACTCAAACACCCTTTTCTTTATATCATTCAAAGTGTAATTACAACCCCACCATTATAGAAACTTCTTAAAGTTAGGTAAAATTCACTTTATTGAACAATTCTCCAAACCACCCCTTAAGTTCCTAATGTCATTTAACATCCCCTTAAAGTTCTAGGTGTTTACAAATTAAGGCAAACAATTTTCTAACAAAAACATAGACAAACAGAATCAAGAAGGTGTCAATTTTCAAAACCTAAATAGCCTTATCATGAACTGAAATCAGAAATCAATCAACAACTGAGTAACTGAAACTGATATTTACGAATAAACAAACAATGAATGCCCTATTTCAAACTTTGAAGCAATTACACCAAGTCATCTAATAAGTGAGTCAAACGATACTAACATGCTGATTTCAATTAAACACAACAGACTTAAATTGAAGACTGGAACCCTACTGACCTAATGGCAATCCTGAACGTTTAACGATTGAACACAGAAGCTAATTAAACCTAAAACTAAGCAGAATGGATAAACAATAAAAATCAGAGCACAACCCTTTTTTTTAGAAATTGAAAACAAAACTAGAAAAATGGAAATAAAAACAAATTAACTTAAAGTGAAGAACTAGGTTTGAAAACTAATCACAATTTCAGTCGAAAGACAGACCAATCAAAGATACACAGAGAAGAAAAGAAAAAGGAGCGAAATAAACACTAAAAATGAACATAAAAATTAAAGGAACTCACCGGCTAAACTTAAATTTACCCTTGATACTCTGACTCACCCCAAACTGATGCTAATCATTTGTTCTTTGTCAAGAACAAATGAACAACATCGGTTTGGTAGTGAATCGATCTTCTAATCACGAAAAACTAGAGACTTGGATCGATGCATGTCATCAGGTTTAACGAAAACCGATTTTGAACTTTTAAGGTTCGAACTTAGATTTAAAATTCGACGAGTTCCGGTCAGATTTGAAGGAAACCAATGATGGATTTGGTATGAGGGAGTTATGGGGGTTATGTGGTATTGATTTGGGGTCGATTGGGTAAGCTAGGGTTCGGGGATTTTGGGATCGTACTGCTTCGATTGAAGATTCGAGAAGTACTAGGGTGATTTGAGGGAAACCAATCATAGATTAGGGAATATGGAGACATGGGGATTCCCTGGTGTTAATTTGGTGGTGGTTTGAGGCGCCGTCGCCACCGGAGAAGGTGGAGGATTTGGGGGAGGCGCTAGGGATAGGAGGTGTCTCTGAAGGTAGGGGTGAAATGAAGAGATGGGATGGGGTAGGGAGTGTTTGGATAATTAAACCTGTAAAAGGGCCCTTGATTTCGGACCGTTCGATCCAGTGAGATCAACGGTCTTGATTGAATATAATTAAAACGAGGTCTTTTTGGTTAAGCTGGGGCGAACCGGGAATGGGAGACAGGTCTGGGCCGGTTTGGGGTGGGTTTGGACGGGTTTTGTTTAGGCTTGGGGATCTTTTGGCCAATTTGTCCCAAAACCAGATTTTCTCTCTTATTTTCTTTTTCTTTTCAATTTTCTTTCTAATTTCTTTTTCAAAAATTAAAACTTAAAAATCCTAAATTAAGCTATAAAAACCCAAATTATCTTAAAATACTAATTATCTCTAAATAATAATTATCACACATAATTAATACCAAATTAAAAGAAAACCGCAAAATTTTGATATTAAACACTAAAATGCAAAAATATGTTATTTTTGTGAATTTTTCATTTTTGTAAAACAACATTTTACTAAATTAACCAAAAAATGTAAAATCAAATTCTAAGTGCAGATGCTATATTTTTTGTATTTTTTAATGCATTAATAAAATTAAATATGCTCACAAAGATATGCAAACAATCAGGAAAATCGTACAGTAATTCCTAGAATAACACATAATTAAAGAAAAACCCTAATTTTGGGTATTCTTTTGGAGTAATTCATATGAGGCAAAAATCACGTGCTCACAACTGCCCTTCTTTGCCCGGAAACACGAAGAGTTTTCGTGCAAAGATAAAGTGAGCGGATACGAACGATTTTTGCCCGTTTGAATTCTCCGTGGGAAGCATTCTTTGAAAGATTTGACTGAACCTCTGCTTCTAAGGTTTTCTACATATCCTTGGATATAAAGGAATCAGGTCAATGTAGTTCGGGAAGTTTCGGTAGCTGGAACTACCATGAAGCTGTGATTTTACTGTTGTTGTTGCTGCTGCTACTGCTTACTGACCTCCTTATTACACCATGACAAAATAAAGAAGCTAGACTAAAATATGATCTATGCATTACAAAGATCTACTCTATACTTCTCAAACTTGATCTTGTGATTCTTGTTGCCTCATTGACTTGTGTTTTCCAACAGAAGTTCCTTTGCTGCTGACTTGAATTATATTCTTGAGTTTCTTTCTCTTTCCTCCAGACAACACCTCATTGCTAAACCTTTAAACGTCTTCCTTTGACCATTGTTGCCTATCCTCTGTTCTACAGGCGGGCTCCTGACTACTTGAAATTGAATTGTATTCCCTTGTTCTCCAGGTGGGCTCCTGATTGCTGAAACTCGAATGTATTTCCTTGTTCTCCAGGTGGGCTTCTGATTGCTGAACTCGAAAGGTATTCCCTTGTTCTCCAAGTGGGCTCCTAACTGTATGAACTTGAATGTATCCCCTTGTTCTCCAGGTGGGCTCCTGACTGCTGAAACTTGAATGTATTCCCTTGTTCTCAAGGTGGGCTCCTGATTACTTGTTCC
This sequence comes from Nicotiana sylvestris, assembly GCF_000393655.2. NCBI lineage: Eukaryota > Viridiplantae > Streptophyta > Magnoliopsida > Solanales > Solanaceae > Nicotiana > Nicotiana sylvestris. The sequence continues at coordinate 40,208,161 of NC_091064.1, forward strand.
TGAACTGCTTTTAATCCTTAACATCCGTGTTGTTCTTCCCTGTTCTTCAGATAGGCACCTGACTTCAACAAAATTGACAAAACAAAAAGAAACATGTTTGCCCCAGTTTGGTAACCGGGCGCATCTGTGAGTGTTAATTGGATCATTTTACTCAATATTTCTAATAATCTGTAAGCTAGATCCCATTATCCAGGAGGGTCCTGAAATTCCAAATTAAAGTTTATCTTACGAATGACGATTTCAGCATTAAACTATGATCTCTTATAACATAACTTACTTATCTAATGGAGTTCTTAAAGTTACGTCCCATTATTCAGGTGGGTCCTGAAAACTCCTATGCGCACTTTGATGCCAAATTATATTCCTTTTGGCGCACATTTGTCCTATATTTACTACTTATGATTGTTTTGGATTTTAACCTAGGTCCCATTTTCCAGGAGGGTCCTGAAGTTTCGAATTGAGTCTTGTCTTAAAAATGAAAACTTCAAAACAACTTATATTTTCACAAAGTAGAGCTTATGCTAGATATTGTACTCATAAATATTTTGAATTAAAACTAAGTCCTATTATCCAGGAGGGTCCTGAGATTTTCAAATTAAATACTATTATCCAGGAGGATCCTGAAAATTTCTAATTAATATTGGGGGGGAAAAGGTGGAAAAAGATGGTGTTTCTTCTTGGGAAAAAAATTGAGGAAGCAGAAAATCATAGCCATAAGTCTGGGAAATAAGAGAAGTCAGAATCTTTGTTCTCATGGGGTACAATACTTTGGGGTGCATTTGTGCTAAGTTCTGTTACTTATGGTTATTTTAAATCTTAAACTAAGTCCCATTTTCCAGAAGGGTCCTGAGAATTTTAAATTAAATCCTATTATCCAGGAGGGTCCAGAAAATTTTGCAATCAAACCTGCCTGGTACTTGCTTTCCTTTCCGGGTGCTTCTTGAAATAAATGCCATCTTTGCCCCTATTTAAAATCAAAGAAAAATCTTGTTAGTTTAAAACGTGGTGGTTAGTTGTGGCATTCTTATTGGGAATAGTTTTCTCTTTTCCATGCTTTGCTTCGACCGACTACCTTGAGCTGGTCGAGAATTGTTTTGACCTCCTGACTGATCCTTAACTGCAGGATCCCCAACTGTTGTTTTTCACTTCTGAACCTTTTATTCGTAACCATACATCTCCCATGACATTACTGAACCATTCCACCGATTTAACCTTTGCTTACACCCTATGTCCCACTTTTCATCATACTATCTCCAGCATGTCCTAACCGCATTTTGCTTTGTGTAATTTTGACTCTGGTAGTACACTTTGTAGTGCCCTGAAGAGTTTTCACCGACAAACCTCTCTAATTTGTTCATTCCTCAATTCCTTGTCGCCTTATGGTGCTCGCGAAGGTTTTCACCAATAAGACTCTCATTTTTATTTTCTCTCGGCTTTCGTCGCCTCATGGTGCCCATGAGGGTTTTCACCAATAAGACTCTTATTTTTTGATTTCTCTTGCTTAAACCGGAGTGTTTCCCCTGATATGAATTCTCTTTACATTCCTTGACTTGGCATCTCTCGAAGAGTGATCGGGAGGTCTTTCTTTGGAAAACAATGTGGGTTCTTGGATATGTTTGGAAAGAAAAGGGTATAAAACGGGCTCAAAACAACTTCAAATGGGTTAGAATTGCAAGTTTTGGAATTACATTTCTTATTACAATCACAACTTGTGCCCCAGTTTCTTGCTTGGGGGTCTTTTGACTTTTTATTTTACTATGACCGAGCCGTGAGGCTGCCTACGTATCCTTAACAGGAATCAGGTCAAACGTAGTTCACGCCTGAATTTCTTTGTTTTCTTTTCTCTTTTCGCTTCTTTTCTTTTTTCTTTTTTATCTTTTTCGTTATTGATTCCAAAAGAGGGGTATGAAATAAAATAAATAAGGCCCAAAAGGGGAAACAAAGGGTAGAGTGTTTAGATAGCAGAACAAATTGCATTCGTCATTCCAATCTTCGAAACAATGCCAAGTACAAACAATCAACAATTGAACCAAAGAAATCATACATAATATCTCTTGACTGCATCAGAATTGATAACCATGTCTATGCATTTTCCTTCGATATCTATTAAACATAAAGCACCATTGGAAATACTATGGTCACAATGAATGGCCCTTGCCAATTCTGGGCGATCTTGCCTTTTGCTTCAGCCTGATGTGGAAGGATACGTTTCAGCACTTGTTGGCCCACTTCAAACTTCCGGGGACGCACCTTTTTGTTGTATGATCTTGCCATTCTCTTTTGATATAATTGGCCATGACACACAACTGCCAATTTTTTTTCATCAATCAAGCTCAACTCCTCCAAACGGGTTTTGATCCACTCATCATCATCAATCTCAGCCTCAGCGACAATCCGAATGGACGGGATTTCAACTTCCGCAGGTATCACTGCTTCAGTGCCATATGCCAGCTAATAAGGAGTTGCACCTAACGAAGTACGGACAGTAGTGCGATAACCCAACAAAGCAAATGGTAATTTTTCATGCCATTGCCTCGAACCTTCTACCATTTTCCGAAGTATCTTCTTTATGTTTTTGTTGGCTGCCTCGACTGCTCCATTTGCCTTGGGACGATGTGGGGTAGAATTGCGATGTGTAATCTTAAACTATTGACATACCTCTTCCATCAAATTACTGTTAAGATTAGCACCATTATCCGTGATGATCACCTTTGGGATTTTGAATCGACAGATGATATTTGAGTGAACAAAATTGACCATTACTTTCTTGGTCACGGATTTGAAAGTTTTGGCCTCAACCCACTTGGTGAAATAATCAATGGCTACGAGAATGAACCTGTGCCCTTTGGATGCTGCTGGCTCAATTGGTCCAATGACATCCATGCCCCAAGAAACAAAGGGCCATGGTGCTAACATTGTGTGCAATTCTGATGGTGGAGAATGAATCAAATCTCCATGTACTTGGCACTGATGACATTTGCGCACAAAACTGATACAATCTTGCTCCATGGTGAGCCAATAATAACCTGCTCGAAGAATTTTCTTTGCCATCACATATCCGCTCATATGTGGTCTGCAGACTCCCGAATGTACTTCGGACAAGACAGTCGTAGCTTGTCTAGAATCTATGCATCTTAATAATCTAAGGTCTGGTGTTCTTTTATACAAAACTCCTCCACTTAAGAAAAACCTACTTGCCAACCTTCGAATTGTTCTCTTTTGATCCCCCGTGGCTTGCACTAGATATATCCCCATTCTGATGTATTCCTTGATATCGTGGAACCATGGTTCGCCATCACGTTCTTCTTCAATCATGTTACAGTAAGCATGCTGATCTCGGACTTGAATATGTAGAGGATTGACATAAGCTTTGTCCGGATTGTGCAACATTGACGCCAGGGTAGCCAAAGCATCGGCGACCTCATTATGGACCCTTGGATTATGCCTGAACTACACTGATCGAAACCGTTGACAAAGATCATACAAACATTATCGGTATGGTATGATCTTCAAATCTCGCATTTCCCATTCTCCTTGAATTTGATGTACCAGAAGATCCGAGTCTCCCAAGACCAAGACTTCCTGTACATCCATGTCTATAGTTAGCCTTAAACCCAAAATGCATGCCTCGTACTCAGCCATATTGTTGGTACAATAGAACCGAAGCTGAGCCGTAACAGGATAGTGATGCCCTATTTCAGAAATAAGCACAGCCCCTATTCCAACTCCTTTTATATTGGCATCCCCTTCAAAGAAAAGTTTCCAACCTGGTTTTTCAATCTGCTCCAGTTCGTCGATATGCATCACCTCTTCATCGGGAAAATAAGTTTTCAATGGCTCGTACTCATCATCGACCGGGTTCTCAGCCAAATGATCGGCCAATGCTTGGGCATTCATCGTAGTCCGAGTCACATAGATGATGTCAAATTTTGTGAGAAAAATCTACCACTTCGCAAGTTTTCCTGTCGGCATAAGCTTTCGAAAGATATACTTCAATGGATCCAAGCGTGAAATGAGGCAAGTAGTGTAGGATGACAAATAATGTTTCAATTTCTGTGCTACCCAATTTAGGGCGCAACATGTCCTTTCCAGGTGATTGTATTTAACCTCATAAGCGGCGAACTTCTTGCTAAGATAGTAGATGACATGTTCCTTTCTACTGGTGATGTCATGCTGCCCCAGTACACATCCAAATGAACTTTCCAGGACTATCAAGTAAAGAATCAAAGGTCTCCCTAGTTTTGGCGGAACCAACACAGGTGGGTTTGAGAAGTATCATTTATCTTATCAAATGCTTCTTGACACTCATCAGTCTACTTGACCGCAACATCCTTCTTCGACAACTTGAAAATAGGCTCACAAGTTGTCGTGAGCTGAGCAATAAACCTGCTGATGTAGTTCAACCTCCCTAACAGACTCATCACCTCAGTCTTGTTCCCCGGAGGCAGAAATTCTTGGATGACTTTGATCTTTGATGGGTCCAACTCGATGCCTCACCGGCTGACTATGCATCCCAACAGCTTTCCAGATGGAACACCAAAGGCGCATTTAGCAGGGTTAAGCTTGAGGTTGTACCTGCGAAGCCTCTGGAAGAATTTCCTCAAATCCCCGACGTGGTCGGCCTGATGCTTTAATTTTATGATCACATCATCTACGTATACCTCAATCTCCTTGTGTATCATATCATGAAACACAATAGTTATCACCCTCATGTAAGTTGCCCCGGCGTTCTTCAAACCAAATGGCATTACCCGGTAGCAATAATTTCCCCATGGCGTGATGAATGTCGTCATTTCTGCATCTTCTTCATCCATTAGAATCTGATGATACCCGACATAGCAATCCACAAAAGATCCAATCTCACTCTTGGCACAATTATCGATCAAAATGTGGATATTGGGTAGTGGGAAGTTATCCTTCGGAATTGCTTTGTCGAGATTGCGGTAATCGATGCATACTCTGATCTTACCGTCCTTCTTCGGCACAGGTACGACATTAGCCAACCAAACAGGATATCGAGTGACCCGAATAACCTTTGCATCCAACTGTTTGGTGATTTCTTCTTTAATCTTCACACTCATATCAGTTTTGAATTTCCTCAACTTTTGCTTGACGGGAGGAAACGCTGGATCAGTGGGCAATTTGTGGACAACTAAATCAGTGCTCAAACCTGGCATGTCGTCATACGACCATGCAAAAGCATCTTTGTATTCGATGAGTGCTTTGATTAACTCTTCCTGGATCTTTGGCTCGAGATGGACACTTATTTTAGTCTCTCTGATATTATCTGTGTCCCCTAAATTGACGGCTTCTGTTTCATTTAGGTTGGGTTTGGGTTTTCTTCGAAGTGATTAATTTCTTACTAATCTCTTCGAAGGTTTCATCTTCATCATATTCTGAGTCATAGTCACAATCTACTTCTTGAACTATTATTTCAAAATCAGATTGATTTTTAAGACTGGGCTGAGAATTCCTCATGCATGTCATGTCATTAGAACCAGCATAAAAAGAACTGTACAGAAAAAAAAGAAAAACAAAAGAAAAACTATCAGGAATGATAAAGAAAGGGAAACTGCATTTCATTAAATGATAAAGATAACAAGGTTTGCACACTTCAAACAGACTGAAAGATAAAAAATCTGCATTACAACCCTGGAATAACCCAAACAAACTGAAGGAAACTCAAAATAAACTACCAAGACTCCTTCCGAGTGGGGAGAGGAGTAGCCTTCCAATTGTTAAGATTTGTTTTTGGCCCGACAAATTGCACTTCCACGTTGCTAGAAACCTCTCCAATTTCCACCATGTTCACACTGTCGAACAACTTCTCAAATCTTTCAATTAACTCCTTATCAGGATCAATCACAGAACTGGGAATTGTTGTTACTGGGCGACTTCTGGTATCAGACTTGACAAATGATTTGGAAAGACATGGGACTGGCTTTGGAAGGACCCATGCCTTCTGTTTTAGCTTTCTGGCCTTTCTTATGCCTGCGGCAGTGGGCTTGAATCCCAGACCAAATGTTCCCAAGTTTTCAGGAAGGGACACCGGCTGTATGATGCCTTGCAAAGATGGGCCCAAACCTTTACCGAGTACAAAACCGTTCTTCAACATCTCATAGGCTACCATGACTGATGCGGCGGTTATCTTTGGATTTGGAATGTATTTCCCCTCCGAAACTTTCTCTACCAACATCGTGTCAGAAACCTGGTAGACCCATGGTCCCTGGTCATCTTCCACTTTAATGACCGGTACAATGGCATTGCTGCGAGCGCATAAACTGTCTTCCCCATTCACAACTATTTCTTGTCTATCCCATTCAAATTTGACTACCTGGTGTAGTGTTGATGGGACTGCTTTAGCGGCATGTATCCATGGTCGACCCAACAGCAAATTATAGGAAACAACTATATCCAGCACCTAAAACTCCATTGTGAACTCAACTGGCCCTATCGTTAGCTCCAGCACTATGTCCCCAACTGAATCTTTACCTCCGCCGTCAATTCCCCGCTCACAAATAATGTTCTTATGTGTCCTCTCATCTTCTATTTTAACTTGATTAGAGTGGAGAGAGGACATATGTTTGCGCTTGACCCGTTGTCAACCAATACCCAGGTCACCACAGAGTTCTAACATTTTACTGTGAGGTAAAGAGCTCCGTTGTGCTCTGTACCTTCTACAGGCAATTCATCATCGGAAAACGTGACTCTATTTGCTTCGAAGATTTTGTTGGCTATTTTTTCCAAGTGATTCACGGAGATCTTATTGGGAACGTGCACCTCATTCAAGATCTTCATTAAAGCTTGACGGTGCTCATCCGAATGGATCAATAACTACAATAGGGAAATTTGAGCAGGCGTCTTTCTTAATTGTTCCACGATAGAGTAGTCATGTAGCTTCATCTTCCTCAAGAATTCTTCTGCTTCTTCTTCAGTTACGGCTTTCTTTAGTAGCGCTGGATTATCTTTAGCTCTTCTTAACTCCTCGGGAGTAAAACACCTTCCCGAGCGAGTCAAACCCTGTACTTCACAGATTTCTTCTTTGACTTCCTTCCCTTAGTACATCATTGTTACCCGTTCGTAATTCCATGGAATAACCTTGCTGTTGATTATTAGTAACTGGGTTACCAGCTTGATAATAACCCGATCTGCATGGGCACCTTCCACAATTATGATGGGTTTGCTGGCCGCTCCTGGTACAATCACCTTCACCCCTTACTGTTTCGTTGCAACTTTGCTTAAAGACCCCTTCTCAACTGCCACAGATGGCTCAACACTTTTTTTGCTCGGCTTGAGCACCAACTTCTCACCTGCTGATTGTTCATCTGTTTTGACTCCACTAGACCGAATCATCATGATGGTCTGTGATGGCTTCTTGGGCTCCTACTCCGCATGAACTATTTCGATCATATTTGCCTCCTGGTGGACTGGCATTGGATTCTTGTTAATATTGGGCGCCTTGGGAGCTTGAACTTCAATTCTATTGCTATCAATAAGCTCTTGTATTGCACTTTCCAAGTGATGGCACTTTTCTATATCATGACCCGGAGTACCAGAACAATACTCACAGCTAACAGTATAGTCAAGATTCTTTGGAGGAGGATTTGGCAGTTTGGACTGTATCGGCCTTAGAATATCTAGCTGTTTTAGCCTGTGGAACATACTAGTGTATGATTCTCCTAACGGAGTAAAGGTTATCTTTTTCTGCAATCTTTCACCCTTGAATGCTTGACTAGGCTGAAAACTTGGTCCGGAAGTGTTTTGGTAGGCTCGTGGATGTGGATAAGTATTTTGTAGGACGGGAGCACGCCATTGAGTGTGGGCAGAAGGTAGGTAGTATGCGTGTGCATGGTGGACAGAAAAATGAGGTTCTTGTGGGGGATAATTGTGTTAGGGTGGATTGTGGTGATAAGTTTGTTGGTGGGGTCGAGGTTGATTGTAGTGGTAAGGTGAACCTCTAGATCCGGACCAAGTTCCTGAATCAACCATTGCTGGTTCCTCTCTCTTCTACTTCCCAATCCCTCCTATGCTGCCCTGAATAGCCTAAGTAGTCGCTTTGATAGCCGAATAGCTCATGATTTTATTCGACTTGAGGCCCTCTTTTACCATGCCCCCCCATCTTTACCACTTCGTTGAATGACTTTCCCATAGTTAAGACCAAATGGCCATAGTAAGTAGGTTCCAAAGCCTGTAGGACGTAATCTATCATCTCACTTTCCTTCATTGGGGGATCTACTCTTGCTGCTTTCTCCCTCCATCGGAAACCATATTCTCTGAAGCTTTCACTATGCTTCTTCTCCAGTTTAGTCAAGGACAATCGATCTGGAATGATCTCAAGATTGTATTGGAAGTGACAAGAAAATGCTTGCGCCAGATCATCCCTTGTGTACCATCTTCCATGGTCTTGGCGGGTATACCATTCCAATGCTGATCCACTTAAACTCTAACAGAAGTAAGCCATTAACAATTCATCTTTTCCTCCAGCTCCCCTTATCTTGCAGCAAAAACCCCTCAAGTGGGATACTGTTTCACCGTGCCCGTTGTATAGATCGAACTTGGGCATTTTGAAACCTGCCGGTAATTGCACATTCGGGAACAGACATAGGTCCTTGTAGGCCACGCTGACTTGCCCTCCCAACTCCCGCATTTCTCTGAATGATTGTTCTAAGCTTTTAACTTTCCTCAACATCTCCTCCTGTTCGGTATTTTTGACTGGTTTATCAGCTTCTATCGGGAGGTCAAAGCGAGGAGTATAGGAATGGGTTTCTGGAGCTTTGAAAGTGGGCTCCGAGGGGTAGTATTGGTTGTCCTGGGCCTGGAACATAGGCTCACTAGGAGATTTGTAAGGTGTAGCTGGTGGAGGTGCTACAAAGAAAGGAGTTACTGGTGGAGGAGGGTATGGAATTGGTTTAGGGGCTAGAGATTGTGGTGTATGAGAAGTGATTCCCCGGTAGTGTTGGTAAATGGGAAAGCTCGGGGATAGATCGGTGGCAGGATGATCATGAGTTTGAGCCGGTGGTGGAGTGAAGGTAGGATTAGTCGGGTAAGCGGATGGCGGTTGTCCTTTAGCCCAGGCCTGATACATTTCGGCCATTTGTTGTTTCAATTTGTACATCTCTTCTTTCATGGCGTTAACGTCCAACTCTTCTCCTTCGATGACACTGGTGTCTATATCTGGGATAGACATGATTATTTCTCCTTTGGATCTGGTTTGGTATGGGTGGGTTGCCAGTATGCTTAGGTGAGCTAACTGCTTGAATTCTGGAACAACAACCAAACTTGTTAGTGATTAGAGTTTTAACAAATAAGCAACCACACATAGGAATACAATGCACCTAGGCAATTAGTCATTTCTATCATGTATTTGCTCGGTTGCTTGTGTCATCCCGACTTTTCCTGACCTTTCCCTTTTATTGTTACTCACGACTATCTTTTATTCCCCTTTTTTTTCCATTTTATTCTTTTCTTTTGGTTGTGGTCGAATCTTATAAAGATTGCCTACGTATCATGACCCCGCATAAATCAGACTGAGCGTAGTTCTAGGGTACAAGTAACAAAACCTTTTTTTTGGATGTTCGAATTTTCACAAAAAACAACTATTTTGATTATAACGACACAAACTAACGGACTTTGATGAAAGGAAAAACAAGCCAACATATTACAACAGAAGAAAATACAGGTTTGAAAACAAACTGACAGACTTCAATAGAAAGAAAATACAGACTCAAGTGAAAATCACGAATACATCAGTGCCTCAAATTTTCCTGGGGTCCGCGGGACATCATTCGGTCTCGCCTCGGGCCGACGTGCTAAATCCCCTTGGAGGTGGTAGAGACTTTCCACTATCCAGTGGACAAAGGCCATCACAGTGGCGAAAAACATAGATCTAGTCATATCCTCACAACTACCGCACTTCATTGTGATGTAGTCGGCGAACTTTCTGACTCTCTCTCTTATGACACCCTTTTCTTTCAACAAACGCCTGATCTGCCGTGCCCTGGCTTCTTGAGTTTGTTCGACTGTTTGATTTTGTTCTTGAAGTTGTTGCAAATCACTTTCCAAATGTTTTCTTTCAGCCTTGAATTCTTTCACCTGTTTGATCATTTTGTCCTCAATTGTGACGACCCTTTTCTTTAACCCCGCAACCTCATTGTCTTATCTTTCTTTTAATTGTTTAACCAAGCGTGCTCGTTTTTCCGCAATTTTAGCCAATTGCTTTCGAGCCCTGGCTAGTTCACCTTCTGCTTTTTTCAGATCAAAACTATATTCACCCACTTTCTGCCTCAGGTTATATATGAGATTTTCATCTTTGGCACTTCTGATAGGATTTTCTGCCGCTATTTTCATTTTCTGAATCTAGGCTCGAAGGGCCTTATTTTCTTTGGCTAGCCTTTTCTTTTCACCCTTATCTGCCGCTGCTTGTAAGCCATTCTCGAATTGAAGGTCTTTGACTTGCTTTTCCAGCTTTCCTATTGTGGCCTTGTACTCATTTTCTTTGGCCAACCAAGCCCACGGTTCTTGCGATGCCTCGACGAATTCCTGAATGTGCAATTTTTTGGCTGGTCTTTCTGGTTCGGCCCTTGCAGTGTTCTTCTTTCTATATCAGGCAAGATAGGCGGGTGAGACCTTGCCTCTAGATAGGTCCCACACTCGAGTGTTAGCCGTCAAATACTAGCATTCATTCCAAATAGAATGAACTGTTTCTTCGTGAAATTGGCCGTCGGAGCTAATCTCAACCGCGTAAATACTGAGATCTTTATCTGGATGCATCACCTGACACCTTCCCAATTGTCTCATCACTCGGTAGGGAGCGTAAGGCTGAATACCTCGAAGACCCATTAGGAGGAAGTAAGGATCAGTGGCGGGTATATACACAATTTCTTCAACAGGAAGCCAACCTAGTGTCCATTCTATTTGTCCCGTAGTGATGGAGTGAAGACGGGCTATCCATTCTCCAAACCCCTCCGATAACTTGAACCCTGAAATCTTTGTGTCAAACTCTTCAATGCAACTTTTCTCTGCAGACCCATAACTCATATACTGAGGGTGGTGACACAGGTGTTCGATCATCCACATTTGTAGTAGCAAATTGCATCCCTCGAAGAAATTTGCCCCAGTTTTACAAGCTGTAAGAGCTCGGTATATCCTAGATATTATCATAGGGGCAAGGGTGCTCTTGGAATTGGTAATTAAGACTTTGACGACTCTAACCACCCGCAGATCGATATTCCCATCTTTTCGGGGAAACACCACAAGGCCTAAGAAAGCTACTATGAAAGCGAAACGCCTATGTTCATCACATTTTGCTTGGTTCCCTTTGTTACAAACCCTGCTTTATGGATCGTTGAACCCTCCTATACGCCCGTACCTCCGGTATATAAAATGTAGAGTGGAAAAACCACCCTCCAACTCGGAATATGGGACTTCCTTGCTTATTTTTAACAAATCTATGAATTTGTGAGAGTTAACGGCTCTTGGAGCAATCAGATACTTATGCCTCAGACCTTCAGTACTTCCCATGTAACCTGCTATCTCCTCCAAGGTGGGTGTGAGTTCAAAATCCGAGAAATGCAAGACGTTGTGAGCCAGACCCCAAAATGTGACCAACGCCTTTATGATGTCTCCCCTAGGCCTTATCTTCATCAACCCGGTGAGACCTCCCAAATGCAGATTGACCTTATCTTGCTCTAACTTGCCCAGATCTTCCCACCACATACGCAACTCTAAAGAGATTTTGTTCATAACTGTTACCGGCAAATTCTGACTCGTGCTCATTCTGCATGTTTATTAGGGTGTTAAGGAAAAAATTAAGACTTATTTGACTCAAAAAATAAAATTAACACACATTTTTTTGAAAATAAAATAAAAACCCGGTTTTGCAAATACGACCTTTCAGCATTTCGAGAACGAAGATTTTACGGTTGTGTCGGCTAACCTGCCAAAACTTTGAAAAATGACCAAATGTGGATGTTCTTGCAGAAGCAACCTTACGGCGCCCTTTTGGGGACATTCGACTATTTTTGACAAGAAATTATTTTCAAATGAAAAATAAAATTTTTGTTCTTTGTGGGCTATTTTGCAAAAAGGGCAGTTAGACCCGATGGGGGTTGCCTACGTATCCCACATCCGGTGAGAATCAAACTAGCGTAGTTCGGGCAATTTTGACAAAACAAAAACCAATTTTTTTTGAAAACAATAAAAATTCTCTTTTCGTTTTTTTTTCTTTTCAAATTTTCGGCAGAGTTTCGGTATATTTTGGGATATAGGTTTTCAAAACAGGTAGTTACCTCCCTTAGCCCTCACACTGCTATTTTCTTTTCCAAACTCTTTTCCTTTTATTCAAAAGCCGATCAACATGCAAATCCGAAGCAAATAAATGCACAAGTAGCAAGTAAGATGCATTAGGATGGTCTTTTTAATTTTTGGTACACCTGTCCTACACAGATCCAACCCCTGTGTTGAGTCTCCAAAGTCAAAATGCACGTGATGCAGACAAACGTTCCTACTAGGGATCCGACATGAGGTCTTATTATACTAGGTTTAAAACCTGAGTTTATTGGTTCTAGACCTGGCTTACCCGAGCAGACAACTCGAACCGAGGGGGGGCTGTGTACCAGTAACCAAAAGATCATCCGGCTTTGCAACTTGTCTGAACCTCGTTCTATTTGGAATAGGACATTAACAGAAAGAAGTCACGACCAGCGTGCACTCCTCAAGAGAGAGAAGAGAAGGATTTCGTAGCAGTTTATATATACAATTCAGATAATATCAAAGCTGTAAAAAGCAACATTTAGCACATTAGGCCCAAACATGTAACAAAATCAGATAAAGCCAAATATAACAGTTTATCTAAGCTCGAATTCTGAACCCTGAACCAGAGATTCTGGGTTCGGTCCCCAGCAGAGTCACCAGGGCTGTCACACCTCCTTTTTCACCTACAACCCCGGAAGGAGTATGAGGGAGTTTTTTTTCAACTTAAAGTGACAAATGAAACGGGATTATTTTATTTAAAATTCAGAGTCTCCACTTGGGATATTTTATGGTGTCCCAAGTCACCAGTTCGAATCCCGAATCGAGGAAAAGATTGACTCTGTATTATAGTCCGTGAACACAGAAATCCGGGTAAGGAATTCTGTTAACCCGGGAGAAGGTGTTAGGCATTCCCGAGTTCCGTGGTTCTAACACGGTCGCTGAACTATTATATTCGGCTTAACTCTCAGATTTTAAAACATTTCGAACCTATGTGCAATTTTAACTTTATAACCGCTTTTATTCATTTTTTAAAGAAAATTGCAACATTATTAAAACACGTCTCGAACCACGTCACATAAATGCACCCGTGGTTTTTGACATATTTGAACATCGTTGAGATTTGGATTTGGGTCACATAAATGTGCACTCGAGTTTAGGAAGGTATTTTTAAATTACGCGCCTAAAGCAACTATGCGTTTTTAGCTCTGTGGGAGCCATAGAAATTCGCTAAATGGCACGCCTTGAATTCTAAGGATTAAAACATTAACTAAGCAAGGGCCATGCATTTTTGAGATTTTATGTGGCACGACACGCCTCGATTATTCTATCAAAAGTATTTCTAAACTAAGTCTTTGAGGGTCATAAACTGTTTGCACTATCTAATATGGCGCGCTTCAAATCAAGGAGAGCTTAATTAACTTCAAAAAAAATATAACTTGGAACCTTTTTTTGCGCAAATGCCACTTCGAAGAAAGTTGGGCTCACAGGTCGAATCGCGCCCCAGAGAATAGATGGGTAAAAGGGCAGTCCAAATTACTTGGAATCTTTCATTCAATTGGGCTAAACGTTAGGCCCAATCATGGGAATCAAATAATTTGGTACAAAAGTTAATTAATCACAAATCAATCGAAACTATTTGAAACAAAAAGCTTGAAATAACATTTTTTTTGAACTCTTGGATTTTAGCTACGTGGACATGAACTGATTAGGCAGAATTCTGGACGTTAATTTCTCATGCAATTCAGGCCAAATCTGCTGTGAAAAAAGTGAATCCAGCAACAACAATTAAATACGCTGCTGGGCTCAAGACATAAGCCCAGATAGCATTGGCACACTTGTTCTTTTTTGCACATAGCCTAGAATAGTGAACCCAAACCTTGTAAAAACCAAGGCTGAAGATCAGGACTCGATATCGAGTCTATTCCAATCAACAAGCTACCATTTACAACAACAATAAACATGTTAACTCTCATCTCTACACAGTAATTGAGACACAAAGCAGTTTCAAAGGCTACTAAGAGCACATGGTTGACTTCAACTACCCAAATATTCATGTTTGAATTCAATTCTAAGCTAAATTCAAAAACTTGAACTTAAACTCACTTAACTCTTTCTCAATATTGACAATAACAGAGTCTAAGAAATTTGCACCATTCACTTGAATCAAAAGAAGAAGAGAAATCAATACCCCAAACTCTTAAAGAGCATAGATTCATCTCTACAACATACCACTGATATAAGATAACCGAGCTATCATGTATAAACAGGGTCTATTACAGAACAATTAAAGAAAAAGAAGAAGCAAATGAAAGGAAATTGAGCAACTTGTATTTAGTCAGGCTTCAACTCGAAATACATGTTCCTAATCACTTGTAGACAATGGTTTGAGAAATACCTGGTAACGAAAGGAAATAATAGGTGAGGGATCAGAAGTAATAGCAGCAGGCAATCAACAGCAGTTTTCAACCAGTTTCAAACCCATAAAGTGAATAAAACAGCCCAGAAAAACAGTTTCAATCCAAGTAATGAACTAGAAAACTTGAACCATATTTGATTTCAACTCATTTCAACTATCAACTATCCAGAAATTGTTTCAGTCCTAAGGAAACTTCAGAAATCACCAGTAACTCAATGAAACAGTTTTATTCTTTAGAGTTCTCAAAATGTTCTTTTAACTCTTTTAGTATTTCTGGAGCTCCTTGTCTTTGAACTCAGTGTGTGTGTGTGTACTCTATCTTTTTGTTTTATTCCAGGGTATCAGACTGCTGTGTATATGAACTCAGTGCCTATCTCCCTCAGAATGTTTTTTTCTCCATGTTCTCTCCTTTTCTATCTGTTTTATAACCTCTAAAATAGGCAGCAAGTTAGTGCATTTTCCATTACAAATCCCTTTTTCCTTTTTTAATTATCTCCACTCAAACACCCTTTTCTTTATATCATTCAAAGTGTAATTACAACCCCACCATTATAGAAACTTCTTAAAGTTAGGTAAAATTCTCTTTATTGAACAATTCTCCAAACCACCCCTTAAGTTCCTAATGTCATTTAACATCCCCTTAAAGTTCTAGGTGTTTACAAATTAAGGCAAACAATTTTCTAACAAAAACATAGACAAACAGAATCAAGAAGGTGTCCATTTTCAATACCTAAATAGCCTTATCATGAACTGAAATTAGAAATCAATCAACGACTGAGTAACTGAAACTGATATTTATGAAGAAACAAACAATGAATGCCCTATTTCAAACTTTGAAGCAATTACACCAAGTCATCTAATAAGGGAGTCAAACGATACTAACATGCTGATTTCAATAAAACACAACAGACTTAAATTGAAGACTGGAACCCTACTGACCTAATGGCAATCCCGAACGTTTAACGATTGAACACATAAGCTAATTAAACCTAAAACTAAGCAGAATGGATAAACAAAAAAATCAAAGCACAACCCCTTTTTTAGAAATTGAAAAGAAAACTAGAAAAATGGAAATAAAAACAAACTAACTTAAAGGGAAGATCTAGGTTTGAAAACTAATCACAATTTCAGTCGAAAGACAGACCAATCAAAGATACACAGAGAAGAAAAGAAAAAGGAGCGAAACAAACACTAAAATGAACATAAAAATTAAAGGGACTCACCGGCTAAACTTGAATTTACCCTTGATACTCTGACTCACCGCAAACTAATGCTAATCATTTGTTCTTTGTCAAGAACAAATGAACAACATCGGTTTGGTAGTGAATCAATCTTCTAATCACGAAAAACTAGAGGCTTGGATCGATGCATGTCATCAGGTTCAACGGAAACTGATTTTGAACTTTTAAGGTTCAAACTTAGATTTACAATTCGACGAGTTCTGGTCAGATTCGAAGGAAACCAATGATGGATTTGGTATGAGGGAGTTATGGGGGTTTTGTGGTGTTGATTTGGGGTTGATTGGGTAAGCTAGGGTTCAGGGATTTTGGGACCGGACTGCTTCGATTGAAGATTCGATAAGTATTAGGGTGATTTGAGGGAAACCAATCATAGATTAGGGAAGATGGAGACATGGGGATTCCCTGGTGTTAATTTGGTGGTGGTTTGAGGCACTGCCGCCACCGGAGAAGGTGGAGGATTTGAGGGCGGCGCTAGGGTTAGGGTGGTGTCTCTTAAGGTGGGGGTGAAATGAAGAGATGGGATGGGGTAGGGGTGTTTGGATAATGAAACTTGTAAAAGGGTCCTTGATTTCAGACCGTTCGATCCAGCAAGATCAACGATCCTGATTGAATATAATTAAAACGGGGTTGTTTTGGTTAAGCTGGGGCGGACCGGGTATGGGAGACGGGTCTGGCTGGTTTGGGGTGGGTTTGGACGGGTTTTGTTTGGGCTTGGGGATCTTTTGGACAAATTGGCCCAAAACCAGATTTTCTCTCTTATTTTCTTTTTCTTTTCAATTTTCTTTCTAATTTCTTTTCCAAAAATTAAAACTTAAAAATCCTAAATTAAGCTATAATACCCCAAATTATCTTAAAATACTAATTATCTCTAAATAATAATTATCACACATAATTAATACCAAATTAAAATAAAATCGCAAAATTTTGACATTAAACAATAAAATGCAAAAATACGTTATTTTTGTGAATTTTTCGTTTTTGTAAAACAACATTTTACTAATTTAACCAAAAAATATAAAATCAAATCCTAAGTGCAGCTGCTATATTTTTTGTATTTTCTAATGCATTAATAAAATTAAATATGCTCACAAAGATATGCAAACAATCAGGAAAATCGCACAGTAATTCCTAGAATAACACATAATTAAAGAAAAAAACCTAATTTTGGGTATTCTTTTGGAGTAATTCATATGAGGAAAAAATCACGTGCTCACAGCTGTCCTTCTTTGCCCGGAAACACGAAGAGTTTTCGTGCAAAGATACAGTGAGCGGATACGAGCGATTTTTGCCCGTTTGAATACTCTGTGGGAAGGTTTCCTACATATTCTTAGATATAAAGGAATCATGTCAATGTAATTCGGGAAGTTTCGGTAGCTGGAACTACCATGAAGCTGTGATTTTACTGTTGTTGTTGCTGCTGCTACTGCTTACTGACCTCCTTATTACACCATGACAAAATAAAGAAGCTAGACTAAAATATGATCTATGCATTACAAAGATCTACTCTATACTTCTCAAACTTGATCTTGTGATTCTTGTTGCCTCATTGACTTGTGTCTTCCAACGGAAGTTCCTTTGCTGCTGACTTGAATTGTATTCTTGAGATGCTTTCACTTTCCTCCAGACAGGCACCTCATTGTTGAACCTTTAAACGTCTTCATTTGACCATTGTTGCCTATCATTTGTTCTACAGGATGGCTCCTGATTACTCGAACTTGAATTTTTTCTTCCCCTCTTTCTCCAGCCGGGCTCCTGACTACTTGAAATTTGAATTGTATTCCCTTGTTCTTCAGGTGGGCTCCTGTTTGCTGAAACTCGAATGTATTCCCTTGTTCTCCAGATGGGCTCCTAATTACTAAACTCGAAATTTATTCCCTTTCTCTCCAGGCGGGCTCCTGACTGTATGAACTTGAATGTATCCCCTTGTTCTCCAGGTGGGCTCCTGACTGCTGAAACTTGAATGTATCCTCTTGTTCCCAAGGTGGGCTCCTGACTGCTGAAACTTGAATGTATTCCCTTATTCTCCAGGTGGGCTCCTGATTACTTGATCCTGAACTGCTTTTAATCATTAACATCCATGTTGTTCTTCCCTGTTTTTCAGATGGGCACCTGACTTCAACAAAATAGACAAAACAAAAAGAAAAATTTCTTCCCCAGTTTGGTAACCGGGCGCATTTGTCAGTGTTAATTGGATCATTTTACTCAACATTTCTAATAATCTGTAAGCTAGATCCCATTATCCAGGAGGGTCCTGAAATTCCAAATTAAAGTTTATCTTACGAATGACGATTTCAGTGATCTCTTATAACAGAACTTACTTATCTAATGGAATTCTTAAAGTTACGTCCCATTATTCTGGTGGGTTCTGAAAACTCCTATGCGCACTTTGATGCCAAATTATATTCCTTTTGGCGCACATTTGTCCTATATTTACTACTTATGATTGTTTTGGATTTTAACCTAGGTCCCATTTTCCAGGAGGGTCCTGAAGTTTCGAATTGAGTCTTGTCTTAAAAATGAAAACTTCAAACCAACTTATATTTTCACAAAGTAGATCTTATGCTAGATATTGTACTCATGAATATTTTGAATTAAAGCTATGTCCCATTATCCAGGAGGGTCCTGATAATTTCAAATTAAATCCTATTATCCAGGAGGATCCTGAAAATTTCTAATTAATATTGGGGGGAAAAGGTGGAAAAAGATGGTGTTTCTTCTTGGGGAAAAATTGAGGAAGCAGAAAATCATAGCCACCAGTCTGGGAAAGAAGAGAAGTCAGAATCTTTGTTCTCATGGGGTAAAAAGGTGGAAAATGATGGTGTTTCTACTTGGGGAAAAAGTTGAGGAAGCAGAAAATCATAGCCACCAGTCTGGGAAAAGAAGAGAAGACAAAATCTTTGTTCTCATGGGGTAAAAAGGTAGAAAAAGATGGTGTTTCTTCTTTCTTGAGGAAGTAAAGCGGAAACGTGTTCTTTTCGGTCCCTTTATTGGCCAACCCGATAGATAGAGGCTATAAGAGTCTCCCCAAATTATTTTGAAATCCGAGGCCTCTGGGATAATTGCCAAAGTGTATCTCAAACATGCAAACTTCGAAGCTCCATTTACAATCCTTTGGCGTGCATTTGTGCTAAGTTCTTCTACTCATGATTATTTTAAATCTTAAACTAAGTCCCATTTTCCAGAATGGTCCTGAGAATTTTAAATTAAATCCTATTATCCAGGAGGGTCCTGAAAATTTTGCGATCAAACCTGCCTGGTACTTGCTTTCCTTTCCAGGTGCTTCTTGAAACAAATGCCATCTATGCCCCTGTTTCAAATCAAAGAAAAATCTTGTCAGTTTAAAACGTGGTGGTTAGTTGTGGCATTCTTGCTGGGAATAGTTTTCTCTTTGCCATGCTTTGCTTCGACCGACTGCCTTGAACTGGTCGAGAATTGTTTTGACCTCCTGACTGATCCTTAACTGCAAGATCCCCAATTGTTGTTTTTCACTTTTGAACCTTTTATTCATAACCATACATTTCTCATGACATTATTGAACCATTCCACCGATTTAACCTTTGCTTACACCCTATGTCCCACTTTTCATCATACTATCTCCAGCATGTCCTAACCGCATTTTGCTTTGTGCAATTTTGATTCTGGTAGTACACTTTGACATTCCTTCTTATTTGTTGAAACAAGGCTAACCTTGGGAGAGCTTTAGAGGAGTAAAAATTAACAGTAATGAAATGCAACGATTTTGAGAATTAAGAATAAAGAAGGAAATCCAAATTTGGATGATAGGAAAAGGAACTTATCTGAGTGGAGTCACTGACACCAATGATCATGGTATGCATTTCGGATTAATCAGCCCAGTTTATTTAACCACTCTCTTTTCCAATTGTTTTACTTTGTGCTCCAAGATCTCCACAACCCAATTTTTACTTTCCGCCAACTTTCGGACCTTGTTTGGCTTGCAGTGCCCTGAAGGGTTTTCACCGACAAACCTCTCTCATTTGTTCATTCCTCAATTCCTTGTCGCCTTAAGGTGCCCGCGAAAGTTTTCACCAATAAGAATCTCTAATTTTTATTTTCTCTCGGCTTTCTTCGCCTCATGGTGCCCATGAGGGTTTTCACCATTAAGACTCTCTCATTTTTTGATTTCTCTTGCTTAAACCGGAGTGTTGCCCCTGATATGAATTCTCTTTACATTGCTTGACTTGGCATCTCTCGAAGACTGATCGGGAGGTCTTTCTTTGGACAGCAATGTGGGTTCTTGGATATGTTTGGAAAGAAAAGGGTATAAAATAGGCTCAAAACAACTTCAAATGTGTTAGAATTACAGCTTTTGGAATCACATTTCTTATTACAATCACAACTTCTGCCCCAGTTTCTTGCTTGGGGGTCTTTTGACTTTTTATTTTACTATGACCGAGCCGTGAGGCTGCCTACGTATCCTTAACAGGAATCAGGTCAAACGTAGTTCACGCCTGAATTTCTTTGTTTTCTTTTCTCTTTTCTTTTCTTTTCTTTTCTTTTTGTTTTCTTTTTCGTTATTGATTCCAAAAGAGGGGTATGAAATAAAATAAATAAGGCTCAAAAGGGGAAACAAAGGGTAGAGTGTTTAGATAGCAGAACAAATTGCCTTCGTCATTCCAATCTTCGAAACAATGCCAAGTACAAACAATCAACAATTGAACCAAAGAAATCATACATAATATCTCTTGACTGCATCAGAATTGATAGCCATGTCTATGCATTTTCCTTCGATATCTGTTAAACATAAAGCACCATTGGACAATACTCTGGTCATAATGAATGGCCCTTGCCAATTCGGGGCGAACTTGCCTTTTGCTTCAGCCTGATGTGGAAGGATACGTTTCACCACTTGCTGGCCCACTTCAAACTTCCAGGGACGCACCTTTTTGTTATATGCTCTTGCCATTCTCTTTTGATACAACTGGCCATGACAAGCTTAGCTGCCAATCTTTTTTCATCAATCAAGCTCAACTGCTCCAAACGGGTTTTGATCCACTCATCATCATCAATCTCAGCCTCAGCGACAATCCGAAGGGACAAGATTTCAACTTCTGCAGGTATCACTACTTCAGTGCCATATACCAGCAAATAAGGAGTTGCACCTACCGAAGTACGGACAGTAGTGCGATAGCCCAACAACGCAAATGGTAATTTTTCGTGCCATTGCCTCGAACCTTCTACCATTTTCCGAATTATCTTCTTTATATTTTTGTTGGATACCTCGACTGCTCCATTCGCCTTGGGACTATGTGGGGTAGAATTGCGATGTGTAATCTTAAACTGTTGACATACCTCTTTCATCAAATTACTATTAATATTAGCACCATTATCCATGATGATCACCTTTGGGATTCCGAATCGACAGATGATATTTGAGTGAACAAAATCGACCACTTCTTTCTTGGTTACCGATTTGAAAGTTTTGGCCTCAACCAACTTGGTGAAATAATCAATGGCTACCAAAATGAACCTGTGCCCGTTGGATGCTGCTGGCTCAATTGGTCCAATGACATCCATGCCCCAAGCAACAAAGGGCCATGGTGCTGACATTGTGTGCAATTCTGATGGTGGAGAATAAATTAAATCTCCATGTACTTGGCACTGATGACACTTACACACAAAACCGATACAACCTGCTTGGATAATTTTCTTCGCCATCACATATCCGCTCATATGTGGTCCGCAGACTCGCGAATGTACTTCGGACATGACAGTCATAGCTTGTCTAGAATCTATGCATCTTAATAATCCAAGGTCTGGTGTTCTTTTATACAAAACTCCTCCACTTAAGAAAAACCCACTTGCCAACCGTCGAATTGTTCTCTTTTGATCCCCCATGGATTGCACTGGATATATCCTCATTCTGATGTATTCCTTGATATCGTGGAACCATGGTTCGCCATTACGTTCTTCTTCAATCATGTTACAGTAAGCATGCTGATCTCGGACTTGAATATGTAGAAGATAGACATAAGCTTTGTCCGGATGGTGCAACATTGATGCCAGGGTAGCCAAAGCATCGGCGACCTCATTATGGACCCTTATAATATGCCTAAACTCCACTGATCGAAACCGTTGACAAAGATCATGCAAACATTATCGGTATGGTATGATCTTCAAATCTCGCATTTCCCATTCTCTTTGAATTTGATGTACCAGAAGATCCGAGTCTCCCAAGACCAAGACTTCATGTACATCCATGTCTGCAGCTAGCCTTAAACCCAAAATGCATGCCTCGTACTCAGCCATATTGTTGGTACAATAGAACCGAAGCTGAGCCGTAACAGGATAGTGATGCCCTATTTCAGAAATAAGCACAGCCCCTATTCCAACTCCTTTTATATTGGCATCCCCATCAAAGAAAAGTTTCCAAACTGGTTTTTCAATCTGCTCCAGTTCGTCGATATGCATCACCTCTTCAAGTCTTCCTGTCGGCATAGGCTTTTGAAATATATACTTCAATGGATCCAAGCGTGAAATGAGGTAAGTAGTGTAGGATGACAAATAATGTTTCAATTTCTGTGCTACCCAATTTAGGGTGCAACATGTCCTTTCCAGGTGAGTGTACTTAACCTCATAAGCCGTGAACTTCTTGCTAAGATAGTAGATGGCCTATTCCTTTCTGCCGGTGATTTCATGCTGCCCCAGTACATAGCCAAATGAACTTTCCAGGACTGTCAAGTAAATAATCAAAGGTCTCCCTGGTTCTGGCGGAACCAACACAGATGC
Source organism: Nicotiana sylvestris (assembly GCF_000393655.2). Taxonomy (NCBI): domain Eukaryota; kingdom Viridiplantae; phylum Streptophyta; class Magnoliopsida; order Solanales; family Solanaceae; genus Nicotiana; species Nicotiana sylvestris. Next base: position 40,230,817 of record NC_091064.1, read on the forward strand.
GTTTGAGAAGTATCTTTTTATCTTATCAAATGCTTCTTGACACTCATCAGTCCACTTGACCGCAACATCCTTCTTCAGCAACTTGAAAATAGGCTCACAAGTTGTCGTGAGCTGAGCAATAAACCTGCTGATGTAGTTCAACCTCCCTAACAGACTCATCACCTCAGTCTTGTTCCCCGGAGGCGACAATTCTTGGATGGCTTTGATATTTGATGGGTCCAACTCGATCCCTCGTCGGCTGACTATGAATCCCAACAGCTTTCCAGATGGAACATCAAAGGCGCATTTGGCAGGGTTAAGCTTGAGGTTGTACCTGCGAATCCTCTGGAAGAATTTTCTCAAATCCCCGACGTGGTCGGCCCGATGCTTTGATTTTATGATCACATCATCTATGTATACCTCAATCTCCTTATGTATCATATCATGAAACATAGTAGTCATCTCCCTCATGTAAGTTGCCCGGCGTTCTTCAAACCAAATGGCATTACTCAGTAGCAAAAAGTTCCCCATGGCGTGATGAATGCCGTCTTTTCTGCATCTTTTCATCCATTAGAATCTGATGATACCCGACATAGTAATACACAAAAGATCCAATCTCACTCTTGGCACAATTGTCGATCAAAATGTGGATATTGGGTAGTGGGAAGTTATACTTCGGACTTGTTTTGTTGAAATTGCGGTAATCGACGCATACTCTGATCTTGCCGTCCTTCTTCGGCACAGGTACGACATTAGCCAACCAAACAGGATATCGAGTGACCCGAATAACCTTTGCATCCAACTGCTTGGTGATTTCTTCTTTAATCTTCACAGTCAGATCAGTTTTGAATTTCCTCAACTTTTGCTTGACGGGAGGAAACGCTGGATCAGTGGGCAATTTGTGGACCACTAAATCAGTGCTCAAACCCGGCATGTCGTCATACGACTATGCAAAAACATCTTTGTATTCGATGAGTACTTTGATTAACTCTTCCTAGATCTTTGGCTCGAGATGGACACTTATTTTAGTCTCTCTAATATTATCTGTGTACCCTAAATTGACGGCTTCTGTTTTATTTAGGTTGGGTTTGGGTTTTCTTCGAAGTGATTAATTCCTTACTAATCTCTTTGAAGGCTTCATCTTCATCGTATTCTGATTCGTAGTCACAATCTACTTCTTGAACTATTATTTCAGAATCAGATTGATTTTTAAGACTGGGATGAGGATTCCTCATGCATGCCATGTCATTAGAACTAGCGTAAAAAGAATTGTATAGAAAAGAAAAGAAAAACAAAAGAAAAACTATTAGGAATGATAAAGAAAGGGAAACTGCATATCATTGAATGATGAAAGATAACAAGGTTTGCACACTTCAAACAGACTGAAAGATAAAAATCTGGATTACAACCCTGGAATAACCCAAACAAACTGAAGGAAACTCAAAATAAACTACCAAGACTCCTTCCGAGTGGGGAGAGGAGTAGCCTTCCAATTGTTAAGCTTTGTTTTTTGCCCGACAAATTGCACTTCCGCGTTGCTAGAAACCTCTCCAATTTCCACCATGTTCACACTGTCGAACAACATCTCAAATCTTTCAATTAACTCCTTGTCAGGATCAATCACAGAACTGGGAATTACTGTTACTGGGCAACTTCTGGTACCGAACTTGACAAATGATTTGGAAAGACGCGGGACTGGCTTTAGAAGGACACATGCCTTCTGTTTTAGCTTTCTGGCCTTTCTTATGTCTGCGGCAGTGGGCTTGAATCCCAGACCAAATGTTCCCAAGTTTTCAGGAAGGGACTCCGGCTGTATGATGCCTTGCAAAGATGGGCCCAAACCTTTACCGAGTACAAAACCGTTCTTCAACATCTCATAGGCTACCATGACTGATGCGGCGGTTTTCTTTGGATTTGGAATGTATTTCCCCTTCCAACCTTTCTCTACCAATATCGTGTCAGAAACCTGGTAGACCCATGGTACCTGGTCATCTTCCACTTTAATGACCGGTACAATGGCATTGCTGCGAGCGCATAAACTGTCTTTCCCATGCACAACTATTTCTTGTATATCCCATTCAAATTTGACTAACTGGTGTAGTGTTGATGGGACTACTTTAGCGGCATGGATCCATGGTCGACCCAACAGCAAATTATAGGAAACAGCTATATCAAGCACCTGAAACTCCATTGTGAACTCAACTGGCCCTATCGTTAGCTCCAGCACTATGTCCCCAACTGAATCTTTACCTCCGCCGTCAAATCCCCGCACGCAAATAATGTTCTTATGGATCCTCTCATCTTCTATTTTTAACTTGCTTAGAGTGGAGAGAGGACAGATGTTTGCGCTTGACCCGTTGTCAACCAATACCCGGGTCACCACAGAGTTCTCACATTTTACTGTGATGTAAAGAGCTATGTTGTGCTCAGTACCTTCTACAGGCAATTCATCATCGGAAAACGTGACTCTGTTTTGTTCGAAGATTTTGTTGGCTATTTTTTCCAAGTGATTCACGGAGATCTTATCGGGAACGTGCACCTTATTCAAGATCTTCATTAAAGCTTGACGGTGCTTATCCGAATGGATCAATAATGACAATAGGGAAATTTGAGCAGGCGTCTTTCTTAATTGTTCCACGATAGAGTAGTCATGTAGCTTCATCTTCCTCAAGAATTCTTCTACTTCTTCTTCAGTTACAGATTTCTTTACTAGCGCTGGATTATCTTTAGCTCTTCTTAACTCCTCGGGAGTAAAACACCTCCCCGAGCGAGTCAAACCCTGTACTTCACAGATTTCTTCTTTGACTTCCTTCCCTTTGTACATCATTGTTACCCGTTCGTAATTCCATGGAATAGCCTTGCTGTTGATTATTGGTAACAGGGTTACCAGCTTGATAATAACCCGATCTGCGCGGGCACCTTCCACGATTATGACAGGTTTGCTGGCCGCTCCTGGTACAATCACCTTCACCCCTTCCTGTTTCGTTGTAACTTTGCTTAAAGACCCCTTCTCAACTGCCACAGATGGCTCAACACTCTTTTTGCTCGGCTTGAGCACCAACTTCTCACCTGCTGATTGTTCATATGTCTTGACTCCACTAGACCGAATCATCATGTAGGTCTGTGATGGCTTCTTGGGCTCCCCCTCCGCATGCACTATTTCGATATATTTGGCTCCTGGTGGGCTGGCATTGGATTCCTGTTAATATTGGGCACCTCGGGAGCTTGAACTTCATTTCTATTGGTATCAATAAGCTCCTGTATTGCACTTTTCAAGTGCCAACACTTTTCTGTATCATGACCCGGAGTACCAGAACAATACTCACAGCTAACAGTATAGTCAAGATTCTTTGGAGGAGGATTTGGCAGTTTGGACTGTATCGGCCTTAGCATATCTAGCTGTTTTAGCCTGTGGAACATACTAGTGTATGATTCTCCCAATGGAGTAAAGGTTTTCTTTTTCTACAACCTTTCACCCTTGAATGCTTGACTAGACCGAAAACTTGGTCCGGGAGTGTTTTGGTAGGCTCGTGGATTTGGATAAGTATTTTGTAGGACGGGAGCACGCCAGTGAGTGTGGGCAGAAGGTTGGTTGTATGCTTGTGCATGGTGGATGGAAAAATGAGGTTCTGGTAGGGGATAGTAGTGTTAGGGTGGATTGTGATGATAAGTTTGTTGGTGGGGTCGACGTTGATTGTAGTGGTAAGGTGAACCTCTGAATCCGAACCAAGTTCCTGAATCAACCATTGCTACTTCCTCTCTCTTCTTCTTCCCAATCCCTCCTATGCCGCCCTGAATAGCCTGAGTAGTCACTTTGATAGCCGAATAGCTCATGATTTTATTCGACTTGAGGCCCTCTTCTACCATGCCGCCCATCTTTACCACTTCGTTGAATGACTTTCCCACAGCTGAGACCAAATAGCCATAGTAAGTAGGTTCCAAAGCCTGTAGGAAGTAATCTACCATCTCACTTTCCTTCATTGGGGGATCTACTCTTGCTGCTTGCTCCCTCCATCGGAAACCATATTCTCTGAAGCTTTCACTATGCTTCTTCTCCAGTTTAGTTAAGGACAATCGATCTGGAATGATCTCAAGATTGTATTGGAAGTGACAAGCAAATGCTTGCGCTAGATCATCCCATGTGTACCATCTTCCATGGTCTTGGCAGGTATACATTTCCAATGCTGATCCACTCTAACTCTGACAGAAGTAAGCCATTAACAATTCATCTTTTCCTCTAGCTCCCCTCATCTTACTCCAAAAACCCCTCAAGTGGGCTACTGGATCACCGTGCCCGTTGTATAGATCGAACTTGGGCATATTGAAACCTGCCGGTAATTGCACATTCGAGAACAGACATAGGTCCTTGTAGGCCACGATGACTTGCCCTCCTAACCCCTGCATGTCTCTGAATGATTGTTCTAAGTTTTTAACTTTCCTGAACATCTCCTCCTGTTCGGTATTTTTGACTGGTTTATCAGCTTCTATCGGGAGGTCAAAGCGAGGAGTATAGGAATGGATTTCTGGAGCTTTGAAAGTGGGCTCCGAGGGGTAGTATTGGTTGTCCTAGGCCTGGAACATAGGCTCGCTAGGAGATTTGTGGAGTGTAGCTGGTGGAGGTGCTACGAAGACACAAGTTACTGGTGGAGGAGGGTATGGAATTGGTTTAGGGGGTAGAGATTGTGGTGTATGAGAAGTGATTCCCCGGTAATGTTGGTATGGAAAGCTCGGGGATAGATCGGTGGCAGGATGATCATGAGTTTGAGCCAGTGGTGGAGTGAAGGTAGGGTTAGCCAGGTAAGCGGATAGCGGTTGTCCTTTAGCCCAGGCCTGATACATTTCGGCCATTTGTTGTTTCAATTTGTACATCTCTTCTTTCATGGCGTTAACGTCCAACCCTTCTCCTTCGATGACACTGGTGTCTATATCTGGGATAGACATGATTATTTCTCCTTTGGATCTGGTTTGGTATGGTTGGGTTGCCAGTATGCTTAGGTGAACTAACTGCTTGAATTCTGGAACAACCAAACTTGTTAGTGATTAGAGTTTTAACAAATAAGCAACCACACATAGGAATACAATGCACCTAGGCAATTAGTCATTTCTATCATGTATTTTCTCGGTTGCTTGTGTCATCCCGACTTTTCCTGACCTTTCCCTTTTATTGTTACTCATGCCTATCTTTTATTCCCCTCTTTTTTTTCCATTTTATTCTTTTCTTTTGGTTGTGGTCGAATCTTATAAAGATTGCCTACGTATCATGACCCCGCATAAATCAGACTGAGCGTAGTTCTAGGGTACAAGTAACAAAACCTTTTTTTTGGGATGTTCGAATTTTCACAAAAAGCAACTATTTTGATTATAGAGACTCAAACTAACGGACTTTGATGAAAGGAAAAACAAGCCAACATATTACAACAGAAGAAAATACATGTTTGAAAACAAACTGACAGACTTCAATAGTAAGAAAATACAGACTCAAGTGAAAATCATGAATACATCAGTGCCTCAACCTTTCCTGGGGTCCGCGGGACATCATTCGGTCTCGCCTTGGGCCAACGTGCTAAATCCCCTTGGAGGTGGTAGAGACTTTCCATTATCCGGTGGAAAAAGGTCATCACAGTGGCGAAAACATAGATCTAGTCTTATCCTCACAACTACTGCACTTCATTGTGATGTAGTCGGCGATCTTTCTGACTCTCTCTCTTATGACACCTTTTTCTTGCAATAAACGCCCAATCTGTCGTGCCCTGACTTCCAGAGTTTGTTCGGCTGCTTGATTTTGTTCTTGAAGTTGTTGCAAATCTCTTTCCAAATGTTTTCTTTCAGCCTTGAATTCTTTCGCCTGTTTGATCATTTTGTCCTCAATGGTGACGACCCTTTTCTTTAACCCCGCAACCTCATTGTCGTATCTTTCTTTTAATTGTTTAACCGAGCATGCTCGTTCTTCCGCAATTTTAGCCAATTGCTTTCGAGCCCAGGCCTGATACATTTCGGCCATTTGTTGTTTCAATTTGTACATCTCTTCTTTCATGGCGTTAACGTCCAACCCTTCTCCTTCGATGACACTGGTGTCTATATCTGGGATAGACATGATTATTTCTCCTTTGGATCTGGTTTGGTATGGTTGGGTTGCCAGTATGCTTAGGTGAACTAACTGCTTGAATTCTGGAACAACCAAACTTGTTAGTGATTAGAGTTTTAACAAATAAGCAACCACACATAGGAATACAATGCACCTAGGCAATTAGTCATTTCTATCATGTATTTTCTCGGTTGCTTGTGTCATCCCGGCTTTTCCTGACCTTTCCCTTTTATTGTTACTCACGCCTATCTTTTATTCCCCTCTTTTTCTTTTCTTTTTCCATTTTATTCTTTTCTTTTGGTTGTGGTCGAATCTTATAAAGATTGCCTACGTATCATGACCCCGCATAAATCAGACTGAGCGTAGTTCTAGGGTACAAGTAACAAAACCTTTTTTTTGGGATGTTCGAATTTTCACAAAAAGCAACTATTTTGATTATAACGACTCAAACTAACGGACTTTGATGAAAGGAAAAACAAGCCAACATATTACAATAGAAGAAAATACAGGTTTGAAAACAAACTGACAGACTTCATTAGAAAGAAAATACAGACTCAAGTGAAAATCATGAATACATCAGTCCCTCAACCTCTCCTGGGGTCTGCGGGACATCATTCGGTCTCGCCTTGGGCCGACGTGCTAAATCCCCTTGGAGGTGGTAGAGACTTTCCATTATACGGTGGACAAAGGTCATCACAGTGGCGAAAACATAGATCTAGTCTTATCCTCACAACTACTGCACTTCATTGTGATGTAGTCGGCGATCTTTCTGACTCTCTCTCTTATGACACCCTTTTCTTGCAATAAACGCCCAATCTGTCGTGCCCTGACTTCCAGAGTTTGTTCGGCTGCTTGATTTTGTTCTTGAAGTTATTGCAAATCTCTTTCCAAATGTTTTATTTCAGCCTTGAATTCTTTCGCCTGTTTGATCATTTTGTCCTCAATGGTGACGACCCTTTTCTTTAACCCCGCAACCTCATTGTCGTATCTTTCTTTTAATTGTTTAACCGAGCGTGCTCGTTCTTCCGCAATTTTAGCCAATTGCTTTCGAGCCCTGGCTAGTTCACCTTCTGCTTTTTTCAGATCAAAACTATATTCACCCACTTTCTGCCTCAGGTTATATATGAGATTTTCATCTTTGGCACTTCTGATAGGATTTTCTGCCGCTATTTTCATTTTCTGAATCTAGGCTCGAAGGGCCTTATTTTCTTTGGCTAGCCTTTTCTTTTCACCCTTATCCACCGCTGCTTGTAAGACATTCTCGAATTGAAGGTCTTTGACTTACTTTTCTAGCTTTCCTATTGTAGCCCTGTACTCATTTTCTTTGGCCAACCAAGCCCACGGTTCTTGCGATGCCTCGACAAATTCCTGAATGTGCAGTTTTTTGGCCGGTCTTTCTAGTTCGGCCCTTGCGGTGTTCTTCTTTCTATACCAGGCAAGATAGGTGAGTGAGACCTCACCTCTAGATAGGTCCTGCACTCGAGTTTTTGCCGTCAAATACTGGTATTCGTTCCAAATAGAATGAACTGTTTCTTCGTGAAATTGGCCATCGGAGCTAATATCAACCGCGTAAATACTGAGATCTTCATCTGGATGCATCACCTGACACCTTCCCAATTGTCTTATCACTCGGTAGGGAGCGTAAGGCTGAATACCTCGAAGACCCATTAGGAGGAAGTAAGGACCAGTGGCGGGTATATATACAGTTTCTTCAACAGGAAGCCAACCTAGTGTCCATTCTATTTGTCCTGTAGTGATGGCGTGAAGGAGGGCTATCCATTCTCCAAACCCCTCCGGTAACTTGAACCCTGAAATCTTTGTGTCAAACTCTTCAATGCAATTTTTCTCTGCAGACCCATAACTTATATATTGAGGGTGGTGACACAGGTGTTCGATCATCCACATTTGTAGTAGCAAATTGCATCCCTCGAAGAAATCTGCCCCAGCTTTACAAGCTGTAAGAGCTCGGTATATCTCTAATATTATCATAGGGGAAAGGGTGCTCTTGGCATTGGTAATTAAGACTTTGACGACTCCAACCACCCATAGATCGATATTCCCATCTTTCCGGGGAAATACCACAAGGCCTAAGAAGGCTACCATAAAAGCAAAATGCCTATGTTCATCCCATTTTTCTTGGTTCCCTCCGTTACAAACCCCGCTTTACGGATCGTTGAACCCTCCTATATGCCCGTACCTCTGGTATATAAAATGTAGAGTGGAAAAACTACCCTCCAACTCGGAATATGGGACTTCCTTGCTTATTTTTAACAAATCCATGAATTTGTGAGAGTTAACGGCTCTTGAAGCGATCAGATACTTATGCCTCAGACCTTCAGTACTTTCCATGTAACCTACTATCTTCTCCAAGGAGGGTGTGAGTTCAAAATCCGAGAAATGCAAGACGTTGTGAGCCAAGTCCTAAAATGTGACCAACGCCTTTATGATGCCTCCCCTAGGCCTTATCTTCATCAACCCGGTGAGACCTCCCAAATGCAGATTTACCTTATCTTGCTCTGACTTGCCCAGATCTTCCCACCACATACGCAACTCTAAAGAGATTTTGTTCATAACTGTTATAGGCAAATTCTAACTCGTGCTCATTCTGCATGTTTATTAGGGTGTTTAGGCAAAAATTAAGACTTATTTGACTCAAAAAATAAAATTAACACACATTTTTTTGAAAATAAAATAAAAACCCGGTTTTGCAAATACGACCTTTCAGCATTTCGAGAATGAAGATTTTACGGCTGTGTCGGCTAACCTGCCAAAACTTTGAAAAATGACCAAATGTGGATGTTCTTGCAAAAGCAACCTTCCGGCGCCCTTTTTGACAAGAAATTATTTTCAAATGAAAAATAAAATTTTTGTTCTTTTTGGGCTATTTTGCAAAAAAGGGTAGTTAGACCCGATGGGGGTTGCCTACGTATCCCACATCCGGTGAGAATCAAACTGGCGTAGTTCGGGCAATTTTGACAAAACAAAAACCAACTTTTTTTTTGAAAACAATAAAAATTCTCTTTTTTGTTTTTTTTTTCTTTTCAAATTTTCGGTAGAGTTTCGGTATATTTTGGGATATAGGTTTTCAAAACAGGTAGTTACCTCCCTTAGCCCTTACACTGTTATTTTCTTTTCCAAACTCTTTTCCTTTTATTCAAAAGCCGGACAACATGCAAATCCAAAGCAAATAAATGCACAAGTAGCAAGTAAGATGCATTAGGATGGTCTTTTTCATTTTTGGTACACCTGTCCTAGACAGACCCAACCCCTGTGTTGAGTCTCCAAAGTCAAAATGCACGTGATGCAGACAAACGTTCCTACTAGGGATCCGTCATGAGGTCTTGTTATACTAGGTTTAAAACCTGGGTTTATTGGTTCTAGACATGGCTTACCCGAGCGGACAACTCGAGCCGAGGGGGGGCTGCGTACCGGTAACCAAAAGATCATCTGGCTTTGCAACTTGTCCAAACCTCGTTCTATTTGGAATAGGACATTAACAGAAAGAAGTCACGACCAGCGTGCACTCCTCAAGAGAGAGAAAAGAAGGATTTCGTAGCAGTTTATATATACAGTTCAGATAATATCAAAGCGGTAAAAAGCAACATTTAGCATATTAGGCCCAAACATGTAACCAAATCAGATAAAGCCAAATATAACAATTTATCTAAGCTCGAATTCTGAACCCTGAACCAGAGATTCTGGGTTCGGTCCCCAGTAGAGTCGTCAGGGCTGTCACACCTCCTTTTCACCTACACCCCCGGAAGGAGTATGAGGGAGTTTTTTTCCAACTTAAAATGACAATCGAAACAGGATTATTTTATTTAAAATTCAGAGTCGCCACTTGGGATATTTTATAGTATCCCAAGTCACCGGTTCGAATCCCGAATCGAGGAAAATATTAACTCTGTATTATAGTCCGCGAACACAGAAATACGGGTAAGGAATTCTGTTAACCCGGGAGAAGGTGTTAGGCATTCCCGAGTTCTGTGGTTCTAACACGGTCGCTCAACTATTATATTCGGCTTAACTCTCTGATTTTAAAACATTTCGAACTTATGTGCAATTTTAACTTTATAACTGCTTTTATTCATTTTTTAAAGAAAATTGCAACGTTATTAAAACACGTCTCGAACCACGTCACATAAATGCACCCATGGTTTTTGACATATTTGAACATCGTTGAGATTTGGATTTGGGTCACATAAATGTGCACTCGAGTTTAGGAAGGTATTTTTAAATTACGCGCCTAAAGCAACTACGCGTTTTTAACTCTGTGGGAGCCATGGAAATTCACTAAATGGCATGCCTCGAATTCTAAGGATTAAAACGTTAACTAAGAAAGGGCCATGCATTTTTGAGATTTTATTTGGCACGACACACCTCGATTATTCTATCAAAAGTATTTCTAAACTAAGTCTTTGAGGGTCATAAACTGTTTGCACTATCTAATATGGCGCGCTTCAAATCAAGGAGAGCTCAATTAACTTCAAAAAAAATATAACTTGGAACCTTTTTTTGCGCAAATGCCACTTCGAAGAAATTTGGGCTCACAGGTCGAATCACGTCCCAGAGAATAGATGGGTAAAAGGGCAGTCCAATCTACTTGGAATCTTTCATTCAATTGGGCTAAACGTTAGGCCCAATCATGGGAATCAAACAATTTGGTACAAAAGTTAATTAATCACAAATCAATCAAAACTATTTGAAACAAAAAGCTTAAAATAACATTTTTTTAACTCTTGGATTTTAGCTACGTGGACATGAACTGATTAGGCAGAATTCTGGACGTTAATTTCTCATGCAATTCAGGTCAAATCTGTTGTGAAAAGTGAATCCAACAACAACAATTAAATACGTTGTTGGGCTCAAGACATAAGCCCAGATAGCATTGGCACACTTGTTCTTTTTTACACATAGCCCAGAATAGTGAACCCAAACCTTGTAAAAACCAAGGCTGAATATCAGGACTCGATATCGAGTCTATTCCAATCAACAAGCTACCATTTGCAACAACAATAAACATGTTAACCCTCATCTCTACACAGTAATTGAGACACAAAGCAGTTTCAAAGGCTACTAAGAGTACATGGTTGACTTCAACTACCCAAATATTCATGTTTGAATTCAATTCTAAGCTAAATTCAAAAACTTGAACTTAAACTCACTTAACTCTTTCTCAATATTGACAGTAACGGAGTCTAAGAAATTTGCACCATTCACTTGAATCAAAAGAAGAAGAGAAATCAATACTCCAAACTCTTAAAGAGCATAGATTCATCTCTACAACATACCAATGACATAAGATAACCAAGCTATCATGTATAAACAGGGTCTATTACAGAACAATTAAAGAAAAAGAAGAAGCAAATGAAAGGAAATTCAGCAACTTGTATTTAGTCAGGCTTCAACTCGAAATACATGTTCCTAATCACTTGTTGACAATGGTTTGAGAAATACCTGGTAACGAAAGGAAATAATAGGTGAGTGATCAGAAGTAATAGCAGCAGGCAATCAACAGCAGTTTTCAACCAGTTTCAAACCCATAAAGTGAATAAAACAGCCCAGAAAAACAGTTTCAATCCAAGTAATGAACTAGAAAACTTGAACCAGATTGATTTCAACTCATTTCAACTATCAACTATCCAGAAATTGTTTCAGTCCTAAGGAAACTTCATATCACCAGTAACTCAATGAAACAGTTTTATTCTTTAGAGTTCTCAAAATGTTCTTTTAACTCTTTCAGTATTTCTGGAGCTCCTTGTCTTTTAACTCAGTGTGTGTGTGTGTGTACTCTATCTTTTTTTTTTATTTCAGGGTATCAGACTGCTGTGTATATGAACTCAGTGCCTATCTCCCTCAGAATGTTTTTTTCTCCATGTTCTCTCCTTTTCTATCTGTTTTATAACCTCTAAAATAGGCAGCAAGTTAGTGCATTTTCCATTACAAATCCCCTCTTCCTTATTTAATTATCTACACTCAAACACCCTTTTCTTTATATCATTCAAAGTGTAATTACAGCCCCGCCATTATAGAAACTTCTTATAGTTAGGTAAAATTCTCTTTATTGAACAATTCTCCAAACCACCCCTTAAGTTCCTCATGTCATTTAACATCCCCTTAAAGTTCTAGGTGTTTACAAATTAAGGCAAATAATTTTCTAACAAAAACATAGACAAACAGAATCAAGAAGGTGTTAATTTCCAAAACCTAAATAGCCTTATCATGAACTGAAATCAGAAATCAATCAACGACTGAGTAACTGAAACTGATATTTACGAAGAAACAAACAATGAATGCCCTATTTCAAACTTTGAAGCAATTACACCAAGTCATCTAATAAGGGAGTCAAACGATACTAGCATGCTGATTTCAATTAAACACAACAGACTAAATTGAAGACTGGAACCCTACTGACCTAATGGCAATTCCGAACGTTTAACGATTGAACACATAAGCTAATTAAACCTAAAACTAAGCAGAATGGATAAACAAAAAAAATCAGAACACAACCCCTTTTTTTAGAAATTGAAAAGAAAACTAGAAAAATGGAAATAAAATAAACTAACTTAAAGGGAAGAACTAGGTTTGGAAACTAATCACAATTTCAGTCGAAAGACAGACCAATCAAAGATACACAGAGAAGAAAAGAGAAAGGAGCGAAACAAACACTAAAAATGAATATAAAAATTAAAGGAACTCACCGGCTAAACTTGAATTTACCCTTGATACTCTGACTCACCCCAAACTGGTGCTAATCATTTGTTCTTTGTCAAGAACAAATGAACAACATTGGTTTGGTAGTGAATCGATCTTCTAATCACGAAAAACTAGAGGCTTGGATCGATGCATGTCATCAGGTTCAACGGAAACTGATTTTGAATTTTTAAGGTTCGAACTTAGATTTAGAATTCGACGAGTTCCGGTCAGATTCGAAGGAAACCAATGATGGATTTGGTATGAGGGAGTTATGGGGGTTATGTGGTGTTGATTTGGGGTCGATTGGGTAAGCTAGGTTTCGGGGATTTTGGGATCGGACTTCTTCGATTGAAGATTCGAGAAGTACTAGGGTGATTTGAGGGAAACCAATCATAGATTAGGGAAGATGGGGACATGGGGATTCCCTGGTGTAAATTTGGTAGTGGTTTGAGGCGTCGCCGCCACCGGAGAAGGTGGAGGATTTGGGGGCGGCGCTAGGGTTAGGGGGGTGTCTCTGAAGGTGGGGGTGAAATGAAGAGATGGGATGGGGTAGGGGGTGTTTGGATAATTAAACCTGTAAAAGGGCCCTTGATTCCGGACCGTTCGATCCTGTGAGATCAACGGTCATGATTGAATATAATTAAAACGGGGTCGTTTTGGTTAAGCTAGGGCGGACCGGGTATAAGAGAAGGGTTTGGGCTGGTTTGGGGTGGGTTTGGAAGGGTTTTGTTTGGGCTTGGGGATCTTTTGGCCAAATTGGCCCAAAACCAGATTTTCTCTCTTATTTTCTTTTTCTTTTCAATTTTCTTTCTAATTTCTTTATCAAAAATTAAAATTTAAAAATCCTAAATTAAGCTATAAAAACCCAAATTATCTTAAAATACTAATTATCTCTAAATAATAATTATCACACATAATTAATACCAAATTAAAAGAAAATCGCAAAATTTTGACATTAAACACTAAAATGCAAAAATACGTTATTTTTGTGAATTTTTTATTTTTGTAAAACAACATTTTACTAAATTAACCAAAAAATGTAAAATCAAATCCTAAGTGCAGATGCTATATTTTTTATATTTTTAATGCATTAATAAAATTAAATATGCTCACAAAGATATGCAAACAATCAGGAAAATCGCACAGTAATTCCTAGAATAACACATAATTAAAGAAAAAACCTAATTTTGGGTATTCTTTTGGAGTAATTCATATGAGGTAAAAATCACGTGCTTACAACGAAGCCTACCTCCTCTTCTGCTCCTACTGGGGGTATTAGGAAAGTTATCAACTATGTGGACTCTTCTAGGGTTAGGGTTTGATGAAGACATGATAGTACGAGGAAGAAACAAACAAAGATTCAAGAACTGAATATTTTGAGAATTTTATGTGATAAAGACAAAGAAGAAAACTATATTTATATTGCGAAACAACCGTCAAAGGAAAATGTGCAATGATGGAAAAGTCATAATGAGAACTGACGCTTCGTGATTAGTGAAGCCGTGAAAAAGCCCTAAAAAGCGCTGCAAAGTTGTAGAACCAATAAAAGGGTGCCACGCGTGAAGAGCATTAAATGAAAGTGACAAATGAAGCATTGATTCTACTATAGCATTAATGGTGACAAAAAATCCCATTTTAATGAATTTCACTTCCCAAATATTCAATTGATGAATAAATGGCAAGTGGGGGGACTATCTGTATTGAGAAAAATTGAGTTTACATATAAAAGTGATTGGAAGATGATGTGTCATGACACGTAGACTGGTCAAAGAGTTATGATTGGCAAAGAGGCACGAGTTGCAACAAATACGAGTAGAGGCATAAGAGGAGGCACGAGCGGATACTCAAAAGATTCAACGCCCGTACCTATTTAAGTCCAAGAATCAAGGAGAATGAATCTAACAGCACAAGAGAGTACAGATACAGTATTTAATGAGCATTAAATACTAAAAACGTTAGAGAATCTGTATTAAAATACAATGATTATGTAATGTAGTATTTAATGTCTTTAATTGTCTATAATGGCCTTATTATGACAAAGACAAAATGCATATTTCCAAGATAGCTATAAAAAGGAAATGATGGGTCAATTGTAAAGACACAAAAGACTATCTGAATACATTGGTTTACTTTATCTTCTTCTAATTATCTTATTGCTAGCCAAATTACTTTCTCTTATACATTTTTTAATTATCAGTAACACGAGTTCTTCTAAATTAAAGCTTTGACTGAAATTCCACTTTTTGGTTAAACAATATTAAAAAGTATTGAGCGCCTCCTAAAATAGATTGACAAAATAATATCAGCGATGATGTAAAATAATATTAAAGTAGTTGTTGAAAAGATATCACAACAAAATTAGAAAACGAGTAGTCTAATAAAATTAAATTATTAAGAGTTGCTTAAAATAAAAATGTGTCAAATATTTAAAACGTCACAAAAAGAAAGGGGTGTCATAAATATTAGGCTGAAAAGGAGGTACTCCCTCTGTTCCAGTTTATGTGAACCTATTTCCTTTTTAGTCCGTTCCAAAAAGAATGACCCCTTTCTAAATTTGGTAACAATTTTGCTTAAACTTACAATTTTACCCTTAATGAGAAACTTTTATAACCACACAAATACTCTGGGCCCCTTTTTGACTTATTTAAGACTACAAATTCCAAAAGTCTTCATTTTTTCTTAAACTTCATGCCTAGTCAAACAAGTTCACATAAATTGGAACGGAGGGAGTATTCCTTTTGGATTAAGTTATAACATACTATTTGGATAAAAATGTTTTATAGTTGTAACTTGTACCAATGAAACTAATAAAAGTTGCAGAATTAAGTAGCGGGAAGGGTGTCAATTGAATTCCTTTCGTGCAAAAATTATGTTACGTCACTAGGATAAAAATGATTCTTTTTATATAAGCTATTGAATTCTCTCGACATGATGAAAAATTCTGGTGTAATATTAAAGAGGATTCAAAAGTTCGCTAGATTACATGTACAATCTTAATTGTGACATCTTAATTTTTTTTTCAATCTCCTAGTATAAATTTCAGCTCCATCATTGATTAAAGCAGTTTAGTAAGCTGCTTTACGTATTTTAGTTTTCTCAATTACCAGTAAATACTTACTATTATTTATTAGTACTAAGAAGAATATATTCTGCTCTTACAAAATTAGGTAGGCACTACAATAACGTATATTTAACGTCGGATGAAGCGATTTGTCGACAGGGATCAATCTCAATGACTAAATAAATAGTCGGATGTGACATTTTTAATGAAGTCGCAATCTATATAAAAAATATATTTCAACAAAAAAACTGAAGCAAGATATCTTTCTTGTCAGAATTTAATTTGCAGTATGTCAAATCAAATAAGGTTGTTTAGAAACTATGCTAATGTAGTAAGTACTTACATGAGAAGCCAACTGCAGTGGGGAATAAAATAGTGAAAGAGTAATTAATATTTTTTACTATATTGTGATTAAATGCTACTTTAGGAGACTTAAAATATTTTTTCCAAAGTGGAAGCGAATCGTCTGGAGCAACACGAATCAAATCACTGATTGTTGAAAATCCTCAAGTAACCGGATGAACCCCCTAATTCCACAACCGAAAAACCCTCTAATAAAGTCAAAGAATATCTAATCCTAGTCGTTTGTGTGTCTTCCAATACCCATAGCGATATTTCATAGGGCTACAGGTAGGGTTAGAGTAACTAATCGGTCGGCTGACTTAACTTATTTCTAATATCTCTCACTCGCACATAAAGGAGTGCTCAATCTTCATCAAGCTAGAAAAAGTATAATTTTATTCTCTTTCTCTTGCATTATTAATACTGAACAAAATAGGCCGTGCAACCAACATATTATAAGATCACGTCGTTATACATCTATTAAGAATGTATACCTCTCGGCATAGTCATGAAAATCTTCAAGTAGATCACAAAAAGTATGCTTAGTACCTTGGATCATCTGTATCACATTGATGCTGTAATAATCCGATCAGTAATTTTGAGCATTCACATTCCTTTTGATGGTTCGAAGGCATGAGTAGCTTCGTATGATGTATTATGACTTGCATGTATCATAGGTTTTGGTTTTCGGGTGATTCAGAATTGATTTGGAAGAATGATTTTCATTTTAGAAGCTTTAAGTTGGAAGAGTTGACCAAGTTTAACTTTTGCATATTTGACCCAGATCGGAATTTCGATGGTTCTGTTAGGTTCGGATGGTGATTTTGAATTTGGGCGTATGCCCAGATTTACATTTGAATGCTCCTAGAAGGTTTCATCACTCTTTGCCGAAAGTTGGCAATTTGAAGCTTTAGAAAGTTCATAGGTTTGATCATGAGTTGACTTCATTATTATAGGGTTCAAATTATTATTTCGGGAGTTGTAATATATTTAATATGTCATTTGGAACTTGTATGCAAAATTTGGATTCATTCCGAATTGGTTAGGATTTAATCAGACGTTTGGTTCGAAGTTTATGAACTTAAAAGACTTATCTTGATCGACGATTCATAATTTTGGTGTTATTATGTGTGATTTGAGGCCTCGAATAGGTCTGTAATATATTTTGGAACTTGTTGGTATGTTCGGATGGGGTCCCGAGTGGCATGGGTGCGTTACAGATTGATTCCGTCCATATCAGATTAGATTGGCATTGCTTGTTTTGGCTAAGTTATGGTGTGACCACACCTGCAAAAATTTGGCCGCAGGTGCGGAGCCGCAAATGTGGCAGGCATAGCGCAGAAGTGCAAAAAATGGAGCCTGGAGTAGGGATCGCCGATGCAAAAATAGGTCACATCTGCAAAAGCGCTGAAAAGGATCATCTGGGCACAAAAGCGGTGTTGTGCGCAGGAACGGAAGAAGGATTGCACATGTGTTGTTGCAGAAGCGGAAATGTTTTCGCTGGTGTGAGAGGCCGATCCTAAGTGATTTTTACGCAGAAGCGGAGGTGATGTCGCAGATGCGACATTTTGTCCGCAAAGGCGGAAGTGCTGGGTAGAAAGCAAATATATCAAGGATTTGTTCATTTTATCATATTTTGAGATATGAAGCTCTGTTTTGGGCGATTTTCTCCACAAGGATAGGGTAATGTATTTTCTACTCGGATTTGATTATGTTTCATGAATCTATCTTCGATTATGGTATTTGAATTATGAATTATAAAGAGAAATTTCAGGTTTTTGTCTAAATATTCCTAAAGTAAATTTTTTAGTTTTGAAGATCGATTCGGAGTTAGATTTGGGGTGAAATTAGTATGGTTGGACTCGTAATTGAATGGGTTGTCGGATTTTGTGAGTTTTGTCGGGTTCTGGGGTGTGTGCCTGGGTTTGAGTTTTTTGTTGACTTTGAGTAATTGACTAAAATTGGACCTTTATCGATTGGGTTTGCCTCCTATGGCTTTATTTGATGTTTTGAGTTGCTTTTGGCTAGTTTGAGCCGCTCGAAGGTTGATACATGCGGGATGACATTTCTAGAGGGTCGTTTGGCTTGCTCGATATTTATTTTGGCTTGTTTAAGGTAAGTATCTTATCTAAACTTGGTTGAGGCACTAGTTGCCTCATTATTTTTGATAGTTACGTGCTATAGTTGCGCATATGTCTGGGGTTTGAGCCCATGTGCGAGCACTAGGGTATTTATCTATGCTGGGGGTAGTGCTTAGGCTATGATATGCCTAGAATTAACTGTTAAGCTTAAAGCTATAATGCTTTTCATATTTGTAATATTGATGTGAACTATTTGAGCCATATTTGATGTAACGAAGAGGCTAATTCCCTTAACAAATTTGGTAATTTCTATTTCTGTTATAAAATTGCTGATTTGAGCTATGATAACACACATTGCACATGCCTACACTTTAGCATATTATTATACCAGTCTAGAAGCATTAAATTTGATATTTGTCCATCATATACATTTATTCTTGTATAATTGCTTCTGTGTGATATAACTTTGATGGGATTCCTGTGACCACACCGGGCGGATTATATTGATATACATGTGACCACGCCAGGCGGATTGTGCTGATATACCTGTGACCACGCGGGGTGGATTGTGTTGTTATGCTTGTGACCATGCCGGGCAGATTAAGATATTGTGCATGTGACCACACCAGTCGAATTGTGATATTAGCATGTGAGTTGTCCATACGGACTGATATTATTAGCACTTGAGTTGTCTGTATTACATGTGAGTTATCCATGCGGATCTAGATATTGATATTATAGCACAGGAGTTGTCCATGCATCACGTGAGTTGTCTGTGTGGTTGATATTATTAGCACATGAGTTGTCCGTGCAGCATTTGGATACGGATCCATCCCCTAGGGTCACCCTCTCATGTTTTTCTCTTGATAGTGTACACGCGGATTGTGAGAAACCGACGGGTTTCTGGTTAATGTGAGCTCTGGGAGAGCTAGATACTATTATTTGGACTGGGTTGCACTCCGCAACAGGCCTTATTGGCTTATTATTATTTGGATCGGGTTGCGCACCACAACAGGCTAATATTTGGTTATTGCATTTCATCTTTACTTGCATATCTTCCTTATATAGTGGATTGTTGACTGAACATAACACTTTGAAATAAAGAAATGTGAGCATCAAGGTGGTTGTACTTGAGATTTACTGATTTGATTATATATCTATTCTATACTTGTAAAAATTATGAAGTGTACAAGTGGTAACGAGTATGATTTATGGTTTTTGCTTCTAATATCTCACCGAGGTTAGTTATAATACTTATTGAGTACATGTAGTCAATTGTACTTGTACTACACTTCTGCACCTTGTGTGTAGATCTTGGAGCCAAACTTGTTGCCTATGGCGGGATCCGACACTGCAAGCATATCTGATTTCCAAACATAGCTACCATTTGTTCTTGGTAGCTTAGATTTGAGTTCTTTTTATGTATATTTCAGTCAGATGTTATAAATATTTGTTCATACTAACCTTGTAAATTTAAATATTTAGTGGCTCATGACTTGTACTACCAGTACTTGGGGATTTGTATAAATTCATTATTTCACTTTTTGACTCTTACCATTATCATTAATTTATGTTATTATTATTTGGCTTACCTAATGGGTTAGGTTAGGTACCATCACAACTAGTTGGATTTTTGATCATGACAAGTTGTTATCAAAGCTCTAGGTTCATAGATTCTATGAATCATGAGCAAATGTCTAGTAGAGTCTTGCAGATCAGTATGATGCCGTCCATACCTATCTTCGAGAGGCTACAAGATATTTAGGATAAGCTTACTATCTTTCTTTCTTTATCGTGCGACATTGACTCAGCATGAAGCTTATCTCTTTGAATTCCTTCCACTCACTTGTGCGTTGTGTTGAACACTCAGTATTAGCTAGGCATCGACGACTTACGATTCCATGGATGAGGTATGAGTTGTGCACTTGGTGTGGTGGTTTTGGGCCAGTCTGGAAGACTTGAGGCCGAGTTTTGACCGCAGTTTGGGGCTCGATGGTTTTAGTTGTATGAGTATGTGCTTTTGAACTTTTATGTCCGTTAGTGTCCCTAAGAGTTGGGTTTATGGCTCGATGAGTGATTGGAAGGCTATACGATGTGTATGTTGGGACTGCGGGATATGTTCAGATGGTTTAAATAAGACGGGAAGATTTTTCTTGGGATGTGAAATGACTATAAATGCTCGATTTCTGTGGATGAGTTATACAGTCTTGAGTTATAAGTGTTTTGAGGGATTCTTTCATGTTATTCAATTGTGGAATGAAGTAGCTTCATGTCTTCTTGACGAGTTTAGACTCGGGAGGATTACGTAATCGGATAGTGGTGGTGACCATGGTAGAGCATAGATAAATGCCAGTTTGAGGCTAAACAAGTAGGTTATCTCACGCGGGATGTTCTGAGGCTTTGTGATCCTTATGATGTTATGTTAAGAGTTTTCTTTCTATCAGTGGGTTATGTGTGTTGCAGTTTGAATCTGGATTGCTTGAGTATGTTCCCTTGATTGTCATGAGGATTAATGTGAGTTTATCGGATGAGTTGAGGCATCATATAATTAGTGATATATGAGTTCATGAAGGATTTAGCTAAGTTTCTGTACAAGATTGTGGTATTTGTGAAGCAAAGGTATTATGGTTTATCGAATGTTTTTGTTCTATGGCTTCGAGCCAAGTGGGGGAGTCTACTATCAACGATTTGAATGCATGGTTATGTGTTGTATTAGTTTCGGTATGAGGCATACTTGTGAATCAGTTATGACTTACAAAGGTTGAGATCCAGGATGACTCGAGTAAGGAAATTTCTAGATACGAGTTATATTGTACTTTATGGGTATATGAAAAATATGGAATGATTTGAGTTTTCATTTGTGACGAATGTAGTGCGCATGGAGTAGGAAATTACTCAGTTACATTAAGATGGGGTTCTTTGGGTGTTAGGGTGATGAAGGAGCACATGCGGATCGTTTTGGCACTGTATTTGAGAATATAATAGGGTGGATGACTCTCGAGAAGGTTCTAATGGGTTCAGGGTTCATGTCTGGAGTTTAAGGAAATTCGGAAATTTGTATAAAGGCTAAGATCTAAAAATTGCATTGGGTGGTGTTGGGACTGGTGGTATATTTGTATCATTAGAGGTTCTACATTTCAGTATCAGAAAGGTAAAAGGAACATCTTTAAATTCACATAAGGTCACTTCAGAGTGGGCATATCGGATGCGATATTTTGAGTGCATAAAAGGGAATACGATAGCTTACGGGACTTTAGGACAACGTGATTTCATGCTCGGATCTATTATGGTGAGCTTTGGTGAAGGATTGTGGTGTTCTGGCGAGGAGAGTGTTAACTTGAAGGAAGTTTGGAAGGAACTCGAAGAAATAGATCAACTTGGTAGTGGTTTAGATCGGTATGGTAATGGGAATGGTCGATTCTTTTGGTTCTTATGATCTGGTGAGGATTTACCAGTGTATTGTGGATATATTCATAAGATTTGGCTACTGCGTAACTTGGTTGAGTTAGAGGAATTCAGTGCTGATGGCTTGGTCATATGCAAATGGATTTCGAAGTGTTCTTGATGATTTCTGCCACTGTTTGAGATGGATATTTTCTACCGGCATGAGCACTATGTTTCATATTGTGATTTTCTCCTGGATGAGATCGAGTGGAAGGTTTCTAGCTAATTGAATATGTATTATGTTGATGACTGAGTTGATAAAGGGGTTCTCGTGTTTTTATATGGTGGCATGATAGATGTGGTACGATGTGTGTGATTGAGATTTTCATGTACAAGTTTGCAGTTCAGCTTTGAAGGGAAAGTCATGAATTTTAGACCACACAGATAGTTTTAGTCGTTTAAAATAATGCGGGTACTATGTGATATTACTGGAGGTGAGTTTACATTTGAGAACACGCATTGTGTTTTGACTTACGGATGCTTCATTGGTATTATGGTACTCGTCTGGTTGATCGACTACCGATGTTCAGATCTTGCTATGTAGCACAGAAGGATTATGGAAGTAACTAGTAAGATGATTGTGCATGAGAGATGTGCCAGTCATTTGAATGATCGATCCGGGATCATATATGGAGATTTTTTTGTATTCTCGTGATTTGGAGACTAGGAGCCTCAGAGGCAGATTGTTTCTTGGTCGCGGACTATGAATATATGGCCAAAGTTAGCCAGCTCGAAGTATGTATTATGGTTAGGTTATTTATTTATATGAGGATTTTCAGAATTTATTTGGGGGCCCATTAGTAGGCCTAATGAAGATGTATATTCTATACCAGGTCGGGTTTGTTGAGTCAGCACTACTATTGTTGAGGGGTGTGTCATTTGGTTAGAGTTGAGCTTGTTCATGTTCTGATATCTTTTATGTGTTACTCTTCTATGTTATGATTGGTTGTGATCAATTGGGTATTTGCACACATGGTGCATTCTGTCTGGGTCTTGTGGCAAAATTTGAGCGAGATGGTTCTTGGGCTGTTGAATGGTTGATTGCACCTTGGTTATGATCTTTTTGGGTAGTGGTATATTGTGTTATTCGTTTCTCCATGGTTATGTTTGTTGATTTTGAGCATTATGATCTAGGTATTTCATGTGGATCGGAATTTGGATTTGGGTCAGGCATTGCATGCAGTGTTATGTTGGGTTATGATCCTTTGGATTGATTTTGTGTATTTTGAATCTCCCTATGTGATGGGTTTATAGCGTTGTGCTCATGGTGGTACCTGTTGTGCTTGCGGGAGGGTTCTCCCATTTGAGTCATTTTCCATGTTTGAGTACATTCGAGTTGTTGCTTATTGGTGCACAGATTACACAGTTTGTGGCTTTAAGCTGTACTAGTGTAGCATGTCAGTAAAGCAGCTATAATTGATGGAATGAGGTCATTGGACCTAGAATGGGTGCTATGGAATTTGATTACGGTATATTTGATAGGATAATGTCACTGATCAGCTTAAAATTTGGCTATGGTTCTTGTCGGACAAGAGTGAGCTCTGCGACATGTATATTTGATGAGTGGTTATGAGTTTCTGCATGGTTCATTCACCATTGGTAGTGTACGAAGGCTTGGAACAAGGTTTAAGTTGATATGAGGTATGTTACCGGTATCGGGTTTGTTTTTGGGCATCTATTGTGGTAAGCCATTATCGCTGTGAGTATCTGAGTTATGTGGTACATCATGTGATTACATCTTGGGTTATAGTTATAGCTTGGCAATGCTTGTTCAGACTTATACAACGTGTAGATGCGAGATTCGGGTCTTGTTATGAATTTCGGATGTTGGAAATTGGGTGCCAATGTTTACAGACTAAAGTTGAAGGAACAATCTTCGGTTAGGTCGAGATGACGGACTTATATGGAGTGGGGTGGCGTGGAATCACACCCGAGTATGTGCATGGTATGGTTACACAATGATCTGATGGCTTTGGAATGACTTTTGGCACGTTGAGGACAAACATATGATTAAGTGGGGGAGAATGTAAAGACCCGACCGGTCGTTTTAAGTATTTGTATTCCGTTTAATGGTTCGAGGGCATGCATAGCTTTGTACGATGTAATATGATATGTGTGTATCATCGATATTGGTTTTTGGGTGATTCAGAATTGATTCGGAAGAATGATTCTCAGTCTAGAAATTTTAAGTTGGAAGAGTTGACTAAGTTTGACTTTTGGATATTGACCTTGGATCAGATTTGATGGTTCTGTTAGGTCCGGATGGTGATTTTGAACTTGGGAATATTCCTGCATTTGCATTTGGATATTCCTAGAAGTGTCACAACCCGGAATTCCAACCTTTGGGACCGTGATGGCACCTAACCTTTCACTTGCTAGGCAAGCCAACACTAGAACAATTTATCCATTTTCAACAGTTCAAATTAAATGATGGAAAGAACTGAAATAACTATAATAATCTAAAGTGAAAATGCGTAAGCCATAACAACTGCAATATTTAATACAACCCTGGACTCGGTGTCACAAGTGCACGGTCTACAAGAATAGTACAAATAAAAGTCTGAATAAATATAAAGTTGTCTGAGGGAAAAATACACAGCTAATAAAAAGGAAGGGGACTCTAAGAACTGCGGATGCTGAGCAGCTGTACCTCAAGTCTCTGCAAGCTAGCCAATCCGAGCACGCTAATAATCGCCGATGGGATTGACTCAAAAATTTGCACAAGAAGTATAGAGTGTAGTATGAGTACACTACAACCTGTATGCAGTATATAATAAAGACAAGAGAACAAAATACAGAACAAAATAAGACAGTTAACTTAAGAAAATAGCTAATCCTCAAAGAAAAATTAGTGACGGTTAGAATTACCAATCCTTAGAGTTCTGTATGAAAATTACTAAAAAACCAACACAGCCCAAGGAAATAGAACCACATAGATTTGTTGCGATGCGCAATTCAATCCCACAGTACAACACAATCCTTCCTTATTCCATCGTAATAATATCAACAATCCTAAATAGATAAATACATGTTGCGGTGTGCAATCCAATCCCACCATATCACAAAATCAGTATCATAATTCACCCTTATTTCACCGTATCAATTCACCCTTATTTCACCTATTGTGGCATGCAACTCGATCCCACTATATCAGAATAAATTCACCCTTATTCCACCATTTCAATTCATCCTTATTTCACCTGTTGCAGTGTACAGCCCGATCCCACCATATTTGTATCAAATATTCATTGAATAGAATCAATCAATAATTCAAATCACAAGAAACTCTACGATTGATTAATATAAATCTGAATCAAAAAGGAAAACCTTGTGCCAACTTGGAAATTCACATATGCAATATTACATAGCAAGTCAAGTCTAGTAAATGATAATTAAAAGGTGCAAGTAAGTCAATTAAGGCAAATAACAGTGAGTCATGAAAGCATGGAAAGATATAACATTTTTTAACATGAGAAACAATAACTAAAAAGTAGCAG
The DNA here is from genome assembly GCF_000393655.2 of Nicotiana sylvestris. NCBI lineage: Eukaryota > Viridiplantae > Streptophyta > Magnoliopsida > Solanales > Solanaceae > Nicotiana > Nicotiana sylvestris. The sequence goes on from NC_091064.1 coordinate 40,256,002, forward strand.
GTAAAACATGGGAGGCATTTAGAGCACATAACAGTTAAGGCATGGAAAAGAATAATTAAGGAAACGCGGAAAATTAGGGAAACAAGTAATTGGGTAGCGTATAAGCACTCTTCACCTTGCATATACGCTGCAACACATGAAATTCACATAGCACATAGTTCGAGGGTTCCTATTTCCCACAAATCAAGGTTAAACTCAACACTTACCTCGCTCAAAAAATCGATTCAAAGCTTAACCACGACTTTTCCTTTTGCAAGCCTCCGAACCAACCAAATCTAGCAATTTAATAACCAAACAATTCAAAATAAGCCTTAGGAACTACCAATGAATGAAAGAGGTTCAATTTAGGTCATAATTGAAAATGTCAACAAAAGTCAAATCTTGGGTACGCTTGGTCCAGACCCAAAATTCAGACCAAAACCTGATTTCCCATCATCCCCCGAGCCCGGTTATGTAATTTGTTTCGAAATCCGACCTCAATTTGAGGCCTCAATTTCAATTTTACAAAAATCCCTAGTTCTACCCAAATTCCCAATTTCTACCATGGAAATCCTAGATTTTAGGTTGAAATCTTACGAAATATAATGGGTAATTGAAAGAAAAAAGGTTAGAATCACTTACCAAAGAATTGGGGAAGAAGGGCTCTTGGAAAAATCTCCTCTAAGGTTTCTAGGTTTTAAAATTTGAAAGAATGAGGAAAAATCCCGTCTAACTCAGCTTTTGACTAGGCGAAGATGTCGCAATTGCGAACCCGACAAATGCAAAAAAGACCTTGCATTTGCGAAGCCTTCAGACCTCTGCTATCATCGCATTTGCGATGATTTGTTTGCAAATGCGAACTATGGTCCTCCACAATTGTGACCTTTTTGTTTGCAAATGCGAGCCTTGGCTGACCCACCCCTCTTCGTAAATGCGAAGATTTTCTTTGCAATTGCAACTAAGACATAAAATTGTGTTCTTCACAATTGCGAACACTGCCATCGCAATTGCGAGATAAGAGACCTGCACAAGAATAGATTTTGCACCAGCTATTTTCTAAGTCCAACTCACTCCATAGCATATCTGAAACTCACCAGAGCCCTCGGGGCTCCAAACCAACTATGCACACAGGTCCAAAAAAATGATACAAACTTGCTTGCATGATCAAAATACCAAAATAACACCTAGAACTACAAATCAGACACTAAATCAAATGAAATTTTCAATGAAACTTTAGAATTTTTATTTTAACAACCGGACGTCCGAATCACGTCAAACTAACTCCGTTTTTACAAATTTGACAAACACATTATAAATATAGTAATGGATCTATACCGAGTTCTGAAACCAAAATACGGATCCGGTATCGACAAAGTCAAACATCGGTCAAATCTTTAAACTCTTAAAACCTTTAAACCACAAATTTCGACAAAAAGCGGTAACTCGACCTATGGACCTCCGAATTCAATATCGGGCATACGCCCAGGTGCCAAATCATGATACGGACCCACTGGGACCGTCAAAATACGAATCCGGGTCCATTTGCTCAAAACGTTGTCTGAAGTCAACTCAAAAAGATTTAAGGTAAAATTTCATATTTTATCAATTTTAACATAAAAGCCTTCCGGAAAAATACTCGGACTACGCACGTAATTCAAGGAAGCCTTAAAGAAGTTATTGGAGGCTTCGAAACACTGAATTAAGGTTTAAAACTCTAGATGACATATTGGGTCATCATATTCTCCACTTTTAAAACAACCGTTCATCTTCGAATGGACATAGAAAAGTACCTGGGCTGGTAAAAAGGTGTGGATATCTACTCCGCATGTTCGAATCGAACTTCGAAGTAGCTACCTCGACGGGCTGACCCCTCCACTACACTCGAACTGAAGGATAACTCTTAGACCTCAACTGTCGAACCTGTCGGGCTAGAATAGCCACTGGCTCCTCCTCATAAGTCAAATCCTTATCCAACTGGACTGAGCTAAAATCTAACATATGGGACAAATCACCATGATACTTCCAAAGCATGAACACATGGAACACCGGATGTACTGCTGATATACTAGGTGGTAATGCGAGCTTGTAAGCCACCTCACCCACTCTTTGAAGAATCTCAAAAGGTCCGATATACCTATGGCTCAACTTGCCATTCTTCCCGAACCTCATCACACCCTTCTTGGGTCAAACTCGGAGCAACACCCTCTATTCGACCATGAATGCAATATCACGAACTCTACGATCGGCATAACTCTTCTGCATGGACTGAGCTGCGCAAAGTCGATCCTGAATAATCTTGACCTTATCCAAGGCATCCTGTACCAAATCTGTAACCCAACAACCAAGCCTCCCCCAGGTCAAACCATCCAACTGGTAATCGGCATCGCCTCCCATATAATGCCTCATAGGGAGACATCTAAATATTTGATTGGTAGCTATTGTTGTAGGCAAACTCTGAAAATGGCAATAACTAATCCCAAGAACCCCCAAAATCTCTAACACAAGCGCATAACATATCTTCCAATATCTGAATAGTGCATTTGGACTGTTCGTGCATCTGGGGATGAAATGTTGTGCTCAACTCAACCTGCGTGCCCAACTTACATTGTACTGCCCTCCAGAATTACGAGGTGAATCGCGTACCTCGATCAGAAATGATAGACATGGGTACACCGTGAAGATGAATGATCTCGCAGATGTAGATCTCAACCAACCGCTCTGAAGAATAGGTGACTGCCACAGGAATGAAGTACGCTGACTTGGTCAGCCTGTCCACAGTAACCCATACTACGTCGAACTTTCTCTGAGTCCGTGGGAGTCCAACAACAAAGTCCATAGTGATATGCTCCCATTTCCACTTAGGAATCTCTAACTTCTGAAGCAAACCACCATGTCTCTGATGCTCATATTTTACTTGCTGACAAATTAGACACCGAGCTACATATGCAACTATATCCTTCATCATCTTTCTCTAACAATAATGCTGCTGCAAGTATTGATACATCTTGGCGACACCCGGATGAATAGAATACCAGGAGCTGTGGGCCTCCTCAAGAATCAACTCACGAAGTCCATCTACATTGGGCACACAAACATGACCCTACATCCTCAAAACTCCATCATCTCCAATAGTAACTTGCTTGGCACCACCGTGCCACACTGTGTCACTAAGGACAAGCAAATGAGGGTTATCATACTGTCGCTCTCTGATGTGCTCAAACAAGGAAGACTGAGCGACTGTACAAGCTAGAACACGACTGGGTTCTGAAATATCCAGCCTCACGAACTGATTGGCCAAAGCCTGAACATCATATGAAAATGGTCTCTCACCAACTAGAATGTATGCAAGGCTGCCCATACTCACTGCCTTTCTACTCAAGGTATCGACCACCATATTGGCCTTTCACGGATGATACAAGATGGTGATGTCATAGAATTTCAATAACTCCAACCACCTCCTCTTCCTCAAATTGAGATCCTTTTGCTTGAACTTACACTGTATACGCTGATGATCAGTGAAAACCTCGCACGACACACCGTAAAGGTAATGCCTCGAAATCTTTAGCGTATGAACAATGGCTGCCAACTCTAATTCATGAACATGGTAATTATTCTCATGAACCTTCAACTTCCACAACGCATATGCAATTACCCTACCATCCTGCATCAATAATACACCTATCCTAATACAAGATGCATGACAATACACCGTGTAAGATCGTGAACCGGTGGGCAACACCAATACTGGCGTCGTAGTCAAAGCAGTCTTGAGCTTTTGAAAGATCGCCTCACACTCGTCCGACCATCTGAAAGGGCCACCCTTCTAGGTCAACCCAGTCAATGGGGCTGCTATAAATGAAAACCCCACCACGAACTGACGGTAGTATCCCACCAAACCCAAGAAACTTTGGATTTCCATAGTTGAAGTGGGTGTAGGCCAGTTCTAAACTGCCACAATCTTTTTAGGATCTACCTTTATGCCTTCCGCTGATACTACGTGCCCTAAGAAAGAAACCGATTCCAACCAAAACTTGCACTTTGAAAACTTGGCATATAACAGGCTTTCTCTTAAGGTCTGAAGTACAATCCGAAGATACTGCTCATGCTCCTCTTGACTGTGGGAGTAAATCAAGATATCATCAATAAACACAATCACAAAGGAATCAAAATAGGGCTTGAACACCCTGTTCATCAAATCCATAAATGTTGTTGGGGCATTTGTCATCCCAAATGACATCACTAGGAACTCATAATGCCCGTTGTGAGTCCAAAAGTTTGTCTTATGGACATCAGATGCCCTAATCCTCAACTGATGGTAGAGAGACCTTATATCAATCTTCAAAAACACCTTGGCACCCTGAAGCTGATCAAATGAGTCATCTATCCTCGGAAATGGATACTTGTTCTTGATGGTGATGTTGTTCAACTGTCAGTAATCTATGCACATCCTCATCGATCCATTTTTCTTCTGCACGAACAACATAAGCGCACCCCAGAGATAGACACTAGGTCTAATGAAGCCCTTATCAAGTAAATTTTGTAACTGACCCTTCAATTCTTTCAACTATACGGGGCCATTCAGTATGGGGGAATAGAAATAGGCTAAGTTCCCGGAACCAATTCAATATAAAAGTCAATATCTCTATCGGGTGGCATCCCCAATAGATCTGCAAGAAACGCCTCTAGAAACTCACGAACAACTGGTACTGAATCCATGGAAGGAACCTCCACACTAGAATCACGAACATAAGCTAAATAAGCTAGACACCTCGTTTCAACCATATGTCGAGCCTTCATATAGGAGATAAACCTAATGGTAGAATGGCCATGAGTCCCTTTTCACTCTAATTGAGGCAACCCAGGCAAGGCCAATGTCACCATCTTGGCATGGCAATCCAATATAGCATGACAAGGTGACAATCAATCCATATCCAAGATAACATAAAAATCTACCATATCGAGAAGTAGGAGGTCTACGCTAGTCTCAAGACTCCCAATAGTAACCACACACAAACAATAAACATAATCTACAACAATGAAATCTCCTACAAGTGTGGACACAAACATAGGAGTACTCAAAGAATCACGAGGCACAACCAGATACGAAGCAAAATAGGATGAAACGTAGGAATAAGTAGAGCCCAGATCAAATAGAATTGAAGCATCTCTATGGCAAACTGGAAGAATACCTGTGATAACATCGTCAAATGGCTTAACCTCAAACCTGGTTGGGAAAGCATAATATCAGGGATAGACCCCACCACTTTGTACTACATCTCTAGGATGGCCTCTAGCTGGCTTGTCTCTACCTCTAGCGGCCTGACCTCTATTCCTAGCGGCCTGACCTCCACCTCTAACGGCCTGACATCTACCTCTGGTTGCCTGATCCCTGCCTCTAGATGGCTGAGCGAGTGGTGGTGCAACTAGTTTTGGAGCGTGGCACAGGAACTTTGTTGTGGCGCACAACCCAATAATCTCGGACAAGTCCTCCTAATATGCCCCAAAACACCACACTCAAAATATCCATCATGCGGCTGTGGATGCTAAAATTGAGGTTGACTCGAACGAGCTGTAAAACCATAGTGATAACACTGAATCGGAGGCGTACTGATAGGAGCTGATGATGCACTGTAGACTGGCTACCCAAAATAAGGCACATAAGGACCACGACTCCCTAAAACACTATGGGATGCCTGAAGCTCCGACTAAGGACTGGGAGGATGGCCCCTACCAAAAATACCCCTTCCCCTAGATGAGGCACCACTAAAACCACCGGAATGATGAGGCCTCTTATTGGACCCTGCCTTCTCTCCTGTAAAAGAACCATCTCGATCCGCCTGGCGACATTAGGAGCTGTCCCAACTGGTCTGGTCGATACATAATCATTCCACCATCTCTTGGAGGAACCCGTCATCTGAAATATAGCAAAATCGACCCCATTGGTCTAAGCTATACCCATGCTCCATAGCTCCTCATGGCAGCGGTCAAGATAATCCTGTGTCCTCAGAAGGTGCACCACTGAAGTGAACTAAGAAGAGCTTTGTAAACTTTTCCAATCTCAATAAGCTCTCAGAAGACATGGCGGTCCTTTTACCAGCCTATGCCGCAACAACTAGATGAACTACCCCAACTAGCGGGGTAGCTTGTGTCTGATACTGGGGAGCCATCTACTCTGGATTGTGAGTAGAGGGAGTCTGTGCTCCTCCCTCAGCCTGAGAGACGGTTGGTTCCATAGGAAATATAGTGGCTTGGGCCATACTCTCCATAAGGCCCACCAAATAGTCTAGAGCATCATGTAGCACTGGGGTGGGGATGAACTCCTCCGGGACCTGAGCTGGTCCAACAGGTATAGTTTGAGTTGGTGCCTCCTCATCAAAATCCACCTAAGTCTCCACTGCTGGTGCTGCTGTTCGAGCTCTAGGTTAAGCTCTGTCTCTTTATCGTCCTCTGACGCGACCTCGGCCTCTAGTTCTGCCCCTCGTGGGAGCTACCACTAGGGGATTCAGCTGTTGTCCAGCTGAGGATGCAGTATGTGTTCTTGCCATCTGCGAGAGAACAAGAATAGAAGAGTTCAATCATCAATGATAGAATAAAAATCGCATGAAGGATATGAATAGAAGTGAAATTGTTCCTAAACTTCATAGCCTCTAGAAGATAAGTACAGATGTCTCTGTAACGATCCTCCAGACTCTACTAAGCTTGCTCTTGACTCGTGAGACCTATGTAACGTAGTGCTCTAATACCAATTTGTCATGACCCATAATTCCCACCTTTAGGACTGTGATGGAGCCTAACATTTTACTTGCTAGGCAAGCCACCGTTAGAACAATTTATCCATTTTAAACAGTTCAAAATAAATGATGAAAATAACTGAAATAATTGTAATAATCTCAAGTGAAAATGCGGAAGCCATAACAACTGCAATATTTAATACAACTCTGGACTCGGTGTCACAAGTGCACGAGCTACTAGAATAGTACAAATAAAGGTCTGAATAAATATAAAGCTTTCTGAGGGAAAAATACACAGCTAATAAAAAGGAAGGGGAATCTAGGATTTGCGTACACTGAGCAGTTGTACCTTATGTCTCCGCAAGCTAGCCAACCCGAGCATGCTAATAACCGATGAGACTAAATCCAAAATTTGCACAAGTACTATAAACTGTAGTATGAGTACAACCAACCCCATGTAGTCTGTAAGTACCGATCCTAACTTCGAAGAAGTAGCGACGAGGCTAAGGCTGGTCATTTTCCCTAGAACCTATACGTAGTATATAATAAAGACATGAGAAGAAAATACAAAATAAAATAAGACAGTTAACTGAAGAAAATAGCTAAATCCTCAAAGAAAAACTAGTGACGGTCAGAATTACCAATCCTTAGAGTTCCGTATGAAAATTACTGAAAAACCAACACAGCCCAAGGAAATAGAACCATATAGATTTGTTGCGACGCGCAATTCAATCCCACAGTACAACACAATCCTTCCTTATTCCACCGTAATAATATCAACAATCATAAATAGATAAATACATGTTGCGGTGTGCAATCCAATCCCACCATATCACAAAATCAGTATCATAATTCACCTTTATTTCACCGTATCAATTCACCCTTATTTCACCTATTACGGTGTGCAACCCGATCCCACTATATCAGAACAAATTCACCCTTATTCCACCATATCAATCCATCCTTATTTCACCTGTTGCGGTGTGCAGCCCGATCCCACCATATTAGTATCAAATATTCACTGAATATAATCAATCAATAATTCAAATCTCAAGAAACTCTATGATTGATTAATATAAATCTGAATCAGAAAGGAAAACCTTGTGCCAACTTGGAAATTCACATATGCAATATTACATAGCAAGTCAAGTCCAGTAAATGACAATTAAAAGGTGCAAGTAAGTCAATTAAGGCAAATAGCAGTGAGTCATGAAAGCATGGAAAGATCTAACATTTTTTAACATGAGAAACAATGACTAAAAAGTAGCAGGTAAAACATGGGAGGCATTTAGAGCACATAATAGTTAAGGCATGAAATAGAATAACTAAGGAAACGCGGAAAATTAGGTAAACAAGTAATTGGGCAGCGTATAAGCACTCGTCACCTTGCATATACGCCGCAACACATGAAATTCACATAGCACATAATCCGAGGGTTCCTATTTCCATCAAATCAAGGTTAAACTCAATACTTACCTCGCTAAAAAAAATTGACTCAAAGCTCAACTATGGCTTTGCCTTTCGAACAAGCCTCTGAACCAACTAAATCTAACAATTTAACAACCAAACAATTACAAATATGCCATAGGAACTACCCATGAATGAAAGAAGTTCAATTTAGGTCATTATGGAAAATATCAACAAAAATCAACTCCTAGATCTGCTTTGTCCAAACCCAAAATTCGGACCAAAATCCGATTACCCCGAGCTCTGTTATGTAATTTATTTTGAAATTCGACCTAAATTTGAGGTCTCAATTCCAATTTTACAAAATAAATCTAATTCTACCTAAATCCCTAATTTATACCATGGAAATCCTAGATTTTTGGTTGAAATCTTATGAAATTTTATGGGTAATTAAAAGAAAGTAGGTTAGAATCACTTACCAAAGAATTGGGGAAGAAGAGCTCTTGGAAAAATCGCCTCTAAGGTTTCTAGGTTTGAAAATTTGAAAGAATAAGGAAAATCCCGTCTAACTCAGTCTTTTGACTAGGCGCAAATATCCAATTGCAACCTGGGGTTCACAATTGCGAACCCTGCAAATGCAAGAAAGCCCTCAAATTTGCGAAGCCTTCAAACCTCTGCTATCATCGCTTTTGCGATGATATATTCGCAAATGCTAACTATGGTCCTCCGTAATTGCGACCCTTTTTGATTGCAAATGCGAGACTTGGCTGACCCTTCGCAAATGCAAAGATTTTCTTCGCAATTGCGACCAATATAGACTTAAGGTTTAAGGAAGCTATTGGACTACACACGCAATTAAGGTTCAAAATTCAAGATGACCTATCGGGTAATCACAAGAAGGTTTCGGCACTCTTTGGAAAAAGTTGGCAATTTAAAGCTTTGAAAAGTTCATGGGTTTGACCGCGAGTTGACTTCACTATCATTGGGTTCAGATTGTTGTTTCGGAAATTAGAATAGGTTCGACACATGTCATTTGGAACTTGTATACAAAATTTCGATTCATTCCGAATTGGTTAGTCTTGAATCAGACGCTTGGTTCGATGTTTGAAGTTTATGAACCTAAGATATTGATCTTGATCTACGATTCATGGTTTTGATATTATTATGTGTGATTTGAGACCTCGAGTAGGTCCGTAGTTAGATTGACATTGCTGGTTTTGGCTAAGTTCTGGTATGACCGCACCTACGAAAATTTGGGTGCAATTGAGGAACCGCTGATGCAGCAGATATAGCACAGAAGTGCAAAAACTGGAGTTGGGAACAACGATCATAGATGCGGAATTGGGTCACATCTGCGGAAGCACAGAAATGGATCATCTGGGCGCAAAAGTAGAAGAAGGATCGCACCTGCGATGTCACAGAAGCGGAAATGTTTCTGTAGGTGCGAGGGGCCACGCTTATGTGATTTTTCCATAGAAGTGGAGGTGACGTTGCAAAAGCAACGCCGTAGGTGCGGAATTTTGTCTGCAAAGGCAAAAATGCTGGGCATAAAACATATATATCGAGAATTTGTTCATTTTGTTATATTTTGAGATATGGAGCTCAGATTTGAGCGATTTTGGAGGCGATTTTTGTCACGACCCAAATCGATGGGCCATGACGGGCACCCGGTACCTTACTCAACTGAGTAACAACATAATATATCTTTTCATGTCACACTATCATAGATAATTAAGCTGGAAGGTTGCCGTGAGATAAGTAGAATACAATATGTGATACCAGCTTATGCATAAGACATAGGGCATATAAGGCCAAAATAACCACTCGTACACTAACATCGGCCGATAAGGCTATACAATCTTTAAGTACATGACATATATCTACAAGCCTATAAGAATACATAATTATCATAAAGGTCGGGACAGAGTCCTGCCATACCAAACGATACACATCTAAATCATACTAACCAAACAAGCAACTCCGAAGAAAATGGAGCGCACCAACATATTCCGCTGAACTGATAGCCTATTTGGATCTCGACCTGTCTATCGAGACTTGCGGGCATGAAATGCATCGTCCCATGCAAAAGGGACGTCAGTACAAATAATATACCGGGTATGTAAGGAATGAAAATTAGTAAATAATAGACATGAGAGAAACATGGATAAGACTCGACACGTACGTTTGCATATCTCTGTGAATCATTTCATTTTTATAATGTCATACATATGCGTAGAAATGTCATACGATGCATGGGTATATATGTTCATAACATCATCAAGCCTCTGAGGGCATCCCATCATCCGCATCTCATCCACTGTGGGGAAATCATCAACGTATACCAGCTGATCAGGTGGTGGTGTGTATATAACTCCATAACCTTTTCCCATATCCCATATATATGTACATATATATGCATATATAACGCCATCCGGTCATGGGTCAATGTACATAAATGCAATGCATGAGAAGTATATCGATAAAATCTCTTGGAATGTCATAAGACCATTATGCCTTTGAGTAATATCATGAAGTAAACTTTTTTCAACTTACGTATTTTTCTGAGACCCATGAACAGATAATAGAATAATATGACACATGGAGAATCATGAACATAAGCATCTCTAGCATTTCTATGAATAGAGTCATTTATGGAAATTGCGCATTTGCTTGTTTCGTTTGTGTCGTATAGATCATGCTAAAAGAAAGAAGGGATAGCCTTAACATACCTGAGTCGATTCCCCTGACAATCCTTTTAATACCCGCCAATTGTGACGGAACACATAATGGCGGGATCGAAATAGAGAATGACCAAATTTAATCATAACAATAACGCAACCCAAATGCCTACCAAATGCTCCATCATTTGTAATTTGGTATTGCAGTAGGGAGATGTTATGATTTCATGCCCTACCAAATACCAAATGCCTACATGAAAATAACTCCTAAAAATAGACCAAAAATAATTTTAATTGATTTTTAGAAGTTTTTCTTTATTTAGTTGCATTTCATGCATTTTTTAATATTTTAAAATCATAAAAAATTGTCACGTTTTAATTTCATGCCATGTTACGTTCAATTTGCATGTAGGAATTAATTTTATTAAGAAAAAAATCACAAAAAATTGTCTTTTTTTACATATTTAGATTTTAGCCTTTAAAATTAGAATTTTTCTTTAGTTTTAAGTTAATTAGTTATTTTAATGTTAAAAATAAATAAAGAATTTTAATTTCTACAAAAAAATAGATTAATTTAGGATTTTAATTAATTAAAGAAAAGTAAAAGGAAAAACAAAGAAAAGGACAATAGGAAGAATATATTTTTTGGTCTTGTTTTTTTTTAAAAAATTGGGCCAATTCCTAAAATATCCCGAGTCAACTTTTAAATCCCGGCCCATTCTTTCCTTTCCCCATTTTCCCTAAAATCCCTAAAACCTAATGACATTTAAAGGACCAACATCAGACATTAGACCTAGACAATATCAGAAGAGGAGACCCTCCTATTTTTTGGAAGAAAAGCGTCGTTTCTCCAATTGGCTCCCTCATCTCTGGCGGAACGAAGAGCAGCCACCTCCGCCGCTGGAACAAAAATTGGGACCTTCATTCTTCTCTCATCTTCCACAATCGGATCCTTGACCCCTAGAACAAAAACCTAACTGAAAGATTTCTCCTTCCTTAAGCACTCACTCTCTCATACTCAAAATAGTTAAAAGTTTGGGATTAAAGAGAAAAATCTGGTTCTGGGGTTTTAAATTGTGCTACTGCTGTTAACATGGTGTTGTAATGTGGCATTTGACAAGGTGTTAGCAAGACCTATTCGACCTCAGTTTGTCATTTCTTCTATCGGTTCTTTTACCTTACAGCGAGCTCAACAACTTGTATGTACTCTTCAATCTAATTATTAATGAAAAATCAATAATTTCTTAAAGTACAATTATGAGGTCTCTTTGTTTTATTTGTATTTTCAGATGCTATACTTGGTTTGTCTTGTGAAAAGTTTTGTTCTTGATTTTATCATTCCACTTATAGTTTTCTACAATAGATGTAAGTTGTATATGTAGTTGTATGTAGTTGATCTAAAGAAATATTTGGCCGACAAAGCAGTTAGCGACGAATTTCAAAGGGTTAGAGTAGAGGCGAAGACGAAAAGAGTTTTGCTTTAAATTTGTGTTCTTTGTTTATAAAGACTGAAGTAGACAATTTTCCATGTTCAGTTAATGTCATCTCTCTTTGCTATTTGAGTTAATGTCTTTCTTTGAAAAGAGTTATGTTCTCTTTGTCATCTCTCTTAAGCTCATTTTTTTTTTGTTTCCACGTATATTTCCCTTTTCTTCTTCTGTAAGCATATGGTCCCAATTTGATTTTAGTTATATAATGAAAGTTGGAACTAAGAAACATTGAAGAAAATAATAATTGCCTAATGAAAAATTGATGATATTTTGGGCTTTAGACTTTTTTAAGCCACAATAGTTACATGGATTTGGACTTGAGAACTATAAAATAAGTTGACCTTGGCTTCATACTTATTCTATAAAAATTACTTCAATAACTTTATATCCATAACTCTCGGCCTTTACAATAGTCTCAAAAATAGCTTAGAAAATAACATGAACATCCGTAGTTTGCTTTAGTTTAGTAAAATCTTTTGAAACAAATTGAGGCGTGCCATACACAAATGAATCCCATAATCTATGGCCCTCACATTAATACCAAAACTAGTGTGGAAAATACTTTAAACATTCATAACTAGTGTAGAAAATACTTTGAACATTCGTAGTTTGCTTTAGGTGCATTTTATAATAAATTATCGTGACTATGAGTACGGTTTCCGTGGCATAGTCGTGATACCTAATTCCCAAATTCGGGTGTGCATTTCATGTGACCCGATCATAACAATTTCGAACATCAATAAAAATAAACATGTTGCAAATCGCGAATGCATTTCATGTAGCGTGGTTTGCGATGTGTTCCAAAACGGCAAGTGTACGACAATCAAAACTTGTTCAATAAATAATTTCATAAATCCTAAAAAACGTAGTCAATTAATTAAAAGCGGTTATAAAGTTAAAAATGCACTAGATTTAAAACAAGTAGTAAATCAGATAGTGAGGCCAATTATTAATAGTTTAAGTAACCTTGCTCGAACCACGGAACTCGGGAATGCCTAACACCTTCTCCCCGGGTAACAGAAATTTTTATCTAGAATTTCTGGTTTCGCAGACTTTTAAATGAAGTCGATATCCTCGATTTGGGATTTTAAAAAAATAAACCGGTGACTTGGGACACAATAAATTATTCCAAGTGACGACTCTAAATAAATAAAATAATCTCATTTCTATTTATGTCACTTTAATTGGAAAAACTCCCTTATATCCCCTTTCGGGAGGTAAAAAGAAGGTGTGACAGCTCTTGCGAAACCTAGAACTTTTGGTTCAGGGTTCAAGAATTCGAGGTTAGAATAACTGTTATAGTTGACTTTATTTTTTATCTGATTTTTATATGTTTGAGCCTAATGTGCTAAATGCTGTTTTTTACCGCTTTGATATTTCTTGAACTGTATATAAGCTGTTACGAAACCCCCTCTCTCCGAGTCTTCTAAATCACCTGGGAAGTGTGCACTTCGTGTGACTTCTTTTCTGTTAGAGTCATATCCCAATTTTAGAACGAGATTCGGACAAGTTGCAAAGCCGGTGAAGCTTCCGTATTCTCGGTATGATGCCCCCTCTCGGCTCGAGCTGTCCGCTCGGGTAAACCAGGTCTAGAACAATAACCCAAGTTTTTAAACCTAGAATAACATAACCTCATGCCGGATCCCTAGTAGGTACGTTTGTTTGCATCACGTGCATCTAACTTTGGGGACTCAACATAGAGGTTGGGTCCGTCTAGGACAAGTGTACCCATATTAAAAGACCATCCTGATGCATCTCACCTGCTACTTGCGCATCTGTTTGTTTTGGCTTGCATGTTGATCGACTTCTAGAATAGGGAAAGAAAATTTAAAAAAAACGAAAAAACCAAGAGTGAGGTAGGTATTTGAAAATCCTGAAACTCTTCCGAAATTCTGAAAAAGAAAAAGAAAAAAGAAAAGTCGTTTTAAAATGAGCCAAAGTTTTCAAGTGCCATGTTCCCCGTTTTCCGTCAAAGCTGATCGAATTACGCGGGTCTGATTCTCACCGAATGTGAGATACGTAGGCAAACCTCATCGGTTCCGGACCCCAATTTTCAAAAATTCAAAAATATTTTCCTTTAGTTCCTTCCTTTGAAGAATTTCCTTAGAAAATTCAAAAAAAAAATTTAAACTCAAAAAATAATTTCCTTCTTTCTAAAGTCTTTCATACGAAAAAAATAAAAATAAAAATCAATAAAACATCAAAATACAAAATACGGGTTTCCTTTATTGTGAAGTATTTTTCCCAAAAATTCAAAAAAAAATCAGAAAAAAAAAAAGAATAAAAGAAAAAATTATTTTCCTTGTTTAAAAGTGTTTCTTTCGTAAATGTCAAAAGGAAATTTTGAAAAAATTGAAGTCCAAAAATGTTTTCGCTTTTCGTTAGAAGCACTTTTGTAAATAAATAAAAAAACTCAGAAATCCAAAATATTTTCTTAAAAGTCCCACTTTCGAAAATTAAGAGGCAACATCCAAAATCCAAAAAATTTTCTTTCTTCTTTAGAAAAAGAGAAAACAAATAAAAATTCAAATAAAAATATTTTCCTTTTACTTTTGAAATTTTCAAAGTTCCAATCAAAAGAAAAAAATTTTTTAGATGTCTTTCTTTCAAAAAATAAAAATAAAATCAAAATCGAAAATCCAAAAAAAATATTTTCTTTCTTCTTTTAAAGATTTTTTTCGAAAATTCCAAAAAAAAAAAACATAGATTTGAAGAGAAAAAAAATGTGTTTTTCTTTTGCCTCAAAGCTTTCATAGTTTGAGTGCTATAAAAAAAAGAGTTAGTTTATTTATTCTATTCCTGTTCTTCCCGAACTACACAAGATCTGATTCATGCGGCGTCATGATACGTAGGCAATCCCTATCAGATTCGATCATAGCTATAAAATAAAACTGAGTGAAAAATAATTTGAAAAAAGAGAGAAAGAAAAAAAATTGATTGAGTAAAAAAAAGAAAGGAAAGAGCAAAAGAAAAGGAGCGACAAGAAATAAAAAGTCACAAACAAAAAGAGAAAAAGAGAGTGCCAAAATAAAAGAGCGGCAAAAACGAGATAAAAAAAAAAATCAAGAGTGATTATAGAGAAGCAAAAATGAAGAAAACAGGTGTAGATTGAAAAAAGGGGTTAATTAAGGCCGGAATGAAACATGCAACTCGTTCAAATACATAGTAGAAACGTTTAACTGTTTAGGTGCATTACATCCCAATATGCGATTTCCTATCTGTTAAGCGTCTCAAATCTAACAAGGTTGTTCGGTGTGCAAATTAGCCAGGTTCTGTTTAGGTGTTTGGTTTTGTTGGTAATCTGGCTCCCCATCCTTACTTCACAAGATCCAAAGAAAGGTTCCTCTGGCCTCTGAATTCCATCTACAAATCATTGATCCTGAGGATAGCCCAACACCGGCTGTTCCACAACTGGAAGCAACAGCTGCTGAAGAGAATAGGATGTTGCGTCTCCACATATTGGAAATGTGGGATGCATGGTCTAATGGTAGGGAACAGCCAAGTGCAACCCTTGGGTTCCTTGAGTTGATTCCCAGGTCAAGTGAGGTTACCGACACCTTTGTGCCCAACCCGCTCATCCCATGCGGGCACCCTCCAATGCCGTCCAATATTCCTGGCATTCCTTCTGTGGTTCGCCCTCTGGCTCCAGTTTCCTGGGCACCTCCAATATTGTTCTCTACAGTACCAGTCTGCACCAGAACACAACCAACTTTACCATGGTCGTATGTTGGTCTCCAATGTTCACCTTTCAGGGTCCACAACTTCAAACAGAAATAGCATATGCAACCCCATACTCTTTCACTCAACCTCTGCAATATGATCTCTCGGTGGAGCAAGAAAAGGTTGTTAAAAATCCCGAGCAAGAGGAAATGGCTCGAAAGCCGAAGAGCCTAGAACAAAGCCTGAAAAACATGCAGGGTCTGGGTGGCCAAAAGTGTGTCTCATACTCTGACCTCTGTATGTTTCCCTATGCCCACTTGCCAGTTGGCTTCAAGATGCCAAAATTTGAAAAGTTCGACGGGCATGGAGACCCGGTCGCTCACCTAAAACGATACAGTAACCAGTTGAGAGGCACTGGTGGAAAAGAGGAGTTGCTAATGGCCTATTTTGGGGAAAGCCTCACCGGAATCGCTTCTGAGTGGTATAAGGATCAAGAAATTACTCATTGGCACGTGTGGGATGATATGGCCCGAGATTTTGTCCGCCAATTCTAGTATAATGTGGACATCGCTCCCGACAGAAACGCTTTGTCCAATTTGAAAAAGAAAATCGCGGAAAGCTTTTGTGAATATGCTGTCAAATGGCGTGAGCAAGCTGCCATTGTAAAGCCTCCAATGGACGAAACTGAAATAGTCACAGTCTTTCTACAGGCCCAAAAGGCGGACTACTTCCAGAACATGATGTCCGCTATGGGAAAGTCGTTCGCTGAGGCTATCAAAATTGGGGAAATGGTTGAAAACGGTTTAAAAACAGGTCGAATCTTGAATCATGCTGCTTTTAATGCCACATAACAGTCTGCTTAGAATGGTTCAGAGGGTTTGATGAACAGAAATAGGAGTGAAGAGGGAGCCATGATGGTTTCAAGCTCGAGGGGGGCCGCAGGTCATTCGGCCAATCATATGTGCCTCCTATCGTCCCACCACACTATTATCCCCTTCAAGATGCTGCTTATGTCGTGGCACCGCCTCCCTATGCGGTGATAAACGTGCAACCTTACCCACGGCCACAACATTATCCACAAAATCAAGCTCCACCTCCCAGAAATGCCCATCCTTACCAAGTTCCATATAATCCTCAACCAAATGATCCCCAATACAATCCTCGCCCAAGAGAGCCTTTTAGAAAGAATCAGTTTACCACTATTGGTGAATCGTATTCAGGCTTGTTCCAAAAGCTAATCAGGCAAAATCTATTGCAGCCACTGGTGTGACGACCCGGCCAGTCATCTCATGAGTTACCGCTCTATTTTTCCCATTTATGCTTCTTTATGCTTCGTTATCCGTCTTTTGTGGTATCGGGTTATTCGGATCGAGTCCGGAATGATTTTGATAAGGTTTGAGACACTTAGTCTCTTTTAAGAAGGTTTAAGTTGAAAAAGTCAACCGGATGTTGACTTATGTGTTTGAGGGCTCGAATGTGAACTCCGATGGTTCGATTAGCTTCGGGAGGTAATTTATGACTTATGAGCGTGATCGGAATGGGTTTTGGAGGTTCGGAGTAGAATTAGGCTTGAATTAGCGAAGTTGATATTTCAGCGATTCTGGTTGATAGGCGAGATTTTGATATAGGGGTCGGAATGGAATTCCGAGAGTTGTAGTAGCTTTATTGTGTCATTTAGGATGTGCATGTAAAATTTCAGGTCATTCGGACGTGGTTTGGTTGGGTTTTTGATCAAAAGCGTATTTCGGAAGATTTTAGAAACTTAGGCTTGAATTCGATGTGATTTGGTAGATTTGATGTTGTTTGAGGTGTTTTGATGATTGGAACAAGTTTGAATAAGGTATTGGGTTATGTTTGTGCTTTTGGTTGAGGTCCCGGGGGCCTCGGGGTGATTTCGGATGGTTAACGGAAGAGTTGAAGTGTAATTGCAGCTGCTGAAGTTCTGCTGCTTCTGGTGTTTTCACACCTGTGGTTTGGGGACCGCAGGTTCGGTGCCGCACGTGCGGAAGGAGAGACGCATATGCGTATTTGAGAGGAAAAGTATGGAGCCACAGATGCGATAGTTGGGCCGCACCTGCGGAGTCGCAGATGCGGAGCATGCACCGCAGGTGTGGAATCTGGACCATTAAGTGATTTCCGCAGAAGCGGAAGGTAGACCACAAATGCGGTACCGCAGAAGCGGTTATGGGACCGCTAATGCGAAAAGGACTGGACAGAATGTATATATTTCTTCCTTCGCGATTTTTGAAGGGTTTAACCATTTTTTAACTCGGAATTGAGAGCTTTGGGTGATTTGGAAGAGAGAGATCAAAGAGACTTCATTGAGGTAAGGATTTTGGACCTAAAACACGTTTCTATGGTAGAATTTCATGAATTAAGGCTGTAATTAAGGGGATTAAAGGGCTAAAAATGGAGGATTAGGACTTGAGTTTAAGAGGCCATTAATGGATGATTTGAGGGGTCATTTGGACTCCGATTTTGGTGTTCTTTATATGCCTAGACTCGTGGGGAGACGAGGAATCTATTGATGTAAAAATTTCTGAATTTTGAGACGTGGGCCCGGTGGTCGGGTTTTGGCCAATTTCGGAATTTTTGATATTTTTCGATTGTTTTCGCTTGGGCTTCGCTTGGGCTTCGCTTCCTTAGCATATTTTGGCACCGTGATTCTGATTTTTATAGATTCGACGCGAGTGGAGGCCTATTCGAGCGGCAAAGGCATCGCGGAGTAGTATTTTCACCGGTTTGAGGTAAGTAACCATTGTAAATCTGGAACTGAGGGTATAAAACCCCGGTATTTGACTTGATTTAATAAATGCGGTGACGCACATGCTAGGTGACGAGCGTGTGAGTGTGCACCGGTAGGGATTGTGACTTGGTCCGTTTCGTAGCGACTATTAATTTGCGTATTTGATTTGTAAATCTTATATTATTCTGTATTTCAGTCATTTATACTGCATTATGGGCTATAAGCAATGTTTGGGGCCCTGTGCCGATCTGTAGAAACCTGTAGGGGCATTTTGACTATTTTCCTCACTTTACTTGTTAAAAGTATATACTCAGTCATGTTTCTACCTGTTAAATATCTAAAACTGGTTTTATCATTCTACTCCCATTGTGAGGACTGTTTGGGCTGAGTTCCCTAATTACTATTGCTACACCCGAAAGGCTGTGAGGTAATGACTGAGAAAGGTTGAGAACCTAATTATGAGGATATATATATATATATATATATGTGAGATAGATCGGGCTGCACGCCGCAGCGATACTTATATGGATCGGGCTGCATGCCCCAGCGATATATATGTTGGATCGGGCTGCATGCCGCAGCGATATGATGCTTGGGTTGTAGGAGCCCCTCCGGAGTCTGCACACCCCTAGTGAGCATAGTCGACTATAAATATATGGATCAGGTTACACGCCGCAATGGTTACTATGATTTTTATAATTATGAGATATAAATGAGCCGAGTGCTGAGAGTGAGTACTGAATGACGAGATTTGAGTCACGAGTGACTGAGAGGCTTCCCGAGGGGCCAGATTCTGAGTGATTCCTTGCCCGAGAGGCCTTGTCATGATGTTTTCATTGATTTCACTCTTCTTTTAAATAAGCCTCTGTTTGATATACTGCTAGGTAATTGGTTCCAAATGTTTAAGCTGAAAATGTGGTGTTATAACGGAAACTGATTTTTGAACTGTAAAGATGACATGTTATTTCGTTGGTTATTCCATTATGTATTTTTTGAACTGCTCGTCACTACTTTCAGACCTTATTTACTTTAGTTACTTACTGAGTTGGCGTACTCATGTTACTCCCTACACCTTGTGTGCAGATCCAGGTGCCCGAGCAGTCGAGTGAGCAGTATTCAGCTGGTTCAGTTTTCTGTCGGGGATTTCGAGGTAGCTGCATGGCGTTTGCAGCCCTATTCTATCCCTTCTATCTTGTTATCTTTTCAGTATTTTCTAGACTATCTATGTAGTAGGATGTTTGGACTTGCATTAGAGGCTCTAGGCTTGTGACACCAGTTCAGTTGGGTTCTGTAGTTGATTGTTATTTTGACTTCCACATATTTTTTGTCATTTTAAATGTTTATTATGAAATTAGTGTTTAAAATGCGTGTTGGAAATGGTTTCTTACTAAAGGAAATGGGTTGTGGTTAGTGGACTGGTTGGCTTGCCTAGTAATGTGATAGGCGCCATCACGACTGGTATTTGGGGTCGTGAGAAGTTGGTATCAAAGCCTAGGTTACATAGGTCTCGCGAGTCATGAGCCGGTTTGGTAGAGTCTCGCGGATCGGTACGGATACGTTTGTATTTATCCTCGAGAGGTTGCAGAACCTTTAGGAAAAACTTCATGTTCTTGAAATTTTTGTCGTGCGAACTTGTTGATCCGAGTACTAGACTTCTGTTATTCCAATCTCTCACAGATGGTGAGGACACGTGCTACCGGGCAGGGAGGATGACCGCCAGTACCACCTGCTGGGGCCACTAGAGGCCGAAATCGCGGTCGAGGCCGTGGCAGGGGCAGAGCAGCTAGAGCAGCACCGACAGATCCACCAGTTGCCCCAGCTCTGGATCAGATCCCAGTTATGGACGTTGCAGCAGTACCAGCCCAGGCACCAGTTATGCCCATTATGATCCCAGGCCTTCAGGAGGCTTTAGCTCAGATCTTATCAGTGTGTACCAGTTTGGCTCAGGTGGTCTCAACTACTACGGCCGCAGCTACTTCCCAGGCCGGGAGAGGTACCTAGACTCTCGTTGCTCGCACACCTGAGCAGGTTGTGTAGGGACTCCAGACACCGGGGGCACCTCCAGCCCAGCCGGTTGCACCAGCTCAGGAGTTTGTAGTACCAGTTATGCCGGATGATGAGCAGCGTCGACTTGAGAGGTTTGGTAGGCTCCAGCCTCCATCATTCAGTGGTGCAAAGGGTGAGGATGCCCAAGTTTTCTTGGATAAGTGCCAGCGGATGCTTCATACAACAGGGATTCTTGAGACCAGTGGTGTAACATTTACTACCTTTCAGTTTTCTGGGGTTGCCTTCACTTGGTGGGAGGCGTATGAGAGGCGTAGGCCTGTTGGTGCAGTGCCCCTTACTTGGCAGCAGTTCTTTGTTCTCTTCCTGGAGAAGTATGTACCATAGTCGCGCCGAGAGGAGTTGTGTAAGCAGTTTAAGCAGCTGCGTTAGGGGGAGATGACGGTGACGCAGTACGAGTTGTGGTTCTCTAAGTTAGCCCATCATGCAGTTTGGATGGTTTCCATAGACAGAGAGAGGATCAGGAGGTTTATTGATGGCCTCACGTACCAACTTCAGATTCTCATGACTAGGGAGAGGGTGACAGGTGCTACCTTCGAGGAGGTTGTGGTATCACCCGTGAGATTGAGACAGTTTACCGGCAGGAGCGAGAGGAGAGGGAGGCCAAGAGGCCTCGGGGATCTAGTAGTTTTAGCGGTGCTCCTTCGAGGGGTCAGTTCCAGCGGGGTAGGGGCCGTTCATTCGGGCAGGCCCATTTAGCTCGCCCAGGTTACAGTGGAGCATCATTAGGTCATGTCTTTCACAACTCTCATAAGGGCCACGTATCACTTAGTGCCCTCCCAGGTCAGAGCTCGTCTCATGCTCCATCAGTCCAGGGTCCTTCCATGTCAGGTTCTTCTACTGGTCATTCTGGTGCCAGGGGTTCCCTTCAGTCCCCATCTCCAGTACCAGGGAGTTGTTACGAGTGTGGAGAATTTGGACATGTGAGGAGACAATGTCCTTGTCTTCGTGATGGTAAGTCTCAATAGAGAGATCAACCATCGACTTTTTCTCTAGTTAATTCACCACCACCCCCAGCCAACTAGGGGTGGAGGTCAGTCAGCCAGGGGCCACCCTAGAGAGGGAGGTCGATCAGGTGGTGGTTAGGCTCGTTTCTTTGCTCTCCCGGGTAGATCAGATATCGTGATTTCAGGTATTGTTTCAGTCTACCACAGAGATGCTTCTGTATTATTTGATCTCGGTTCCACCTTTTCTTATGTGTCATCATACTTTGATCGTTATTTGGGTATGCCCCGTGAGTTTCTTGCTTTACCTGTTCATGTATCTACATCAGTAGGCGATACTGTTGTTGTTGACCGTGTGTACCGATCATGTGTGGTGACTATTGGGGGTATGGACACACGAGTGGATCTGTTATTATTGAACATGGTGGATTTTGATGTCATTTTGGGCATGGATTGGTTATCTCCGTGTCGTGCTATTCTGGACTGTCATGCTAAGACAGTCATTTTGGCTATGCCGGGTGTGCCACAGATTGAGTGGCGAGGTGTGACTGATTATGTTCCTAGTAGAGTGATCTCTTTCTTGAAGGCCCAACGTATGGTTGGGAAGGGTTGTATTTCATATCTAGCGTTTGTGAGGGATGTCGGAGCTGAGACTCCCAGTATTGATTCTATTCCAGTTGTGAGGGATTTTCCCGATGTATTTCCTGCAGACCTGCCGGGCATGCCACCTGACAGGGATATTGATTTTGGTATTGACCTGGTGCCAGGCACTCAGCCTATTTCTATTCCTCCGTATCGTATGGCACCAACGAAGTTGAAGGAATTGAAGGATCAGCTTCAGGAACTCCTAGATAAGGGGTTCATTCGGCCTAGTGTGTCACCTTGGGGTGCGCCAGTTCTGTTTGTGAAAAAGAAGGATGGATCAATGAGAATGTACATTTATTATAGGCAATTGAACAAGGTAACAATTAAGAACAAGTACCATCTGCCTTGCATTGATGATTTATTTGATCAGCTTCAGGGAGCGAGAGTGTTCTCCAAGATTGATCTCCGTCCAGGTTATCAGCAGTTGAAGAACAGGGATTCAGATATTCTTAAGACGGCTTTCAGGACCCAATATGGTCAATATGAGTTCTTGGTGATGTCTTTTGGGCTGCCCAATGCCCCAACAGCGTTCATGCATTTTATGAACAACGTGTTCCGGACTTATTTTAATTTGTTTGTCATAGTCTTCATTGATGATATTCTGGTGTATTCGCATAGTCAGGAGGAGCACGCGGAGCATTTGAGAGTGGTATTGCAGAGATTGAGGGAGGAGAAACTTTATGCAAAATTCTCCAATTGCGAGTTTTGGCTTAGTTCAGTGGCTTTCTTGGGGCACGTGGTGTCCAGCGAGGGTATTCAGGTTGATTTGAAGAAGATAGAGGCGGTTCAGAGTTGGCCTAGGCCATCCTCCGCCACAGAGATTCACAACTTTCTTGGTTAGGTAGGTTGTTATCGTCGGTTTATTTAGGGATTCTCATCTATCGCATTGCTCTTGACCAAGTTGACTCAGAAGGGTGCTCCATTTGTATGGTCGGACGAGTGTGAGTAGAGCTTTCGGAAGCTCAAGACAGCTTTGACCACAACACCAAAGTTGGTTTTGCCATCAGCTTCAGGTTCCTATACTGTGTATAGTGATGCTTCGAGAGTTGGAATTGGTTGTGTGTTGATGCAGGAGGGTAGAGTTATCGCTTATGCTTCTTGTCAATTGAAGCCCTATGAGAAGAACTACCCCATTCATGATTTGGAGTTGGCTGCCATAGTTCACACATTAAAGATTTGGAGACATTACTTGTATGGCGTATCTTGTGAAGTTTTCACTGATCATCGCAGTCTTTAGCATTTGTTCAAGCAAAAGGATCTTAATTCGAGGCAGCGGAGATGGTTGGAGTTGCTTAATGATTATGATATTACTATATTGTATCATCCGGGAAAGGCCAATGTGGTGGTCGATGCTTTGAGCCGAAAGGCAGTGAGTATGGGGAGTTTTGCGTATATCCCAGTTGGGGAGAGACCCCTTGCGATTAATGTTCAGGCCTTGTCCAATCGGTTCGTGAGGTTAGATATTTCAGAGCCCAGTCGGGTGTTGGCTTGTGTGGTTTCTCGATCTTCCTTATATGATCGCATCAGAGAGCGCCAGTATGATCATCCGCATTTTCTTGTCTTTAGGGTCAGAGTTTAGCATGATGATGCCAGGGATGTAACCATCGGTGATGATGGGGTGTTGAGGATGCAGGGCCGAATTTGTGTGTCCAATGTGGATGGGCTTCAGGAATTGATTCTGGAGGAGGCCCATAGCTTGCGGTATTCCAGTCATCTGGGTGCCGCGAAGATGTACCAGGATTTGAGGCAGCACTATTGGTAGAGGAGAATGAAGAAGGATATTGTGGGATTTGTAGCCCGGTGTCTCAATTGTCTGCAGGTGAAATATGTGCATCAGAGACCGGGTGGCTTGCTTCAGTAGATGGATATTCCTGAGTGGAAGTGGGAAATGATCACTATGGACTTTGTTGTTGGACTTCCACGGACTTTGAAGAAGTTCGATGCTATTTGGGTGATTGTGGATTGGCTGACCAAGTTAGCGCACTTCATTCATGTGTGTAATACCTATTCTTTAGAGCGGTTGGCAGGGATCTATATCCGGGAGATTGTTCGTTTGCATGGCATTCCGATTTCCATCATTTCAGATAGAGGTACTCAGTTTACTTCGTAGTTTAGGGCCGTGCAGAGAGAGTTGGGTATTCAGGTTGAGTTGAGCACAACTTTTCATCCTCAGACGGATGGGCAGTCTGAGCGTACTATTCAGATATTAGAGGACATGTTGCGTGCTTGTGTCATTGATTTCGGAGGATCGTTGGATGATTTTCTACTGCTTGTAGAGTTTGCTTATAACAACAGCTACCAGTCGAGTATTCAAATGGCTCCATATGAGGCTTTGTATGGGAGGCGGTGTAGATATCCAGTTGGCTAGTTTGAGCCCGGTGAGGCTATGCTATTGGGGACTGATTTGGTGCAGGATGCTTTGGAGAAGGCGAAGGTGATTTAGGAGAGGCTTCGTGCAGCGCAGTCGAGACAAAAGAGTTATGCCGATAGGAAGGTTCGAGATGTGTCCTACATGGTTGGTGAGAAGGTTCTGTTGAAGGTTTCACCCATGAAGGGTGTCATGAGATTTGGGAAGAAAGGTAAATTGAGTCCGCCATTCATTGGGCCTTTTGAGGTGCTTTGGAGGATTAGGGAGGTGGTTTATGAGCTTGCTTTGCCGCCCATCTTGTCGAGTGTGCATCCGGTATTTCATGTTTCCATGCTCCGAAAGTATATTGGAGATCCGTCTCATGTTTTGGACTTTAGTATGGTTCAGTTGGATGATGATCGAACCTATGATGTGGAGCCAGTAGCTATTTTGGGTCGTCAGGTTCGGAAGTTGAGGTCAAAGGATGTAGCTTCAGTGAAAGTGCAGTGGAGAGGTCGGCCCGTGGAGGAAGCTATCTGGGAGACCGAGCGGGAGATGCGGAACAGATATCCTCACCTATTTGAGGCTTCAGGTATGTTTCTTGACTCATTCGAGGATGAACATTTGTTTAAGTTGGGGAGGATGTGGTGACCCGGCCAGTCGTCTCATGAGTTACCGCTCTATTTTCCCCATTTGTGCTTCTTTATGCTTCGTTATCCGTGTTTTGTGGTATCGAGTTGGTCGGATCGAGTCCGGAATGATTTTGATAAGGTTTGAGACACTTAGTCTCTTTTAAGAAGGTTTAAGTTAGAAAAGTCAACTGGATGTTGACTTATGTGTTTGAGGGCTCGGATCTGAATTCTGATGGTTCGGTTAGCTTTAGGAGGTAATTTATGACTTAGTAGTGTGATCGGAATGGGTTTTGGAGGTTCAGACTAAAATTAGGCTTGAATTGACGAAGTTGACATTTCAGCGATTCCGGTTGATATGTAAGATTTTGATATTGAGGTCGGAATAAAATTCCAAGAGTTATAGTAGCTTCGTTGTGTCATTTGGGATATGCGTGCAAAATTTCAGGTCAGTCGGACGTGGTTTGGTTGGGTTTTTGATCAAAAACGTATTTCGGAAGATTTTAGAAAGTTAGGCTTGAATTCGATGTGATTTGGTAGATTTGATGCTGTTTTGAGGTGTTTTGATGATTGGAACAAGTTTGAATAAGGTATTGGGATATGTGTGTGCTTTTGGTTGAGGTCCCGGGTGCCTCGGGGTGATTTTGGATGGTTAACGGAAGAGTTGAAGTGTAATTGCAGCTGTTGAAGTTCTGCTGCTTCTGGTGTTTTCGCACATGCGGTTTGGGGACCGCAGGTGCGGTGCCGCACGTGCGGAAGGAGAGCGCATATGCGGATTTGAGAGGAAAAGTCTGGAGCCGCAGATGCGGTAGTTGGGCCGCACCTGCAGAGTCACAGATGTGGAGCATGGACCGCAGGTGTGGAATCTGGCCCATTAAGTGATTTCCACAGAAGCGGAAGGTAGACCACAAATGCGGTACCGCAGAAGCAGTTGTGGGACCGCAGATGCGAAAAAGACTGGACAGAATGTATATATTTCTTCCTTCGCGATTTTTGAAGGGTTTAACCATTTTTGAACTCGGAATTGGGAGCTTTAGGTGATTTTCAAGAGAGAGATCAAAGAGACTTCGTTGAGGTAAGGATTTTGGACCTAACACACGTTTCTATGGTAGAACTTCATGAATTAAGCCTGTAATTAAGGGGATTAAAGGTCTAAAAATGGAGTATTAGGGCTTGAGTTTAAGAGGCATTTAATGGAGGATTTGAGGGGTCATTTGGACTCCGATTTTGGTGTTTTTTATATGCCTAGACTCGTAGGGAGACGAGGAATATATTAATGTAAAATTTTTGGAATTTCGAGACGTGGGCTCGGGTCGGGTTTTGGCCAATTTCGGGATTTTTGGTATTTTTCGATTGTTTTCGCTTGGGCTTCACTTTCTTAGCATATTTTGACGTCGTGATTCTAATTATGAATAGATTCAATGCGAGTAGAGGCCGATTTGAGGGGCAAAGGCATCTCGGAGTAGTATTTTCACCGGTTTGAAGTAAGTAACCATTGTAAATCTGGAACTGAGGGTACAAAACCCTGGTATTTGACTTGATTTGATAAATGCGGTGTCGCACATGCTAGGTGACGAGTGTGTGGGTGTGCACCGGTAGGGATTATGACTTGGTCCGTCCCGTTGCGACTATTAAGCCGCGTATTTTATTTGGAAATCTTATATTATTCCGTATTTCAGTCATTTATACTGCATTATGGGATATAAGCCATCTTTGGGGCCTTGTGCCGATCTGTAGAAACCCGTAGGGGCATTTTGACTGTTTTCCTCACTTTACTTGTTAAAAGTATATACTCAGTCATGTTTCTACCTGTTAAATGTTTAAAACTGGTTTTATCATTCTACTCCTATTGTGAGGACTGTTTGGGCTGAGTTCCCTAATTTCTATTGTTACGCCTGAGAGGCTATGAGGTAATGACTGAGAGAGGTTGAGAACCTAATTGTGAGGATATTTATATATATATATATATATATATATATATGAGATGGATCGGGCTGCACGCCGCAGCGATACTTATATAGATCGGGCTACTGTCGCGCCCCTTTTTTTCTCGCGAAATCGGGTTTATGACATTTGGGAGGACAACTCATTCCCTTTTGGGAATTTGGGTTTGCATTTGAAGAGTTGCCACCTAATGATTAAGGTGCATTAGGACACCGAGAAGGTTTGATTTGAGTAACCAGAGATTGGGTAAGGGCTTGAAATTATTCCAAGGGGGAGGTGTTAGGCACCCCTCAGAATCCACTAGTGTGGTTCCCGACCAGACTAGTGTTGTGAATTTAGGTGCAAATAACATATAGGCAAATAAATCTTCAACTAAGAGGGGATTTTCACATAATGATTACAAACAAAATTGGAAAGAATTAGAAGGAAGATGATTTTCTTAAAAGAAATAGTTTGAAATCTTTAGAAGAAACAAAGAAACAAAAGGGAAAAGGGGGGTCCTAGGTTTATTAATAATATGGATCACCCCACATAACATCCGGTAATCACTCCTCAGTGAGGGGCTACACGAGACGTTATCGCGTGGTCATCATATCCATATCTACCATTTCCCACCCCGTTGAGGTATTAAGCGCGAAATGGTCTCGATTACTTATTGTATGCTATTACCCGTCCCAATCATATCAGTCCGGAGGCGTTTAGGACTACTAATCCTAAGAGAAAGGAATATTAGGCTTATTTGTAGTTTCAAAGGTAAAATTCTAAGGCGACATACAAAAACATGTATAGCAAGTTGGTGAAAGCACATAACAAGTAAAAGGCTCAGATATACCCCCTCGAACAAAGAAAACACATAATTAGCATGACTTTCACATACTGTTTATGGTCTGAGAAAGAACTTAAAGGTTGAGGCAGACTGATTTGTTACATAATTCAGATAAGAAGTCCGAATCAGGCTTTCCTGCTGGTGGTAGTTAATAATACAGATTCAGTTTATAACTTTCATCCTAAGGCTTGCCTAAGTGTCGTACAAGGATCCTATAGGCATGGTATCTATTGAATTCAGGAAAGCCATGAAATAATAAGGTCTCAAAAATAAACTAAGTACATGCTGGTAAAAAGGGGAAGTCAGAGAAAGCGCACTTTAACAAAAGTTATAGGCTCTGAAACTGATGATACTCGATAATACTGATTTTATATCTGACATTAAGTGAGGAGAATCAGATTAAATTAGAAACTTCTAGAGGCATGCTTTCTAGGCGTTACTGATTTTAAAACCTTGAAGACCTAGTAGAAAAATGCAGAAGACTCATTTTAAACCTATGGACATGATATCTAGATGCTGAATTCTGTTTAAGACATGATGCCCAAGTGCGGTATCTAGGTGTAGAAATTTGTTTAAGACCTATGAACATGATTTCTATATGAGAAAATGGATATACAGGATTCAGAAAGACCTATAGGCATATTTTCTATATGCATTTGAGTGTGCAGAATTCGAAAACCTATAGATTTGGTATCTATGTGAGAATACAGAATTCAGAATTCCTATAGACATGGTATCTATGTGAGAGTGCAGAATTTAGAAATATCTATAGGCATGGAATCTACCCTTTGCATACATAGTTACCCGCCCTTTCACTAACCAGCCCTAAATATTTATTACAAAATTATTACAACCAAGAATGAAGTAAAATACATTAGAAAAAAATAAAAGTACAACCAAAAGAGAGCATGATTTAGACTCAATGTCTGAAATGTGAGGTAAACCAACTCCATAAGATCAAGATCCAAAGCCTTTCTCCCATTCGAATGTGTCAAAGTTCCCTAAAAGCCTCAAAAGGACTCCAGGCAATGCTCACACCCAAATGTTTTATCAGATTAGGACAAGTGCAGTGTGGAAGGGCCAGCCCTCAAGTGTCCAAGTTCAGAGGGAACTCAATGTCCCAAGGCAAGGCTCACAAGAGGGGGCCAGAACTTAAACACTAAGAGGGAGTGCAAGTGTAGAAAAGAATTCTGAGAGAGGGAAAGGGGAAGGGAAGCAACTACAAATAAGTACACATAGGGGTACAGGGGAACAAGGAGGTTGTAAAGAGCCAAGGGCAGGCTGTGGGCATACCCAGCAATGGTGAATGCTAGCACACCCATAAGCCTATTAGAACACACTATTAGAGGCTAGGATCCCAAAGGATCAAGCTTAATTCATGGACAATAATTTGCATATTACCATGCCTTAAGCCATAGCTCGAACACATAGGGGGCAGGGGTTTGGGATCCATAATAGAAACAGGCAGAAAGAAATCAGCATGCTAATTTAAGTGTTGAACTGTACAGAAACAATAAGTAGGCATGGATACAAAAGCAGTAAATAAACACATTGTCGTGGTGCTAAAACTTAAATCAGAACATACCAGTTTCAAAGAAACAAATAGAGAAAAGCAGTAGGTCTTATAAACAGGCCACGATGCAAGCAAATAAGAGAGAATACTATTGTGTGTAAGTGTAGTTTCAGAAGAAAACTATGAGTGAGTGATCGATTGCTTGTGCTATGAAAGAGTAGTGTATTTATAGTGTGAAAAATAGGTAGAAATAAGGTAAGAAAACAATTAATGGACTGGGGTATCAATTAAAAATCAATCAATACAAACGGGAAAACTATTTAATGGAAGAAATCAAATAAACATCTTGTGCAAAGCATGCAATTAGGGGTAAATACATAAGAAGTTACATAAGGGCAGAATTTTGAAATACATGGTTACATAAATAAGGTAAGAAAAATCAATTAGTAGCCAGTAAATCAAGGATCAGAGATTTTGTAATCACTGGTCCATGAGTGAACCAAGTCAGAAAAGCTGAAAATTTTTTAACTTAAGTTGAGTCACGGGGAAATCAGCCAACAAGGAAAGAAATCAATCAAACCTATACAGAAGGAAGTCTGAACTAATCACAAATTTGAAAGCCATTTTAGAGGGAAGTTCAGCATATATAAAGAGCATACAAACATGCTAAGCTGAAAGAAAATGACGTGTCATTGCAAAATTAGTAGATAGAAGACTACAGGAGCATGGTAGTCACATAGGTTAGCAATGTAGAAGAGAAGTAGAATCAAATAGCCTACAAAAGGTCCAGTGTAAAAGACCTTAGAAGAGTTTAGTGGAAAATCGGAATTGCGTAAAGTGACAGAGGTTGAAACAAAGATTTCGAGACTCAGTTGAGAAACAAATTAAGAAACTTGAAAGAGTTAGGG
Source organism: Nicotiana sylvestris (assembly GCF_000393655.2). Classification (NCBI taxonomy): domain Eukaryota; kingdom Viridiplantae; phylum Streptophyta; class Magnoliopsida; order Solanales; family Solanaceae; genus Nicotiana; species Nicotiana sylvestris. The sequence goes on from NC_091064.1 coordinate 40,286,513, forward strand.
TTTCTGAAATCAGACGGTTTTAAAGATGAAGGACAAACATATCACATAGCCAATGTTCTTAAACTCGAATGAACCCCAAATTTTAGGGTTTTACCATCAATCGAGTGCCAATATGAGAGGACAAGTAATCAAGAAGAAGATACTAGTCGAAAACAAGTTCAAAGACCTCAGAAGGGAACTGGGGCCTTCGACATGCTTTTTCAGTAACGGAAATTCATGAGAAACATAGTAAAAGAGTAACATGCGAATCACAGTAGAAGAGCTCCAAGAAACATAATAGAAGAAGCTAATAAGAAACATAGTAGAAGAAGACTAATCAGAACATAGTAGGAGAAATATATAAAGAAACATGGTAGAAGAAACTAATTAAGAACATAATGGAAGAAACTTAATAAGAAACTCACAGAGAACACAGTAGAAGAAACGTAGTAAAAAAACATACAAAAGAAAAAGAAAATCAGAGAAGCCTCTAAATAACTCAGAAACCCTAGGTCGGAAAAAAATAAAGGGTTTCGAAAACATAGCTTTGAAAGAAATATCAAGAAGTCATCTAAAAACTTGGGGAAAACATAGATCTGGAACAGATCTAAAGAGATTAGAAAAACCTCAAAAGCTAGGGTTTCAGAGGAACCCAAACGGTGAGAAAGGCCTGGATCAAAGAAGAAGGAATCGAAGCCAGGCTTGAAACAGACATAGCTTGCCGGAGCAAGGCCGGAGATGGCCATAAAACTTGAATCAATGAGGCCTGGATGAAGCTTCTTCGTGGTCAGGCCATGAAACCTTAGCAAACGAGTGTGTATGCACCATGGAAGGTTGGTAGGTGGTGAGACCACCATAGATTCAGGCCAGGAGATGGCCGGAGAAGATGGATGAGACTCATCGGAGAGGAGGGGGAAGGGGAAGGTCTAGAGAGAACCAGATATAGAGAGATAGCGAGAGAGTCGGTTGAGTGAGGGAAATGAGAGGGGTTTGGGGGGGGGGGTCGTTTGGTTTAATTTAGGAAGGGTGAATGGTGGTCGTTGATCATTTTGATCAATGGCCTGGATTAAATGGGGATCCGGGCGGGTTATTCAAACGGGTTGTGGGTCGGGTAGATTTAGGATTTGGGCTGGGTAATTGGGTTTGAGATCGGGTTCAATTAGGGGTTCAAATCTGGCCAAAATTGAAATGAAATGGGCTAACATTTAAATAGCCACCTTTTTCCTTATTTAATTTATAAAAATAGTAAAATAATTTCTGGGAGTTAATTAAAGGTACTAAAATGATTAATAATACATAATTATCCAATTAAAAATACTGAATTTAATTTTATAAATATAAACACCATTAAATCTTAAAAAGGCTAATATCGCAATTACATGCCATTTAGCTTTAAAAATACTAAATAAATTTATAAAAAATATGCAAAAATTATGTTAGCTATATTTAATGAAAATATGAGAATCCAATATATGAATCACCAAAATAATAATTTTGGGAACAATTATTGGGTTTTTCTTACTAAAATAAGGCAATGAATTGATTTAAAAATCCTTAAAATTAAGAGAAAAATATTAAAACCTTGGGACATACTTATATATGCATATTCATGTTATTTTTAAAGTATTTTGCATATTAAAAATATACAGGGAAAAATTGGGTATCAACAGCTGCCCCTCTTTACCCGGGAAGGATGAAAGAGTTGTCGGGTAAAGATATGATGGCCAATTTTGACCGAACGAAAGGGTTCGAGGAGACTTAGGTTGTACTATGGTTTTTGAGCTACCTACATATACCTGGTTTTACAAGAATCAGGCCATAAGTAATTCAGGATCCGTTGGCGGAGTAGGCCTGATAGAGACTTTCAAGAACGGACACAATATTCAGGTTGGGGTGGATGGCTGAAAAGTGATAGGGATGCGGGAACTGGAGCGGGATAACTCCTGCTGAGATGACCATTGTTCGCCGGTTTACCTACAAATAAACAATACAAGCATATATTGTGCGTAAAATTAAACATGATGCAAATTCCCGTCGGACCATGAATGTTTGTCCTTGGACGGTTAGGATGACATCCTCAGACCATGGTGTCCTGGGCCATGAAGCGTATAATAAAGGATTCGCAGGCCATGAAATGATGCTCTTGGGCTATTAGAATGATGCCTCCGAACCATGATGCCTTTGAATAATGATATGCAAGGGATTAGAAAGGAAAGGGGGTCCTCAGGCCATGGCATGGTGTTCTCGGGCTATGAAAATGGTGCCTCCGAACAATGATGCCTTTGGAAAATTTGGCGATCTTTCAGCCCATGAAATGCAACAGGTGGCGATCTTTCAGCCCATGAGATGCAAATGTAGAGGTGGCGATCTTTCAGCCATGCAAATGTAGAGGTGGAAATCTTTTAGCCATGCAAACGTAAATAAGATAGCGATCTTTCAGCCAATGCAAATGTAAATAAGGTGGCGTTCTTTAGCCAATGCGAATGTAAATAAGGTGGAGATCTTTCAGCCAAGCAAATGTAGAGGTGGCGATCTTTCAGCCAATGAAAACGTAAATAAGGTGGCGATCTTTCAGCCAATGCAAATGTAAATAAGGTGGCGATCTTTTAGCCATGCAAATGTAGAGGTGGCGATCTTTCAGCCAATGCAAATGTAAATAAGGTGGAGATCTTTCAGCCAATGCAAATGTAAATAAGGTGGCGATCTTTCAGTCGTGCAAATGTAAAGGTGGAAATCTTTCAACCAATGCAAATGTAAATAAGGTGGCGATCTTTCAGCTAATGCAAATGTAAATAAGGTGGCGATCTTTCAGCCAATGCAAATATAAATAAGGTGGCAATCTTTCAGCCATGCAAATGTAGAGGTGGCGATCTTTCAGCCATGCAAATGTGGAGGGGGTGATCTTTCAGCCATGCAGATGGAGGTAAGCTTAACCTCGGAAGGCAGAATGGTAGCCTTATGCAATGCAGAAATACAGATGGAGACAGAGCTTAGTCTCGGAAGGTAGAATGGTATCCTTATGCAATGCAGAAATGCAAATGGAGACAGAGCTTAGTCTCGGAAGGCAGAATGGTAGCCTTATGCAGGAAGTAAAGGAAAATAATAATAGAATTTTCTTAGCTGATAGCGGATTGAGATATTGCGACTGTTGGGGATACTGTATCTGTCGAGGACACTGCGTGCGGATAGCAGTTGTGAGTAAGTGCAACGGTTCTGAGAGTCATATTTCTGAGCAATGTGAGTCTCGTGAGTGTATAGTATATTTGATTATTTTGCAACTCAAGTGCCTGCATCCAAAGAAAAATCGTGAGTTTTGTAATGGGGGAGGTTAGTTCGTATCCCCGTTGGCTCTGCTTGACCTGCTCGACTTGGATCTGGTGATACTGTATGTATCATTGGGGTAGCGTTGCTAAACATAGCAATTTCAGAAATAAACATGCATGATAAAAAAAGACATAAGTGTATAATCAAGAACAACTTTTAGATGAGTCGGCGACTGTGACGTGGTCCAAGACATTGCAACCTTCCTTGTTACAGAATTTTGAGGGTCCTTCTCAAAATTCTGCCCCAGTTTACTAGGTTGCTGCTTCTGACTACTGCTAGTGATGATTGGCTGAAATTAACTTCAGAATTTTAAGGGTATTCCTCAAAATTCTGCCCCAGTTTCCAATTGCGGGGGAAATGAAAATTTTGTTGACTGACCGAACCCATAGGGCTTCCTACGTATCTCCTCTTAAACGGGAATCAAGTCAGGCGTAGTTCAAATTACATCACAAAGGAAAGCATAAAGATTACACATAGTAGCGCTTGACTGCATCTGAATTGATCGGCTTTGGCCAGACTTTTCCGTCCATTTCCACAAGTATGAGAGCTCCTCCTATTAGAACCCGGTGAACCATGTACGGACCCTACCAATTGGGAGAGAATTTCTCTTTGGCTTCATCTTGATGCGGGAAAATTTTCTTTAACACCAGCTGCCCCGGTGTGAACTGTCTTGGCTTGGCTCTTTTGTTGAAGGCTATGGACATCCTGTTCTGATAAAGTTGACCGTGGAAAATTGCATTCATTCTCTTTCCATCTATAAGAGCTAGTTGCTCGTAACGATTCTTTACCCATTCTGCATCGTCTATCTTTGCTTCCTGTATGATTCTTAATGAGGGAATTTCCACCTCAGTGGGAATGACGGCTTCTGTACCATAAACCAACATATAGAGGGTTGCCCCGGTTGATGTGTATACTGTGGTGCGGTATCCCAATAAAGCAAATGATAGCTTCTCGTTCCACTAATTATGCTTCTCTATCATTTTCCTTAGTATCTTCTTGATATTCTTATTGGCGGCTTCTACTGCTCCATTCATCTGAGGTCTGTAGGCTGTAGAATTCTAGTGTTTGATCTTGGAGGTTTTACACATGGCTTTCATCAGGTCACTGTTGAGATTGGAACTATTATCAGTGATGATTGATTCCGGAATCCCGAACCGACAAACGATACGGTCACGGACGAAGTTTGCCACGACTTTCTTAGTCACTGCATTGTAAGATGTTGCTTTGACCCATTTGGTGAAATAGTTGATTACTAATAGGATAAACCTGTGCCCGTTGGAGGCGGCAGGCTCGATTGGTCCAATAACATCCATTCCCCAAGCAGCGAACGGCCATGGTGAGCTTGTTGCAGTAAGCTCGCTTGAAGGCACCTTTATCATGTCTGCATGTATCTGACAGCGGTGGCATTTTCGGACATATTGGATGCAGTCCGTCTTCGTAGACATCCAAAAGTAACCAGCATGGAGTATCTTCTTTGCTAAGACAAAATCGTTCATATGTGGGCCGCAGGTACCAGCATGGATTTCTTCTAGTACTTTAGATGCTTCCTTTGCGTCGACACACCTTACTAATCCCAAATCAGGAGTCCTCATGTATAGGATTCCTCCGCTGTGAAAGAAATTGTTGGACAACCTTCGAAGTGTGCACTTCTGAGTAGTGCTCACAAGTTCTGGGTATTCTCCTTTTGCCAAATATTCCTTGATATCATGAAACCAAGGCTTTCCATCTACTTCTTCTTCAATATGAGCACAGTAAGCTGGCTGATCATAGATCTTTACCGGAATAGGATCAATGAAGTTCTTGTCTGGATGTTGTATCATGGATGATAGGGTGGCCTATGCATCGGTGAACTCATTCTGGATTTTGGGAACATGTTGGAATTTCGTCTTTGTGAACCTCTTTCTCAATTCCTATACATGATGCAGATAAGGGAGTATCTTGGAGTTCTTGGTCGTACATTCTTCTCGGACCTGATATATAAGCAAGTCTGAATCCCCCATTACTAGCAACTCTTGAATGTTCATGTCGATGGCCATTTTGAGACCTAAGATGCAGGCTTCATACTCATCCATATTATTGGTGCACGGGAATCTGAGTTTGGCAAACACCGAATAATGCTGACCGGTTTTCGATACGAGGAGTGCTCCTATGCCAACTCTCTTGAAGTTTGCTGCTCCGTCAAAAAATATTCTCCAACCGACATAGGATTCTGCAATATCTTCTCCTATGAATGATACCTCTTCGTTAGGAAAATATGTTTTTAGGGGTTCATATTCTCCATCCACGGGGTTTTCAGCAAGGTGATCTGCTAGTGCCTGTCCTTTGATTGCCTTCTGAGTTACGTAGACAATGTCAAATTCACTCAACAAAATTTGCCACTTGGCTAGCTTTCTAGTGGGCATGGGTTTCTGGAAGATATACTTCAAAGGATCCATCCTTGATATGAGATATGTAGTATAGGCACAGAAGTAGTGCCTCAGCTTCTGAGCTACCCAAGTTAAAGCACAATAGGTGCACTCTAACAGAGAATACTGGGCCTCGTACAGGGTGAACTTCTTACTGAGGTAATAGATGGCATGTTCCTTCCTCCCCGTTTCATCATGTTGCCCTAGAACACAACTGAATGCTCCATCCAATACTGCGAGGTAGAGTAATAGAGGCCTACCTGGCTCGGGCGGGACCAAGATTGGTGATGTTGACAGGTACTCCTTGATTCTGTCGAAGGCCTTTTGGTAGTCATCACTCCATTTGGTAGCGGAATCCTTATTCAACATCTTAAAGATTGGCTCATAGATAACTGTAGATTGTGCTTTGAACCGGCTGATATAGCTAAGTCTCCCCAAGAAACTCATTACGTCTTTCTATTTCTTTGGCGGTGGCAACTTTTGAATAACTTTAACCTTTAATGGATCCAGTTCTATTCATCGGTGACTTACAATTAATTTAAGTAGTTTTCTGTCAGGGACCCCAAATGCGCACTTCGCAGGATTCAGTTTTAGGTTGTACCTTCTCAGTCTATTGAAGAACTTCCTCAAATCTTCCATGTGATTAATCGCTTTCTTGAACTTGATGATAATATCGCCTATATATACTTCGATATCCTTGTGTATCATATCGTAGAAAATAGTGGTCATGGCCCTCATGTAGGTGGCCCCAACATTTTTTAATCTAAATGACATCATCTTATAACAGTACATCCCCCACGGCGTAATGAAAGCCGTTTTCTCAGCATCTTCTTCATTAATCCATATCTGATGATACCCCGCAAAACAATCTACAAATGACTGCAACTCATGCTTGGCGCAATTGTCGATCAGGATGTGTGTGTTCGGCAAGGGGAAGTTGCCTTGGACTGGCCCGATTGAGATCACGGTTGTCGACACAGACTCTGACCTTCCCATCCTTCTTTGGTATCGGCACAATGTTGGCTAACCACGTCCGATATTCTACTACCCTGAGAACCTTGGCTTTGACCTGCTTAGTGACTTCTTCTTTGATTTTCAAACTCATATCAGGCTTGAACTTTCTGAGTTTTTGTTTTACCGGCAGACATGTCGGATCAGTTGGCAGTTTGTGTACCACAATAAATGTACTCAGACCATTCATTTCATCATACGACCAAGCGAATATGTCTTCATATTCCCTTAGATATTCTGTGTATTCCTTCTTTTCTGATGGCGATAAGTGGACACTGATTCTCGTTTCTTTGACGTTCTCTGCATCTCCCAGGTTAACAATCTCTGTCTCGTCCAGGTTGGACTTAGGTCTGTTCTTAAAGTTCTCATCTTCCTTAACAATCTCTTCCGATATTTCATCTTCCTCTAGATCTGTATCCATTTGTTGTGTTGTCTCGTTGCATGTCACAGTCATTGGTTCATCATGATAAGTAATAGTAATATTGTATAAGAAAAGTAATGAGAGAGAATAATAAGAGTAAGATTTATAGGGAAAATCGAAATGCTTTGAAAAATTCCATAACTGTCTTGAACATTGAAGATCTTATTGCGAAATTTTAAAATGCGAAAGGAAAGTCAACTAATAAAAATGAAAGATAGTGCATGATGCTTGTTCAGCCTTGCTACCCCGAGGCTTTCCGAGCTCTGATGGTTCTGATGGTACAGTTATTGAGGCATGCTCCTCTGATCACTGCATGTATGGAAGGGCCTTCCTCCCCCTCCTCCTCGAAAACAACACAACAATCTATATCATTATCTTCCAGGAACAAATTCCTTACTACTGCAAGTGCTTCCTCTTCTTCTGACCCATAGATAACATCGGCTGGCTGGAAAGTCTGCTTCAAATATGGTATTGGCTGCTCCAGCGGATAGTAAGGACCACGCTATGGTGGCGACCAGTTATTAAATTCCTTCCAAGTGTACTCATATCCCAGACCGAAGGTGGTGCCATGTTTCTTTAGTTTGATAGGCTTAGCGATTCCTTGGAGGTTCTTGCCAAGTCCCTTGCCAAGTTCGTATCTGCTCCATTTCAATATTCTTTCAATTTTATTGTCCCACCATTTGTCCTTGTATACGGCGTTGACTCGCTCGATGTGGTGATAGGTCTCCCCGCCTATCTTTCTTCTGCCTCCGATTGCTGGGATGGTCTGGTAATTGTATATATGATTGCTACCATCGTCGTGAATGATCACCTCTTGGTGGTTCCACTCAAATTTCGCCGCCTGATGTAGTGTTGATGCTATGGCCCCAAGGGCATGAATCCACGGTCGTCCAAACAACAAATTGTAAGATGCAGGCACGTCTATTACTTGAAAATCAACATTGAACCAAGTAGGCCCCATTTGCAAACACATGCTGATTTCGCCAATGGTGGACCTTTGGGAATCGTCAAAAGCTTTGACATTGATGGCCCCGTCCTTGATCTCATGCAGTCCCTTTTCCAATGTCCTGAGAGTTACCAACGGACAAATGTTAAGGCTAGACCCTCTATCAATCAGGACTCTGGTGATAAAATAATCTTCGCATTACACGATGATGCGCAACGCCTTGTTGTGACTCAACCCTTCTGGTGGCAGCTAATCTTCAAGAAAAGTGATCTTGTGACTTTCCAATACCTGCCCTACCATGTTTGCCATCTCTCCTCCGGTGATGTTGCTTGGTACATATGCCTCACTTAGTAAATTTAACAGAGCATTCTTGTGTGCCTCAGAATTTTGTAGCAAAGCAAATATGGAGATCTGCGCCGGTGTTTTGTTCAGCTGGTCGATGACTGAGTATTCCTTGGCTTGTATCTTTCTCCAAAGATCGCCTGGATCCATCTCAATGATGGGAGACCGATTGGAGGCCTGCTTGCTTGACTCATCTAGGTATTCTGGGGTATAGACCCTACCAGTTCTTGTCATACCCTGTGCGACAACAATTTCCTCGAACCTAGCCTTGCCTTTCCTCCTTCGCTCAGCTGTTTAGTCCCATGGTATAGCCTTTGTGTGTAATGGCGTCACGGCTAACATTGCTACTGGGATCGGTGTGGCTATCTTCACCTCGAACGAAGCATGTTCCTTGGGTGGTAAAACTACAACTTCGAATGGTGTGGGTGCATTTGTTGGTGACATAAATTCGACCTCAATCGGCGTTGGCATCTTTGCAGAGGATGCTGCTTCAAACTCAAGTGGCATGGACATATTTACCTCGGCGTCCCCAAAAGGCTGAATCTAGACTACAATCGGATTAAGGGTGACTATTGGCTCCTTTGGATCGTCGCCTTCTATGATCAAACCGATCGATCCCTTAGGGTCCCAATCATCCTCTATTTCAATCATGTGAACGTCTCCACTCTTACGGTCTGGCAGAGGGTTATTGCAGAAATTTGGAGCAAGTTCCCTTGCCACAATAATTTTGTTGTCAATCAGAGCCTGGATCTTGCCTTTCAGGGAGCGACATTCATTGATGGTGTGTCCTTTCATGCCGGAATGGTATGCACAAGATTTGTTTGGATTAACCCAGTGAGAAGGGTTCTCGGGGGTTATAGTAGGGATAAGGGTGACATAACCAGCAGCTTTGAGCCTCTCGTACAACTGGTCAATAGGTTCGGCAATGGCTATATAATGTTTAGGAGGTCTGCGGTCAAAATTTGGTCGAGATCTAGGGAAGTTTTGGCGTGTAGGAGGTGATTGATGGTGGGATGGTTGAGCATTGTAGGCTTGATAAACATGTGCGGGTTGGGAATATCTAGGTGAAGTAAGTTGATATGTGGGAGGTGGAGGTGATTGATAAACGGGCGGTGGAGTTTGGTAAAAGGGTGAGGGTGCTTGGTAGTTTGGAGTAGGCTGATATGTGAGTGGAGGCATTGGATAGGTTTGGTATTTGATAGGGGATTTGGTTCTCTGTGCCTTCATTACGGCACCTACGTCCTTTTTTTGGACGCACCACCAGACTGTAAGGCCTTATTGGTAGCTTGCAAGGCTTCAAAGTTTGTAACCATACCACTTTTGATGCCTTCTTCGATCCTTTCTCCCAACTTGATAATGTCGGAAAATTTGTGGCTCTCAATCATCATCAGTCTTTCATAATACTATGGGGCCTAAGCCCGGACAAAGAATTTGTTCATCTGTTCCTCTTCTAAGGCAGGTCTGACCTTAGCAGCTTCGGACCTCCAGCGAGTAGCATACTCACAAAACGTTTCTGTAGGCTTCTTCTTTAGATTTTGAATGTAGAACAAATCCGGTGCATTTTTCGTGTTGAACCTGAACTTGTTCATAAAGTCGGATGCCATGCTTACCCAGTTTGACCATTTCTTTGGATCCTGGCTGATGTACCAAGACAAAGCATATCCTTTCAAGTTTCTCATGAAAAGTTTCCTGTGGATTCGCCCGTTTTTCCCTACTCCAACCAACTTGTCACAGTACGTTCTCAGATGGACCCTTTGATCTACTGTACCATCAAACATTTCAAACTTCGGAGGTTTGTACCCCTGGGCAGTTCAACATCGAGTTGTATGCAGAGATCTTCATGGTTCAACCCTTCAATCCCCTTACTTCATTCGACACCCTAGATCCTGCTGGTCAATTTCTTAAGTTCTTCAGCCAGATTCCTGATGAGTGAGTCTTTGTCATCAGACTCGGGTGTGCTTGAGATGGGTTGGGTGGAGTGTGGCATGGTCCCCACGTAGATAGGGGTGTTATGATGGGTGTGAAAGTGGTCATTTGTGGAGTTTAAAGGTTCTGGGATGAGCAGTGGAGTATTGTTGGAGGTGTGGCAAGTGTTGCAGTGGTGGTGAGGAGCGGGATGGTTTCGTGGCTTTGGGATATTCTGGGGAGGTGTAGAGTTCTGAGCATTTGGGAATTAATGTCGGAAGTGGTGAGGGAAAATGACAGATTCACCATATTCCGAACCTGATCAAGTTCTAGTTGGAATTTCAGTAGCTTTTGTTCGAGTTGGGATGCACTTTCCTTGGAAACCTGAGTACCATGAGTGACCTCGACCCGTTCAGTTAAGTTCTCCTTTCTGGTGTTGTCCAAATCTTCCATCTTCCCTTTGTTCTTGTTTCTGATAGGACTAAGAGGAGGAGTGGGTGGAGGGCCCCTGGATCTCGTTGAATAAGATGATGTTGCCAGAGTGCACGAACTAACCTTTGCGGAGGGGAATAAACAAAAAGTAAAAACAAAAAGGTAACAAGTCAGTGAGGATTATAAGAAAATGTTGCGATATTTAAACACATAGTGCAAGAATGTAAATCGTGTCCTATTTGGGAGCCTCTTTGTGCCCGGGTAGGCATAGCGACAAGTTGATTTGGAGAACTTAGAATGCTAAATACCTCATTTTATTGATAAAATGTAGACGAATCCCAAATCGACCCTAAATAGCATGAATCAAAAATGTCACTAACGGTCATTGGCCTTATTACATTTCAAAAGAAAAACTCCTATCTATTTGGTCCCGGAAGGACCTTCCCCAGACTCAGCATCTTTGGCTCCGTCAAACAGCTTTCCTAACTCGCGAACTCCCAGCAATAGGTAGTCTATGGCTAGATGTTCACCCTCATTTCCCTCAGCATTTTGGCAATCCTCGATCCTTTTGAGGAACTTCCTTTCTAGCTCCACTATGCCTCACTCAAAGTATCCCAATTGCTTGTTGGCACTGATAGCCATGTATTTCCACTCCTCGATCAGCTTTTGGTTGGCTTCTTGTATCTCACGGTGCTCGCTTTCACAGTCCCGGATCCTCTTGCGCAGTTGATTATATTTGACCTGTGCCTCGGCCCTCTCATCTATGATCCTATGGCCCATAGCAAGTCCTGGCTGACCCAAACCATTGTGATTAGATTCCAACCAGCCTGAATAGTATGGAGTACAACCAGCATGGTATCTGTCTGGTTCGATAGTGTCTCTTCCCATGATGATCTTGAAATGCCACATATGCTGAGCTTGGCACTTATAAAGACTGTCATCATCTTGGAAGTCAGCTCGGAAGTGGCTCATCTTGTCTACCCTTGGTATAACCTGCTTCCTACTAGCCTGTCTCATAACTCGGAAAGGGACATAAGGGTAGGTTCCTGTCAGACCAATTAATATCAAAAATTGCGCATCCCTGGATCGGACGATGAACTCCTCAGTAGGGAACCACTCGAACATCCATTGTAATTGATCCTCAGTTAGATTTTCAAACAACTCTAACCATCCCTTGACGTCTTCTGGCTGGGCGAACATGTTGGGCATGTAGTTCATTTGTTTCGGATGATGGAAAGCGATATGATCGTCCCAATATCTTCACTTAATTTCATGTCGGTATTCACCCTTTTGGAGATGCTCCATGAGCCAAGGCTGAAGTCGTAAATTGTAGCCCTCGAAGCGTTTGGCTCCTCGTTGACACTTCTCTAAGGCTCGGTATATCTCCGCAATAATCATGGGCACAATGCTGAATGGTTGCCCACCAATTCCATCCATTAGAGTTTTGGTTACCATAGCTAGCCTGGTGTGGATCATGGCTTTCTTCATTGGAAACACTATCATCCCCAGGAAGCAAAATATGAATACAAAGACTCTTCGGTGAATATGCCCCAATGATGTGAGGGCAAACTCGTCAGGATACATATGGTAAGATTTGTTGTGATCGTACCTCTCGTACAAATAATTAAAGGAAATATACGACTTTTTCAAGCATGTCAAGTTTGGATTCTTCTTTAGACCCATCATTTTGAGGAAACCTCTACCCTTGCGATTTTCTAGCATTAACAAATCCGGAGTTTCCCATGGTATACCAGCTAATCCTCCTATTTCTTCCAGCAGGGGCATCATCTCAATGTCACCGAAGCGGAACACAGACCTATCACAATCCCAAAACAGAGTAGCAGCTTCTATGATCTTGTTGTTAGGTTGGACTTCCAGAAGAGAATGTAGATTTTCTAGGTATTTCCGGACAAGAGTCTGATTGCTGGAATAAGATCCTCCCACCAGCTTAGAAATTTTGGGTGGATGTTGGTGACCATGCCGAATATGGGGACTTCGTGCCTCATATTTCTGCAAGACAAAAGGGTTAGGCCCTTATCCCCACCAGACCTGACTATTAAATATCAATAATTGGCATAAAAAATTTAGTTCTCCAAATAAATTCACAGAACGTGATGGTGTCCATTTGGATTTTAGGGAAACCTAGTGGACTTTGGACAAGGCTATCTTAAAGAGTCAATATGTGGACAACATAACTGGTACCCTTGAGCAGATAACTCAAGGGGGAAAGGCACGGAACCGTCGACTACACCGTTGATCGACTGGTTTTACCGCAAATATGCCTTTTCCGAATTTAAATGGGTCATAATATCGGAAGAGCGCAACCACTCATTATAAGCGTTGCTATGGTATTTTGTTTGGCACGAGTGGAATATAATGTTGAGCATGATTATGCAACAATTAAAGCAGGTTGTCACGTATTTGCATGTTAGGAAAGAAGTAAATACACCAGCAGAGTCACAACACTGTCGCGCTCCCTTTTTCTCGCGAAATCGGGTTTATGACATTTAGGAGGATGACTCATTCCCTTTTGGGAATTTGGGTTTGCATTTGAAGAGTCGTCACTTAATGATTAAGGTGCATTAGGACACCAAGAAGGTTTGATTTGAGTAACTAGAGATTGGGTAAGGGCTTGAAATTATTCCAAGGGGAAGGTGTTAGGCACCCCTCAGAATCCACTAGTGTGGTTCTCGGCCAGACTATTATTGTGAATTTAGGTGTAAATAACATATAGGAAAATAAAATTTCAAATAAGAGGGGATTTTCACATAATGGTTACAAATAAAATTGGAAAGAACTAAAAGGAAGCTGATTTTCTTAAAAGAAATAGTTTGAAATCTTTAGAAGAAACAAAGAAACAAAAGGGAAAAAGGGGGTCCTAGGTTTATTAATAATATGGATCACCCCACACAACATCCGGTAATAACTCCTCAGTGAGGGGCTACACGAGACGTTATCGCGTGGTCATCATATCCATATCTACCCTTTCCCACCCCGTTGAGGTATTAAGTGCGAAATAGTCTCGATTACTTATTGCATGTTATTACCCGTCCCAATCCTATCAGTCCGGAGGCATTTAGGACTACTGATCCTAAGAGGGAGGGATATTAGGCTTATTTGTAGTTTCAAAGGTAAATTTCTAAGGAGGCATACAAAAACATGTATAGCAAGTTGGTGAAAGCACATAACAAGTAAAAGTCTCAAATATACCCCCTCGTACAAAGAAAGCACATAATTAGCATGACTTTCACATATTATTTATGGTCTGAGAAAGAACTTAAAGGTTGAGGCAGACTGATTTGTTACATAATTCAGATAAGAAGCCCGAATCACGCCTGCCTGATGGTTGTAGTTAATAACACAGATTCAGTTTATAACTTTTATCCTAAGGCTTGCCTAAGTGTCGTACAAGGATCCTATAGGCATGGTATCTATTGAATTCAGGAAAGCCATGAAATAATAAGGTCTCAAAAATAAACTGAGTACATGCTGGTAAAAAAGGGAAGTCAGAGAAAGCGCACTTTAACAAAAGTTATAGGCTCTGAAAATGATGATACTCGATACTGATTTTATATCTGACATTAAGTGAGGTGAATCAGATTCAATTAGAAACTTCTAGAGGCATGCTTTCTAGGTGTTACTGATTTTAAAACCTTGAAGACCTAGTAGAAAAATGCAGAAGACTCATTTTAAACCTATGGACATGATATCTAGATGCTGAATTCTGTTCAAGACATGATGCCCAAGTGCGGTATCTAGGTGTAGAAATTTGTTTAAGACCTATGAACATGATTTCTATATGAGAAAATAGATATACAGGATTCAGAAAGACCTATAGGCATATTTTCTATATGCATTTGAGTGTGCAGAATTCGAAAACCTATAGATTTGGTATCTATGTGAGAATACAGAATTCAGAATTCCTATAGACATGGTATCTATGTGAGAGTGCAGAATTCAGAAATACTTATAGGCATGGCATCTACCCATTGCATACATAATTATCCGCCCTTTCACTAACCAGCCCCAAATATTTATTACAAAATTATTACAACCCAGAATGAAATAAAATACATCAACAAAAAAAAAGTACAACCAAAGGAGAGCCTGATTCCGACTCCATGTTTGAAATATGAGGTAAATCAACTCCATAAGATCAAGATCCAAAGCCTTTCTCACATTCGAATGTGTCAAAGTTCCCTAAGAGCCTCAAAAGGACTCCAGGCAATGCTCACACCCAAATGTATTATCAGATTAGGACAAGTGCAGTATGGAAGGGTCAGCCCTCAAGTGTCCAAGTTTAGAGGGAGCTCAAGGTTCCAAGGCAAGGCTCACAAGAGGGGGCAGAACTTAAAGACTAAGAGGGAGTGCAAGTGCAGAAAAGAATTTTGAGAGAGGGAAAGGGGAAGGGAAGCAACTACAAATAAGTACACATAGGGGTAAGGGGAACGGGGAGGTTGCAAAGAACCAAGGGCGGGCTGTGGGCATACCCAGCAATGGTGAATGCTAGCACACCCATAAGCCTATTAGAACGCAGTATTAGAGGCTAGGATCCCAAAGAATCAAGCTTAATTCATGGACAATAATTTGCATATTTCCATGCCTTTAGCCATAGCTCAAACACATAGGGGTAGGGGTTTGGGATCCATAATAGAAACAGGCAGAAAGAAATTAGCCTGCTAATTTAAGTGTTGAACTGTACAGAAACAGTAAGTAGGCATGGATACAAAAGCAGTAAATAAACACATTGTCGTGGTGCTAAAACTTAAATCAGAACATACCAGTTTCAAAGAAACAAATAGAGAAAAGCAGTAGGTCTTGTAAACAGGCCACGATGCAAGCAAATAAGAGAGAATACTATTGTGTATAAGTGTAGTTTTAGAAGAAAACTATGAGTGAGTGATCGACTGCCTGTGCTAATGAAAGAGTAGTGTATTTATAGTGTGAAAAATAGGAAGAAATAAGCTAAGAAATTAAGGGACTGGGGTATCAATTAAAAATCAATCAATACAAGATTTCTCTTAATTAAGGGACTCAGATTCAAACGAGAAAGCTATTTAAGAGAAGAAATCAAATAAACATCTTGTGGAAAGCATGCAATTAGGGGTAAATACATAAGAAGTTACTTAAGGGCAAAATTTTGAAATACACGGTTACATAAATAAGGTAAGAAAAATTAATTAGTAGCCAATAAATCAAGGATCAGAGATTTTGTAATCACTGGTCCATGAGTGAACCAAGTCAGAAAAGCTAAGAAAAGTTTTAACTTAAGTCGAGTCACAGGGAAATCAGCCAACAAGGAAAGAAATCAATCAAACTTATACAGAAGGAAGTCTGAACTAATCACAAATTTGAAAGCCATTTTAGAGGGAAGTTCAGCAAATATAAAGAGCATACAAACATGCTAAGCTGAAAGAAAATGACGTGTCATTGCAAAATTAGTAGATAGCAGACTACAGGAGCATGATAGTCACATAGGTTAGCAATGTAGAAGAGAAGTAGCATCAAATAGCATACAAAAGGTCCAGTGTAAAAGACCTTAGAAGAGTTTAGTGGAAAATCAAAATTGCTCAAAGAGACAGAGGTTGAAACAAAGATTTCGAGACGCAGTTGAGAAACAAATTAAGAAACTCGAAATAGTTAGGGTTTCTAAAATCAGACGGGTTTAAAGATGAAGAACAAACATATCACATAGCCAATGTTCTTAAACTCGGATGAATCCCAAATTCTAGGGTTTTACCATCAATCGAGTGCCGAGATACTAGTCGAAAACAAGTTCAAAAATCTCAGAAGGGAACTGGGGCCTTCGACATGCTTTTTTAGTAATGGAAATTCATGAGAAACATAGTAAAAGAGTAACATATGAATCACAGTAGAAGAGCTCCAAGAAACATAGTAGAAGAAGCTAATAAGAAATATAACAGAAGAAGACTAATCAGAACACAGTAGGAGAAACATATAAAGAAACATGGTAGAAGAAACTAATTAAGAACACAGTGGAAGAAACATAATAAGAAACTCATAGAGAACATAGTAGAAGAAACATAATAAAAAAAACATACAAAAGAAAAAGAAAATCAGAGAAGCCTCTAAATAACTCAGAAACACTAGGTCGGAAAAAAAAAGGGTTTCGAAACATAGCTTTGAATGAAATATCAAGAAATCGTTTAAAAACTTAGAGAAAACATAGATCTGAAACAGATCTAAAGAGATTAGTAAAACCTCAAAAGCTAGGGTTTCAAAGGAACTCAAACGGTGAGAAAGGCCTAGATCAAAGAAGGAGGAATCAAAGCCAGGCTCAAAATAGACATAGCTTGCCGGAGCAAGGCCGGAGATGGCCATAAAACTCGAATCAACGAGGCCTGGACGAAGCTTCTTCGTGGTCAGGCCATGAAACCTCAGCAAACGAGCATGTATGTACCATTGATGGTTGGTAGGTGGTGAGACCACCATAGATTTAGGCTAGGAGATGGCCGAAGAAGATGGATGAGACTCATCGGAGAGGAGGGGGAAGGGGAAGGTTCTAGAGAGAACCAGAGATAGAGAGATAGAGAGAGAGAGAGAGTCGGTTGAGTGAGTGAAATAAGAGGGGTTTGGGGGGTCGTTTGGTTTAATTTAGGAAGGGTGAATGGTGGTCGTTGATCATTTTGATCAACAGCCTGGATTAAATGGGGATCTGGGCGGGTTATTCAAACGGGTTGTGGGTCGAGTAGATTTAGGATTTGGTCTGGGTAATTGGGTTTGAGATTGGGTTTAATTAGGGGTTCAAATCTGGCCAAAATTGAAATGAAATGGGCTAACATTTAAATAGACACTTTTTCCCTTGTTTAATTTATAAAAATAGTAAAATAATTCCTGGGAGTAAATTAAAGGTACTAAAATGATTAATAATACATAATTATCCAATTAAAAATACTGAAGTTAATTTTATAAATATAAACACCATTAAATCTTAAAAAAAGACTAATATCGCAATTACGTGCCATTTAGCTTTATAAATTTATAAAAAATATGTTAGCTATATTTAATTCAAATATGAGAATCCAATAGATGAATCACCAAAATGATAATTTTGGGAACAATTATTGGGTTTTTCTTGCTAAAATAAGGCAATGAATTGATTTAAAAATCCTTAAAATTAAGAGAAAAATGTTAAAACCTTGGGACATACTTATATATGAATATTCATCCTATTTTGAAAGTATTTTTCATATTAAAAATATACAGAAAAAAATTGGATATCAACAACTGCACGCCGCAGCGATATATATATTGGATCGGGCTGCACGCCGCAGCGATATGACGCTTGGGCTATAGGAGCCCCTCCGGAGTCTGCACACCCCCAGTGAGCGTAGTCTACTATAAATATATGGATCGGGTTGCACGCCGCAGTGGTTACTATGATTTCTATTATTATAAGATATAAATGAGCCGAGTGTTGAGAGTGAGTACTGAGTGACGAGAGTTGAGTCACGAGTGACTGAGAGGCTTCCCGAGGGGCCAGATTCTGAGTGATTCCTTGCCTGAAAGGCCTTGTCATGATGTTTTCACTTATTTCACTCTTCTTTTAAATAAGCCTCTGTTTGGTATAATGCTAGGTAATTTGTTCCAAATGTTTAAGCTGGAAATGTGGTGTTATAATGGAAACTGATTTTTGAACTGTAAAGATGACATGTTATTTCGTTGGTTATTCCGTTATGTATTTTTGAACTGCTCGTCACTACTTTCAAACCTTATTTACTTTAGTGACTTACTGAGTTGGCGTACTCATGTTACTCCATGCACCTTGTGTGCAGATCCAGGTGCCCGAGCGGCCGAGTGAGCATTATTCAGCTGGTTCAGTTTTCTATCGGGGATTTTGAGGTAGCTGCAAGGCGTTCGCAGCCCTGTTCTCTCCCTTCTATCTTGTTATCTTTTCAGTATTTTCTAGACTATCTATGTAGTAGGATGTTCGGACTTGCATTAGAGGCTCTAGACTTATGACACCAGTTTAGTTGGGCTATGTAGTTGATTGTTATTTTGACTTCCGCATATTTTCTGTCATTTTAAACGTTTATTATGAAATCGGTGTTTAAAACTTGTGTTGGAAATGGTTTCTTACTAAAGAAAATGGGTTGTGGTTAGTGGACTGGTTGGCTTTCCTAGTAATGTGATAGGCGCCATCACGACCGGTATTTGGGGTCGTGACAAGTGGCCCCGGACTGGCCGAACCCCGAGTCCCCCTCGCACCAAGCTGATGCTATATGTGCATACCACTCTAGAGATGTGGGACACAGTACAGAGGACTGTTGGGACCTCAAAAGGGTAGTTGAAGATTTGATTGCAGTTGAAAGAATCATTTTTCGGGATAAAGAAGTTGTTGATGTGATGAAAAAACTGTTGTCTGCCAAACACATCGGGCCAATAGTCAGAATGATTTGTGAAGTTGAGGAATTTGATCCGGCACTGAAGGCCATTGCAGCCATTACCGAGATAGAAAAAAAGCCAAAAATGGTCGCCAAGCATGAAAGTTCCCCATCAGACGAGAGTCTTAGTAGCCAGTCTTACTATCCTTTCTGCGTCCGGATTATCTCAGGGTGTGATCGGATGTTTTCCCTTATTGTCTTACTTTCTTATGTAAACCCTTCTATCTACAAAAAATTGAAAAAAAAAATCAAAAAATCAAATCAAATGAAATTAATATTTCATTGTCCAGGAATGTCTCTTTTCTTAATCTTGTCATTTTTTTTCTTATTCTCTTTTTAGTTATGTTAAATGCAGATTTCAATAGCATGGCATGCTTGCGGACTTCATGCCCAGATCCTGAAAGTTGTCAGACCTCGAAATAATGAATCAAGAATTAGATCGCAATAAAGATATGTTTAAGGAAATAAAACAAATAGTTGGAACGACTGAAGGAAAATTGGTTCCATAATTAGAAAGTTCCACACATTGCAACAAGAGTACTACCAAAAGAGTGCATTGTACTTGGGACACATCGAAGGAAATGTCCCTGAAACAACTGTCAATCCAAATGCAGTCAAAAGATACTATGTTGGATCATCTATATAGCATTAATGTTCTCCGATTGGGATGAAGAAGGCTTTCTTTCTCACTGTTTAAATATTCAACCCTTTGCAAACCCTTTTAGCCAACTCCCATTCTTTGATTACTCTCTTTGGAACCTGGAAGTTATTATTGAAAAAATGATGAATGAAAAATGAAAAGAGAAGTAAAAAAAATACAAAAAAGGAAGAAAAGACAAAAAATAAAATTGAAATCAAAAATAAAGAAAAAAAGAGAGAAAAGAGAGATAGAGAGAGAGAGAGAGAGAGAGAGAGAGAGAGAGAGAGAAAACAAAGCAAAAAGAAAAACAAAAGAAAATCAAAACCAAAGTTCCCTGAACTACGTTCGACTTGATTCCGAAAGGATACGTAGACAGCCTCTCTAGGGTTCAGTCACACAAAAACAAAAATCCAAAGTTCCCCAAAAAGTGAAACTGGGGCAGACGTTATAGTGGTTTGGCGATGATCCCGCCCAAAAGGTTCCAAAGTTGTAAATCAATCCAAATCCTTTTCTACCCAAACCCTGTTCAAGTCCTTTCGATCAATCAGTGAGAATGTTCAAGGACCGAAGAATATAGTTACTTGGATTCGATACAGTCAAAATGAGAGAAATAAAATGAGAGAGTCTTATTGGTGAAAACTCACACAGGCGCCGTGAGGCGATAGTAAGCAAAGAAATCAAAATGAGAGAGTTTTGTTAGTGAAAACTCGCAAATAGCACTATAAGGCAATGGTGAGAAGAGAAATGAGAGAGGTCAACTTGTGAAAACCCGCAAAGGGCGTCCCTGATCGAAAAGAGGATCCTCACAGCCATCGGCATCGACAGAGTCCTGGCAAGGTTCTCGATTTTTAGGCAAAAATTGTGATGAATTTTTGAGAGTCGGACAGTTTACACAGATCATGCATCCAGTCTAAAAGGCATGTCATGTTCATTGAAGTCCGCATGTACTCCAAATAAGTCCTTCTTTTCTTTCCCCGAAAGGGATACCTCTTGTCTAAATTCATTTATCAATTCCTTTGTTTGTTTTTCCTTTGAATCTCTTTCGTTCTAAATCTATTCCCAAGTTGAGACAAAGAAGGGGTGACAAGACTGATTTACAGGGTTCTCATTTGACACTAGCTAATGTGTAATAAGGCACCCAGCCTCGTTAGGGGCATCAAGTTGACTTCGACCGGCCATGGTGACTGTTGTTTTGAAATTGAAAACTCTTGGAAGTTGAAAAGGTCGAGTCCCACGTGGCTAACCGTCTCGGCAAAGATTTGAAAAAGCCAAGGTACCCCAAATGCTCTGAAATTGAAATTGGAAGAAAGAAGCCAAAAAAGAAAGGCCTACGAAGGTGAAATAAAGTTGGAAAAGGTTAAGCCCCATGCGACTAGCCGTTGCAGCAAGTTTGAGGAGCCAAAAGTTCCCCAATGCTCCGAAGTTAAAAATAAATAAAAAAAAAGGGAAGGAAAAAGAAAAAAAAAAAGAGAAAAGAAAAACAACAAGTCATAAGGGAAGGGCCTATAGAGGCAAAATAAAGTCGAAAAGGTGGAGTCCCATCGACCAATCATCATGGCAAAGTTTGGAAAAGCCAGAGTTTCTCTAGAGTCAGAAAATGCAATCGGTATTTAGAAAACAACCGGTTGCAAATGAAAGGGGCCGAGATCTAGTGATTGAAATAATCAAGGCCACAAAACCAACCACCGTTTCAAACTGACAAATTGTTATTCGTAATTGCTTCCAAATGCTTCGGTCAAACGTTTTCAAAATGCTTCCAAATGGAGTTTCAAACATGCAAAAATTACTCGTAATTGCTCACTTTATCTTTGCCCGAAAACTCTTCATGTTTTCGATCAAAGAGGGGCAGCTGTGAGCACCTAATTTTTGCCCTACATGAAAATAACTCCTAAAAATACACCAAAAATAATTTTAATTGATTTTATGAGTTTTTCTTTATTTAGTTGCATTTCATGCATTTTTTTAATATTTTAAAATCATAAAAAATTGTCACATTTTAATTTCATGCCATCTTAGGTTCAATTTGCATGCAGGAATTATTTTATTAAGCAAAAAATCGTAAAAATGGTCATTTTTACATATTTAGACTTTAGCCTTTAAAATTAGCATTTTTCTTTAGTTTTAAGTTAATTAGTTGTTTTAATGTTAAAAATAAATAAAGAATTTTAATTTCTACAAAAAAATAAATTAATTTAGGATTTTAATCAATTAAAGAAAAGAAAAAGGAAAAACAAAGAAAAGGACAATAGGAAGAATATATTTTTTGGTCTTGTTTTTTTTTTTTTTAAAATTGGGCCAATTCCTAAAATGGCCCAAGTCAACTTTTAAACCCCAGCCCAATCTTTCCTTTCCCCTTTTTTCCTAAAATCTCTAAAACCTAATGACATTAAAAGGACCAACATGAGACATTAGACCTAGACAATATCAGAAGAGGAGACCCTCCTATTTTTTGGAAGAAAAGCGTCGTTTCTCTATTTGGCTCCCTCATCTATGGCGGAACGAAGAGCAGCCACCCCCCGCCGCTAGAACAAAAATTGGGACCTTCATTCTTCTCTCATCTTCCACAATCGGATCCTTGACCCCTAGAACAAAAACCCAGCTGAAAGATTTCTCCTTCCTTAAGCACTCACTCTCTCATACTCAAAATAGTTAAAAGTTTGGGATTAAAGAGAAAAATCTGGTTCTGGGGTTTTAAATTATGCTACTGCTGTTAAGAGGATGTTGTAAATGAGGCTGTTGACAAGGTTTTTGCAAGACCTGTTCGACCTCAATTTGTCATTGCTTCCATCGGTTCTTTTACCTTGCAGCGAGCTCAACAACTTGTATGTACTCTTCAATCTAATTATTAATGAAAAATCAATAATTTCTTAAAGTACAATTATGAGGTCTCTTTGTTTTATTTGTATTGTCAGATGTTATACTTGGTTTGTCTTGTGAAAAGTTTTGTTTTTGATTTTATCATTCCACTCATAGTTTTCTACAATAAATGTAAGTTGTATATGTAGTTGTATGTAGTTGATCTCAAGAAATATTTGGCCGGCAAAGCAGTTAGCGACAAATTTCAAAGGGTTAGAGTAGAGGCGAAGACGAAAAGAGTTTTGCTTTAAATTTGTGTGCTTTGTTTATAAAGATTGAAGTAGACAATTTTCCATGTTCAGTTAATGGAATCTCTCTTTGCTATTTGAGTTATGTTCTGGTATTCGTTGCATTTCCATGGCATCTTACGACATTTAATACCTTGGTCATCTTTCATGCATTTCGGACTTTCTTCTTGTTAAGCTCATCTTTTTTTTTGTTTCCACGTATATTTCCTTTTTCTTCTTCCATAAATATACGGTCCCAATTTGATTTTAGTTATATATTGAAAGTTGGAATTAAGAAACATTGAAGAAAATAATAATTGCCTAATGGGAAATTGATGATATTTTGTGCTTTAGAATTTTTTTTAAGCAACAATAGTTACATGGATTTGGACTTGAGAACTATAAAATAAGCTAACCTTGGTTTCATACTTAGTCTGTAGAAATTACTTCAATAACTTTACATCCATAACTCTCGGCCTTTACAATAGTCTCAAAAATAGTTTAGGAAATAACATGAACATCTGTAATTTGCTTTAGTTGAGTAAAATCTTTTGAAATAAATTGAGGCGTGCCATACACAAATGAATCCCATAATCTATGGCCCTCACATTAATACCAAAACTAGTGTGAAAAATACTTTGAACATTCATAACTAGTGTAGAAAATACTTTGAATATTCGTAGTTTGCTTTAGGCGCGTTTTATAATAAATTATCGTGACTATGGGTATGGTTCCTGTGACATAGTCGTGATACCTAATTCCCAAATTCGGGTGTGCATTTCATGTGACTCGATCATAACAACTTCGAACATTAATAAAAATAAACATGTCGCAAATTGCGGGTGCATTTCATGTGGCGTGGTTTGCGATGTGTTCCAAAACGGAAAGTGTACGACAATCATAACTTGTTCAAGAAATAATTCCATAAATCCTAAAAAAAGTGGTCAATTAATTAAAAACGATGATAAAGTTAAAAATGCACTAGATTTAAAACATGTAGTAAATCAGATAATGAGGCCAATTATTAATAGTTTAAGCGATCATGGTCAAACCACGGAATCCGGGAATGCCTAAAACCTTCTTCCGGGTTAACAGAATTCCTTATCTAGAATTTTTGATTTCGCAGACTTTTAAAAAAAGTCGATATCCTCGATTTGGAATTTAAAAAAAATAAACCGGTGACTTGGGACACCATAAATTATTCCAAGTGGAGACTCTAAATAAATAAAATAATCCCATTTCAATTTATGTCACTTTAATTGGAAAAAACTCCCTTA
The DNA here is from genome assembly GCF_000393655.2 of Nicotiana sylvestris. Lineage (NCBI taxonomy): Eukaryota > Viridiplantae > Streptophyta > Magnoliopsida > Solanales > Solanaceae > Nicotiana > Nicotiana sylvestris. The sequence goes on from NC_091064.1 coordinate 40,310,683, forward strand.
TATCCCCTTTCGGGTGGTAAAAAGGAGGTGTGACACGGGGTGTCATTAGTCATGAGCATTTACTACAACAGTCTATCAATATCAAGACTAACATAGTCTGGAAATAACTGAATACAACTAAGGGAAGATAAAGAGGGAGGAAAGCAGGGTTGTGATTGTCAGACAGCTACCTTGCTAACTCCGATGGATCTGCAACTGAAACAATCAACACTCGCTACCGCATCTAGAACTGCCCGGATCTGCACACAAGGTGGAAGGAGTAACGTGAGTACGCCAACTCAGTAAGTAATAAAAGTAAATAAAGGCTGAGAAGTAGTGACGAGCAATAATGCAAGTAAAGTTAATATTACAGAAACTTAGTAAAGTACGACACGTTTTTAAAACCATAGTTTGAATCAAATCAGCTTGTTTAAAACCAGTTCCAGTAAAATCATTTAAAAACATCTTTCAACAGTTTTCGAACAAAGGTTCAATGCAAAAGTTAGCAGAAATGATGAAATCATAAATAGCCCCTCGGGCAAACATCACTCATATACAACCCCTCGGGCAAACCTCACCATCACTCATATGCAGCCCCATGGGCAAACCTTACCATCACTCATGTACAGCCCCTCGGGCAAACCTCACCCTTACTCATGCCTCCTAGTCACTCGCACTCGGCACTCGCACTCAGTAGTTACCTGCGCTTACTGGGGATGTGCAGACTCCGGAGGGGATCTTTCAACCCAAGCGCTATAACAAGCCAATCATGGCATAAATTAATCAAGCCCTCGACCTCAATTAGTCATGAATCAGTAAAACAAGTTGCGACGTGCAGCCCGATCCCATAAATATCCTCACAAATCAGGCCCTCGGCCTCACTCAGTCATAACCTCTCCAGTCTCTCGGGCACTCAGAACACAAGGTATTCAGCCCAAACAACATTTATATGATGCATTAAAACAGAATAATAGAGACTGAGTTATGTAATAAATAAGTATAAACATGACTGAGTATATATTTCCAATAGAAAACAATGAGAGGATAGCAAGAAAAGACCTCTAAGGGTCCAAACAACACTAGCATAAGGCTTAAGCATGGCATCCAGCCTGATTTACAGAAATTCTTTCTAAAACAAGTAAGAAGCATATAGATTCAACCAAATATTCAACTTTATAGTTGATACGGGACAGATCAAGTCACAATTCCCAATGGTGGACGCTCACATGCTCGTCATCTAGCATGTGCATCACCCTCAAAATAGTCACATGATACAACATCCGGGGTTGCATACCCTCAGGACTAGATTTACAATTGTTACTTACCTCAAATCGATCAAATCTCTACTCCGCGATGCTCTTGCCCCTCGAATCGGCCTCCAAACGATCTAAATCTATTCACAACCAGAACAATACCATCAATATATGCTAAAGTAATGAATTCCACAAGAAAACTACCAAATTAGACCCCAAACGCGAAATCGGCTCAAACTTGGCCCCCGGGGCCCATGTCTCAAAATCCGACAAAAAATACAAAACTTGAAAGCCCATTCACTCACGAGTCCATACATACGAAATTTAACAAAATATGACTCCATTTGTTCCCTCAAATTCTCAAATCAATCTCTCCAAAATCACAAGCTCTAACCGCTCATTTTCACCCATAATTCCACTAATTAATTGATAAAACAATGGGAAAATACCATAGATATGAGTATTAGAGCTCCAGCAACCTACCTCATTGATAACCCCTTGAATATCCCTTCAAAATCTCTCCAAAAGCTCCAAAAATCGACTTGAAAATAGTGGAAATGAACCAAAATTCCCGAAGTGTGCTATTTATACTTTCTGCCCAGGCCATTCGCACCTGCGGCTAAATATCCGCACATGTGGTGCCGCATCTACGCAAAAACCTTCACACCGGCGGAAAATAATTAAATCCCCCAAATTCGCACCTGCGCTCCTTATCCGTGTCTGCGACTATGCAAGTGCGGAAAAGACCTCGCACCTGCGGCCACTACCTGACCTCCTCAATTCCGCTTCTGTGGGCACCTTTCTGCATCTAGGGACTTGCAGGTGCGACCTCTCCTACGCACCTGCGGACCCAGCCTATCTTAATTCCATCCGCACTTGCGAACTTTCCATGCGTGTCTGCGGTTTCACACCTGTGACTTCCCTTCCGTAGATGCGGAAAACACCAGCATCTTCAGAAACCAGTAAACCAGCTATTTCCCAACACTAATAATTGATCCATTAACCACCCAAAACAGACTTGAGGCCCTCAGGACATCAACCAAACATACCAACACATCCCATAACATCATACAAACTTAGTTGAACCTTCAAATCACTCAAAACAACATCAAAACACCAAATTACCCTCAGATTCAAGCCCAAGAACGTCTAAACTTCTAAATTCCCCAAACGACGCCGAAACCTACCAAATCACATCCGAATAACCTCAAATTTTACACACACGTCACAAATGACACTACGAACCTACTCCAACTTTCAGAATTCCATTCCGACCCTGATATCAAATTTTCCACTGCCGATCAAAATTGCCAAATTTTAAACTTTTGCCAATTCAAACCTAATTCTACCACGGACCTCCAAATCACATTCCGGACGCGCTCCTAAGTCCAAAATCACCTAACGGAGCTAACAGAACCATCCAAAATCCAATCCAGGGTCAAATACTAAAAAGTCAAAACTTGGTCAAACCTTTCAAATTTAAAGCTTTTAGCTGAGAATCATTCTTCTAACTCAATTCTAAAAAACCTGAAAACAAAAACCGACTATTCACATAAGTTGTAATACTTCATACGGAGCTACGCATGCCCTCAAACAATCAAGCGAAGTGCAATTACTCAAAATGACTGGTCGGCTCGTTATAGATTATGAATTTTAAATAGAATATTTGGTTTATTTTTCTAAACTTTCCTAAAGTGAATTTTTGAGTTTTGAACATTGATTCGGAGTCTGATTTGAGTGAAATTAGTATGGTTGAACTCGTAACTAAATGAGTTGTTAGATTTTTTGAATTTTGTTGGGTTCTGAGGTCCAGGCTCGGGTTTGATTTTTTGGTTGAATTTGAGTAATTGATTAAAGATTCGACCTTTATCAATTGGGTTTGTCTCCTATGGCATTATTTGATATTTTGAGTTATTTTTGGCTAGTTTCGAGCCGTTTAGAGGTTGATACATGCGGAATGGCATTTCTAGATGGTCGTTCGACTTGCTCAATATTTATTTTAGCTTGTGTGAGGTAAGTATCTTATCTAAACTCGGTTGAGGTACTAGTTGCCTGAATTATTTGTGATGTCTACATGCTATGGGTGCACATATGTGTGGGGTTTGAGCCCATGTGCGAGCATTGGGATATTTATCCATGCTCGATGCAGTGCTTAGGCTATGATATATCTAGAATTGACTGTTAAGCTTAAAGCTATAATGTTTGTCATATTTGTAACGTTGATGTGAATTATTTGATCCATGTTTGAGGTTACGAAGAGGCTAATTCCTTGAATAATATAATAGCTACTTATGTGATAAAATTGTCAATTTGAGCTACAGTAGAATACATTGCACATGCCTACACTTTAGCATGTAATTATATGAAATCTGATATTTGTAGATCATATACATGTATTCTTATATACTTGCTTCTGTGTGGTATGTTTTGGACAGGATGCCTGTGACCACGGCGGGCGGATTATGTTGATATGCATGTGAGTCTGTGACCACGCCAGGCGGATTATGTTGATATGCATGTGACCACGTCGGGCAAATTGTATTGTTATGCATGTGACCATGCTGGGAGGATTATGATATTGTGCTTGTTGTGACCATGCCAGGCAGATTGTAATATTAGTACGTGAGTTGTCCATGCAACACGTGAGTTGTCAGTATGGATTGATATTATTAGCAAATGAGTTATTCGTGCAGCAAGTGAGTTGTCCGTATGGATTCAGATATTGATATTATAGTATGTGAGTTGTCCGCGCATACGTAAGTTGTCCGTGCAGCATGTAAGTTGTCCATGTGGCACGTGGATATAGATCCATCCCCTAGGGTCACCCTCTTATATTTCACTCTTGATGGTGTACACGAGGATTATGAGAAACCGACAGGTTTCTGGTAGATGTGAGCTCTAGGAGAGTTGGTTACTATTATTTTGTAAGGCCTGGTAAAATTTCTACTCAAAAACCCGAGTCTTGTGGTGCCAAGTTAGGATTATGTGTTAGAAATTCATAAAAAGCTCGTCACGGTACGGACCCTTTGGATTGATCTATGCATTAAAAAGTTAAAGAATAGTGTTTTCCAAAAAAGTGCAATTCTGCGGTCAACTCTGCAGTCGCATAATAGTTATGCGGACCGCATAGTCACCGCAGAGCCAGTCAGTGTGAAGGTTAATTTTGAGGTCAACTATGCTGCCAAATATGCGATCGCATAATCGATATGTGTTCCGCATAGTCGTCGCATAATCCCCTTGGAACTTTTGCGAGGAGCAGTTCTGCGGTACATTTTGCAACCGCAGAATGGGTATGCGGACCGCATTCTAGTCGCATACCCAGGCAAATTGTTCAGGTTTTTGGGAGCATTTTTGCGGTCTATTTTACGGGCCGCATTCGGGGCTCAAGATTTCTAAATTTTAAACCCGACCCCCTGTCGTTATATTCTGTGCAATAGCTCATTTTGAGCCTATTTCCTGGTGCTTTTAGAGTGAGAGGGAGGGTCTAAGAGAGGGGAAGCGCCTTTCATCAAAATTTCTCCACAAATCCTTGTTAAAAACATTGAAGATAATCAAGTGGAGCACCAAAACCTTCATCCCAGGAGATAAGACTTCATTACCTCAGCTCTTAATTTTATACATAGCTATACGGGGTCATTAGTGAGGAAATTCATGGGGATAAGGGTGATTGCATTGCATGCATGTGTTCTTAGAAGATATGGGGAAATTATAAATAGAGAGGCATGGGGAATGGGCTAAGTGTAATCTTGCATAAAAGGACCATAAGTCCTTAATGAACACTCAATGCTTGATATAATGCTCAAGTGAGCTTAGATTATGATATTTTCCTGATTATGGGTTCAATTTTGCTATATTGCTTAAATAGATTGAAGTGCGAACATTCTGGAACGTTATAGGATTAAGGAAAGCTCAGTTGAGGTATGTATGGCTAAAACCCCGTCTTTTAGAAATCGAACTCCGTCGGTGTTTGCGTAATTATGGTAAGATTAAAGTTGAATTATTGTATGGATTGTTGTTTCACATGAATTTAGGGTTGCAACTTTATATGCATGAAAGATGTGTCTCAATATGATAAATGTGCTATTCTTGATAACTTGAAAGGGTGCCAGGAATATGAATCATGTACTGAAATGCTTAGGCCTTAAATTGAGATTGAAGTTGTATATGTTGTGTCCTCTATGTGAAGTGTCATCTACACTTACAACTTTATTTGCTCTTGTGTGCACATATTATCCTAAATAACCAATCTAACATTGAAATTGGGAATGATGTGAAATATGGCCTAGTGCCAAATATATGACGTGATAGTTGTGGCCCCAAGTGCCTATGAAATGATATATGTAATACAATGATTGAATTGAGATGATTGATGGAAAAGGTAAATGCCTTGGTAAGGCGGCCTAGCCGATCGGGCCGAGATAGGACGCCATGCCGCACACATGGTGGTATTATGTTGATATTGAACCCCGGATGAAAAGGGGAAAATGATATTGTGATTGAAGTATATGTCTCAAATGAGGCAACCTAGCCGATCGGGTCGAGATCGAACTCCGCCTCAAGCTAGCGGTGGTATAGTGAACAATGATGAATAGTATGAAATTCCCCAAACTAAAGGCTATGGAATCATAATGCGAAAATTGTATGATTCTTCTACATTGATAATGTTGTGATCGTTTAAAGTTTTTGAGTTATACTTGTGCTTTTCTTATGATTGATTTCTAACTAGACGGTGTTTAGTTATACATACTAGTACTATTCCATGGTACTAACATCCCTTTTGCCAGGGGAGCTACATTTTTAAATGAATGTAGATGGCTCCATTGCGGATAGTGTCAATCGCGCATAGCAGAGTACCTTCTCTTCAAAGTCTTGGTGAGCCCCTTTCTCCTTCAAGGGGTTATATTGCACATCTTTTGTTGTGGACACCACTTTTGAGGTATAGCCAGGGCCTTGTTGCCGGCATTGTCATACTTGTCTTTTACATCTTTAGAGGCTCCGTAGACACATGTGTGGGTTATATACGGGTGTTTGATGGGTCTATGAACTATATTGTAATTCTAACTCTTGCTTCTCTAAAGTGTAATTGTATGGAATCTTGGAACTTAACTACGGCTTAACGTTGTGATATAAAATGAACTAACAACATTGAATGTACTATCTTTCCTCGTCTAAATAAATGAAAGCATGGTTTCCTTATTCATATAGTGTTGGGTAGGAAGTGTTTGATAAGACTTGCTCCATTGGTTTCACTCGATTGAGCGCTAGTCGTGCCTCCCGAGGTTGGGGCGTGACAAACTTGGTATCAGAGCCTAAGGTTTTGAAGTGTCCTAGGATGTCTCAGAGCCGTGTCTGGTAGAGTCCTTCTTATCGGTGTGTAGTCGACCACATCTATATGTTGGAGGCTACTGGGCATTTAGGAATAACACCCTTCTTTGATATTCTGGATCGTGCGGTGAAATTGTTCCCTCTCTAATTAGTGCATTGTTCTATCTTTCAGTAAATTGCACCTAAAAAGAAAGCGAGAATTGGCCAAGAAGCCAATGCCACCTCAGGAGTGGCTGATGATTCACTGCTTGATACTGCAGGTGAGGGTAGCCACCCTGCTATTACCCTGCCTGATTCTTATATTCCAGAGCAGACTACCCTAGTTCCTACCCCTGCGGAGGGTACCACTATCTCTCCCATTGATACTTCTGTTCTGCCTCCAGCCCCAACTTCCAGTTCGGGTATTTCTGATGGGGATCTTAGGGGAGCTATTCAGATGTTGACCCAGCTAGTGGCCTCTCAGGCCCAGAGGTCAAATGTTGTGCCCAGTTCATCCAGTCAGCATGGGGATTCTACTAGTTCCAGGGTGAACAGATTTCTCCAGTTAGACCCTCCAGTGTTTACGGGTGCCAATCTAGAAGAAGACCCTCAAGATTTTATTGATGAGATGCACAAGACCCTCAAGGTTATGTGTGCAACTGAGACAGGGGGAGTAGAGTTGGCTGCCTACCGTCTGAAAGGGGTGTCCTATTCGTGGTTTGATTTATGGGAAGATTCCCGTGAGGAGGGGCGCCCTCCGATGAGGTGGAGCGAGTTTGCTGATGCCTTTATAGATCATTTCCTTCCTGCTGAGACAAAGGCAACCCGTGCAGCAGAGTTTGAAAATCTGAAGCAAGGTAACAGAAGTGTGTGAGAATACCACATGGAGTTTGCTCGCTTGTCCAAGTATTACATTCATATGTTGCCTACAATAGAGGCCAGGGTGTGCCAGTTTGTTCAGGGCCTGAATTCTTTGACTATTAATGAGGCTTCTACGGCTGCATTGAATTCTGATATGAATTATGGGAAAATGGTAGCATTCACTCAGGCCACAGAGAACCGTAAATTGAAGAACCGGATGGAGAGAGAGGGTAACAGCAGAGCCCGGTCTAAGGGCAACATGGGAGAGTCACTAGGTGAAGGAAGATCAGCTTTCAAGGGAGGATCATCAGCCCGTCCCAGTCTGTTGCACAGTCTTCAGCCAGTGCACCACCATCAGGGCCCAGCCAGCAGTAGTGGAGTAGTTTCAGTCCCGGTCAAGGCAATAGGGGATCCCATCAGCGGGGTCGGTCAGGAGAGGTCCCAGCAGCAGCAGAGGTCCTCGTGCCCTAGGTGCGGGAAGATGCACATGGACTTGTTATTTGGAGTTACCTATATGCTACGGATGTGGGATGAGGGGTCATATTCAGAGGCATTGTTGTGTATCCTACCAAGGAGAGGGTAGGGGCACAACTCAGTCATCCAGTCCAGCAGGTGCTACATCTTCAGCCCCCTCTCCAACTCGAGGTACCCCAGCACCCACCGGGCGTGGTGCAGCTAGGGGTGGTGCGCAGAGTTCAGGAGGACCCAGTCGGTTCTATGCTATGAGTGTTCTCCAGACTGCAGAGGCTTCTATAGATATTGTTATAGGTATTCTGACTATCCAATCTCATGATATGTATGCACTTATTGACCTCGGTTCCACCTTGTCCTATGTTATCCCTTTTGTTGTAATGGAATTCGGGATAGAACCAGATCAGCTTCATGAGCCATTTTCGGTGTCTACTCCGGTTGGTGAGTATATTACGGTTGCTCGAGTTTATAGAGGTTGTGTTGTTACAGTACGGGGTTGGGATACCACAGCTGATCTTATTGAGTTAGGGATGGTCGATTTTGATGTAATAATGGGAATGGATTGGCTTTATTCATGCTTTGCCAAGCTTGATTGTCGGACTAGAACTATGAGGCTTGAATTTCCTAATGAGCCCATTGTTGAATGGAAGGGAGATAACATAGTGTCGAAGGGTCGGTTTATTTCCTACCTTAAGGCCGCGAAGATGATCAAGAAGGGGTGTATCTATCATTTAGTTTGGGTGACGGATACCAATGCCGAGGCGCCTAGCCTTGAGTCTGTACCAGTTGTGAATGAATTTCCGGATGTCTTTCTAGATGAGCTCTCTGGGATTCAACCAGATAGGGAGATTGATTTTGGGATTGATGTGATGCCAGGCACGCAGCCTATATCAATTCCACCTTACAGAATGGCACCGACGGAACTGAAAGAGCTACAAGAACAATTGAAGGATTTGCTAGAAAAGGGTTTCATCCGGTCGAGTGTGTCACCGTGGGACACACCGGTCTTGTTTGTAAGAAAGAAAAACGGGTCGATGCGGATGTGTATTGACTACCAGTAACTCAACAAAGTCACAATCAAAAACAAATACCCTCTACCAAGAATAGATAATATGTTTGATCAATTGCAAGGTGCTATGTATTTCTTAAAGATTGACTTGCAGTCCAGGTACCATCAATTGAAGATAAGAAAGCAGGATATTCCAAAAACAGCTTTCAGAACTCTGTATGGGCACTTTGAATTTATGGTGATGTCTTTTGGGCTAACAAATGCCCCGGCAGCCTTCACGGATCTTATGAATCGAGTCTTCAAGCCTTTGCTAGACTCCTTTGTGATAGTGTTCATTGACGATATTCTTGTGTATTCCCGAAGTCGGAAGGATCATGCTGACCATCTCGGGGCAGTTCTGCAGACCCTTCAGCAACATCAATTGTATGCAAAATTTTTAAAATGTGAATTTTGGCTTGAATCTGTCACGTTCTTGGGTCATGTCGTTTCCAGGGAAGGAATTACGGTTGATCCTCAAAAGATTGCAGTAGTGAAGAATTGGCCTAGGCCTACCACTCCAACGGAGATTTGCAGTTTCTTAAGTTTGGCTGGGTACTACAGGAGATTTGTGGAGGGGTTTTCTACTCTTGCCTCTCCATTGACTAAATTGACGCAGAAAGCAGTTAAATTCTAATGGTCCGATGCTTGTGAAAGGAGTTTCCAAGAATTGAAATCAAGGTTGACAACAACACCGGTATTAGCCCTGTCAAAGGGTACGAAGGGATTTGTGGTGTATTGCGATGCTTTGAGGATCGGGCTTGGGTGTGTGTTAATGCAACACGGCAAGGTTATAGCCTATGCTTCTAGACAACTCAAGAATCATGAAAAGAACTATCCAACCCATGACTTAGAGCTGGCGGCAGTGGTGTTTGCGCTAAATATTTAGCGACATTATTTGTATGGGGTCCATGTGGATGTATTTACGGATCATAAGAACCTTCAATATATTTTCAAGAAGAAGGAGTTGAATCTGAGGCAAAGAAGATGGCTAGAGTTACTCAAGGACTATAACATTGATATTCTCTATCACCGGGAAAGGCTAATGTTGTGACAGATGCTCTTAGTTAAAAATCTATGGGAAGTTTGGCTCATTTGGAGTCATATCAGAGGTTTTTGGCTAGAAAGGTTCACTGGTTGGCTAGTTTGGGAGTTCACCTTGCGGACTCTGATGAAGGAGGGGTAACTGTGTAGAATAGGGTTGAATCATCGCTTGTGGTGGAGGTGAAAGAGAAGCAATTCAATGAACCGTTTTTAGCACAACTGAAGGAGGGGATTCATAAACACAAGACCACAACTTTTTCCTTTGGCATGAATGATGGTACCCTACGGTACCAATACCGCCTATGTGTTCCTGATATTGACGGTCTTCGGGAAAGGATCATGGCAGAAGCTCACACTTCTAGGTATTCCGTGCACCCAGGTTCTACAAAAATGTATCATGATCTCAAGGAGGTTTATTGGTGGAATAACATGAAAAGGGATGTGGCAGACTTTGTGACTAGATGTCCGAACTGTCAGCAAGTTAGGGCTGAACATCAACGATCCGGGGGATTGGCTCAAAGCATAAAAATTCCAATGTGGAAATGGAAGATGATTAACATGGATTTTGTGGTAGGGTTACCGTGCACTCCGTGCAAGTTCGACTCAATTTGGGTGATCGTGGATCGACTCATGAAATCAGCGCACTTCTTGCCAGTTAAATCTACCAACACAGCGGAACAGTATGCTCAGTTGTATATCAAAGAAATAGTCAGGTTACATGGCACTCCAGTCTCAATCATTCATATTGAGGGGCTCAGTTCATAGCCAACTTTTGGAAGAAATTCCAGCAAGGTTTGGGCACGCAGATAAATCTTAGCACAATTTTTCACCCTCAAACCGATGGGCAAGCAGAGCGGACTATTCAGACGCTTGAGGACATGTTGCGTGCTTGTACTCTTGATTTCAAGGGTAGCTGGGATGACCTTTTACCACTCATAGAATTTGCTTACAACAATAGCTTCCATGCTAGTATCCAGATGACACCATTCGAGGCATTGTATGGTAGGAGATGTAGGTCTCTCATTGGGTGGTTCGAGCTTGGAGAAGCTGATTGATAGGGCCGAACCTCGTGCACCAGGCTATGGAGAAAGTCAAGATTATTAAAGAGAAGTTGAAAACTGCTCAAAGTCATCAAAAGTCTTACTCGGACATTCGTCACAAAGATTTGGAGTTCAAAGAAGATGATTGGGTATTTCTGAAGGTTTCCCCAATGAAGGGTATCATACGATTTGGAAAGAAAGGGAAATTAAGTCCGAGGTATGTCGGACCGTACAGAATCATTCAAATGATTGGTCAGGTGGCATACAAGCTCGAGCTGCCATACGAGATGTCATTGGTTTACCCGTTCTTCCATGTGTCTATGTTGAAGAAGGTAGTAGGAGATCCGTCCACTATTGTGCCAATTGAAACTATTAAGGTTAATGAAGAACTATCGTATGAAGAAGTTCCAGTTGTCATTCTTGATAGGCAAGTTCGAAAATTGAGAAATAAGAAAATTGCCTCCGTGAAAGTGTTATGGCGGAACCAACAAGTTGAGGAAGCCACTTGGGAAGCCGAGGATAAAATGAAAACGAAGTACCCACATTTGTTTGAATAGTCATGTAATAGCTTTTATGCATTTAGCTCCTATGAACTATTATCTTTTGATTTGATCTATGTAAGACTGTTCTGTTTTGGTTATATATTGAATATGCGGCCATGGTTAGTATTGTACGAGTTATGTTATGTCTATGGAATGTGTACCTACTGTTAGGATATGTTTCTGTAGCTCTCTCACCGGTGGATAGGCCTAGTTACAAAGGAAACTCTGGCAAAAATTTTGGAAATTTAGGGAGTTATCCAAATTTGGGGCTATGGATATGTTTCATGTTGTAAAAAGCTGAAGTTGCATAAAGATTGCTAATAAGTGAACCTTGATCCTCATTTGAGGACGAATGATCTTAAGTGGGGGAGTTTGTAAGGCCCCGTAAAATTTCTACTCAAAAACCCGAGTCTTGTGGTGCCAAGTTAGGATCATGTGTTATAAATTCATAAAAAGCTCGCCGGTTCGGACCCTTTTGATTGATATGTGCATTAAAAAATTAAAGAATAGTGTTTTCCTAAAAAATGCAATTATGCGGTCAACTCTACGGTCGCATAATAGCTATGCGGACCGCATAGTCACCGCAGAGTCAGGCAGTGTGAAGGTTAATTTTGAGGTCAACTATGCGACCAAATATGCAATCGCATAATCGATATGCGGGTCGCATAGTCGTCGCATAATCCCCTTGGAACTTTTGCGAGGAGCAGTTCTGTAGTGCATTTTGCGACCAAAGAACGGGTATGCGGACCACATTCTGGTCGCATACCCAGTCAGATTGTTCAGGTTTTTGGGAGCATTTTTGTGGTCCATTCTATGGGCCGCATGTCAATTTTGCAATCGCATATGCGATCGCAGATCTGAGTCGGGGTTCCAGATTTCTAAATTTTAAACCCGACCCCCTATCGTTATATTCTGTGCAATAGCTCATTTTGAGCCTATTTCCTGGTGCTTTTAGAGTGAGAGGGAGGGTCTAAGAAAGAAGAAGTGCCTTTCATCAAAATTGCTCCACAAATCCTTGTTAAAAACATTGAAGATAATCAAGTGGAGCACCAAAACCTTCATCCCAAGAGGTAAGACTTCATCACCTCAGCTCTTAATTTTATATATAGCTATAAGGGGTCATTAGTGAGGAAATTCATGGGGATAAGGGTGATTGCATTGCATGCATGTATTCTTAGAGGATATGGGAAAATTATAAATAGAGAGGCATGGGGAATGGGCTAAGTGTAATCTTGCATAAAAGGACCATAAGGCCTTAATGAACACTCAATGCTTGATAAAATGCTCAAGTAAGCTTAGATTATGATCTTTTCCTGATTATGGGTTCAATTGTGCTATATTGCTTAAATAGATTGAAGTGCAAACATTCCGAAACGTTATAGGATTAAGGAAAGCCCAGTTGAGTTATGTATGGCTAAAACCCCATCTTTTAGAAATCGAGCTTCGTCGGTGTTTGCATAATTACGGTAAGATTAAAGTTGAATTGTTGTATGGATTGTTGTTTCACATGAATTTGGGGTCACAACTTTATGTGCGTGAAAGATGTGTCTCAATATGATAAATGTGCTATTCTTGATAACTTGAAAGGGTGCCAGGAATATGAATCATGTACTGAAATGCTTAGACCTTAAATTAAGATTGAAGTTGTATATGTTGTGTCCTTTATGTGAAGTCTCATCTACACTTACAACTTTATTTGCTCTTATGTGCACATATTATCCTAAATTACCAATCTAACATTGAAATTGGGAATGATGTGAAATGTGGCCTAGTGCCAAATATATGACGTGATAGTTGTGGCCCCAAGTGTCTATGAAATGATATATGTGATACAAAGATTGAATTGAGATGATTGATGGAAAAAGGAAATGCCTTGGTAAGGCGGCCTAGCCGATCAGGCCGACATCGGACGCCATGCCGCACACATGGTGGTATTGTGTTGATATTGAACCCCGGATAAAAAGGGGAAAATGAGATTGTGATTGAAGTGTATGTCTAAAATGAGGCAACCTAGCCGATCGGGTTGAGATCGGACTCCTCTCAAGCTAGCGATGGTATAGCGAACAATGATGAACAGTATGAAATTCCCCAAACTAAAGGCTATGGAAACATAATGCAAAAATAGTATGATTCTTCTACATTGATAATGTTGTGATCGTTTAAAGTTTTTGAGTTATACTTGTGCTTTCCTTATGATTGGTATGAAAGTTCTTTCTAACTAGATGATGTTTAGTTATACATACTAGTACTATTTCATGGTACTAACGTCCCTTTTGCCGGGGGAGCTACATTTTTAAATAAATGTAGGTGGCTCCATTGCGGATAGTGTCGATCGCGCGTAGAGGAGTACCTTCTCCTCAAAGTCTTGGTGAGCCCCTTTCTCCTTCAAGGGGTTATATTGCACATATTTTGTTATGGACTTCCATTTTTGAGGTATAGTTGGGGCCTTGTTGCCACCATTGTCATACTTGTCTTTTACATCTTTAGAGGCTCCGTAGACATATGTGTGGGTTATGTACGGGTGTTGAATGGGTCTCTGAACTATGTTGTAATTCTAACTCTTGCTTCTCTAAAGTGTAATTATATGGAATCTTGGAACTTAACTACGGCTTAACATTGTGATATAAAATGAACTAACAACGTTGAATGTACTATCTTTCCTCATCTAAATAAATGAAAGCATGGTTTCCTTATTCATATTGAGTTGGGTAGAAAGTGTTTGATAAGGCTTGCTAGTTGGGTTCACTCGATTGAGCGCCGGTCGCGCCTTCCGAGGTTGGGGCGTGACATATTTGGATTGGGTTGCACACTGCAACAGGCCTTATTGTCTCATTGTTATTTGAATCGGGTTGCTCTCCACAACGGGCTGATATTTGGTTATTACATTTCATCTTTATTTGCAATTTCCTTGACTGTTTACCTGATTTACTTGCATATTTTCCTTATATACTGGATTATTGACTGAACGGAACCCTTTAAAATAAAGAAATATGAGCACCAAGGTGGTTTTACCTGAGATTTCCTTATTTGATTATATATCTGTTAGATACTTGTTAAAATGATGAACTATATAGGTGATAACAAATATCATATATCATATTTTCTTCTAATATCTCGCCGAGGTTAGTTATGTTACTTATTGAGTGCATGGGGTCTGTTGTACTCATACTACACTTCTGCACCTTGCGTGCAAATGTTCGAGACGATGTTGTTGTGTATAGCCGGACATAGCAAGCACTTGTTCTTGGTAGTTTAGATATGAGTTCTATTTATGTATATTTCAATCAGATGTTGTAAATATCATTTCATACGAGCCTTGTAAATCTAAAGTTTTAGTGGCCCATGACTTGTACTACCAATCTTTGGGGAGCTGTATAAATTCAGTTATTTCACTTTTTGACTCTTATCATTATTATTAATTTGTGTTACTGTTATTTGGCTTACCTAACGGGTTAGATTTGGTGCACCACGACCAGTGTGATTTTGGGTCGTGACAAATACATCCCTCTAGATCTCATGTATCATAATTTCTTATGTTCACAAGTGACTCATAAAGTCTACAAATTAAATGAGATTCCATCAATGATTTTTCTCTTCTCCCGAGTCTCTCAACTTGAATTCAAATTGCTTTTCTAGTCATGTTATGGCAAACCAAATTGTATATGACCATTTGGTAGCATGCTAAAATAACGAACATCGAATCAAGCTTCAATCCACTTATAGAAGCCATGAGGGTACTCAATTTGGTGTCTCACACACAACAATAAGTCGAGATAAAATTTATGTTAACCCCCTTTTGGTCGATATTTACACACATGGTATGAAAACATATGCTACATCATTTTCTTTTTTTCCATTGAGCGTATGTCATTATCATATACTCCCTCCGTTCACTTTTACTTGTCCACTATACAAAAAATATATTTTTATTTTTATTTTTATTGTCCACTATACTAAATCAAGAGAAGGATAATTTTTTTCATGTTTACCCTTATCATTAATTACTCATTCCTAAATTATTTTCCAAGACTTTTGAAAATGCTATTATTGTTATGGGTAAAATTGTAAAATACATACTTCATTTATTTTTCTTAAAGAGATTTCAAAGTCAAAAGTGGACAATCAAAGTGAATGGAGGAAGTAAGATAATATTGTACATATGATATTAGAAACTATATGCATCTGAACTAAGTTTGAATTACTCAATATACATGGATTCACGTCTGGTTTCCCAAGGTAGATTAAGTAAAACCTATTTTCACCAAAAATACTAAATTGATCTTTGTCATTCCTTTGTGCGGCGTTAATGATTTTTAAGCCATGTGCTTTCAAATTATCTATATGATAATTTTCTTAAAATCTTGTCTGATCTCCGATCAACAATAAGAGTCTATTTGGCCAAGCTGCCAAAACTTGCTTATTTTGATGAAAAGTACTTTTGTTCAAAAATGTTTTCGAAAAAGGACTTTTGGAGAATAGTGGTTTGTATTTGGCCAAATTATTTTAGAAATAGTTGTCGCAATATTTGATAAGCAAATTGTGTTTCTTCAATTTAAAATAATAATAATTTGAGTATCAAATTACGCAAAAGGACAGCAGATTGTCAATTTATAATTAGTATTATTTTGTAACGACCCGACTGTTGTTTTGAGAAATTGCGGCCGATTCAGTAGTTTGAGGTCATGAGTAGCGTCACACATTGTATTATGACTTTCGTGCATCATCGGTTCATGTTTTTGAGGTTTGGAAAGGATTTTTGGAGTGACTCTCATTTGAGAAGCTCGAAGTTGAAAGAATTAACCAAGGTTCGACTTTTGAGTATTTGAGCTCAGATCGGAGTTTTGATGGTTCCAGTAAGTCTAGATGGTGATTTTAAACTTGGGCGTACGCCCGGAATTGTATTTTGATATTTCTAAAAGGTTTCGGCATCATTTGGTAGAAGTTGGCAATTTAAAGGTTTAAAATTTTACTAGGTTTGACCATAGTTTGACTTTAAGGCTATCGAGTTTGCATTTTGGTTTTGGAACTTATAATAGGTCCATTTCATCATATGGAACTTGCTTGCAAAATTTTGTGTCATTTGGAGTTGGTTTGATATGGTTCGGACGCTTGGTTGCGAATCTAGAAGTTCGTTGTGATTTCTATGCATTTTGGCATCCGATTCATTATTCTAGAAGTTATTTCAGTGTTTTGATCGTGAGAGCGAGTTCATGTTATATTTTTAGACTTGTGTGGGTGTTTGGTTTGGAGCCTCGGGGGTTCGAGTGAGTTTCAGATTAGTTTTAGAGTATTTTGTTAAGGATTGTGTGTGCCGGTACTGGTGCCATTGCAATTGCGATGAGCAGGTTGCAAATGCGGTCACTGCATTTGAAAGTAATTTCTTACATTTGGGAACTAGAGGATTATTGGGCTTCAATCGCAATTGCGCTACTAGAGTCGAATTTGCGACTCTGGGCTGTCAGCTTTTGCAAAAATAGTGTTCGCTTTTGCGGCTGCTGTTGCTTCGCGTTTGCGAAGGTTTGATCGCAAATGCGATCTTCGTTTGGTCTATCAGGGGTCACTTTTGTGATGTTTTGTCTGCTATTACGGAGGTCGCATTTGCAAACCCCATGTCGCAAATGCAACATCTGCAACCTGCTTATAGCTGGATATTTTGAGATTTAGCTTCATTTTGAACTGTAGCATCGATGGGAGGCGATTTTATGGAAGGATTTTTATACCAAACCATTGGATAAGTACCTCTAATCAATTTTCAATTATATTTTATGATTATACATTAGATTTAACATCAATATTCGTAAGAATCTAAGGAAAAAATTTGGGGATTTTGTCAAACTGTTGCAAAAATGAAAATTTGTGATTTGAGAGTCGAATTCGACTCGAATTTAGAAACAAAACACATATATGGACTTGTGGGTCTATGGGTAGTCAAGACCTACCCTTAGACCCGGAATTCGACTAGGCGGTCCTGGGGTTGACTTTTGTTGACTTTTTAGAAATTTTATAAAGATCATAACTTTGTTAATTGAAATTATTTTCTCTTGCATTTTGTCATGTATTCAAGTCCTTTTTGGCTAGATTGAGCCGAGCGGGGGTGAATTTGTAAAGGAAATGCTAAATTGAGTATTGAGTGGGCCTTTTTGAGGTGAATTCTTGCCTAACTTTGTGTGGGGGAAACTACCTCTTAGGAATAGAGTTAATTGTGCTATCTTGTTATGTGAAAGCCGTGAACGCAAGGTGACGAGTGGGTACACGGTCTATATATGGTATTTGATTTGTTTAGATAGTTTATTCTCTTCACATGCCTTTGATTGAATTGTCATAACATGTGATGTCTCATTTTTAGGCTACTCTTACATGCTCTATTAGACGTTGTTAGAAATTATTGTACCTTTTACTCGTTATTTGGCCCTTATATGCCTTAGTTGAAGTTATTGCCTTCCTTATTGTCTTGTTACCACTTAATTGTTAAGTTCTTCTATGACTCTGTGCGTATTTGCTACATATCTAAATTGTTGTGATTGCATACTTAGTTATCACGTGCCTTACATGTCCTGTCATTTTTGTAAATGTTGTTGTATTCCCTTGATTTTTATGTGGTTCCTTTGTTGTTGTATACTCATACCCTTGATGGTAGAAATTCTAGTAAATTGAGTTATTGAATTGTTGCTGTCGATTTAAATTATTGTACGAGGGATCGGGTTGCACGCCACAACAAGTGAAATAAGGGAAATGGTGAAATAAGAGAGGATATTTGTACTGTGATATTTTTTTACGGTAGGATCAGGTTGCATGCCGCAACAGATGGAATAAGAGTGAATTGTTATGGCAGAATAAGGTTGAATTATAATACTGATATTGTACGGTGGAATCGGGTTGCACGCCGCAACATATTTTATTTATTATTATGATTGTTTATTATGGAAACACCCATATAGACTGTGCGGTTCGTATGAGGTTTCTACTCAAATGGTTAAGATTGTTTAGTCTCTTCTCATGCCTTTGATTGAATTGTCATAACATGTGATATATCGTTGTTACGCTATTCTTACATGCTCTATTAGACGTTGTTAGCATTTATTGTACCTCTTACTCGTTATTTGGCCCTTATATGCTTTAGTTGAAGTTATTGCCTCCTTATTGTCTTGTTACCTCTTAATTGTTGAGTTTTTCTATGACTCTATGCGTATATGCTACATGTCCAAATTGTTGTGATTGCATACTTAGTTATCACGTGCCTGTAATGATCCGGCCGGTCGTTTTAAGAATTTACGCCCCTATATCCTATTAACTACTTTCCCCGTATTTGTTTCTGCTATTGTGAGTTGCCGGGAGGAAATATTTGGAGTTTCAGAGAGTTTTGGGACACTTGGTCCCTAAATGAGAGCTTAAGTTTTGGAAATTTGACCATAATCGGAACAGTGTGAAGATGACCTCAGAATGGAATTGTGATGGTTCCGTTAGCTCTGTTGGGTGATTTCGGTTTTAGGGGCATGTTCAGATTGTGTTTTGGAGGTCCGTAGCTAATTTAGGCTTGAAATGCCTAAAGTTGAATTTTTGAAGTTCCGGTTTGATAGTGAGATTTTGATCCGAGGGTCAGAATGGAATTTCAGAAGCTAGGGTAGCTCCATAGTATTGAATGTGACGTGTGTGCAAAATTTCAGGTCATTCGGACGAGGTTTGATAAACTTTTTGATCGAAAGCGTATTTTGATCGTTTTTGGAATTCTTAGGCTCGAATCCATGGTTAGTTCGATGTTTCGATGTTGTTTTAGGTGTTTTAAGGATTGGTATAAGTTTGAATCTATCACGACCCAGATTTCCCACCATCGGGAGTCGTGATGGTGCCTACTATTGGAGCTAGGCCAGCCAAGTATTAAAACATTTCTGATGACATTCGCAACAATATAAACAAAGTGAGACAATTAAATAAAAGCGGAGTCTTAACTTATATAAAAAACTGAATAGAGATTGCGGAAAGTTTAACATAATCCTCTACCCAAGATTGGTGTCACAATACTCACGAACTTCTAAGATTTACTAAACACAATCGTATGAAAGAAAAATTATAAACTGTTTCGGTACAAAAGATAACAAACTGAATAAAGAGAGAGAGACTCCGGGCCTGCGGACGTCAGCGAGGCTACCTCGGTGTCTCTGGACTGAAGTCAGCTCCCGATCAAATCCTACTACTGAGGTCCAAACGCTGCTCCGGGATATGTGCAAAAAGATGCACAGAGTGTAGCATCAGCACAACCGACCCCATGTGTTGGTAAGTTCCCGGCCTAACCCCGGCGAAGTTGTGACGAGGCTAGACAGGACCTACCAAAAACAACCTGTGCAGATATATGCAATAAAAGGAATATACAGAATTTAAACAGCTAAGAGGGGGGAGCATGCTATGGGGAGCT
Source organism: Nicotiana sylvestris (assembly GCF_000393655.2). Taxonomy (NCBI): domain Eukaryota; kingdom Viridiplantae; phylum Streptophyta; class Magnoliopsida; order Solanales; family Solanaceae; genus Nicotiana; species Nicotiana sylvestris. Next base: position 40,330,632 of record NC_091064.1, read on the forward strand.
AATAGTTTCAAATAGAAATCCTCAATAACAGAAAGAAGTAACAAAGCTAGAATGTCAACAAGAATAAAAAATCAACAATTTGCACGGAATCACCCTTCGTGCTTTTACTCTCGTTCTCACCAAAACAATACACGACATCACCCTTCGTGCTTTTACTCTCGTTCTCACCAAAACAATACATGGCATCACCCTTAGTGCTTTACGCTCTTCCTCACCCAAACAACAATCACAAGGCAAACAGGGTAAGGAAATTTATAACTTCGAAGTAAATTAAATAAGAACAAGTAATGAAAGAAACAACATAACTCGGATATCAACAAAGAATCAGAAAGGAACAAATGCACGGCATCACCCTTCGTTCTTTTACTCTCGTCCTCACCAAAGCAATCATATAAATAAAATATGCACGACATCACCCTTCGTGCTTTTACTCTCTTTCCTCACCATATAATCAATAAAATCGGCATGGAATGGTACATCGTGCGGCACAGCATCACCATTCGTGTTTTACACTCTTTCCTCACAATAGCAAACAATGCACGACATCACCCTTCGTGTTTTATCACTCTTCCTCACCCAAGCAACAATCACAAACAAGGGGCAAGGGAGTAGACAAATAATGATAGAAATCCCGGCAAGGGAATACAAATAAAGAGGTAACTCCCGGCAAGGGGGCACAATTAAGCAGTTAAAAACCCGGCAAGGGTACAATATCAATAATCTCAGCATCCCGGCAAGGGAGATAGTCAACAAAGCAACAAGCATCCCGACAAGGGAGCAATTCAATAATTCTTTCTCTTTCTTTCACCTTTACCTCTTATCTCACTTTACCACCTGAGCCAACGATCCAAAGGGATTCAATCATTTCATATACTTTCACGCTTTACGATATACTCTAGCCAATGCTCCAAGAATGTACAAATTATAATTCTTCCTCAAACTCTTTACATTATATGAAATTTATCAATTTAACAAGGAAGAGGTATCACAAAATCCGAATAAACACAAATAAGACTCACGGTCATGCCAGACTCCAGTGTATAGATACTCGTCACCATGCCTATACACCGTACTCAACAATTAGCAAATAGCAAACAACACCTTAATCCTATTCCCTCAAGTCAAAGTTAGAACAAACACTTACCTCGGTCCAAAGAATAGCAATCAACCCTGAAATACCGCCTTTCCTTTATAATCCGACTACAAAACAACGATATCTAGGCATAATTAATTCAATAATATCAATAAAGACTCGATAACAAAATCCCATAGCTTAGATATGAAGTTCCTAGCATTCTTCCAAAAATACCAAAATTCAACCCCGGGCCCACATGATCCAAACACGAGGCTCGGACCAAAATACGATTACCCATAACCCCACGAGTTCAAATATATAATTTAATTTAAGATCCGACCCCAAATTGAGGTTGAATCACTCAAAATTCCCAAAACCCTAACTCTACCCAAAACCCCTAATTTCTACTTTGATTTCATGATTTAGGTTTAGAGTTTCAGTAATTAATGAAGAAGAGTGAAGGAAATAGGTGGGAAATTACTTACCCAAAAGACTTTGATGAAGAAGTGCTCAAAATTTTGCTCAAGAGCTGTGGAGAAGAAGAACTCGTGTGAAATATGGACTAAACCTCGTCACTGTTCTATTTTGGGCATTTGAAATCGCTGGGCAAAAATTTCCTATGCGATCGCGAAGAAGGTAATGCGATCGCATAGGGTAAGGGGAAGCTGGTCATTGCGATCGCGGAAGGGCTGATGCGAACGCATAGAAGAAAAAAGTTGTGCATTCCAGGTTTGGACTTAATGAAACGCGAACGCGGAGTTAAGGTTGCATTCGCATTGAAGGACCTGGCTAAGCTATGCGATCGCATAAAATAACTGTGGGGCACCTGAAAGATTACTCTATGCGATCGCGGAAAGGCTTATGCGATCGCATAGCACTGGATAACAGAACACCAGAGCTGCTATTTTCTGCAACTTTTCTAAGGCCAAAACCAATCTGAAACACTCCCGAGCCCTCAGGGCTCCTAACCAAACACACACTAACTCAATAACATCCTACGAACTTAACCATGCGATTAAATCGCCCAAATAAAATCATAAACGAGGAATCAAACCTCAAAATCATCACTTTTTCATCAAACTTCATAAACTTTCAAACTTAGGAATTCAAGTCCGAATCACGTCAAATGACGTCCGATTTCAACCAAATTTCATTGAAAGCGCTTAAACCACATATAAGACCTGTACCGGGCGCCGGAACCAAAATACAGGCCCGATACCAATGCTTTCTAATTCATTTTCATTTCAAATTTCCAAATAAATTTCAGAAAAATAGTTTCTTTTAAAAATTCATTTCTCAGGCTCAGGACCTCGGATTTCGATTCCGGGCATATGCCCGAGCCCCATATTTTTCTACGGACCCTCCGGGACCGTCAAATCACGGGTCCGGGTTGGTTTACCCAAAATATTGACCAAAGTAAACTTTAACCATTTTAAAGCCACAAGTAATCAAATTTCATATAATTTAACACATAAGCTTTTCCGGCTACGCGCCCGGACTGCGCACGCATATCGAGGCAACTAAAGGTAAGGTTTTCAAGGCCTCGGAAGCATGGAAAAAGGGAGAAAATCGGTGATGACCTTTTGGGTCGTCACATTCTCCACCTCTAAAACAACCGTTCGTCCTCGAATGGACATAAGAAGGAAGTACCTGAGTCAGGGAAAAGGTGAGGATAGCGGTCCCGCATATCTGACTCGGACTCCCAGGTCAATGCCTTAGGGAGCTGACCTCTCCACTGAACACGAACCGAAGAAAAACTCTTCGACCTCAACTGGCGAACCTGCCGGTCTAGAATAGCTACCGGCTCCTCCTCATAAGATAATTCCTTGTCCAATTGGACAGTGCTGAAATCTAACATGTGGGATGGATCGCCGTGATATTTCCGAAGCATGGACACATGAAACACTGGATGTACGGCTGATAAGCTCGGTGGCAATGCAAGTCTATAAGCCACCTCTCCCACTCGGTCAAGAATCTCAAATGGACCAATGAACCTAGGGCTAAGCTTGCCCTTCTTCCCAAATCTCATCACGCCCTTCATAGGCGACACTCGGAGCAGTACTCGCTCACCAACCATGAATGCCACATCTCGAACCCTTCGATCTGCATAGCTCTTTTGCCTGGACTGAGCTGTACGAAGTCTATCCTGGATGATCTTGACCTTGTCCAAAGCATCCTGAACCAAATCTGTACCCAACAACCGAGCCTCTCCCGGCTCAAACCATCCAACCGGAGATCGACATCGCCTACCATACAAAGCCTCATAAGGAGCCATCTCGATACTCGACTGGTAGCTGTTATTGTAGGCAAACTCTGCTAAAGGCAAGAACTGATCCCACGAACCTACAAAGTCAATGACACAAGCTTAGAGCATATCCTCCAATATCTGAATAGTCCGCTCGGACTGCCCGTTCGTCTGAGGATGAAATGTTGTACTCAACTCAACCTGGGTGCCTAACTCTCACTGGACATCTTTCTAGAAACGCGAAGTAAACTGCGTACCTCGGTCCGAAATGATAGATACCGGCACACTATGAAGGCGAACAATCTCCCGGATATAGATCTCAGCTAACCTCTCGGATGAATAGGAAACTGGCACAGGAATGAAATGCGCTGACTTGGTCAGCCTATCAACAATGACCCAAACTGCGTCGAACTTCCTCCGAGTCTGCGGAAGCCCAACAACAGAGTCCATAGTGATCTGCTCCCACTTCCACTCGGGAAGCTCAATCCTCTTAAATAAACCACTAGGCCTATGATTCTCATACTTAAACTGTTGAGAATTCAAACACCGAGCCACATAGGCAACGATATCCTTCTTCATTCTATGCCACCAATAATGTTGTCGCAAGTCATGATACATCTTCGTGGCGCCCGGATGGATAGATTACCGGGAGCTATGGGCCTCCTCTAAAATCAACTCTCGAAGCCCATCCACATTAGGCACACAAACTCGACCCTGCAATCTCAAAACTCCATCAGTATCTAAGGTAACTTGCTTGGCACCTCCACGTTGTACCGTGTCCCTAAGGACACACAAATGGGGTTCGTCAAACTGCCGCTCACGGATATGCTCTAATAACAAAGAACGGGCGACCGTGCTAGCTAATACTCTACTAGGCTCAGAAATATCCAACCTCACTAACTGATTGGCCAAAGCTTGAACGTCCAAAGCAAGCGATCTCTCGCCGACTGGAATATAAGCAAGACTGCCCATACTGGCTGACTTCCTACTCAAGGCATCGGCTACCACATTGGTCTTTCCCGGGTGATATGGGATAGTGATGTCATAATCTTTCAACAACTCCAACCACATCCTCTTCCTCAAATTCAACTCCTTTTGCTTGAACAAATACTGAAGACTCTTATGATCCATGAACACCTCACACGCCACGCCATACAGATAGTGCCTCCAAATCTTCAATGCGTGAACAATGGCTGCCAACTTCAAATCATGCACTGGATAGTTCTTCTCATGAACCTTCAACTGCCTCGAAGCATAGGCAATGACCTTGCCATCCTGTATCAACACTACACCAAGTCCAATACGAGATGCATCACAATAGACTATATAAGGCCCTGAACCTGTGGGCAAAACCAATACCGGTGTCGTAGTCAGAGCTGTCTTAAGCTTCTGAAAGCTCGCCTCACACTCATCCGACCATCTGAACTGGGCTCCCTTATGGGTCAACCTGGTCATCGGGGCTGCAATAGATGAGAACCCCTCCACGAACCGATGATAGTAACCTGCTAACCCCAAGAAACTCCGAATCTCTGTGGCTGATACTGGTCTAGGCCAGTTCTTGACTGCCTCAATCTTCTTTCGATCAACCTGAATACCCTCTGCTGATACAACATGACCCAAAAATGCAACTGAGCTTAACCAGAACTCACACTTCGAGAACTTAGCATATAACTAACTATCCCTCAAGGTCTGAAGAACCACTCTAAGATGTTGCTCGTGCTCCTCCCGGCTGCAGGAATATATCAAAATATCATCAATGAAAACTACCACAAATGAGTCCAAATAAGGCCTGAACACTCGGTTCATCAAATCCATAAAGGCTGCTGGGGCATTGGTTAACTCAAATAACATAACCAAGAACTCATAATGCCCGTACCGAGTGCGGAATGCTGTCTTAGGGACATCGGATGCCCTAATCCTCAACTGATGGTAGCCAGATCTCAAGTCAATCTTTGAAAATACCTTGGCACCCTGAAGCTGATCGAACAAATCATCAATCCTCGGCAGTGGATACTTATTCTTAATTGTAACCTTGTTCAATTGCCGGTAATCAATGCACATTCTCATCGAGCCATCCTTTTTCCTTACAAACAGAATCAGCGCACCCCAAGGCGATACGCTAGGTCTAATGAAACCCTTCACAAGCAAGTCTTGCAACTGCTCTTTCAACTCTTTCAACTCTGGCGGGGCCATGCGATATGGCGGAATAGAAATGGGCTGAGTGCCCGGAGCCAGATCGATGCAAAAATCAATATCCCTATCGGGTGGCATCCCTGACAAGTCTGATGGGAAAACCTCAGGAAACTCACGAACCATGGGCACAGAATCAATAGAGGGAATCTCAGCACTGGAATCACGAACATAAGCCAAGTAGGCCAAACAACCCTTCTCGACCATACGCCGAGTCTTCACATACGAAATAACACTGCGGGTAGAATGACCAGAAGTCCCTCTCAACTCTAAACGGGGCAAATCTGGTAAGGCTAAAGTCACAGTCTTGGCATGACAATCCAATATCGCATGATACGGGGACAACCAATCCATCCCTAATATAACGTCGAAATCCACAATATCTAAGAGCAATAAATCAACACAGGTCTCCAGACCCCTAAACACCACAACACAGGAACGATGAACCCAATCAACCACTATAGAATCACCCACTGGTGTAGATACATATACAAGAATACTCAAGGCCTCACTAGGAATAACTAGGTAGGGTGTAAAATAGGACGACACATGTGAATACGTAGATCCAGGGTCAAATAGCACTGAAGCATCTCTATCACAGACCAAAATAGTACATGTAATAACAGCATTGGATGACTCAGCCTATGGCCTGGCTGGCAAAGCATAACATCGGGGTTGGGCCCCACCTCCCTGAATCACATCCCTAGGACGATTGGCTGCTGGCTGACCCCTACCTCTGGTGGTCTGAGCTCCACCTTTATGACCTCTACCTCCACCTCTATGTCCTCTACCCCCGCCTCTAGCTGTCTGGGCAGGCTGTGGAGCAACTGGTGCCTGAATCATAGGACGAGAACCCTGTTGCTGAGAACTACCCGAAGCTCGAGGGCAAAACCTGGCAATGTGACCCATATCACCACAAGTGTAACAAGTCCTCGGTTGCTGAGACTACTGACCTGTCGCCCTGATTGACCACCTCGGAAACTCTGAACCGGCGGTGCATTGATGGGATCTGGTGGTGCACTGAAGGAATGTTGATCCAAATAATACATCTGAGAACCACGACCACCTGAGATACCATGTGATACCTGTAGAGCTGACTGAAAGGGCCTAGGAGCATGGCCTCTACCATACAAATCTCTACCTCCAGACGAGGTACCACTGAATCTGCCTGAATGACGGGGCCTCTTATCCGACCCATGACCACCTCCCTGTGACAGAACCATCTCAACTTTGCAGGCCACATTGGCCGCCTCCTGAAATGTGATCTCGCTCCCAGCCTCCTTGGCCATCTGAAGACGAATCGGCAGAATAAGACCATCAATAAACCTTCTTACCCTCTCTCTCTCTCAGTGGGAAGTATAATGAGAGCATGATGAGCTAAATCGATGAACCTAGTCTCATACTGGGTAACAGTCATAGAACCCTGCTGGAGGCGCTCAAACTGCCTCCGATAGGCCTCTCTCTGAGTAACGGGGAGAAACTTCTCTAGAAATAACACTGTAAACTGCTCCTAAGTCAAAGATGGCGATCCGGCTGGTCTCGCTAAGCAAAAATCCCTCCACCAAGTCTTGGCGGATCTAGATAAGCGAAATGTAGCAAAATCAACCCCATTGGTCTCAACAATACCCATGTTTCTGAGAACCTCGTGGCAGATGTCTAGATAATCCTGCGGATCCTCAGTAGATGGACCGGCAAAAGTAGAAGTGAAGAGCTTGGTGAACCTATCCAGTCTCCACAAAGCATCGGCGGACATAGCCGCTCCATTGCCGATCTGATCTATGGCACCCGGCTGAACTACCCCGCTGAACTGCTGGAGTCTGAATCTGGAGAGCTACCTGCTCCGGAGTGCGTGTAGAAGGAGTCTGAGCCCCTCCTCCAGCCTGAGAAGTGGCTGGTGTTATAGGAAGCAAACCTGTTTGGGTGCCTCTCTACATAAGGCCCACCAATCGGACAAGGGTGTCCTGAAGAGCTGGGGTGGCAATGAAACCCTCTGGGACCTGAGCTGGGCCCACCGGAGCTGCTGGAGCTGGAACCTCCTCATCATAATCAACATGAGGCTCCACCTCTGGAACTGCTGCTCGGGGATGAGCTCTACCCCGGCCTCGGCCTCTGCCCCTAATAGGAGCTGTTGCTGGGGGCTCGGGCTGCTGCGCGGTCGATGAGGAATAGTGTGTCCTCCCAATCTGCGAAAGAACGGAGTAGAAATTCAATCAGTATTGGGGAAACAGAACCTCACGACAAGAAAGAACAGATGCGAAGTTTTCCTAACTCAGTAGCCTCTGCGGGATAAATACAGACGTCTCTGTACCAATCCCTCAGACTCTACCAAGCTTGTCCGTGAGTTGTGAGACCTAAGTAACGTAGTGCTCTAATACCAACTTGTCACGACCCAAATTTCCCACCATCGGGAGTCGTGATGGCGCCTACTATTGGAGCTAGGCCAGCCAAGTATTAAAACATTTCTGATGACATTCACAACAATATAAACAAAGCGAGACAATTAAATAAAAGCGAAGTCTTAACTTATAAAAAAACTGAATAGAGATTGCGGAAAGTTTAACATAATTCTCTACCCAAGTTTGGTGTCACAATACTCACGAACTTCTAAGATTTACTAAACACAATCGTCTGAAAGAAAATTTATAAACTGTTTGTTTCGGTACAAAAAATAACAAACTGAATAAAAAGAGAGAGACTCCGGGCCTGCAGACGTCAGCAAGGCTACCTCGGTGTCTCTGGACTGAAGTCAGCTCCCGATCAAATCCTACTACTGAGGTCCAAAAGCTGCTCTGGTATCTGTGCAAAAAGATGCACAGAGTGTAGCATCAGCACAACTGACCCCATGTGCTGGTAAGTGCCTAGTCTAACCCCAGCGCAGTAGTGACGAGGCTAGACAGGACCTACCTAAAACAACCTGTGCAGATATATGCAATAAAAGGAATATACAAAATTTAAATAGCTAAGAAGGGGGAGAGCATTCTATGGGGAGCTAACAGTTTCAAATAGAAATCCTCAATAACAGAAAGAAGTAACAAAGCCAGAATGTCAACAAGAATCAAATATCAACAATTTGCACGGCATCACCCTTCGTGATTTTACTCTCGTTCTCACCAAAACAATACACGGCATCACCCTTCGTGCTTTTACTCTCGTTCTCACCAAAACAATACACGGCATCACACTTCGTGCTTTACGCTCTTCCTCACCCAAACAACAATCACAAGGCAAACATGGTAAGGAAATCTATAACCTCGAAGTAAATCAAACAAGAACAAGTAATGAAAGAAACAACATAACTCGGATATCTACAAAGAATCAGAAAGCAACAAATGCACGGCATCACCCTTCGTGCTTTTACTCTCGTCCTCACCAAAGCAATCATATAAATAAAATATGCACGGCATCACACTTCGTGCTTTTACTCTCTTTCCTCACCATATAATCAATAAAATCGGCACGGAATAGTACATCGTGTGGCACGGTATCACCCTTCGTGCTTTACACTCTTTCCTCACAATAGCAAACAATGCACGGCATCACCCTTCATGCTTTATCACTCTTCCTCACCCAAGCAACAATCACAAACAAGGGGCAAGGGAGTAGACAAATAATGATAGAAATCCCGGTAAGGGAATACAAATAAACAGCTAACTCCCGGCAATGGGGCACAATTAAGCAGTTAAAAACCCGGCAAGGGTACAATATCAACAATCTCAGCATCCCGGTAAGGGAGATAGTCAACAAAGCAACAAGTATCCCGGCAAGGGAGCAATTCAATAATTCTTTCTCTTTCTTTCACCTTTACCTCTTATCTCACTTTACTACCTGAGCCAACGCTCCAAATGGGTTCAATAATTTCATATACTTTCACGCTTTACGATATACTCGAGCCAATGCTCCAAGAATGTACAAATTATAATTCTTCCTCAAACTCTTCACATTATATGAAATTTATCAATTTAACAAGGAAGAGGTATCACAAAATCCGAATAAACACAAATAATACTCACGGTCATGCTAGACTCCAGTGTATAGATACTCGTCACCATGCCTATACACCGTATTCAACAATTAGCAAATAGCAAACAACACCCTAATCCTATTCCCTCAAGCCAAAGTTAGAACAAACACTTACCTCGGTCCAAAGAATAGCAATCAACCCTGAAATACCGCCTTTCCTTTATAATCCGACTCCGAAACAACGATATATAGGCATAATTAATTCAATAATATCAATAAAGATTCGATAACAAAATCCCATAGCTTAGATATGAAGTTCCTAGCATTCTTCCAAAAATACCAAAATTCGACCCTGGGCCCACATAATCCAAACACGAGGCTCGGACCAAAACCTGATTACCCATAACCCCACGAGTTCAAATATATAATTTATTTTAAGATCTGACCCCAAATTGACGTTGAATCACTCAAAATTCCCAAAAACCTAACTCTACCCAAAACCCTTAATTTCTACTTTGATTTCATGATTTAGGTTGAGAATTTCAGTAATTAATGAAGAAGAGTGAAGGAAATAGGTGGGAAATTACTTACCCAAAAGACTTTGATGAAGAAGTGCTCAAAATTTCGCTCAAGAGCTATGGAGAAGAAGAACTCGTGTGAAATATGGACTAAACCTCGTCACTGTTCTGTTTTGGGCATTTGAAATCGCTGGGCAAAAATGCCCTATGCGATCGCGAAGAAGGTAATGCGATCGCATAGGGTAAGGGGAAGCTGGTCATTGCTATCGTGGAAGGGCTAATGCGAACGCATAGAAGAAAAAGGTTGTGCATTCCAGGTTTGGACTTAATGAAACGCGAACACGGAGTTAAGGTTGCGTTCGCATTAAAGGACCTGGCTAAGCTATGCGATCGCGGATGAATCTATGCGATCGCATAGAATAAATGTGGGGCACTTGAATGATTACTCTATGCGATCGCGGAAAGGCCTATGCGATCGCATAGCACTGGATAACAGAACACCAGAGTTGCTATTTTCTGCAACTTTTCTAAGGCCAAAACCACTCCGAAACACTTCTGAAACACTCCCGAGCCCTCGAGGCTCCTAACCAAACACACACACTAACTCAATAACATCTTACGAACTTAACCATGTGATTAAATCGCCAAAATAACATCACAAATGAGGAATCAAACCTCAAAATCATCACTTTTTCATCAAACTTCATAAATTTCAAACTTAGGAATTCAAGTCCGAATCACGTCAAACGACGTCCGATTTCAACCAAATTTCACAGAAAGCGCTTAAACCACATATAAGACCTGTACCGGGCGCCGGAACTAAAATACGGGCCCGATTCCAATTCTTTCTAATTCATTTTCATTTCAAATTTCCAAATAAATTTCAGAAAAACAATTTCTTTTAAAAATTCATTTCTCGGGCTTGAGACCTCGGATTTCCATTCCGGGCATACGCCCGAGCCCCATATTTTTCTACGGACCCTCCGGGACCGTCAAATCACGGGTTCGGGTCCGTTTACCCAAAATGTTGACCAAAATCAACTTTAACCATTTTAAAGCCACAAGTAATCAAATTTCACATAATTTAACACATAAGCTTTTCCGGCTATGCGCCCGAACTGTGCACGCAAATCGAGGCAACTAAAGGTGAGGTTTTCAAGGCCTCGGAAGCATGGAAAAAGGGAGAAAATCGGTGATGACCCTTCGGGTCGTCACAAAATCGTGGTATAGGACTTGTTTGTGCTTTTGGTTGATGTCCCGGGAGCCTCGGGGTGATTTCGGGTTGTTAAGGGGAAGTTGGAATTTGGAGTTGCAGCTGAAGTTCTTTGGGTTGATGTCATAACCGCATCTGCATTGAGAGGCCGCAGATGCGACTCCCGTAGATGGGGAAGTTAAGCCGCAGAAGCGTCCAGATAAGGAAAGGCAAGGAGCTGCAGGTGCGGATGAGTTCACGTACTTGCGTGACCATAGATGCGGTGAGCAGGTCGCAGGTGCGGACTTGGGGGAATTAATAAGTTGTCATAGATGCGACTTTTGTTCTGCAAAAGCGGGACCGTAGGTGTAGTCCCATGACCGCAGAAGCGGTTTTGCTAGGCAGAACATATAAATAGTTGTCTTCGTGAATTTGAGTTATTCTTTCACCATTTTCATCCGGGAATTGAGCTTTTGGGGAGGTTTTTGAGAGGGAATTCAAGGGAGCTTCGAGGAGGTAAGATTCTTGGAACCTAAACTCGTTATTAGTGTGATTTTTATCATTCTAAACATAAAAATTTAAGGAAAATCAGTGGTAAATTGAGGGTTAGGGCTTGATTAATTGGAGGGTTTTGAGTAACGATTTGAGGGGCCATTTGAGGTTCGATTTTGGTACTTTTGGTATGACTGAGCTCGTGAGAGTGTGAGGATTCTGAAAATATAAATTTTACCCGATTCCGAGACATGGGCCCGAGGGGCATTTTGGTCATTTTACCTAATTTTGCGTATTAGCTTAGAATTTATTTGTAGAATCAGTTACTCGAAGTGTTGTTTATATTATGCAATTGAATTAAATAGATTTGGGTCATTTGTAGTCGAGTACTCGTGGCAAAGACATGGTTTCGGGTTGACTTTGAGCCGGTTCGAGGTAAGTGGCTTGCCTAACCTTGTGTGGGGGCATTCCCCTTAGGATTTGGTATTATTGATAATTGAAATGCCTTGTACGTGAGGTGATAAGTGCGTACTTGTGCTAATTATTGAAAATCCGGTTTACATTAAGTAATTACTAGTATGTTTCTTATCATGTTTATACTACTTGCAATTTAAGCCTGTTATAGTTTAGGAAAGCATGTCTAATTGACTTAATTTCCTTACTTTCTCAAACCGCCTTATTTGGATTACATGCAACATGTTAGGTTAGAAATACCTATTTTACTTTGGTATAGAACTTGAATTGAACTGTGTACTCTTCTTATTGTTGTTGTGTATTTACTTTGGGACTACGGGACGATATTCCGGGAGATCCCCCTGTATGTTTACTTTGGGACTACAGAACAGTATTCCGGGAGATCCCCCTGCACATTTACATTGGAACTACGGGGCTGCACCGGTAGATTACCCCCTGTACTGAGTATTTACATTTGGGACTACGGATCGGTATTGCGGGAGATCCCGTCGCATTATGAGTTGGACTACAGGACGGTATCCCGGGAGATCCACCGAATATTTACATTTGGAACTACAAGACGGTAACCTGGGAGATCCCCGATTGTTATCCTTGTGCTGAGCTATATTTCTTTCTGTGTTTACTTTGCCTCTGTGGTAGTTGTTGTTGTCCCTTATATCCTGTGTTACTTTTACTGTTGTACTTATTTATACTGTTTTGTTCTACACTGTTGAACCTTATATTTTATTTTACCTCAGTAGGGCCCTAACCTTCCTCGTCACTACCCGACCAAGGTTAGGCTTGGCACTTACTGAGTACCGTTATTGTGTACTCATGCCCTTTCGGCGCATGTTTTTCATGTGCAGATCCAGGTACTTCCACTTAGACTTATCACGCTTGAGACGAAGCGCTTGTAGAGACTCCGAGGTATATCTGTCGTGTCCGCAGACCGAAGAGTCCCTTTCTGCTCTCCCTTTTTGTATTAGCCCTTCTGTACTTTCATTTCTTTGTTAGATATTCTGGAGTTAGATGCTTGTAGACATTCAAAGACTTGTGATCATGAGATTCCGGGTTTTGGGAAAAGTTATTAGTTTAGAGAGTTGTTATTGTGTATGTCGAGCGGCATTTTAAACACTATTTTATTTCACTATTTCGGTTTTTAAATTATTTCTTCCACAATTATTATTTATATTTCGCATTATTGGGCTTACCTAGTCATAGAGACTGGGTGCCGTCATGATGGTTCACGGAGGGTGAACCAGGGTCGTGACAGTGTCTTACATGTCCTGTCATTTTTGTAAAGGTTGTTGTATTCCCTTGAATTTTATGTGGTTACTTTGTTGTTGTATACTCATACCCTTGATGGTAGAAATTTTAGTAAATTTAGTTATTGAATTGTTTCTGTTGATTTAAATTATTGTACGGGGGATCGGGTTACACACTACAATAAGTGAAATAAGGGAGATGGGGAAAAAGAGAGGATATTTGTATTGTAATATTTTTTACGGTAGGATCAGGTTGCATGCCGCAACAGATGGAATAAGGGTGAATTGTTATGGCGGAATAAGAGTGAATTATTAGATTGATATTGTACAGTGGAATCGGTTTGCATGCCACAATATATTTCATTTATTATTATTATTGTTTATTACTGAAACACCCATATAGACTGTGCAGTTCGTATGAGGTTTCTACTCAAATGGTTAAGATTATTTGGTCTCTTCTCATGCCTTTGATTGAATTGTCATAACATGTGATATATCGTTGTTAGGCTATTATTACTTGCTCTATTAGATGTTGTTAGCACTTATTGTACCTTTTACTCGTTATTTGGCTCTTATATGCCTTAGTTGAAGTTATTTTCTTCCTTATTGTCTTGTTACCTCTTAATTGTTGAGTTCTTCTATGACTCTGTGTGTATCTGCTACATGTCCAAATTGTTGTGATTGCACACTTAGTTATCACTGCCTTACATGTCCTATCATTTTTGTCAAGGTTGTTGTATTCTTTTGATTTTTACGTGGTACCTTTGTTACTGTGTACTCATACGCTTAATGGTAGAAATTCTTATAAATTGAGTTATTGAATTGTTATTGTTGATTTAAATTATTGTAAGGGGATCGGATTGCACGCCGCAATAGGTGAAATAAGGGAGATGGTGAAATAAGTGAGGATACTTGTATTGTGATATTGTTGTACAGTGGGATCGGGTTGCACATCGCTACAGGTTAAATAAAGGTGAATTATAATATTGATATTGTATAGTGGGATTGGGTTGAGCTCCGCAACATATTTTATTTATTATTATTGTCACGGCCTAAAATTCCCACCGTCAGGACCGTGATGGCGCCTAATATTTCACTTGCTAGGCAAGCCAATGTCAGAACAACTTATCCTTTTTAACAGTTTAAAAATTTAACTAATGAAGAAGAACTGATTAACTGATATATTCCAAAATATAAATGCGGAAGCTAAAACTGTAAAACATTTGTTACAAATCCTTGAATCCGGTGTCACAAGTGCACGAGCTACCAGAATAGCACATACAAGAGTCTGAAATAACATAAAGCTGTCTGAAAAGAAGTTACATATATAAATAAAAACAAGAAGGGGACTCCAGGAGGTGCGAGCGCTAAGAAGTTGTACCTCAAGTCTCCGCAGGCTGACCGATCCAAGCTCTCTAATAACCGCAGTTGGGACCAACTCCAGAATCTGCACAAGATGTGTAGAGTGTAGTATGAGTACAACCAACCTCATGTACTCTGTAAGTACCGAGCCTAACCTCAACGAAATAGTGACGAGGCTAAGGCGGGTCACCTACGCTACAACATGTACGCAGTAAATAATAATGATAAAAAATGGAAATACAGAACAAGATTTAACATTCAACTATAAACAATAACTACAGCCTCAAGAAATGAACCAGTATCGTCCAAAATTACTAATCCTTAGCATTTCAAATGAGAATACTGAAAACCAAACACAACTCAGGAAATGGAAACACATAGGTTGTTGCGGCGCGCAACCCGACTCACCGTTCAACACAAAATCCTCCCTTATTTCACCGTAATAATATCAACAACAGAGATAATATATATAAATATATTGTGGCGCGCAACCCGATCTCATCATATATCGATAATAGTATCATAGTTCAGCCTTATTTCACCATATCAATCTACCTTTATTACATATGTTGCAGCCTGCAACCCGATCCCACCGCATAGTAAATATTCACCTTTATTCTACCATATCAATCCACCCTTATTACACATGTTGCAGCGTGCAGTCCGATCCTACCATATCAGTACCAAATACTCAATGCACGATCAAATCAAAAGTTCAAACCACAAAACTTTTACGATCAATAAATACTAGACTGAACCAAAGGAAACCTTGTACAATATAGAAATCTACACAAGTGATACTACATAGCGAGACCAATCCAGTAATTGACAATTAGAAGGTGCAAGTAAGTCAATTTAAGCAACTAGCAGGGAGTCATGAAAATATGGAAGAGCTAACATCATTAACAGGAGAAGATTTTGAATAACAAGTAGCTATCAAACATGGAAACCATTTATAGCATACAACAGTTAAAACAAGGAAGGAAATAATTAAGGGAAATAGGAAAATTAGGGAAAACAGATAATTCGGCGACGTATAAGCACTCGTCACCTCGCATATATGCCGCTCACATGAAATTCACATAGCACATAGTCGGAGGGTTCCTAATTCCCTCAAGTCAAAGTTAAACACAATACTTACCTCGCTCCAAAGACCACTCAAAGCTCAATCACATCCTTGCTTTCAAACAAGCCTCCCAACCAACAATATCTAGCAAATTACCAACCAAACGATTCAAAATAAGCCATAGAAATTACCCACTATTGCAAAAGATTCAATTTAGGTCTTTATTGAAAAAGTCAACTCCCGGGCCCGCTTGGTCCAAACCCAAAATTCGGACCAAAACCCGATTACCCATTCACCCCCGAGCCTGGTTATGTAATTTATTTTGAAAACCGACCCCAATTTGAGGTCTAAATTCCAATTTCTCAAAAATTCCTAATTCTACCCAAACCCCCAAATTTTCACCATGAAACACTAGATTTTAGGTTTAAAACTTGTGAAATGTAATGAAAGATTGAAAAAAAAGGGTTAGGATTACTTATCAATGATTTGGGGAAGAAATGTTCTTGAAAAAATTGCCCCTAGGATTTTCTTGTTTTGAAAATTTGTAGAATGAGTGAAAATCTTGTTTTTCTAACTATTTTATCAGTTGCATGTATCACAGTTGCGATCTAGGGTTCACAAATGCGAACCCCACAAATGCAAACAAATCTTCACAAATGCGAAGAATGACTATGTCTGCTGCCTTTGCGAGCCAGCCCACTGCTCGCAAATGCGAGGCTCGCATTTGCGAGCCAGACCTCACAAATACAAAGTCTGCAGATGAGTTGCAGCTGCTATTATGTTTTCTAAGTTCAAAACAGTACGTAGTCTATCCAAAACTCACTAGAGCCCTCAGGGCTCCAAACAAATATGCACACAAGTCCTAAATCATCATACGAACTTGCTCGCGTGATTAAATCGCCAAAATAACTCCTAGAACTACGAAGTGAACACCAAATCAAATGAAATTTTGAAGATAACTTTAGAACTTCTATTTACACAACCGAACGTCCGAATCACGCCAAACCAACTATGTTTCTCACCAAATTTCATAGAGAAGTCATAAACATAACAATGGACTTGTACCGGGCTCCGAAACTAAATACGGACCCGGTATCGACAAGACCAAACATCAGTCAATTCTTAAAAATGATTAAACTTTCAAACTTTCAATTTTCAAAAAATCATAACTTGAGCTAGGGACCTCCGAATTCGATTCCGAGCATACGTCTAGGTCCCATATTTCGATACGGACGTATCGGGACTGTCAAAATATGGATCCGGGTCTATTTACTCAAAATGTTGATCGAAGACAACTCAAATTAATTTTAAGGCAAAAATTCATATTTTTATCAGTTTTTAACATATAAGCCTCCCGGAAAACACCCGGACTATGCAACCAAGTCGAGAAAGCTATAATGAGATATTTAAAGCTTCGAAACACATAATTAAATTTTAAAACTTGAGATGACTTATCGAGTCATCGTAATTATGATATTACTCTGATTATATGGTGGGATCGGATTGCAGCCGCGACATACATTCATTTGTTATTATTGATATTTACATGGTGGAATAAGGTGGATAATGTGGGTCAGTGGGATCGGGTTGCGCGCCGCAACAGTTTATGTGTTTCGTATTCCTTGTTGTATTTTGTTGGCTTCGATTCTTTCGTACGAGACTTTGAGGATTGGTATTTATTATTTCTTTTACTGGTGTTCGAAGATTGAGTTATTAGTTTACTGAGTTGCCATCATTCCTTGTTTTCCCTTCCTATTATTATTATTTTGGTGTATTGATTTTCAAGATGAATTTACTACGCTAAATCATTAACTCATACTCTATTGAGTTGTGATAATATAACGGTTGAAATAAAAGAATTAATAACATGCTTAACTTATGTGACTTTTAAGTTAAAACTTGTCGTTTTATCCGGTACTTTACTATTTTAATAGTTGTAATATTTTAGTTTAATTGGGTGCTCAACTTAATTACCTTACTCTTATGATGTTTTAACTTCACTTAAAAATAAATTGTTATTATATTAAGTTAATAAATTCTATATTAAAATTCAGTAGCTTATCTAATGCTGTATTTTATTTGAAAATATTATTTTCTTCACCCAAATAATTTCTAAAATAAACTTATTTTCTCAATGATTTCCTGCTTGGTTCAAAAATTGTAATTTTACTTTACGATTTATAAATACACTCTCTTGAACATCCCAATTAGCATTGGATACAGATATTATGTACAGAGTGGCACGTGAATTTTGCCATGCGAAGTGAGATGGGAAAATGTGGGCACAAGGTGCCATGTGTGTTAAAGGTTTGAAAGTTGTGATTTATGATATGAGATTATAAGAAGTAGGATTGTTGAAATTGTGTACTAAAAATGATTTGATTGGTTGAGTTGACATCGTTTTCCCTACTTGAGCACATTTACACTACATCCGTACCCCGACTATGTTATTGTTTAAATTCTTGGTTTTTTCGTGTTGCCATTCGTGTTCCCCTTATCCTTACTACTGGTTGTAATCTGATTTCTTTTTGCTATTGGCATTACATTGATATTCCTTCATTGTCCTGCACAGGTTTATATGTTCGATAGATGTCTTGACCTGGCCTCGTTGCTACTCTACCGAGGTTATACTTGATACTTACTCGGTACCACCATGGTGTACTCATGCTATGTTTCTGCATATTTATGTGTAGAACTAGGTACTTCGAATCGAATTGGTTTTTAGACTTATGCTTGGTGCGACTGGAGACTTCAAGGTACACCTATTGGGAGTTTGGAGGCTCCAAAGTCACTTTCTATTGTATTTATTTTCATTGTCTCCTTTTATTCCGGAACAGTGATTTACTCAATATGTATAATTATTATGACTTGTACTACCGGTTTTGGGGTTATTGTATCATGTTGAGACTATTGGTTTACTTAGAAATTACTGGTCAGTGTTCAATACTATTCAGTAGAATCTGTTATCATTTCGGTATGTGTTAGGCTTACCTAGTCTTAGAGACTAGGTGCTATCTTGGCTCCTTTGGAGGGATTTTGGGTCGTGACATATTTGTTATTGAGAATTGAATTTATAATGCATGAAGTAAAAAAATATATTAAAGATTATAATCAATATAAAATATAGTATCCAAAGAAATGATATTGGGTATATGGTAGTACTTATTGTTTACATGATGATTCAAGCATATCAATTTGCATTGTTCACTAAAATTTAAAAATCTACTTCATAAATCTTATATAAAAGAAGAGAGTTATTTATAATAGAGACTATTTCAAAGAAGAATAGAAAAGAATAAAAATTAATAAAAAAAATAAGAAAAATAAAATAGTGGATGGTAGAAACAAAAAAGAAAAATTAAAAAATTAAATTAATGAGAGTTAATTTGAAAAATATAAATTTTGGTGAAGATATTTTTGTCTTGAAACAATATATTTCCGCTTCTGCTTTTTCGAAGAAGCTAGAATTTGTAGCTTCTTCGCAAAAGTAGAAAAATTACTTTTTGTTGGTGTTCAAAAAGTGCTTCTTTGTCTTGGCCAAATACCTTAATTGTTTTTAAAAAAAAGTACTTTTGGCTTGGTAGAAGCTTGACCAAACAGACTCTAAATTGATGGAGGCGGTCACCTGTGCGAGAATGCTGACCTTATTTATGCGACATATCTTTTAATAATATAAAAAATATACAATAAGAATTTATAACACGAATGCACAATAAATATTCATAATAAGATTATACACAAACATTCAACTAATAAGTATATGCAAAATTAATATTTTGTTTGAAATTAAAAAATGATAAACATTGGTGAACATTTGGGAAAATAAAACAATAAACTGATGACAACATATATTTTCCTATTAAGGATTGTGCTGCATAAAAATCATTAAAGAAGGAAGCGTTCTCTATCCCTATATTATTCATTCATAGAAGTCTGAACTAGAGATTTTTGATTAAAGATAGAAAAATGCTACTCATCTCGTCATTATATTTAATGGTACTGTCTCTGTCTTTTTTTTCCTCAAATCAATGATGTTTCTCTTTTATAATACACGTGTGGTAGTCGAAGTCAGTGACACAGAGATTTCGTTTGTATAACAAAAATAATTGCGATTTGGTAGAGATCTTCTGTACTTAATTAATTGAATATTGTGTGGCTTCAGTATCTAACTGAGTCACAATACACAAGCACTGATATCATTCTGACAGTGATTACGCTAAATTATTGAAATTGATTAGCTTAAACAATGGAGCACCTATTTTCGACTTTGTTAGACTGTTATGAATAATTTGTACATTGGATGCTACATTGAATGTTACACTGGATGCCCATATTTTGAATAATTTAAAGATTAAATCTCCTATTTTATGTCCATTATTTTTACTTTTTATGTCTATAAAAGGTCATGTAATTGCAATGGAAAGATACACCAAAGTGAAAGAAGAAAACACTTCTCCCTTCTTTCTATCTTTTCTTATTTACATTTTACTGCATTGCTTTTGTTTTATAACACGTTATCAGCACGAAGCTCTAATTTTATTCTTAACTCCCGCTAAGTTGAGCCATATTTTATTAAGGTATGTATCATTATAATCATTTTATTTATGGCAGTACATATCATATGCTCACTGTTTGCAGATTACTTGTGCGCTTGGGCATCTTAAATAGTTTAAGTACATTGCAGTGATAAATTAACTATTTCCTTCCGTGATCAACTATTAGAGGACCTCAAAGTCATCAAACTAGCTATGCACTAATGTCATACTTATAATATTCATGGACTCCCTGGATCAAAACATATCTTTAAGGCATTTTGAAGAACGGTGAGAAATGAATTGACAAGCAATAATTTTATAGTTTAATTACTTTATATTTATTGGAACATATAAATAATGTTAGTCACGTTCAATTCTATTAACACATATATATCAATAATATAAAGTGAAATGAAACAAGTATGTAATTTCTACTTTATGGCAAGAATAAAATGAAATAGTAGATTGTTAACATGATATAGCTCTATTTTCATTTCTTTTACCTTAATCGTTTTGTTTTCATTAATTGTTTATTATTATAATTATTTCTCTAACTTATTCATCTTTTATGATAGTTTTCACTATGTCAAATTTATCAAAACTTGAATTTGTGGCACTTGACATCACCGGGAGGAACTATTTATCATGGGTTCTTGATGCTGAAATTCACCTTGACGCTAAAGGTCTTGGAAATACTATTATACAAGGAAATGAAGCATCAAATCAGGATAAAGCGAAGGCCATGATTTTCCTTCGTCATCATCTACATGAAGGGTTAAAAACTGAATATTTAACCGTAAAAGATCCACTTGAATTATGGATTAATTTGAAGGATCGATATGACCACCTAAAACTTACGGTATTACCGAAAGCTCGGTATGAGTGGATACATTTAAGGTTGCAAGACTTTAAAACCGTAAGTGAGTATAATTCTGCTATCTTTAAAGTAAGTTCTCTATTAAAATTATGTGGAGACACTATCACAGATGAGGACTTATTGGAAAAAATATTTTCTACTTTTCACGCTTCAAATGTGGTGCTACAACAACAATACCGTGAAAAAGGTTTTAAGAAATATTCTGAGTTAATCACATGCCTACTTGTGGCTGAGCAGAATAATACTCTATTAATGAAAAATCATGAAGCCCGTCCCACTGGGTCAGCTCCATTTCCGGAAGTGAATGTTGTAGCAACATATGATAAGTTTGAAAGAAAACAAAATAATTACCGTGGTCGTGGACATGGTCGTAAACGTGGATGTGGCAGGGGGCGAAACAATTATCGTCATTATGGTGAAAATAAATTGGAGAACAATAAGGGTTCTCAAATTAATCATTCAAAAAGTAAAACTAGTATGTGTCACCGATGTGGTATGAGAGGTCATTGGGCACGCATTTGTCGTACGCTAGAATATTTTGTCAAACTTTATCAAGCCTCCCTCAAGAAAAAAGAAAATAGTGTGGAGGCACACTTGGCCTTTCAAAATAATGATGATGAAGCAGATCCCTCAAACAAATATAATTCTAAGGCACATCTTGCATATAAAGATGATGATTTTGAAGGCCTAACAAATATTACTCATTTAGAAGCTAGAGACTTTTTTGAGAATATTGATTGAAGAACTAATTATCTTACTGGGGAATGAAGCTATAAAAGTTGTTATTTTTATGTTTGCAACCAGTTTATTTTTCTTGAGTGTATTTTCCTAATGCATCACGTATTGCTAGTTTCTACATTCCTAATGTATTTCTTAATGTTTTTTTTTTCTGCTTGTCTTTCATATTTCTTATGATGTATTATTTTTCTTCTTTTTTTATGAAGAATATGAAAATTCCCCAGTCTTCAATTGGACTCAAGATTAATAAAGATGATATATGTCTTCTGGATAGTGCTACAACACACACTATTTTAAAAGATAAGAGCTATTTCTCTTATTTGGTAATGAAAGAAGCGAATGTTAATACAATATCCGATAGTACAAGATTAATTGAAGGTTCTGGAAGAGCCAATTTATTACTACCAGGATGAACAAATTTGGCTATTGATGAAGCACTATATTGTAGTAAATCTCAAAGAAACTTATTAAGTTTCAAAGATATTCGCCAAAATGACTATCATATTGAGACTACAAATGATGAAAAGATTGAATATCTTTATATTACTACAATAATGTCCGGTAAGAAATATGTGCTTGAAATGTTACCTGCTCTTTCCTCCGGCTTATACTACACAAGTATTAGCAGGATTGAAACACATGCCGTAGTAAACGAGAAGTTTACTAATCAAGATAATTTTATTATTTGGCATGACCGGTTGGGCCATCCTGGTTCTAATATGATGCGTAAAATAATTGAGAATTCACATGGACATGCAATGAAGAATCAGAAAATTCTTCAATTTAAGGAATTCTCTTGTGCTGCATGTTCTCAAGGAAAATTAATTATTAGACCATCAACTATTAAAGTTAGGATGGAATCCCCTGCATTTCTGGAACGTATACAGGGTGATATATGTGGGCCCATTCACCCTCCATGTGGACCATTCAAATATTATATGGTTTTGGTAGATGCATCTACAAGATGGTCACATGTGTGCTTACTATCAACTCGCAATATGGCATTTGCGAGATTGTTGGCTCAAATAATAAAGCTAAGAGCACAATTTCCAGATTATGCAATTAAGACAATTCGTCTTGATAATGCTGGTGAGTTTACATCCCAAGCCTTTAATGATTATTGTATTTCAACTGGGATAACAATTGAGCATCCGGTTGCTCATGTTCATACACAAAATGGTCTAGCAGAATCATTGATCAAACGCCTCCAATTAATTGCTAGACCAATGCTTATGTGAACAAAACTTCCCATTTCAGTATAGGGTCATGCTATTTTGCACGCAGCAGCACTTTGTGGATAAGACCCACAAGTTATCATAAAGTCTCCCCATTGCAATTGGCTTTTGGTCAGGAGCCAAATATTTCCCATCTTAGGATCTTTGGTTGTGCGATATATGTTCAAACGGCTCCACCACAACGCACAAAGATGGGTCCTCAAAGAAGGTTGGGGATATATGTTGGATATGAATCTCCTTCTATTATAAAATATCTAGAGCTGATGACTGGAGATTTATTTACGGCAACATTTTCTGATTACCATTTTGATGAATCAGTATATCCAACATTAGGAGGAGACAATAAGCAGCTGAAAGAGAAGATAGATTGGAATGCATTATCACTGTCTCATTTAGATCCTCGAACAAATCAATGTGAACAAGAGGTTCAAAAGATTATTCATTTACAAAATATTGAAAATCAATTGTCAGATGCATTCACTGACCTACCAAGGGTGACTAAGTCACATATTCCAGATGCTAATGCTCCAATTCAAGTTGATATACCGGCAGGACAATTAATTAAAGCAAATGAGTCTAAGCCATGCTTGAAACGTGGTAGACCAATCGGTTCTAAAGATAAAAATCCTCGAAGAAGAAAAGGAGCAAGTGATCAAAGTAAACATAACACAGAGGTAGTGGCTCAAGAAGAGCCCCAAGACGTAACAAATGATAAGACCTTAGGGGAGGTCCAGGTACCTGAAAATAATGAGAATGAAGAGATATCAATAAGCTACGTCTCAACCGGGAAAAGATGGAACCGAAATAATATTGTTATCGATAACATTTTTGCTTATAATGTTGCTGTTGAAATAATGCAACAAGATGAGGATCTTGAACCAAAATCTGTCAATGAATGTAGACAGAGAAATGATTGGCCAAAATGGAAAGACGCTATCCAGGCAGAGTTAACTTCACTTGGAAAACGTGAAGTCTTCGGACCCATAGTTCGAACACCTGAAGGCATAAAGCCAGTAGGGTATAAATGGGTTTTTGTGCGAAAACGAAATGATAAAAATGAAGTCGTTAGATATAAAGCACGACTTGTGGCACAAGGGTTTTCCCAAAGGCCTGGAATTGATTATATGGAGACATATTCTCCTGTAGTGGATGCTATCACCTTCAGGTATCTCATAAATATGGCAGTGCAAGAAAAACTTGATATGCATCTAATGGATGTTGTTACAGCCTATTTGTATGGATCATTAGACAACGAAATTTTTATGAAAGTACCTGAGGGATTTAAAGTGCCAGAAGCATATAAAAGTTTTCGAGAAACTTGTTCAATAAAGCTTCAGAAATCTTTATACGGATTGAAACAATCAGGTCGTATGTGGTACAATCGCCTGAGTGAATACCTGTTGAAAGAAGGGTACAAGAATGATCCAATTTGTCCTTGTGTCTTTATAAAAAGGTCTGGATCTGAATTTGTTATAATCGCTGTGTATGTTGATGATTTAAATATCATTGGAACTCCTGAGGAGCTTCCAAAAACAGTAGACTGTTTGAAGAAAGAATTTGAAATGAAAGATCTTGGAAAGACAAAATTTTGTCTTGGTCTACAAATTGAGTATATGAAAGATGGAATATTTGTCCATCAATCAACATACACCGAAAAGATTTTAAAGCGATTCTATATGGATAAAGCACATCCATTGAGTACCCCGATGGTTGTGAGATCACTTGATATAAAGAAAGATCCATTCCGACCTCATGAAAATGATGAAGAGCTTCTTGGTGCCGAAGTACCATATCTTAGTGCAATTGGGGCATTAATGTATCTTGCCAATAATTCCCGACCAGATATAGCTTTCTCAGTAAGCTTATTGGCAAGATTTAGTACTTCGCCAACACAAAGACACTGGAATGGTATTAAACATATATTCAGATACCTCCAAGGGACCATTGATATGGGTTTATTTTATTCAAATGAATCCAAGCCATCATTGATTGGTTATGCAGATGCAGGATATTTGTCTGATCCACACAAAGGTCGATCTCAGACAAGCTATTTATTTCTAAGTGGAGGTACAACCATATCATGGCGTTCAACAAAACAAACTATGATTGCTACTTCTTCAAATCATGCAGAGATAATAGCCATTCACGAAGCAAGTCGAGAATGCGTTTGGTTAAGATCTATAACTCAACACATTCAGCAAACATGTGGTCTTTCTTCGAAAGAGAATATTCCAACAATATTGTATGAAGACAATGCTGCATGCATAGCTCAATTGAAAGGAGGATATATCAAAGGAGATAGAACAAAACACATTTCACCGAAATTCTTTTTCACTCATGATCTTCAGAAGAATGGTGAAATAGATGTACAACAAGTTCGTTCAAGTGATAATTTGGCTGATCTGTTCACTAAGGCATTACCAACCTCAATATTTGAAAAGCTGATATATAAGATTGGAATGCGTCGTCTTCGAGACATTAAGTGATTTTTCATCAGGGGGAGTAACTACACGCTGCACTCTTTTCCTTAACTAAGGTTTTGTCCCACTGGATTTTCCTAGTAAGGTCTTTAATGAGGCAGCAAGCAATGCATATTAGTAACTATGTACACCCCAATATTTTTTTTGTAAGTTCTTAATGAGGCACATTATCTTATATGGACATCCAAGGAGGAGTGTTATGAATAGTTTGTACATTGGATGCCCATGTTGTGAATAACTTAAAGATTAAATCTCCTACTTTATGTCCATCATCTTTACTTTTTATGCCTATAAAAGGCCATATAATTGCAATGGAAAGATACACCAAAGTGAAAGAAGAAAATACTTCTCCCTTCTTTCTATCTCTTCTTATTTACATTTTACTGCATTGCTTTTATTTTATAACACAGAGTTTTTTTTTTCTTGTATTTTTTTTACTTGTTTTTTAGTTTTATAAAGTCAATATGCATGTCGCTATGTGGCTCTTTTAAAACTAAATTGTAACTTGTGGAAGACTTGCACTATATTCTAAGAAAGAAATATTGGACTTAATGAGAATTCATTCGTGTATTCCTTGTATGATAATTTACAAGATAAATAAGATTATCTACAGGTGTCACATAACAGTAGAAAATTGTTAAAAGGTCTAGTCTTACACATACTCACACATAAAGTAATGAGTAAATTATTGTAAGGTAAAAGTTTATTCGCGCTTAATTTATAAAGTCTTTTACTTTTTGAGGTTGGAAAAAATTGTCCTCTTACCTGTTCAATGAACGGGAAATTCCATTTTGCATCAAGTCAAGATATTATTATTTTGAAAATGAAGACAAAATATGTTTTCTTACGTTATAAAAAAACTATCCAATAATGTCATACAAAAATTAATTGGAACTCCATACGTCTCTTTTCCATCTTTAGCTTTCGTTTGAATTTCATTGACCTAATATAATTTTCAAAACATTAAGATTAGTAATACCACACCTTTCATCCTCGTTGTTTCTCTTTCCGTTAGGCTAGAAAATATTTTCTTTCTGGATTGGATGAATGTATTTCTTACCAAACCGAAAGAGGAAAAGTGTCTGTATAAGAGAATTGATAAAGAAAATAGAGATGACGATGGAGATCATATTGAAAAAATAGAGAATTGATAAACATAATAGAGATTATACTGAAAAAGCAGAAGAGTTCAAGATACAATTATAATATGAACGAAGTGAAAATACTATTTTTTAGTATAATAGAACAAACATTTAATACCTTGATTAAATTAGAGGATTAATTTTATGTATGGTGACTGAACTCTATTTACTATAATGATAAATTTATAAAATATTTATGTCACACTAAAATATCTGAACTTTACCTATTACAAGAATAAAATCATTATTAATTTTAAAATATAACAAGAAATCACGAAATTATTTTTTATTATGTTAACGTAATTGAACATTACTCACTGTAATAGTAAAGTCATTAAATTTAATCCACTATAGCACACAAACTATCCACCAACATGAATTTACTATTATAATGAAAAAGGTTAAATAAATTTAATGTGATATATCGTGGGTAAGATTTATTCACTTTACAATTTGTTTGGATAGTTGTTATCTGTTGTATTGTATCTTATTGTTACATTAAATATAATAGTTGTTTTGATTGTTACTTAAATTTTATTGTATTGTATTGTTAAATTCGTCATTACATAACGACGGAAAATGTCACTTTATGGAACGATCGATTTGGTATGGTACTTCGTTATCTTATCTTTCCTTTTTTTTCTCATCTCGCCCTTATGTATTACTAAATAATCTTATTTTACCCTTTACCCTACCTTTTTATATAATAATTCTACCTCATAACTTACTTTTTCTTTATAATTTGCAGTTTTATTCTTCATGTTGTTGGTGCATGACATCATGAAACGATGACAAACAATACATTCTATCCAAATATTATATACATTAAAACGATATAATACAATACAATATAATACTATACGATATATTTTGAAATGATATAGTCATCCAATCAAGCTGTTAATGTGGCAAAACAGTTTTCGGGCTATTATTCTATAATCGATAAAATTTAATTACTTCAAAAACAATATATTTGACTTTACAGTTACGGTGATAAATAAAGTTCAGTGACTAAACATGCACATACCATAAACCTATAATTTCTAATTTCAATATAAAAGTGTGCATGCACATACCATAAACCTATTATTCAATTTAAGTATGTGCATGATATGATCCAAGAAATGGAGCCATTCCAATTTTTGGACTTTTGTATTTCTCAATGAAGCTATTAAAAATGTCTATGTCCATTCTTGGCCAGTTGGCCCCCAAACTGGAAAGTTGTCGCCCCATTTTGTATTAGAAAAAGTTTCTATCTGATAACGCAGTACATAGGAACTTCTGAATTCTATATCAGTTTCACTCGATGGAACGTTTAGGCACTCTTTCAAATCGAGAAGAATTAGTCATAAGCCACAGTAATCTTCATCAAAAAGAAAATAGCCAACATTTTTTTCTGTTCCAACCCATTGGCCGGTATTTGTATTGGAATTTTAATTAATTTAGATTCGCGCCACGTAAATGTTTACCCATAAAATGATACAGTTAAATTTGTACGTGGTTTCTAGACAAGTGAATTAATTTGATCCTGAAATAATGAGATAATTAAAGAAATGTGCAATACTTAGCCTTGAGATGAAGATGAAATAACGAAAAACAGTAATTCCGGGGCAGAACTTCTGGACACAACAATGATGAAACTAAAGAACAAGAAAGTAGAATTGTATAATGCTTTTAATCAATTATAGAATAAGTTTCCTAGAAAAGCCGTGTTCTTTACAATGATAACAGAGTTTAATATTTATAGCTACGACTAGGGAACAAGGTCCTAGGATCATGCCCTTCTTTAGTGTCAATTATGAGGGCCATTGATGAAGGTGTAGCGCTGAGCATAAATGACAAACTCTTTGTAACGGGCAGTACACTAAATATTGTGAAATATTCTTCAATAAATGCCACCGGACGGAAGGTATTTATTGCATCTTTATGAGTGTCATTTTTTCCGGTGAGAAACGGAATAATTGCCTTCGGTTCTAATTATCCCTCGCCTTAGGTTCCACGTGTCATTCTCTTAAGCAGCCACCTAGCATATCATATTTTACCCTACACAGATAGTCCCCCTACTTTCCGGAGACATAACTTTGTGTCATCGGGAAGTTGGTTGAAACACTTTTTTTGGCGGAAATTACTATGATTCCTTCTGAAAAAGCTTCCGACGACTGATTAGATGCACGTCTCTCTGCATTTAATGTCCCAAACACGCATCATCCCACGATTCAGCATAACTTTTGTCGGTTATTGAGGTAATCATGGCCACGAATTTAGCCGCCTAAACTTTTACTTATACACTTCAACCTTCTCCATTAATAATCCATAATTTATCAAACTTATTTTATTCAACTTGTATCCTATTCTTCGACAAACTTTTCTTTCATACATATAATGGCTTTGTTGTTTACCTTGAAAATGGTAATTACAATTAGATTTGATTTTGTAGTTCTAAAAATACGTGATTTATTTTTATGCTAGTTGTTAGGCAGTAGATGCTAAGTGTGAGACTAAAAAGTAAGATAAGAGCTCGAAAATAGTATGTTTATGCAAACCGATTGGCCAAGAGTCGGGGCCTCGAGCCAGACTATACGGGGTCAAGCTAAGCGTTAGGCTGAGGTCGGTTGATGAAGAATTAACAGTTCTAAGAGCTTTAATGAGGGCTCTTTATGATCAATGATGATTAATAAATGAAGAACAATCAATGAAATACAATAAATGTAAGCAATAAATCAAAGGAAAGACAGTAGAGAATGTTTGAGTTAGAGAGCAGAGAATATTCTTGTTTTTGTATTGAATATCATGTGTACCAAAATTAACAAGGATCCTCTTTATATAAGAGAGGAATCCAAACATGGTACATGTATCATTATTACAAAGAAAAGTAGCTGGTATAACTACTTAATGGTCTGGTACAGACTTGTATTGTTCTTGCAGGCGTTGTCAGCTTTGATCACGCGCCTCGTGAATTTCCCGCTTATCCATGATAACCGTCGATCTATGCTGCCCCAAGGTCAAGCATAGGGAACCCTCGGGATCGGACTAGAGCTAGGCCTCAAGTCTTTCGAGCTGCGGAACGTCATATCGATCGTAAAATTGAAGCATCTGATTTTAGCCGTGTACAGATAGTCCTCGCGTTTCTTAGAGTAGAAATGATAAGAAACGGCCTTGAATTCTTTCCTCTTCGATATACCCATCATGACATCAGTCGCGTCATATCAAGCATTGATGTGACAAAAACGGATGACCAAAAGTCACATCCATATAGCCTTCGAAGAGCCTTTGAATTAACTATAGTGGTTGGCTACCGTTTGGCCCGCTCCAACGTACATGTTCGGCCTTTATAAATACTTCTTACTTCGCCCCCCATTTTTCACTGTAAGAAGATCTCTTCTTACTTCGCTCATGTGCTCTTTATCTTATTACGATCTCTTTTCTCTTCTAAAACCTTTTAACAAGAATGGCGAAGGCTTCCATCTCTGTCCCTCAGGAGGATGTGCCTCCCCCTTCTCCACGCTCGTCTAAGAGTAAGGCTATAGTACCCCCTAACCTTGAGGAATTCATCCTAGGATCCTGCAAAATGATCTCTGATTTCAAGGTCGAGAAGCCTTCTTCAAAATCGGGACAGTGTGAAGTTGTGTCCCGATATATTAGTTTAATAGCAGATGCTGAGAAGGTGAACATGATTGCCGCTGGGGGGACACGGTGTTGGTGTAGATTCCTTCTTGGGGAGAGGATATAACGACATACAAGGATGACTTCCTTTGTGTATATACCTATCCGTTTACTCTTGGCCTAGTGGAGCCGTCTTTGCCTTTAATAGACCTCGTGATCCTCGACTTCTGTGAACGATACGGAGTGACTCTCGGCCAAATTCATCCGTCGTTTTGGCGTATTATTTATATGACTAGATATTTTGCGAGCATGATCAAGGGAATGCCTTTCACCCTCGACCACCTGGTCAGAATGTACGGTCCCCGACTCCTCCGAGGGGGCCTGATTAAGCTCCAAAGTCGGACCTCAAAACCCTTTTTTGCTTGTGATAAGGTTTAGGACGGAGGGTGGATGAGCCATTTCATCCGAGTCAGGACTTCGGACCTGATCCCAACGGAGAAGATGTCGTTCCCTGAAAGGTGGAACACGAAACATAAGTGGATACGCTGATTAAGTATCTTCTTTCCCTTTAGGATCAATTTCCCCATGAACTGACTTTCTCCGCTGATGCAGCTGACGTGGTGTACCCTGGCATGGTTAGAGATCTGTCAGGCTAGATTCGCCGAATAGATCTGACTTGCCCATATGTCGAGCGTGTGTGGTACGACCTGTCTAGGGCTCGATGGCAGGCCAAGGACCATGGTGAGCATTTACTTCTGCTGTAGTTGAATTTCTCAGAAGAGCTATCACTTATTGCGCCCTCATTCCCTGTGTTTATATTTTGTATCTGCGCAGGTCTAGGAGAGGCCTCCTTGATGAGAGAAGTACCACCTGGGGAAGTGGATGCCCCGAAACCCGACAGAGAGGAGAAAAGATGAAGGGAATCGTCAACTGAGCCTTCGAAATCCAAGAAGGCAAAAGTGGAAGAACCTAAGGCTGATTCAGTAGCCTTAACTCCAGGAGTAACGGGGAGTCCCCGAGCTGAAGGTGAGGAGAAAAATGGCTCCTTGGAAGCATCCGAGGGAAGGGAAAACCTGCTTGCCCCTCATACTGCTGAGATGGTGATTTTCAAGTCGGGACTTCATGCTGTTGTCATCCTACCTCGGGCTGAAGAGGCCTTTGAGGGTGTATTGGATAATGTCCTCGAGCTGGTCGACGTCAAAACTTTTCCTCGAGCTGAGGTGCATTGGATAGGCGGTCCGGGGGAGCCTAGTTCTGAAGCTCTCCAGAAACAAGAGATGGCCCTGATTGATCCAGTCGGGGCTATTGAAGTGAACGATCCCCCCCCCTGTCACGACCCTAAATACCCGGTCGAGATGGCGCCTATCACATTACTAAGCAAGCCAATCCAAACATTAATCACATCCCTTTTTCTTTTATAAAACCATGTTCTAACACGGTTTAAATCTCAATTTTTCATAAGAAATGTATAAAACAACTAAAAATGTGGGAATCAATAAAACAGTAAACCAATACAGCCCAAACATCCGGTGTCACAAGTTTAGAGACTCTAAATATACAACCGACTGTCTAATACATCATAAGTCTAAAATGTAGAAAAGAACAAGATATGAAGGAGGAAAGTAGGGTTGCGGATGCCATGCAACTACCTTACAGTCTCCGGCTAACTCTGATAATGCTGAGGACCCTCACTCTGCCGCTCGGGCACCTGGATCTGCACACATGATGCAGAGAGTAACGTGAGTATGCCAACTCAGTAAGTAACTAAAGTAAATAAGGTCTGAAAGCAGTGACGAGCAGCTAAATCATATATAAAGGAGTAAACAACAGAATAACAAATCAAACTCCACTGTTTTAAAAAAATCAGTCTCGTCATAAAATCTTCAGTTTCAATTGGAATACTTGAAATCATTTACTTAGCAATTTTTCAACAGAGGCTTATTTTAAAAGAAGAGTGAAATCAGTGAAAATATCATAAATGGCCCCTCGGTCAAGGTATCACTCAGAATATGGCCTCTCGGGCAGCCTCTCAGTCACTCGTGACTCAGCTCTCGTCACTTAGTGCTCACTCTCAGCACTCAGGCACAATAATATCTCATAATAGTAATAATCATAGTAACCGTTGCGGCACGTAACCCGATCCATAGTTTATAGTCGACTACGCTCACTGGAGGTGTACAGACTCCGGAGGGGCTCCTACAGCTCAAGCGTCATATCGCTGCGGCGCGCAGCCCGATATATATATATATATATATATATATATATATATATATATATATATATATATATATATATATATATGTGTGTGTGTGTGTGTGTGTGTGTGTGTGTATGTATGTATGTATGTATATCCTCACCATTAGGTCTTCAACCTCTCTCAGTCATTAACCTCACAGCCGCTCGGGCATAATAGTAGAAATCAGGGAACTCAGTCCGAACAGTTCTCACATTTAAGAAGTACAGTGATAAAACCAGTTTTAAACAATAAACAGGTAAAACATGACTGAGGATATGCTTTCAAACAAATAGAGTGAGGAAAAACAGTAAAAATGCTCCTAAGGGTCTCAACAGGTCGGCACAAGGCCCCAAACTTGGCATACAACCCATAATACAGTGTAAATGTTTAAAATACGAAATATTATAAGATTTCAAATCAAATACATGGCTTAATAGTCGCTACGGGATAGACCAAGTTACAATCCCTACCGATGCACGCCCACACGCTCGTCACCTAGGTGTCACCTCATTTATCGAAACAATTCAAAATACCAGGGTTTGTACCCTCAGTTCCAGATTTACAATGGTTACTTACCTCAAATCGGATGAAAATACTACTCCGCGATGCCTTTGCCTCTCGCCTCGGCCTCAACTCGCGCCGAATCTATCCAAAATCAGAATCATAACATTAGAATACGCTAAAGGATCGAAGCCCAAGCGAAAATAATCAAATTATACCAAAAATCCCGAAATTGGCCAAACCCGACCCCCGGGCCCATGTCTCGAAACTCAATAAAAATCACATCAACGGAATCCTTATCCTCACACGAGTTCTTACATACCAGGAATACCAAAATCCGACCACAAATGGCCCCTCAAATCCCTAGATTAAAGTCTCAAGTTTCCAAGCCCTAACTCCCCAATTTAGGCTTAAAATTCCCCAAATTTCATGTTTAATTAGGTAGAAATCAAAATAGGATCGAGTACTAACTCCAAAATTCTTACCTCCAACAAGTTCTCCTTCATTCTCTCTTCAATCTCTCTAAAAAAGCTTCAAAACCGAGTTAAAAATGGTGAACTTAGGCCAAAACTCGCGAAAATGGCCTTTTAAACATTCTGCCCATAGATCAGAAGTCCTTCTTCGCGAACGCGGTCAAAGCCTCGCATTCGCGAAGCACAAAAATTCCACTGACCAAAATTCTCCTACGCGAACGTGATCGCATCATCGCGAACGCGTTGCCTCAGCCTCACCAACCATCGCGAACACAGTCAGGCATTTCGCGAACGCGATGCTTCCCATTCCAACCTTCGTGAAAACGGGACCCCCTCGTGAACATGAAGGCCAAATCTGATGCCTCCCTTCCTGACCCTTCGCGAACGCGAGAGTCACTCGTGAACGCGAAGAACAAAAATGCCTGCAACAGCTAAAACCAAAATCTACAACTTTTCTTTAACTTAAAATGGTCCATTCAACCCTCCGATACTCACCCGAAGCCCTCAGGACCCCAACCAAACATGCCAACATATCCCATAACCTCATTCAATCTTGTTCCAACCTTCGGAATGCCTAAAACAACATCAAAACACCAAAATTACATCGGATTCGAGCCTAAGAATTTCAAAAAGTTCTAAATTCTGCTTTTGATCAAAAACCCAACTAAACCACGTCCGAATGACCTGAACGTTTGCACACACATACCAAATGACACAACGAAACTATTGCAACTTTCGGAATTCCATTCTGACCCCTATATCAAAATCTCACCTATCAACCGAAAAATGCCAAAAATCCAATTTCGCCAATTCAAGCCTAAATCTACTCCGGACCTCCAAAACACATTCCGATCATGCTCCTAAGTCCCAAATCACCTCCCGAAGCTATTCGAACCATCAGAACTCACATTCGAGCCCTTTAACATAAGTCAACATTCGGTTGACTTTTCCAACTTAAGCTTCCTCAAAAGAGACTAAGTGTCTCAAACCTTGCCAAAACCGCTCCGAACCCGAATCGATCAACCCGATGACATGAAATACAACTGAACAAAGCAATAAGAAGCAGAAATAGGGGAAATGGAGCGGTAACTCATGAGATGACTGGTCGGGTCATCACATCCTCCCTCTCTTAATCAAACGTTCGTACTCGAACAAGTCAAGAAACATACCTGAAGCCTCAAACAGGTGAGGATATCTGCTCCGCATCACCCGCTCAGTCTCCCAGGTAGCCTCCTCCACGGGCCGACATCTCCACTGCACTTTCACTGAACCTATATCCTTTAATCTCAACTTTTGAACCTGACGCTTCAAGATAGCTGCTGGCTCGACATCATAAGTCAAATCACCATCCAACTGAAGCGTGCTGAAATCCCAAACACGAGACGGATCCCCAATATACTTTCGGAGCATAGACACATCAAATACCGGATGCACACTAGACAAGCTAGGTGGAAAAGCAAGCTCATAAGCCACCTCCCCAATCCTCTGAAGCACCTCAAAAGTCCCAATGAACCGAGGACTCAATTTCCCTTTCTTCCCAAATCTCAGAACACCCTTCATGGGTGAAACCTTCAATAGAACCTTCTCTCCAACCATGTAGGACACATCCCGTACCTTCCTGTCAGCATAACTCTTCTGTCTCGACTACTTTGTATGAAGCCTCTCCTGAATCACCTTCACCTTGTCTAAAGCATCCTGCACCAAGTCTGTACCCAATAGCCTAGCCTTATCCGACTCAAACCAACCAACTGGAGATCTACATTGCCTCCCCTACAAAGCCTCATATGGAGCCATCTGAATACTCGACTGGTAGCTATTGTTATAAGCGAACTCTACAAGCGGTAGAAACGGATCCCATGACCCTCCAAAATCAATGAAACAAGCACGCAACATGTCCTCCAATATCTGAATAGTGCGCTCGGACTGCCCGTCTGTGTGAGGGTGAAAAGTTGTGCTCAAATCAACCTGAGTACCTAACTCTCGCTGCACAGACCTCCAAAACTGAGAAGTAAACTGAGTGCCCCTATCTGAAATGATGAAAACTGGGACACCATGCAAATGAACAATCTCCCGAATATAAATCTCTGCCAACCGCTCTGTAGAATAGGTAGTATACACAAAAATAAAGTGCGCGAACTTGGTCAGCCGATCCACAATCACCCAAATAGCATCGGACTTCTTCAAAGTCCGTGGTATCCCAACTACAAAGTCCGTGGTGATCTGTTCCCACTTCCACTCTAGAATATCCATCCGTTGAAGTAGGCCACCCGGTCTCTGATGCTCATATTTCACCTGCTGACAATTGAGACACCGATCCACAAATCCCATAATGTCTTTCTTCATTCTCCTCCACCAGTAATGCTGTCTCAAATCCTGATACATCTTCGCGGCACCTGGATGAATGGAATACCGCGAGCTATGGGCCTCCTCCAGAATCAACTCCCGAAGCCCATCCACATTGGGCAAACAAATCCGGCCCTGCATCCTCAACACCCCATCATCACCAATGGTCACTTCTCTGGCATCATCGTGCTGAACTCTGTCCTTAAGGACAAGCAAGTGTGGATCATCATACTGGCGCTTTCTGATGCGATCATATAAGGAATACCGAGAAACCATACAAGCCAATACCCGACTGGGCTCCGAAATATCTAACCTCATGAACCGATTAGCCAAGGCCTGAACATCAACTGCAAGAGGTCTCTCCCTAACTGGAATGTATGCCAAACTCCCCATACTCACCGCCTTTTGGCTCAAAGCATCGTCCACCACGATGGCCTTCCCTGGATGGTATAATATAGTAATATCATAATCCTTTAGAAACTCCAACCACCTCCGCTGACTCAAATTGATATCCTTCTACTTGAACAAGTGCTGGAGGCTACAATGATAAGTAAACACCTCACAAGACACACCATACAAGTAATGCCTCCAAATCTTCAATGCGTGAACAATGGCAGCTAACTCCAAA
Source organism: Nicotiana sylvestris (assembly GCF_000393655.2). NCBI lineage: Eukaryota > Viridiplantae > Streptophyta > Magnoliopsida > Solanales > Solanaceae > Nicotiana > Nicotiana sylvestris. The sequence continues at coordinate 40,367,241 of NC_091064.1, forward strand.
TCATAAACGGGGTAGTTCTTCTCATTGGGCTTCAACTAACGAGAAGCATAAGCAATAACTCTACCCTCTTGCATCAATACACACCCAATACCAACTCTCGAAGCATAACAATACACGGTATACGAACCTGAAGCTAATGGCAAAACTAATACTGGAGCTGTGGTCAAGGTTGTCTTGAGCTTCTAAAAGCTCTTCTCACACTCGTCCAACCATACAAATAAAGTGCCTTTCTAAGTCAACTTGGTCAAGGGAGATGCGATAGATGAGAATCCCTGAACAAAAGGGCGATAATAGCCTGCCAAACCAAGAAAGTTGCGAATCTCTGTGGCTGAGGATGGTCTGGGCCAACTCTGAACCGCCTCTATCTTCTTCGGATCAACCTAAATACCCTCGCTAGACACCACGTGCCCCAAGAAAGCCACTAAACTAAGCCAAAACTAACACTTGGAGAATTTTGTATAAAGTTTCTCCTCCCTCAATCTCTACAACACAACTCTCAAATGCTCCGCGTGCTACTCCTGGCTACGCAAATACACTAGAATATCATCAATGAAGACTATGACAAACGAGTCGAGATAAGGCCGGAACACTCTGTTCATCAAATGCATGAACGCTGCTGGGGCATTGGTCAGCCCAAAAGACATCACCAAGAACTCATAATGACTATATCAGGTCTTGAAAGCTATCTTAAGAACATCTGAGTCCCTGATCTTCAACTGGTGATAACTTGAACGGAGATCAATCTTGGAGAACACTCTCGCTCCCTGAAGCCGGTCGAATAAATCATCAATACGAGGTAAAAGATACTTGTTCTTGACTGTTACTTTGTTCAATTGCCTATAATCAATGCACATCCTCATAGTTCCATCCGTCTTCTTCTTCACAAATAGAACCGGCGCATCCCAAGGCGACACACTAGGCCGAATGAACCCCTTATTAAGGAGTTCCTGAAGCTGCTCCTTTAACTTCTTCAACTCCACTGGTGCCATACGATACGGCGAAATAGAGATGGGTTGAGTGCCCAGCACCACGTCAATACCAAAATCAATAACCCTGTCCGGTGGCATGCCTGCCAGGTCTGCGGGAAACACATCGGGAAAATCTCGCAAAACTAGAATAGAATCAATACTGGGAGTCTCTGCACGGACATCCCTCACAAAGGATAATTACGAGATACAACCCTTCCCAACCATATGCTGGGACTTCAGAAACAAAATCACCCTACTAGGGAAAAATCAGTCAAACCTCGCCACTCAATCTGTGGCACACCCGGTATAGCCAATGTCATTATCTTAGCATGACAGTCTAGAATAGAACGACACGGAGATAGCCAATCATTCCCAAAATAACATTGAAATCCACCATACATAATAATAACAGATCCACCCTGGTCTCTAGACCCCCAATAGTTACCACACATAACCGACGGCCTACAATAACAGTATCGCCCATGGGAGTAGATACATAAACAGGTGAAACAAGGGGTTCACGGGGCGTATCTAAATAACGGGCAAAGTATGATGACATATAAGAAAAGATGGAACTGGGATCAAATAATACAGAGGCATCTCTATGGCAGACTGAAATAATACCTTAAATCACGGCATCTAAGCAGCAACATCTAGTCTACCTGGGAGCGCACAGAAACGAGCCTAACCACCACCTGATCGACCTCCCCCTCTAGGGCGACCCCTAGCTGAATGACCCCCACCCCTAGCTGCCTGGGCGGGTGGTGAAGTGACTAGACCTGAAGTCGAGGGCTGACCCCTCTGCTAAGACAGACCCTCAAGAAGACGAGGACACTACCTCCTCATATGCCCAAATTCTCCACACTCATAACAGCTCACCGGTGCTGGAGATAGGGACTGAAGGGAACCCCTGGCACCGGAATGACTAGTAGAAGGACCTGGCATGGAAGAATCCTGAACTAATGGAGCACCGGACGAACTTTGGGCTGGAAGGACAATGAGTGATGAATGGCCCTGATGAGAACTGTCAGAACCATGACCCGATGATGCCCCATGATAACCTAGGCAAGCTGATTGAGCCTACCTAAATGGACGTCCTCTGCCATGCTGAAACTGAACCCTCGAAGGAGCACTACAAAAGCTACCAGATCCCCGAGGCCTCTTAGCCTCCCTCTCCTCTCGCTCCTGGTGACGAACCGACTCAATCTCACGGGTGATGTCAACAACCTCCTCGAAAGTAGCACATTGCACCTGCTCCCTAGTCATGAGAATCTAAAGCTGATATGTGAGGCCATCAATGAATCTCCTGATCCTCTCTCAATCTGTGGGAACCAACCAGACCGCATGACGAGCTAACTTAAAGAACCACATCTCATACTGTGTCACAGTCATCTCTCCCTGACGCAACTACTCGAACTGCCTATGCAGCTCCTCTCGATGAGATTGTGGCACATACTTCTCCAGAAAGAGAACAGGTAACTACTGCCAGGTAAGGGGCGCTGCACCAACAGACTTACGCCTCTCATAAGCCTCCCACCAAGTAAAGGCAACTCTAGAAAACTGAAAGGTATTAAATGCTACACCACTGGTTTCTAGAATACCCGTTGTACGAAGCATCCTTTGGCACTTATCCAAGAAACCCTAGGCATCCTCTCCCTCTACACCACTGAAAGTGGGAGGCTGAAGTCTACCAAACCTCTCTAGTCGACGCTGCTCGTCGTCCGGCATAACTGGTACCACATACTCCTGAGCTGGTGCAACCGGCTGGGCTGGAGGTTCCCTCGGTGTCTGAAGTCCCTACACAACCTGCTCAGGTGTGCGAGTAATAGGAGTCTGGGTGCCTCCCCTGGCCTGAGAAGTAGTTGCGGCCGTAGTAACTGAGACCGCCTGAGCCAAACCAGTACATACCGATAAAATCTGAGCTAAAGCCCCCTAAAGGACTGGAATCACAATAGGCACAGTTGGTGCCTGAGCTGGTGCTGCTGTAGCATCCACAACTAGGACCTGATCCTAAACTGGGGCAACTGGTGGATGTGCAGGTGCTGCCCTAGCTGCTCTGCCCCTACCATGGCCTCGACCGCGTCCTCGGCCTCTAGTGGCCTTAGCTGGTGGTACTGGTGGTCGTCTATCCTGCCCGGTAGCACGTGTCCTCACCATCTGTGAGAGAATGGGATAACAGAAGTTTAGTACTAGGATCAACAGATTTGCACGACAAGAATTTCAAGAATATAAAGTTTTTCCTAAAGGTTCTGCGGCCTCCCGAGGATAAGTACAAACGTCTTCATACCAATCCGCGAGACTCTACTAAACTGAATCCTCACTCGTGAGACCTATGTAACCTAGGCTCTGATACCAACTTGTCACGACCCCAAATACCCGACCGTGATGACACCTATCACATTACTAGGCAAGCCAACCCAAACATTAATCACAACCCTTTTTCTTTTATAAAACAATGTTCTAACACGATTTAAATCTCAATTTTTCATAAGAAATGTATAAAACAACTAAAAATGTGCGGAATCACTAAAACAGTAAACCAACACAGCCCAAACATCTGGTGTCACGAGTCTAGAGCCTCTAAATATAAAACCGACTGTCTAATACATCATAAGTCTAAAATACAGAAAAGAATAAGATAGAAAGGAGGAAAGCAGGGTTACGGATGCCATGCAGCTACCTTGCAGTCTCCGGCAAACTCTGATAATGCTGAGGACCCTCACTCTGCCGCTCGGGCACCTGAATCTGCACACAAGGTGTAGGGAGTAAAAATCACATCAACGAAATCCTTATCCTCACACGAGTTCATACATACCAGGAATACCAAAATCCGATCACAAATGGCCCCTCAAATCCCTAGATTAAAATCTCAAGTTTCCAAGCCCTAACTCCCCAATTTAGGCTTCAAATTCCCCAAATTTCATGTTTAATTAGGTAGAAATCAAAATAGGATCGAGTACTAACTCCAAAATTCTTACCTCTAACAAGTTCTCCTTGATTCTCTCTTCAATCTCTCTCAAAAAGCTTCAAAACCTAGTAAACAATGGTGAACTTAGGCAAAAACTCGCGAAAAATGGCCTTTTAAACATTCTGCCCAGCGATCAGAAGTTCTTCTTCGAGAATGCGATCAAAGCCTCGCGTTCGCGAAGCACAAAAATTCCATTGACCAAAATTTTCCTATGCGAATGCGACCTCATCATCGCGAACATGATGCCTCAGCCTCACCAACCATCGCGGATGCGGTCAGGCATTTCGCAAACGCGATGCTTCCCATTTCGACCCTTTGCAAATGTGGGAACCCTTGCGAACTCGAAGGCCAAATATGACGCCTCCCTTCTTGACCCTTCAGGAACGTGAGGGTCCACTCGCGAATGCGAAGAACAAAAATGCCTGCAACAGCTGAAACCAAAATCTGCAGCTTTTCTTTAACTTATAATGGTCTGTTCAACCCTCCGATACTCACCCGAGGCCCACAGGATCCCAACCATACATGAAAACATATCCCATAACCTTATTCAAACTTGTTCCAACCTTCGGAATGCCCAAAACAACATCAAAACACCAAAATTACATCGGATTCAAGCCTAAGAATTCCAAAAACTTCTAAATTCCGCGTTTGATCAAAAACCCAAACAAACCACGTCCGAATGACTTGAAATTTTGCACACACATCCCAAATGACACAAAAAAACTACTGTAGCTCTCGGAATTCCATTCTGATCCCTATATCAAAATCTTACCTATCAATCAGAAAGCGCCAAAAATCCAATTTCGCCAATTCAAGCCTAAATCTACTCCGGACCTCCAAATTAAAACACATTCCGATCACGCTCCTAAGTCCCAAATCATCTCCCGAAGCTATCCGAACCATCAGAACTTACAATCGAGCCCTCTAACACATAAGTCAACATTCGGTTGACTTTTCTAACTTAAGCTTCCTCAAAAGAGACTAAGTGTCTCAAACCTAGCCAAAACTTCTCCGAACCCGAATCGATTAACCTGATGACATGAAATACAACTGAACAAAGAAATAAGAAGTAGAAATGGGGGAAACAAAGCGGTAACTCATGAGACAACTGGCCAAGTCGTGACCCTTCCCCCCGATACCGACTTTACCTCCTAGAGAGATGCAGGATGCTCAGAAGAAAGAACCTTCCGATGTGGGGGCGCTCACCGAAGATAAAGATGTGTTTGAAGGGCCTTTGGCTGCGCCTAAGAAAAACCTTGATCTTGATGCCTCACTTATTTTCAGTGAGATGGATAGGCTTTGTGAGCAGGTAACCTTTTGCAAATTCTACTCGGCATCCCGCTCATCGTCTTTCTAACTTTGTTTCTTTCACGGTTCTAGGCCAAGGTGCTTTATAATCAAACCTGTGGCTGTTTTCAAGCCGAGTTGACTCCCTACGAGTGTGAGTGCAGGAAGCTTACCTCGAAGGCCGATGAGCTTAGTGCTCTTTTCAGTAGGAAGGAGAAGGAACTCCGTGACCTTCGGGATTGTTTGGAGGCGGAGTACCATGAAAAGACTCATCTTACTGAGCAGGTTATATAGTTTCGTTTGCTTTTGCCTAAATGTTTACCTGATTTCAACGTTTTAACACCTTTGGGCTGATCTATGCAGCTCGAGAAGAAGGATGTCCTTATGAGGGAGGAGCTCCAAGGTAGAGACTCCAAAATTCTCGAACTCAAACGGTACGTGAGTGAGATAGCTTTCGAGAGAGATACCCTCCATAGGAAGGTGGTCTTATTTGGGCATCAACTTCATGATGCACGGTCGGAGGGCAATATGTATAAAGATCTTCATACCGAGTTGGTTGCTACGCTATCTAGGATCGTAGCTAAAGCTGGGGTGCTCGTATTCTCGCACAAAGAGGGTTCTGTTGCTGCAAATGCTCAAGCCAGGAGAGTGCCCAAAGGGGCCAAGCTGCAATTGACTCGAGCCATGGAACATGCTCAGTTAGAATCTCGGAGGCAGACTCTCGAGGATATACATGCAGGGGGCATTGATCTGTCTGCCGAGCTCGAGAGGGTGAAGACCCTAGAGGAGAAGGCTGTGGCCCTGCCTGCTTCTAAGAGTGAGTCGATCAGTGGCTTAGGAGATGATGAGGATGAAGGCAAAATCCCTAAAGATGAATAGGCCGTTGAAGATCCTAGGACCGCGGCCGAAGCCGTTGGGGGCACAACCTCCGAGGGAGCCGTCGAAGGCACAGGCCCGGTGGTAGATTAGGGTTTTATTTGTTCTCTCCCTTGCAAGGGCTTTATAGTCCTTGTGAATGTACCCGTGTGAGCAATATATATAAATAGCCTTTCGTTTCTCATTATTTCTCGTTTTTCCTTTGCTTCGACAATTGGTCCGAAATTTGGACTTTAGATTAAACCCTTGGGTTCTTGCCACTGCTGGGCGATTTCTGACGATCGACAGTTGACTATTTGGGATTTAGTCCCCGATTCAAGCTCTTGACTCGATTTTATCGACCTTTAGGTCTAGAAATTGTCCCTGAAATTATTTGGGTCGGCCGTTGGGTTGGTGTGACTACTAGTCGGCCCTGAGGCTCTTTTAAGCTGGCAATAATGGTTTTTACGCATAGGGTCGGTACGACCTTTAATTTTAGCTGGCGATAGTGGCTCTTAGCCCCTCGGGAAAAGTATCATTCATATATATATTTAGCCCCTCGGTCAAGCCTCTCAGTTACTCGTGACTCAACTCTCATCAATTAGTGCTCACACTCAGCACTCACGCTCAATATGTACCTTATAATAACCGATGCGGCGTGCAGCTCGATCCATAAATATATAGTTGACTGCACTCACTGGGGGTGTGCAGACTCTAGTGGGGCTCCTACAACCCAAGAGCAATATCGTTGAAGCATGCAGCCCGATCCAACATATCACTGCGACGTACAGCCCAATCCATATATCGCAGTGGGGTGCAGCCCGATCCATATACATGTATATATAGCTGCGGCGTGTAGCTCGATTCATAATTATATAATCCTTACCAACAGGCCCTCGGCCTCTCTCAGTAAACAACCTCATAAGCCACTCAGGTATTTCAGTAAAATATCAGGGAACTCAACCCAAACAACTTTCATATACTTAAAAATAGAGTAATAAAACTGAATCAGACAATAAACAGTAAAAATCATGACTGAGGATATTCTTTCGAATCAAAACAGTGTGTGGATGTAGAAAAATACCCCTAAGGGTCAAAACAGTACGACACGAGGCCCCAAACCTGGCATTCAGCCCAAGTTTTATTTCTAAACACATAGATTTCATATAGAGTTTATCAAAATATGCAACTTTACAGTTGCCACGGGACGGACTAAGTCACAATCCCTACCGGTGCATGCCCACACGCCCGTCACCTAGTATGTGCGTCACCTCATGTTTATCGTGAAAATGGTAATAACAATTAAATTTGTTAATGGGACTCTAAAAATACGTGATCTATTTTTATGCTAGTTGTTAAAGCAGTTGATGCTAGATATGTTAAGCTTAACGGCGAAATACAAACTAAAGCAGAGTTATAATCAAACTAAGAGGGTAGCTATTCGGGCCTCAGACTGACCTCGAGGGACCTCGAGGTCGATGCCTGGGCTCGGGCTCGAGCTATCAGGGGTAATCGGGGAAGGAATAACAGTTAGGATATAATCAAGGGAGGCTCTATATGGCCAATAACAAGCAATACATGAAGAACAAATATGAGAATAATAAGCAATAGCGTCGGGAAAATATGTTAGAGAGAAAAGACAGAGAGTTGTTATATTTCTTGCAGAATAGTTGGAGCAACAACAATCCCTTACAAAATGATGAGGATCTTCTTTATATAGGAGGGGAAATCCAACATAGTACAAAAATGCATTAATTATAAAGGTATGGAGATGGGACGGCTGGATGCGACACCTTGATACAGGCTCCGGGTAGACCGACTTTGTCAGACTTAGCCGCGTGCCCAGGGAATCCCTTATTTTACTCTAGCCTCGATCAATATTCTCTTTGGGTCAAACCTTGACGAGCTTCGAAGGAGGGAACTCGGTCACAGCTTCGCGTCCTCGAGGTGTTCTTCTGAAGTGACTTAACAACAAGATATTGGACCCTCTAATTTTGCTGCATACAGATAGTCTCCGCATTTCCTAGAATGAAGTGATAGGAAACGATTCTGATACCTGACTCCCCAGGCTTCCCGTGACGATGTCATGCTGATGACGCAACTGATGGCGTGAGCTTTCACGATAACTGGGACATCCCATGGAATTGTCTTTTCGATGCCATTCAATGCGCTGTCGATTCCCGTTCTCCAAAGTGATGTTGCGCTCCCTTTTCCTCGCGAAATCGGGCTTATTACATTTGGAGGGCAACTCGTTCCATTTAGGAACTTGGTTTAGCATTTTTGAAGAGTTGCCACCTAATGATTTGAGGTGCATTAGGACACCAATAGGGTTCAATTCTAAGTTTGTTTGGATAACCAGAGATTGGGTAAGGGCTTGAAATTATCCCGAGGGGAAGGTGTTAGGCACCCCTCAAGATCCACTAGTGTGGTTCCCAGCCAGCCAGTTTATTGTGAATTTAGCAAATATACAAGTACGGGCTCAGATATTAGGAGATTTAAACACATAAAAAGAAAGAACAATTAAAAAAGAGTAAAAAGAGTTTGCTAATAAAAGGAAGGGGGGTCCTAGGTTTATATTTAATATGGATCACGTCAATGCAATACCCGGTAATCACTCCTCAAAAGAGGGGTTACACATGGCATTAGCGCACCGGTCATCATATCCATGTCTACCCTTCCTACCCCGCTAAGGTATTAGAGCGCGGATTGGTCTGGATTACTATTGTATGCTATTACCCATCCTATTCCTATCAGTCCCGGAGGCACTTAGGACTACTTGTCTTAAAGGGTGGGATATTAGGCTAATTGGTTTCAAAGGATAAAAGTCTAAGACGACATAAGAACACATATAACATTGCACATTAGGGGAAAGCATGCAAGCAAATAAAGGATCGGGTATGCCTCCTCAAACAAAGGACATAATAGCGTGACTTGCACATACTATTTAGGTCTGATTAAAAATACTAAAGACAAGGGGAGTTTGATTATTGAAGAAGACTTGTTTATTTCATAACTCAAATACGAAGTTCGAATCAGGCCTGCCTGCTGGTTGTAGCGATTAACAAAAAAAAGCGGGTTCAATTTTACAGCTATTACTCTAAGGCTTGACTAAGTGTTTAGACGGGGTCCTACAGGCATGATATCTACTTAATTCAGAAGGTGGTGAAATAGTGATAACTCAAAACGAATTGCTTGAAATCCTATAGGCATGCTTGTTAAACCTTGTTAAAATAAGGGAGTTAGGTTATTAAAAGAGGTTCAGAATAGACGAATTTTAAATTTGACTTGTTTAGTTTCTGTAGATGACAGTATCCACTATCGTTGATTTTTACTCCTATGAACATGATATCTAGGATTACTGATTTTAGACCCTTATAGACATAATTGCTGATTTTAACCCTAGTATCTGAATATGTCAAACCCCTATAGGCATAATATCTAGTAGACAATGGAAATAGGCAGGTCTTTACTGGGAATTCCTATAAGCATGATTTTTATACATTATACTGATTTTAATATGATACTGGGTTATAACCAATTGGGCCCGAAAAACATGATATCTAAACGGTGACTAACGCGCAGAATTTTAGATAATTCCTATAGGCAGGTTATCTAGATGTGAAAAAGCAGGATTCAACGTAAGTCCTATAGATATGGTTTCTAAATGTGATGTGAATATGCAGAATTAAAAGCAGTCCTAAAGGCATGTTTTGTAAGTGCGAATTGAACATATAGAAAATGCAGTCCTATAGGCATGTTTTCTACCCTTAAGCATGCATAATTACCCAACCCTTTTCACTAGCCAGCCCCAAATGTTCATTACAAATTATTACAAACCAGGAATACTGAATTACATCATAAAAGTACAAAGAAAAGTTACAACCAGAGGAAGCCTGATTCTTGACTTCTTCTCTGAGTTATGGAATAAACCACCTCAAAATGCCATTTATCCAAAGCCTTTCTCAGACTTGAGTGTGTCAGAGTTCCCTAAGGGCCTCAATAGGACCCTGGGCAGTGCTCACACCTAAGTTACATAACCAGAATAGAGATAGGTGCAGTGTGGAAATGTCAGCCCTCAAAGTGTAGAAACTGAGCTTTAGGAGCTGAGGGAATAAAGGAGAGGGGAAGGATGATGGGAGACAACCATTAACATTTCAGGGAGTCAATAACTTCACACAAAGGGGCAGGGGATTGGGAATCCATTGCAAGGAGCCTATACACTTAGGCATGGATTAACTTTGGGCATGCACAGCAATAGGAAGTGCTGACATGCTTGTAAATCAACCAAAACACACAACGTATAAGAGAAACATGGAGGTTATGATCCTAAGAGGATCAAGTTTGGGTCATGCACAACAATTTCCAATGTTGTCATGCCCCAAAACAACCACAAGTATTAAACACATTGGGGTAGGGATTCAGAATTCATAAGTCATAATAAGCAATGGCAAAACATTAATTCAGACTAAGAAAGGGGTAGATTAAAACATGCTTAATAATAGTACTGAATTAAATACAAACGGTAGACAAACAAGGATGCAAGAGACAGTAAATAAGCATGTTGTTGTTGGTGCAGAAAACTTAATTAGAACATACCAGTAAGAAATGCAAATGCAGAAAATAAGAAAATTTTCCCACAGCCTAGCCTTGGCTTTCAGCTGGCTAGGTAAGGTAGCAATATAGTAGTAGGAGAGAATAGAGAGAGGTTTAGTATAGTGTGTGTTTGAACTCAAGTGTTTATGCCTTGTGTTCGTGTCTTTGAAAGAGAAGAAGTACAGGGTATTTATACTTTTTGAAAACGAGTAATATAGAGGTAATAAGCTACAAACATGGAAACAATCATGATTCAGAATCAATTATACAAGTGATTCCCTTTAATTAAGGGATCACTTGCTTAACGGGCATTGACAGGTTCAAAACAAGGAAAGAAATCAATATGTCAGCAGGCTGACAGTTTCCATAAGAGAAGTAGCAAAACATTAAGCAAACAATAGAGTCTAGGTACAGAAATACTCTAATTTTGGAAAGGATTCAGTAAGGCAAAACAGAAAAAGAAATCAGTTAACCTTAACAGGCGGGTGAAATCAGAATTTCAGAAAGGAAAAGTTTGAAATCAGTCACAAGTTTGAAAATCAGTCAAAGAAGGAGACTCAACATATAAATAGGGTGCATAAACATTATACATGCGAGGCCAAACCTGTTGGAAAAAGGAAAATAGCATACAATAGTAGCACAAAAAGAAAATTCAATGGATAGCAACACTCGAAGCATGATAGTCAATTGAATCAGTAGTGAAGAAACATAGAATATCAAAAGCATGCGAAGGTCTCGCAGTAGCAGGTGAGGAAAACCCCTTTTGAAAAATTAGGGTTTCGAGCATACTTGAGTTCAAGAGGAAATAGGAACCTAGAATCAAAAGGATCACACAAAGGAATAGAGGTTTCGAAGTAAAGAACTTCAAATTGAGCCTTGTACTTAAACTAATAGTCTCAGATCCAAAGCAATAGGGTTTTCAACAATAGAAGAATTTTAAAAGATGGATAAACAAACAAATCAGACAAAACTCAAGCAAACCAACATTAGTCTAATAAACAGTTCAAAAGGAATTAAGACTTTTAACCTGCAAACTCAGGCAGAAGAATAATACGAGCAAACACAGCAAAACATGTCAAAATCAAAGAAAAGTTTTTGAAATAACTTAACAGAACCCTAATTGAAAAGATAAGAAGTTTTGAAAGTAGAGTTTTAAAAGAAACTTCGAGAAAAGCGCATAAAAGTTGAGAGCAAACATAGATCTGAAACGGATCTAAGAGAAATCGAAAGAACCTTAGAAGTTAGGGTTTCAGAAGAACCCCAAATGATGAGAAAGGCTTTGAAAACCCTCGATCTAAGTAGGAGATTCAAAAGTGTCACTCAAATAGCCATGGCTAGCCTGGAGAAAGGTTAGAGACGACTGGAAAACAGTCATCGAGCAAATACCGGACAAAGCCCCTTCACGATTTGGTCATGAGACCATAGAATCGAACACGTAGAAGCCTTGGGAGGTGGATACAGGTCTCCGATGACCTCGGAAGCCATAGATTTGGGAGGTATTAGGGTTGTAGTTTGATGGCGGTGGCTAGGGTTTGAGAAGATTTGAGAGAGGATTGAGAGATAAGGGGGATTAAAAGGCGTCAGAGTTTGGAAATGAGGATAGGGTTGGGGGTCAAATTAAAAAGGAAAGAAATCGTGATGGTCGTTGATCTTTTAGATCAACGGTCAGGATTTAGCGGGTCTTGAGTCAGGTAGGTGGATTTAGGGCTTGGGTCAGTTCAGATGGCAATTGGGTTGGGTAATTGGTTTTAAATTGGGGGTCCAATTCAGGCTGTAATTGAAATGCAATTGGGGCTAGATTTGAAATAGCCACTTTTCCCTTATTTATTTTATAAATAATAGCAAATTAATTTATGAAAACAAATTGAAGGTACTAAAATAATTTGTAATACATAATTATCAATTTAAAATTACATGACTTAATTTCTTTATAAATATAAACGCAATCAAATCTAAAAGAGGCTAATACTGCAATTATATGCAATTTAGCTTTAAAAATACCAAATGACTTTGTAAAAATATGCAAAAATTATATTAGCTATGTTTTAGTATTAATATAAGAATCCAATATATGAATCATCAAAAATAATAATTTTGGAAATTATTATTGGATTTTAGGGATGAAAAATAAGGAAATAAATTGGTTTAAAACCTTTTAAAAATTAAGGAAAACTAATATACTTATATATGCATACATATGATATTTTGAAATTATTTTGCATATTAGAAAATATATATAGGGAAAAATTGGGTATCAACAGCTGCCCCTCTTTACCCGGGAAGGATGAAAGAGTTGTCGGGTAAAGATATGATGGCCAATTTTGACCGAGTGAGACGGTTCGAAGAAGTTTAGGTCGTGCCCTGGCTTCTGAGCTACCTACATATCCCTGGTTTTATAGGAACCATGCCATATGTAGTTCAGAATCCGTCGGCAGAGTATGCCGATGGAGACTTCCAAGAACGGATGCAATATCTAGGATGGGGTGAATGGTTAAGGTCTGATAGGTTTGCGGGAACCGGAGCAGAATCTCTCCCGCTGAGATGGCCATTTGCTCGCTGGTTTACCTGCAATAAGCAATACAAGCATATATTGTGCATAAATTTAAACATGATGCAATTTCCTGTCGGACCATGAGGATTGTCTTCGGACGGTTAGGATGACGTCTTTAGACCATGATGTCCAGGGCCATGAAGCGTATAATAAAGGATTCGTAGGCTATGAAATGATGCTCTCCGTCTATAAGGATGGTGCCTCCGAACCATGATGCCTTTGAATGATGATATGCGAAACATTAAAAGGGGGTCCTCAGGCCATGACATGGCGTTCTAGGGCTATGAAAATGGTGCCTCCAAACAATGATGCCTTCGGATGGTTTGGCGATCTTTCAGCCCATGCAATGTAGTAGGCAGCGATCTTTCAGCCATGCAAATATAGATAAGGTGGCGATCTTTTAGCCATGCAAATGGAGATAAGATGGCGATCTTTCAGTCGTGCAAACGTAGATAAGGCGGCGATCTTTCAGCCGTGCAAATGTAGATAAGGCAGCGATCTTTCAACCGTGCAAATGTATATAAGGCGGCGATCTTTCAGCCGTGAAAATGTAGATAAGGTGGCGATATTTCAGCCGTGCAATTGTAGATGAGGAGGCGATCTTTCAGCTATGCAAATGTAGATGAGGTGACGATCTTTCAGCCATGCAAATGTAGATAGGGTGGCGATCTTTCAGCCATGCAAATGTAGATAAGGTGGCGATCTTTCAGCCATGCAAATATAGATATGGCAACGATCTTTCAGCCAAACAAATGTAGATAACGCGGCGATCTTTCAATCGTGCAAATGTAGATAAGGCGATGATCTTTTAGCCATACAAATATAGATAATGCGGCGATCTTTCAGCCATGTAAATATAAATAAGGCGGTGATCTTTCAGCCATGCAAATATAGATAAGGGGCCGATCTTTCAGCCGTGCAAATGTAAATGAGGTGGCGATCTTTCAGCCATGCAAATGTAGATGAGGCGGCGATTTTTTAGCCGTGCAAATGTAGATAGGGTGACGATATTTCAGCTATGCAGATGCAAATGGAGGTAGAGCTTAACCTCGGAAGGCAAATTAGTAGCCTTATGCATTGCAATGCATAAATGCAGATGGAAACATCGTTTAGTCTTAACAGGCAGAATAGTAGCCATGTAAGAAATAAAAGGGCAATCGGTAATAGAGCTTTCTTAGCTGATAGCATGTTGTGATATAGTGACTGCTGGGGACATTGTGACATACGGAATATCACTAGCGTGTGTGGATAGCAAATGTTGGTAAGTGCGATAGTTCTAAGAGTTGTATTCATGAACAATGTTTGTCTTGTGAGTGTATAGTATGTCTGATGCTTTCGTAATCCCAGTGCCTGCATCTAAAAAAATCGTGAGTTTTGTAAAGAGGGAAGGTTAGTTCGTATCCCCGCTGGCTCTACTTGACCTGCTCGGCTTTGATCTGGTGATACTGTATGTATCATTGGGGTAGCATTGCTAAACAAGGCAATTTCAATAATAAACATGCATGATTTTGTAAAAAATACGATATAAATATACAATTAAGAAACGATTTTAGATGAACTGATGACTGTGATGTGGTTCAGGACATTGCAACCTCTTTTGCTATGGAATTTTGAGGGTCCTCCTCAAAATTCTGCCCCAGTTAATGGGTTGATGCTACTGACCGTTGCTTGCGACGATTGGCTGAAATTACTTCAGCATTTTGAGGGTCCTCCTCAAAATTCTTCCCTAGTTTCCGGTTGCGGGGGGAAATGGAAATTTTATTAAATTGTGACTGAACTCATAGGGCTGCCTACATATCCCCTCTTAAATAGGAATCAAGTTAGGCGTAGTTCAATTTACATCATATAAGGAAAGCATAAAGATTACACATAGTAACGTTTGACCGCATCTGAATTGATCGGCTTTGGCCAGACTTCTCCATCCATTTCTACAAGTATGAGGGCTCCTCCTGTCAAAACCCAGTGAACCATGTATGGACCCTTCCAGTTGGGAGAGAACTTCCCTTTGGCTTCATCTTGATGCGTAAAAATTCTACTCAACACCAGCTGTCCCGGTGTGAACTATCTTGGTTTGACTCTTTTGTTGAAGGCTCTGGACATTCTGTTCTGATAGAGTTGACCATGGCAGACTGCATTCATTCTCTTTCCGTCTATAAGGGCTAGTTGCTCATAACGACTTTTCACCCACTCTGCGTTGTCAAGCTCAGCTTCTTGTATGATCCTTAGGGAAGTAATTTCTACCTCAATGGGAATGACAGCCTCTGTACCGTAAACCAGCATATAGGGGGTTGCTCTGGCTGATGTGCGGACTGTGGTGCGATATCCCAATAAAGCAAATGATAACTTCTCCTGCCACTACTTATGTTTCTCTATCATTTTCCTTAATATCTTCTTGATATTCTTGTTGGCGTCTTCTACGGCTCCATTCATCTGAGGCATGTAGGCTATAGAATTCTTGTGTCTGATCTTGAAAGTTTCACACATAGCTTTCATCAAGTCACTGTTGAGATTGGAGCCATTATCAGTAATTATTGACTCTGGAATACCGACTCGACAAACAATGCGGTCGCGTACAAAGTCCGCCACGACTTTCTTGGTTACTACTCTATAAGATGTTACTTCGACCCATTTGGTGAAATAGTCGATTTCTACTAGGATAAATCTATGCCCATTGGAAGAGGCAGGCTCAATTGGTCCAATGACATCCATTCTCCAGGCGACGAACGACCATGGTGATCTTGTTGCATTGAGCTCATTTGGAGGTACCTTTATCATGTCTGCATGTATTTGACAGCAGTGGCATTTCCGGACATACTGGATGCAGTATGTTTCCTTAGTCATCCAAAAGTAACTAGCTCAGACTATCTTCTTTGCTAAGACAAAACCATTCATATGGAGACCGTAGGTCCCAGCGTGAATTTCCTCTAGTAGCCTGGATGCTTCTTTTGCATCGACACACCTTAGTAACCCCAAATAAGGAGTCCTCCTATACAGGATTCCTCCGCTGTGAAAGAAGTTGTTGGACAACCTCCAAAGTGTGTGTTTCTGAGTAGGATTTTCAAGTTCTAGGTGTTCGCCTTTTGCGAAATATTCCTTGATATCATGAAACCGGGGCTTTCTTTTTGCTTCTTCTTCAACATGGGCACAATAAGCTGCTGATCATGGATCTTTACTGGAATGGGATCAATGAAGTTTTTGTCCGGATGCTGTATCATAGATGTCAGGGTAGCCAATGCATCGGCGAACTCATTCTGGATTCTGGGAACATGTTGGAATTCTGTCTTTGTGAACCTCTTTCTCAATTCCTGTACATGATGCAAATACGGGAGTATCTTGGAGTTCTTGGCTGCCCATTTTTCTCAGACCTGATGTATAAGTAGGTCCAAATCTCCAATCACTAGCAACTCTTGAATGTTCATGTCAATGGCCATTTTGAGCCCTAGGATGCAGGCTTTATACTCGGCCATGTTGTTGGTGCACGGGAACCTGAGTTTGGCGGACACCGGATAATGCTGACCAGTTTCTGAAACTAGGACTGCTCTTATGCCAACTCCTTTGAAATTTGTTACTCTATCAAAAAACAATCTCCAACCATTATAAGATTCTGCAATGTCCTCTCCTATGAACGATACCTCTTCATCAGGAAAATATGTTTTTAGGGGTTCATATTCTCCATCCATCGGATTTTCAGCAAGGTGATATGCCAATGCCTGTCCCTTTAGCACTTTCTAAGTTACGTAAACAATGTCGAACTCACTCAATAGGATTTTCCACTTGGCTAGTTTGCTAGTAGGCATGGGCTTCTGAAAGATGTACTTCAAAGGATCCATCTTTGATATAAGATTTGTAGTATAGGCACAGAAGTAATGCCTCAGCTTTTGAGCTACCCAAGTCAAAGCACAACAGGTGCGCTCTAACAGAGAATACCGAGCCTCGTACGGGGTGAACTTCTTACTGAGGTAATAAATGGCTTGCTCCTTCCTCTCTGTTTCATCATGCTGCCCCAGAACGCAGCCGAAAGCTCCATCCAATACTGCAAGGTAGAGTAATCGGGGTCTACCTGGCTCAGGCGGGACTAAGACTGGTGGTGTTGACAGGTATTCCTTGATTCTGTCGAAAGACTTTTGGCAATCATCAGTCCATTTGGTAGCAGCGACCTTATTCAACATCTTAAAGATTGGTTCACAAATAACTGTAGACTGTGCTATGAATTGGCTGATATAGTAAAGTCTCCCCAAGAAACTCATCACATCCTTCTTGTTCTTTGGCGGTGGTAGTTCTTGAATGGCTTTGACCTTCGACGGATCCAATTTTATTCCTCGGCGACTCACAATAAACCCCATTAATTTTTCTAGTGGAACCCCAAATGCGCACTTTGCGGGATTCAGTTTTAGGGTGTACCTCCGTAATCTATTGAAGAATTTCTTCAAATCTTCCCTGTGATCAGTGGCCTTCTTGGACTTGATGATAACATCATCCATATATACCTCTATCTCCTTGTGTTTCATATCATGGAAAATGGTAGTCATGACCCTCATTTAGGTGGCCCCAGCATTCTTTAGCCAAAACGGCATCATCTTGTAATAGTACATCTCCCACGGTGTAATGAAAGCTATTTTCTCAACATCTTCTCCATCCATCCAGATCTGGTGATAACTAGTGAAACAGTCTACAAATGATTGAAACTTGTGCTTGGCGCAATTGTCAATCAGGATGTGTATATTCGACAAAGGGAAGTTATCTTTCGAACTGGCCCGGTTGAGATCCCGGTAGTCGACACAGACTCTAACCTTCCCATCCTTCTTTGGTACAGGTATAATGTTGGCTAACCATGTCAGGTATTCTACTACCCTGATAACCTTAGCTTTAACCTGCTTAGTGACTTCTTCCTTGCTTTTCAGACTCATATCAGGCTTGAACTTTCTGGGCTTTTGCTTTACTAGAGGACATGTTGGATCGGTTTGCAGTTTGTGAGCCACAATAAATGTACTCAAACCAGTCATGTCATCATACGATCAGGCGAATATGTCCTCATATTCTCTTAGAAAATCTATGTATTCCTTCTTTTCTGATGGCGATAATTGGACGCTGATTCGTGTTTCTTTGACGTTTTCTGCATCTCCCAGGTTAACAACCTCGGTATCGTCCAGGTTGGACTTGGGTCTGTTTTCAAAATTCTCAACTTCTTTAACCATCCCCTCTCGTATGTCATCTTCCTCTGAATCTATGTCCGTTTGTTGCATTGTCTTGTTGCATGTCACAATCATTGGTTCATCAAGATAAGTAATAGTAATACTGTATAAGCAAAGTAATGAGAGAAAAATAATGATGAGTGTCGAATCATAAGGAAAGTTTAAATGCTTTGATAAATTGCGTAACTATTTTGGAACATTGGAGATCTTATTGCGGAAATTAAAAATGCGAAAAGAAAATCATTTAATAAATAAAAACAGTGCATGATGCTTGTTTTAGCCTTGCTACCCCGAGGCTCGTCGGGCTCTGGTTGTTTTGATAGTCCAGTTATTGAGGCGTGCTCCTCTGCTTACAGCCTATATGGAAGGGCCTTCCTCTCCCTCCTCTTCGAGAACAACACAACAGTCCATGTCATTGTTTTCTAGGAACAAGTTCTTTACTGCTACGAGTGCTTCCTCTTCATCTGACCCATAAATAATATCGGCCGATTGGAAAGTCTGCTCCAAATGTGGTATTGGATGCTCCAGCGGATAATAAGGACCATTTCATGGTGGCGACCAGTTGTTGAATTCTTCCCAAGTGTACTCATATCCTAGACCGAAAGTGGTGCCATATTTCTTGAGTTTTATGGGCTTAGTGATTCCTTGGAGGTTCTTGCCGAGCCCCTTGCCAGGTTCGTACCCACTGTAATTTAGTATGCTCTTGATCTTGTTATCCTACCATCTGTCTTTGTCAACAACATTTACCCATTCGATGTGATGGTAAGTTTCTCCACCTAGCTTCTTTCTTCCCTCGATTGACGGAATGGTCTGACAACTCTATATAGGGTTGCTACCGTCGCCGTGAATGATCACCTCCTGGTGATTCCATTCAAACTTTACCGCATGATATAGTGTTGATGCTACGTCCCCAGCAGCGTGAATCCATGGTCGTCCCAATAGTAGATTGTAAGATGCTGGCACGTCTATCACTTGGAAATCAACATCGACCCAAGTTGGACCCATTTGCAAACACAGACTAATCTCCCCAATGGTGGACCTTTGAGAGCCGTCGAAAGATTTTACATTGATAGCTCCGTCCTTTATTTCATGCAATCCCTTACCCAATTTCTTAAGTGTTACCAGCGGACAAATGTTGAGGCTGGACCCTCCATCGATCAGGATTCTGGTTATAAAATAGTCTTCACATTGCACGGTGATGTGCAGTGTCTTGTTGTGACCCAACCCTTCAGGTGGCAGCTCATCCTCATGAAAAGTAATCTTATGGCTTTCCAATACCTGTCCTACCATGTTAGCCATTTCCCCGCCAGTGATGTTGCTTGGCTTGTATCTTTCTCCAAAGATCGTCTGGACCTGTCTCAATGATGGGTGACCGATTAGAGGCATGTTTGCTTGACTCGACTAGATGCTCAAGGGTATAGACTCTACCCGTTCTTGTCATACCCTGTGCTGCAATAGTCTCTTCAAACCTAACCTTGCCTTTCCTCCTTGCCTTGGTTGTATAATCCCAAGGTACTGCCTTTGTATGGAATGGTGTCATGGCCGGCATCGCCACTTGGATCAGTGTGGCTATCTTTATTCCAAACAGAGCCTGTACTTTGGGTGGTAAAACTGCAACTTCAAACGATGTAGGTGCATTTGTTGGAGACACGAATTCGACCTCAATTGAAGCTAGTGTTTTTGCAGATGACGTTGCTTCAAACTCAAGTGGCACGGACATGTTTACCTCAGCGTCCCCAGAGGGGTGAATCTGGACTACGATCAGATTGAGAATAACTATTGGCTTCTTTGGGTCATTACCTTCTGCAATCAACCTAATTGATCCCTCGGGATCCCAATCATCCACTATTTCAATCATGTGGATGCCTCTACCCTTATGGTCTGACAGAGGATTATTGCGGACATTTGGAGCAGGTTCCTTTGCCACAATAATCTTGTTATCAATTAAAGTTTGGATCTTATTTTTTAGAGAACAACATTCGTCAATGGTGTGTCCCTTCATGCCGGAATGGTATGCACAGGATTTGTTTGGGTTAACCCACTGAGAAGGGTTCTCAAGGGTTGCAGTAGGGATAGGGATGACATAACCAACAGCTTTGAGTTTTTCGTACAACTAGTCAATGAGTTCAGCAATGGCTGTATATTGTTTCGGAGGTCTACGATCAAAATTTGGTCGAGGTCTAGGAAAGTTTTGGTGTGTAGGAGGGGATTGATAGTGGGATGGTTGAGCATTGTAGGCTTGGTAAACATGTGTGGGTTGGGAATATCTGGATGAAGTAGGCTGATATGTGGGAAGTGGAGGTGATTGATAAGTGGGTGGTGGAGTTTGGTAGGAGGGTGAAGGTGCTTGGTAGTTCGGAGTTGGTTGAAATGTGAGTGGAGGTGTTGGGTAAATTTGGTATTTGACCGGAGATTCGGCTCTCTGTGCAATCATTATGGCTCCTACGTCCCTTTTCTTGGACACACCACCTAACTTCAAGGCCTTATTTGTAGCTTGCAAGGCCTCAAAGTTTGTAACCATACCGCTTTTGATGCCCTCTTCAATCCTTTCACCCAGCTTGATAATGTCAGAAAATTTATGGCTTTCATCATCATTAGCCTTTCATAATACTACGGGTCCTGAGCCCGAACAAAGAATTTGTTCATTTGTTCCTCCTCTAAGGCAGGTTTGACCTTAGCAGCTTCGAACCTCTAGCGAGTAGCATACTCGCAGAATGTTTCTGTAGGCTTCTTATTTAGATTTTGAATATAAAACACATGTGGAACATTCTCTGTGTTGAACCTGAACCTATCCATAAATTTGGACGCCATACCTACCTAGGTCGACCACTTCTTCGGATCTTGGCTAATGTACCAGGACAAAGCATCTCCTTTCAAGCTTCTCATGAAAAGCTTCATGCAGATTCTTTCGTCTTTTCCTACCCCAACCAGCTTGTCACAGTACATTCTCAAATGTACTTTTGGATCCCTTGTACCATCAAATATTTCAAACTTCGGAGGTTTGTACCCCTCGGGTAGTTTGACATTGGGCTGTATGCAAAGATCTTTGTAGTTCAACCCTTACATTCCCTTACTCCCTTCAACGCCTTGAATCCGGCTAGTCAATTTCTTAAGTTCTTCAGCCAGGCTCCAGATGAGCAAGTCTTTATCATCATACTCGGGTGTGCTTAATATGGGTTGGTAGACTGTGGTATAGTCTCCACATAGATAGGGGTGTTATGGTGGGCGTGAAAGTGGTCATTTATGGAGTTTTGGGGTTCTGGAATGAGTAACGGGATGTTGTTTGAGGTATGGCAGGTGCTGTAGTGATGGTGAGGCACGGGATGGTTTTGTTGCTTTGGTATATTCTGTGGAGGTGTGGGGTTCGGAGCATTTTGGAAATTGATATCTGGAGTGGTGAGAGAAAACGACAAATTTGCCAGATTCCGAACCTGATCGAGTTCTTCTTGGAATTTCAGTAGCTTTTGTTCGAGTTGAGATGCATTTTCCTTGGAAACCTGAGTATCATGACCATGAGTGACCTCTACTCATTCAGTTGAGTTCTCGTTTCTGGTGTTGTTTAAATCTTCCATCTTCCCTTTGTTCTTGTTTTTGACAGGACTAAGAGGAGGAGTGGGTGGAGGGCCCCTAGATCTCGTGGAATAAGATGATGTTGCCAGAGTGCACAAACTAATCTTTGGGGAGGGGAATAATAAAACAAAAGTAAAAACAAAAAGGTAACAAGTTAGTGAGGATCATAAAAATACTGCGATATTTAAACACATAGTGCGGAATGTAAAATGTGTCCTAATTTGGGAACCTTTTTGTGCTCGAGGTAGGCCTAGTGACAAATTAATTTGGAGAACTTAGAATGTTAAATGCCTTATTTTATTGATAGAAAATAAGACGAATCTCAAATCGATACTAAACAAATAGGAAATAAACGTCACTAATGGCTATTGGCCTTATTACATTTTATAAAGCGAAAAGACAAACTCCTATCTATTTGGTCCCAGAAGGACCTTCCTCAGGTTGAATGCTCTCATTAATCAAATCCTCCAGTTCCCGTAGGTTTACCAGTAAAAATGCCTTTGCCAGTTGTTCTCCTACGTTTCCCTCAATGTTTTGGTAGTTGGTGACTCTCTTCCTCACTTTTTCTTCCAACTCCAACAGACTGTATTCCAAATATTCCAACTTTTCGCTAGCTTTGGCGGCCCTCTCCTTCCACTCATTGATTTGGTCATTCAATGGAAGACTCTTCCACCAGTCTAGCAAGAGTGAGGGTGTGCTAACCATACCGAAGCTGGGGACCTAGTTCTTCATTTTCTGCAAAACAAAAGGGTTAAGATCATACCCCTACCAGACTCGACTATTTAATATCAACAATTATCATGAAGCATTTTAGTTCTCCAAATAAATGCACAGAACGTGGTAGTGTCCGTTTGGGCTTAGGAAACCCAGTGGACTTTGATCAAGGCTATTTTAAAGGGTCATTATGTGGACAACATAACTGACCCGGCTAGGTTTGACCATGATGCATGCACAACTTGAACAAAGTAAGGTTTCTATGGGGTTTTAGACTGGTACCCTTGAGCGGACAACTCAAGGGGGAAAGGCACGGACTCGTCGACTACACCGTTGATCGACTGTTTTACCGTAAATATGCCTTTTCCGGATTTAGGGGTAATAATATAGGAAGAACGCAACCACTCATTATAAGCGTTGCTGTGGTATTTTATTTGGCACGAGTGGAGTATGATGTTGAGCATGATTATGCGATAATTAAAAGCATGTTGACATATATTTGCACATTAAGAAAGCAGTAAATACAGCAGTTTCATAATTTAAAGCAATAGTAAAGGAAAGAAACAAAGAAGACAAGTCATTTTTGCAGTTGAAAAGGAAATTGAATGCTTAAAGGAATTAAACAAGTAATTGCACATAAAGAGGTGTAAATTCACAATAACCGTCTGAAAATGGTAAAAGCCTAAATATCCCCAACAGAGTCGCCATGCTGTCGCGCCCCCTTTTCCTCGCAAAATCGGGCTTATGACATTTGGAGGGCAACTCGTTCCTTTTGGGAACTAGGTTTTGCATTTTTGAAGAGTAGCCACCTAATGATTTGTGGTTCATTAGGACACAAATGAGGTTCAATTCTAAGTTTGTTTGGATAACCAGAGATTGGGTAAGGGCTTGAAATTATCCCGAGGGGAAGGTGTTAGGTACCCCTCAGGATCCACTAGTGTGGTTCCCGGCCAGACAGTTTATTTTGAATTTAGCAAATATACAAGTACGAGCTCAAATATTAGGGGATTTAAACACATAAAAAGAAAGAACAATTAAAAAAAGAGTAAAAAGAGTTTGCTAATAAAAGGAAAGGGGGGGGGGGTCCTAGGTTTATATTTAATATGGATAACGTCAATGCAATACCCGGTAATCACTCCTCAAAAGAGGAGTTACACGTGACATTAGCGCACCGATCATCATATCCATATCTACCCTTCCTACCCCGTTAAGGTATTAAAGTGCGGATTGGTCTCGATTAGTATTGCATGCTATTACCCGTCCTATTCCTATCAGTCCTGGAGGCACTTAGGACTACTAGTCCTAAAGGGTGGGATATTAGGTTGATTGGTTTCAAAGGATAAAAGTCTAAGGTGACATACAAAACAAATAACACTGCACATTAGGGGAAAGCATGCAAGCAAATAAAGGCTCAGACATGCCTCCTCAAACAAAGCACATAATAGCATAACTTGCAGATACTATTTAGGTCTGATAAAAAATACTAAAACCGAGGGGAGTTTGATTATTGAAGCAGACTTGTTTATTTCATAACTCAAATAAGAAGTCCGAATCAGGCCTGCCTGCTATTGTAGCGATTAACAAAAAAAAGGATTCAATTTGCTCTAAGGCTTGCCTAAGTGTTTAGACGGGGTCCTATAGACATGATATCTACTTAATTCAGAAGGTGGTGAAATAGTGATAACTCAAAACGAATTGCTTGAAATCCTATAGGCATGCTTGCTAAACCTTGTTAAAATAAGGGAGTTAGGTTATTAAAAGAGGTTCAGAATGGACGAATTTTAAATTAGACTAGTTTAGTTTCTGCAGATGACAGTATCCACTATCGCTGATTTTTACTCCTATGAACATGATATCTAGGATTACTGATTTTAGACCCTTATATACATAATTGCTAATTTTAACCCTAGTATCTGAATAATGTCAAACCCCTATAGGCATAATATCTAGTAGACAATGGAAACAGGCAGGTCCTTACTGAGAATTTCTATAAGCATGCTTTCTATACATTATACCGATTTTAACATGCTACTGAGTTATAACCAATTGGGCCCTAAAAATATGATATCTAAACGGTGACTAACACACAGAATTTTTGATAATTCCTATAGGCAGGTTATCTAGATGTGAACAAGTAGGATTCAAAGTAAGTCCTATAGACATGGTTTCTAAATGTGATGTGAATATGCAGAATTAAAAGTAGTCCTATAGGCATGTTTTCTAAGTGCGAATTGAACATGTAGAAAATATAGTCCTATAGGCATGTTTTCTACCCTTGAGCATGCATAATTACCCAACCCTTTTCACTATCCAGCCCCAAATGTTTATTACAAATTATTACAATCCAGGAATACTGAATTACATCAGAAAAGTACAAAGAAAAGTTACAACCAAATGAAGCCTGATTCTTGACTTCCTCTCTGAGTTATGGAATAAACCACCTCAAAATGCCATTGATCCAAAGCCTTTGTCAGACTTGAATGTGTCAGAGTTCCCTAAGGGCCTCAATAGGACCCCGGGCAGTGCTCACACCCAAGTTACATAACCAGAATAGAGATAAGTGCGGTGTGGAAATGTCAGCCCTCATGTGTCCAAGTTCAGAGGGAGCTCATGGGTCCCAAGGCAAGGCTCACATTAGGGGGCAGAACATAAGTCTAAGAAGAGAGTGAAAGTGTAGAAACTAAGCTTTAGGAGCTGAGGGAATAAAGGAGAGGGGAAGGATGACGGGAGATAACCATTAACATTTCAGGGAGTCAATAACTTCACACAAAGGGGCAGGGGATTGGGAATCCATTGCAAGGAGCCTATACACTTAGGCATGGATTAACTTTGGGCATGCACAACAATAGGAAGTGCTGACATGCCTATAAATCAACTAAAACACACAACGTATAAGAGAAACATGGAGGTTATGATCCTAAGAGGATCAAGTTTAGGTCATGCACAATAATTTTCAATGTTGTCATGCCCTAAACCAACCACAACTATTAAACACATTGGGGTAGGGATTCAGAATTCATAAGTCATAATAAGTAATGGCAAAACATTAATTCAGAATCAGAAAGGGGCAGATTAAACATGCTTAATAATGGTACTGAATTAAATACAAACGGTAGACAAACAAAGATGCAAGAGACAATAAATAAGCATGATGTTGTTGGTGCAAAAAACTTAATTAGAACATACCAGTAAGAAATGCAAATGCAGAAAATAAGCAAATTTCCCCCCAGCCTAGCCTTGGCTTTCAGCTGGCTAGGTAAGGTAGCAATATAGTAGTAGCAGAGAAGAGAGAGAGAGAGGTTTAGTGTAGTGTGTGTTTGAACTCAAGTGTTTATGCCTTGTGTTCGTGTCTTTGAAAGAAAAGAAGTACAGGGTATTTATAGTTTTTGAAAATGAGTAAGAGAGAGGTAATAAGCTACAAACATGGAAACAATCATGATTCGGAATCAATTATACAAGTGATTCCCTTTAATTAAGGGATCACTTGCTTAACGGGCATTGACATGTTCAAAACAAGGAAAGAAATCAATTTGTTAGCAGGCTGATAGTTGCGATAAAAGAAGTAGCAAAACATTAAGCAAACAATAGAGTCTAGGTACATAAATACTCTAATTTTGGAAAGGATTTAGTAAGGCAAAATAGGAAAAGAAATCAGTTAACTTTAACAGACGGGTGAAATCAGAATTTCACAAAGTAAAAGTTTGAAATATGTCACAAGTTTGAAAATCAGTCAAAGAAGGAGACTCATCATATAAATAGGGTGCATAAAAATTATATATGCGAGGCCAAACCTGTTGGCAAAAGGAAAATAACATACAGTAGTAGCACAAAAAGAAAATTCAATGGATAGCAACACTCGAAGCATGATAGTCAATTGAATCAGTAGTGAAGAAACATAGAATATCAAAAGCATGCGAAGGTCTCGTAGTAGCAGGTGAGGAAACCCCTTTTGAAAAATTAGGATTTCGAGCATACTTGAGTTCTAGAGGAAATATGAACCCAGAATCAAAAGGATCACACAAAGGAATAGAGGTTTCGGAATAAAAAACTTCAAATCGAGCCTTGTACTTAAACTAACAGTCTCAGATCCAAAGCAATAGGGTTTTCAACAATAGAAGAATTTTAAAAGATGGATAAACAAACAAATCGGACAAAACTCAAGGAAACCATCATTAGTCTAATAAACAGTTCAAAAGAAATAGACTTTTAACCTGTGAATTCAGGCAGAAGAATAATACGAGCAAACACAGCAAAGCATGTTAAAAATCAAAGAAAAGTTTTTGAAATAACTTAACAGAACCTTAATTGAAAAGATAAGGAGTTTTGAAAGCATAGTTTTAAAAGAAACTTCGAGAAAAGTGCTTAAAAGTTCTGAGCAAACATAGATCTGAAACGGATCTAAGAGAAATCGAAAGAACCTTAGAAGTTAGGGTTTCAGAAGAACCCCAAATGATGAGAAAGGCTTTGAAAAACCCTCGATCTAAGCAGGAGAGTCAAAAGTCTGACTCGAATAGCCATGGTTGGCCTAGAGAAAGGTCAGAGACGACATGAAAACAGTCATCGAGCAAATATTGGACAAATCCCCTTCACGATTTGGCCATGAGACCACATAATTGAACACGTAGAAGCCATGGGAGGTGGATACAGGTCTCCGATGACCTCGGAAGCCATAGATTTGGGAGGTATTAGGGTTGTAGTTTGATGGCGGCGGCTAGGGTTTGAGAAAATATGAGAGAGGATTGAAAGAGAAGGGGGATTCAGAGGCGGCGGAGTTTGGAAATGAGGCTAGGGTTGAGGGTCGTTGGAATTAAAAAAGGAAAGGAATCGTGAGGGTCGTTGATCTTTTAGATCAACAACAAAAGATCAACGGCCAGGATTTAGCGGGTCTTGAGTCGGGTAGGCAGATTTAGGGCTTGGGTCGGTTCAGATGGCAATTGGGTTTAAACTGGGGGTCCAATTCAGGCTGTAATTGAAATGCAATTGGGGCTAGATTTTAAATAGCCACTTTTCCCTTATTTATTTTATAAAAAATAGCAAATTAATTTTTGAAAACAAATTGAAGGTACTAAAGTGATTTGTAATACATAATTATCAATTTAAAAATACTGGACTTAATTTTTTTATAAATATAAACGCAATCAAATCTAAAAGAGGCTAATATTGCAATTATATGCAATTTAGCTTTAAAAATACTAAATGACTTTGTAAGAATATGCAAAAATTATATGAGCTCTATTTTAGTATGAATATGAGAATCCAATAAATGAATCATCAAAAATAATAATTTTGGAAATTATTATTGGATCTTAAGGATGAAAAATAAGGAAATAAATTGGTTTAAAACCTTTTAAAAATTAAGGAAAACTAATATACTTATATATGTATACATATGCTATTTTGAAAGTATTTTGCATATTAGAAAATATATATAGGAAAAAATTTGATATCAACAAGTGATAGTACCACCGTCGATTCGGTTCTTCAAGAACGCATTAATTGTACCTGCCGGTCAGTCTTCAAAAGGCGTTGATGGTCGTGTCATTGTCCCTTATAAATGGGGGTATTGTGGCGTTATCTCTCTACCAAAGTGCCTTCCTCTATTTATTTATCCCTTTCTTCTCGCCATCATTCTCTATTGTTGATCACTATGTTTGGGGTTCACGGCCTCAAGGTCTTTTGGTAGCATTCCCATCGACCGCGTGGTGGCCTTTTGCCTGAGTTTCCTTTTGTTGAGCGAGACCATGCTATCTCGTTGTTGTTGTTGTTGTTGTTGTTGTTACGCCTGCTGTGAGCACGCGATTTTTGCCCTATATGAAATACTCCTATAAAATCTAAGAAAAAACATTTTTTCAATTATTTGCCATTTTATAGGATTTTATTAATTGTTTGCATTTTTGTGCACGTTTAATTTTTATTAAAATCATGAAAATTTCAAAAATACCATGCATTAAATTTAGGTTTTGTTTTACATTTTTAGGATTAATTAGTTAATAATTTGTTTTATTAAAAAAAATGAAAATCACAAAAAATGCTTCATTTTTACACTTCTGCCTTTTATTTTTAGGTTATTAATTTTTCTCTTTTAATTTAGGATTAAGTAGCTTTTATAATTTTTGTAATTAGTTAATTAGTTTAATTTCACATTTTTAGATAATCTAAGATTTTAATTTCTAGGATTTTTAATTAAAGAAAAAAGAAAAATTGAAAAGAAAAGGCTGGTTTAAACTTGATTGAGCCAAAATTAATGTTGCGCCCAAATCCCTACCCAAACCTGCCTGACCCGACCCACCTATCCAATCGGGCCCCCTCCACATTAAATAACCTAAGACCTAAGGCTCCCACACAGACAAACGGCGGATCTGAGGCCCCCCGCCCCCCGAACTTTTTCTTCTTCACACCCTCACGCCTCTGCTCCTTCTTTAGATGACAACCAAAGAACACCCCTGATCTCCATTTTTTCCTCCACACCCTTTAAGCTAGGCTTCTTCTTCTTCACTAAAAACCCACCTAATCCTTAAGTTAGAACAAGAACAGCGCCTTCTACTCCAAAAGCTATACATCCCTCGTTTTTTTTGCTTCATCTCCGGCGAGTCAATGCAAAAAATCTGGCCAGTCATCGGACCCCTTATGAATCCTTAGAGCTCGAAGTCTGCTTTATTGGCGAACCAGTGGTTTTTCCGGCAACTCATTCGACCTTTTCTTTGGATTTCAAGCTTCTTTGCGTTTCAGCCTTGCTCCTCCATTTGGTACTTCTGAAAATTTAAAGGAGTTGTTGTTTGTTGTTGATGTTGTTTGTCTGCGGACCTCTCTTCTATGGCATCTCGTTAATTAGAAATTGACTGAATCCGACCTGGGTTTTGAGGTGATTTCCTGGGCTGTTTTGATGTTCTGTTGCTGCTTCTCACTCGAACAAGAGCTGGGATCAATCCTTTCCCTTTTGATTTTCGTTTTGGTCAAAATTCTGTTATTCCTATGCAATTAGGTATGTTCATGTCCAACCTTCTGTTTGAATCAATGATATGAAGATGTGATCTGCTCTATGTTAAATTTGTGCTTGATTACTCAAAATTATTGTGTTGGCTGTTAAAAATGACTTGAATCTCCAGTTTGTTTTGCAATATTATTCGGGTGAATTAAGTTCTTTTAGTGTTATTTGTTGGCAAGAATAGCTCACTGCTGGAACTTTGCATTGTTTAAATAATGATTCACGTGTTAAGAAGCTGTTCACTGTCAGTGGAACAAAAGGGGAGATTAGTGTTTGTTCCTTCAATGGAACCCTTTTCTACTACCGTACTGTGTGCTAAAAGGCCTAAACAGGGAACTGCACAACACTACTAATTTGAAGTTTCCTTTATATGTGTAGTTCATCTTTGATTCCTGAATATTTGTTTGATAAAAATGGTTCAAATTAGTTGAATGCTTAAACTTCTGTTTCGTTTTTTTTTCTATCATTGGTAATAGAGACCAAAGTAGATTAGTGAATATAGCCAAAAGAGCTTTAAGGGCATCAGTAATTCATCCGAAAGTTATATGTATAATTGGAATCATGGTATTAGTACTTTTCAAATGTAGTTTATTACGTTTTATGATATGAACTCCTAGCTTCTTATTTCTCCGGCGAAATTGATTGGTAAGCTGCATTCATGAGTGTATCTCCATTTCTCCATATGATTTACATGAATTTTGATTCAGTTCTTGCAACCCGTCTTCGTAATTTGAATGGATTCTTTGGTTTTTGTGAAATCTGATTTGCTTGAATTCCTTTGAAAGGAAATTTGATAGATCTTTCTATTGTCTCAAAGGGTTTTCTTGCATAATAATCTCAATGTAAAGATAAATAATTCAAACGCGTTAGTTGCTTTAGGCGTGATTAATAATAATCAACGGTTCCTATGACATAGTCATGATACCTAATTCCCAAATTCGGGGTGCATTTCATGTGACCCGATTATAACAATTTCGAATAATAAAACCCTTTGAAATAATTTGAGGCGTGCCATGTCAAACAAAATTTATAATCCATGGTCCTCATAAGATTAGATTCAGGAACTAACACTTATAGAAAGAAGTTTGAGGTGTGCCATAAATAAATTAAATCATCCATGGCTCTCACAAATGTTGTTATAGAAAATTGAATCTTCGTAGTTGCTTTGAGCGCGTTATTTAAATAATTCATCATAGCTACGGGTATGGTTCCCGTAATATAGTTGTGATTTTTAATTACAAAATCCGGGTGTACATTTCATGTGACCCAATTTCAGTTCTCAACAATGTTTAATAAAACATGTCGCGAATTGCGGGTGCATTTCATGTTGCGTGGTTTGCAACATGTTCCAAAACAAACAAGTGTAGGACAATCATAACTTGTTCAAAAAAAATCCATAAATCCTAAAAGCGGTTTAGATTAATTAAAAGTGGTTCTAAAGTTAAAAATGCACCATAGGTTAAAACATGTAATAAATCGGATAATAGGCCAATTTCAATGGTTTAAGCGACTGTGCTAGAACCACGGAACCCAGGAATGCCTAACACCTTCTCCTGGGTTGACAGAATTCCTTACTTAGAATTTCTGATTTCGCAGACATTTAAATAAAGTCGATTTTCCTCGATTTGAGATTTTTAAAATAAACCGGTGACTTGGAATACCAAATAAACTATTCCAAGTGGCGAGTCTGATAAATAAATTAATCCCATTTCGATTAATGTCACTTTAATTGGAAAAACTCCCTTGTATCCCCTCTCGGGTGGTAAAAAGGGAGGTGTGACAGCTTTGGCGACTCTGCTGGAGACAAGAACCCAGAACTTCTGCTTCAGGATTCAGAATTCGAGCTTAGAATAACTGTTATACTTGGCTTTATTTATTATCTGATTTTTACATGTTTGAGCCTAATTTGCTAAATGCCGCTTTTTACCGCTTTGATATTGTTTGGACTGTATATAAATTGTTATGAAACCCTTTTCTCCTTGAGTTTTCTAAATCATCCGGAACGTGTGCACTTCGTGTGACCTCTTTTTTGTTAGACATATCCCAATTTTAGAACGAGGTTCAGACAAGTTGCAAAGCCGGTGAAACTTTTGTATTCCCGGTACGCTGCCCCCTCGGCTCGAGTTGTCCGCTCGGGTAAGCCAGGTTTAGAATAATACACCCAGGTTTTAAAACCTAGAATAATATAGCCTCATACCGGATCCCTAGTAGGAACGCTTGTTTGCATTACGTGCATGACTTTGGGGACTCAACATAGGGGTTGGGTCCGTCTAGGACAAGTGTACCCAAATTAAAAAGACCATCTTGATGCATCTTAGGTGCTACTTGTACAATTATTTGATTCAGCTTGCATGTTGACCGGCTTCTAAAAGAAAAAGAAAATAAAAAAAAGGTGTGATATTTCAAATTCTGAAACTCTGTCGAAATTCTGGAAAAAAAGGAAAAGTTATTTCAAAATGAGCCAAAATTTTCAAGTGTCATGGTTTCCTTGTTCCGTAAAAATTGACTAAACTACGTGGGTCTGATTCTCACCGGATGTGAGATACGTAGGCAAAAATCATCGGTCTCGGCCCCAATTTCCAAAAAAAAATCCAAAAATATTTTCTTTTAGTTCCTTCTTTAGAAATCTTTCCTTAGAAAATTCAAAAAAGAAGAAGAAGTTTTTAAACTCAAAAATAGTTCCTTCTTTCTGAAATCTTTCATATGGAAAAAGAAATAAAATGAAAGAAATCAATAAAATTCAGAATCCAAAATACGGGTTTCCTTCATTTTGAAGTCTTTTTCCAAAAACAAATCCAAAAAATAAATCAGAAATAAAAATCTAAAAATACTTTTTCTTCTTTGGAAGCCTTTCTTTGCAAATATTCGTAAAATTTTTGAAAAATCCAAAAATATTTTCGCTTTTCTTTAGAAGTACTTTTGTAAATAAAAAAAAACATAGAAATGCAAAATGTTTTCTTAAAAAGTCCCTCTTTCAAAAATTAAGAGACAGCATCCAAAATCCAAATATATTTTCTTTCTTCTTTAGAAAAAATAAGAAAACAAATAAAAATTCTAACAAAAAATATTTTCTTTTACTTTTGAAATTCCCAAAGTTCAAATCACAAAGAAAAGGAATTTTTAGAAGTTTTTCTTTCAAAAAATAAAAGAAAAATAAATCAAAAAATAAAAAAATATTTTCTTTCTTCTTTGAAAGCATTTCTTTCGAAAAAAAAAACAAAAACAACAAAACAAAAAATTAAAAAAAAAATATATGCTTTTCTTTCCTTAAAGCTTTCACGGTCTGAGTTTTATAAAAGTAAACAAAGAAAAAAAGAGTTAGTTTATTTACTTTATTTTCGATCTTTCCAAACTACGCAAGACCTGATTCGTGCGGCGTCATGATACGTAGACAATCCTCATCGGATTCAATCATAGCCATAAAATTAGTTGAGTGATAAAATAAACTAAAAAAGATTGAGTGAAAAAGAAAGAAAAGAGTGAAAAAAAAAAGAAAAGAAAAGAGAGAGAGAGAGCGAAAGAAATAAAAGAATGACAAACAAAAGAGAAAAAGAGAGTGCCAAAAAATAAGAGAGTGGCAGAAACAAAATGAAAAAAAAAAATCAAGAGCGATTAAAGAGAGGCAAAAATAAAATAAAAGAGGTACATACTGAAAGACCTAGTTAAGATCGGGATAAAACATGCAACTGTTCAAACACATGGTAGAAACGTTTAACTGTATAGGTGCATTGCATCCAAACATGCGATTTCCTATCTGTTAAGTGTCAAAACTAACAAGGTTGTTGGATGTGCACATTAGACAGGTTTTGGTGGTTGGTTTTGTTGGTAGTCTAGCCTCCCTTCCCCCTTTACAAGATCCAAAGGCACAGATGACCTCCGGAAGAAATCTACCAATCGTCAATCCTGAGGATAGCCCGGCATCGGCTATTCTACAGCTAGAATCAGCAGCTGATGAAGAGAATAGGATGTTGCATCTCCGCATATTGGAATTGTGGGACACCTAGTCTAATTGTAGGGAACCACCAAGTGCAATCCCTGGGTTCCCTGAGTTGATCCCCAGGTCAAGTGAGGTTACCAACGCCCCTGTGCCCAACCCGCTCATCCCATGCGGGCACCCTCCAATTCCCTCCAATGATCCTGGCATGTCTTCTGTGGTTCGCCCCCAGGCACCGGCTTCAAGGGCACCGCCTCAAATGTTCACCTTTTAGGATCCACAACTTCAACCAGAAATAAAATATGTGACCCCGTACTCTTTCACTCAAACTTCGCAATATGATCTCTCGGGGGAGCAAGAAAAGGTTGTTAAAAATTCCGAGAAAGAGGAAATGGCTCGGAAGATGAAGAGCCTGTAACAAATCCTAAAAACATGCAAGGTTTGAGTGACCAAAAGAGTGTCTCATACTCTGACCTCTGTATGTTTCCCCATGTCCACTTGTCAGCTAGTTTCAAGATGCCAAAATTTGAAAAGTACGACGTGCATAGAGACCCGGTCGCTCACCTGAAACGATATTGTAACTAGCTGAGGGGTGATGGTGGATAAAAGGAGCTGCTAATGGCCTATTTTGGGGAAAGCCTCTCCGGAATTGCTTTTGAGTGGTATACGGATCAAGAATTTACTCATTGGCCTGTGTAGGACGACATGGCTCGAAATTTTGTCCGCCAGTTCCAATATAATGTGGACATCGCTCCCGACAGAAACTCCTTGTCCAATTTGAAAAAGAAAACCGCGGAAAGCTTCCACGAATATGCTATCAAATGGCGTGAGAAAGTTGCCAGGGTAAAGCCTCCAATGAACGAAATTGAAATGGTCGGTCTTTTCGCAGGCCCAAGAGGCTGACTACTTCCAGAACATAATGTCTGCTGTGGGTAAGCCATTCGTTGAGGCTATCAAAATTGGAGAAATGGTTGAAAACGGTCTAAAAACAGGCCGGATCTTGAGTCATGCTAATTTTAAAGCCACATCACTAGATGTTCAAAATGGTTCAGAGGATTTTATAAATGGAAACGGGAGAGAAGAAGGAGCCATGATGGTTTCGAGCTCGAGGGGGACCCGCAGGTCATCCAGCCGATCATATATGCTTCCTGAGGTCCCTTAACATTATTATCCTCTTCAAGATGCTGCTTATGGACACCACCTCCTTATGCGGTGATGAATGCACAACCTTACACGCTGCCACAACATCATACACAAAACCGAGCTCCACCTCCCATAAATGCCCATCCTTACCAAGTTCCATATAATCCTCAACCAAATGATCCCCAATACAATCCTCGCACAAGAGAGCCTTTCAGAAAGAATCAGTTCACCCCTATTGATGAATCGTATTCAAGCTTGTTCCAAAAGCTAATCAGGCTAAATCTATTGCAGCCAATTGCCCCGAACCGGCCGAACCCCGAGTCCCCCTTGTACCGAGCTAATGCTATATGTGAATATCACTCTGGAGTAGTGGGACACAATACAGAGAACTGTTGGACCCTCAAAAGGGCAGTCGAAGATTTGATTAAAGCTGAAAGAATCGTTTTTCGGAATGAAGAAGCTCCTGATGTGATGAACAATCTGTTGTCTGCCCACAACATCAAGCCAATAATCGGAATGATTTGTGAAGCTGAGGAATTTGATCTGGCACTGAAGGCCATTGCAGCCATCTTCGAGACAGAAGAAAAGCAAAAAAACGGTCGCCAAGCCTAAAAGTTCCCCATCAGACGGGATTCTCGGTAGCCAGTGTTGCTATCCTTTCTGCGTCCGGATTATCTCAGGGTGTTATCCGGATGTTTTACTTTGTTTTCTTACTTTCCGATGTAAACCTTCTATCTTCAAAATTTAAAAAAAAAGAAGAAAAAAAAATTAAAAAAATCAAATGAAATTAATATTTCATTGTCTAGGAATATCTCTTTTCTTAGTCTTGTCACTTTTCTTATTTTTCTTTTCAGTTCTGTTAAATATAGATTTCAATAACATGACATGCTTGCGGACTTCATGCCCAGATCCTGAAAAGCTGTCAGACCTCGAAGTAATGAATCAAGAATTAGATTGCAATGCGGATAAGTTTAAGGAAATAAAACAAAGATTTGGAACAGCTGAAGAAAAATTGGTTCCAGATTGGAAAGGTCCATACATTGCAATAAGAGTATTGCCAAATGAGTGCGTTGGACTTGGGACACATCGAAGGAAATGTCCCTGAAATAACTTTCGATGCAAATGCAGTCAAAAGGTACTATGTTGGATCCTCCATATAGTACTAATATTCTCTGGTTGGGATGACGAAGGCTTTTGTTCTCACTACCCAAACACTACCAACCATTTGCAAACCCTTTGAGCCGGTTACTCTTCTTTGATTACCCTCTTTGGAGCTTGAAAGTGTTACTGAAAAAAAAATTGAAAAAATGAGATGAAAAATGAAAAAAAAGAGAAGAAAAAGAAAAATACAAAAAAGGGGAAGAAAAGACAAAGAAAATGAAATAACAAAAAAAAAGACAAAAAAAAGAAAAGGAAAAGAATAAGGAAGAGAAAAGAAAACAAAACAGAAGAAAAAAGAACACCAAAAATAAAAGTTTCCTGAACTACGTTCGACTTGATTCCGAAAGGATACGTAGGCAGCCTCTCTTTGGGATTCAGTCACACCAAAATAAAAATTCAAATTCCCCCAAAAGTTGAAACTGAGGCAGAAGTTATAATGGTTCGGCAATGATTTTGCCTGAAAAGTTCCAAAGTTGTAATTCAGTCCAAATTCTTTTTACCCAAATCCTTTTCAAGTCCTTCCGATCAACCAGCGAGAATGTTCAAATTGGAGGATACAATCGTTTGGATCTGATACAACCAAATGAGAGAAATAAAATGAGAGAGTCTTATTAGTGAAAACCCACACGGGCACCGTGAGGCGACATTAAGTAGAAAAATGAAAATGAGAGAGTCTTGTTAGTAAGAACTCGCAAAAAGTACGATAAGATGACGATGAGAAGAGAAATGAGAGAGGTAAAAACCCGCAAAGGGCACCCCTGATCGAAAAGAGGATCCTCGCAACCATTGACATAAATAGAATCCTGGCAAGGTTTCTCAATTTTGAGGCAAAAGTTGTGATGAATTTCTGTGAGTTGGACGTTTTACACGGATTACGCATCCAGTCCAAAAGGCATGTCATGTTCATTGAAGCCCACATGTACTCCAGATATGTCCTGCTTTCCTTTCCCCGAAAGGGATACCTCTTGTTTAAATTCATTGTCCATTCCATTGTTTGTTTTTCTTTGAATCCCTTTCGGTCTAATTCTATTCTGAAACTAAGACAAAGAAATAATGGTAAGACTGATTCACAAGGCTTTTGTTTGATTCAAGCTAATGTGTGTCACACCTCCCTTTTTCCTACACCCCCGGGAAGGGTATAAAGATATGAGAGTTTTTCCAATTAAAGGACAATCGAAATGGGATTTGTTTATTTTAAGATCAGAGTCTCCACTTGGGATAATTTATGGTGTCCCAAGTCACCGATTTAATCCTGAATCGAAGAAAAGTTTGACTCTGTTTAACAGTCTGCGAACCAGAAATCCGAGTAAGGAATTTTGTTAACCCGGGAGAAGGTGTTAGGCATTCCCAGGTTCCGTGGTTCTAGCACAGTCGCTCAACTGCTATATTCAGCTTAATTTTCTGATTTTAGTACATGTTCAAACATATGTGCATTTTCAATCTTAGCCGCTTTTTATTCATTTTTAGAAACATTGTAACGCTGTTAAAACATGTTTTGAACCACGTCACATAATTGCACCCATGCCGTTCGACATATTTTAACATTGTCGAGATTTGAATTTGGATCACATAAATGCGCACCCGAATTCAGGAAAAGTACTTTTATTAAAACAACGCGCCTAGAGCAACTACGCGTTTTTAGCTTTGCGAGGGCCATGGAAAGTTCGCTAAATGGCATACCTCGATTTCTAAAGGATTGCAATTAATTAAGTGAAGGCCCTAAATTATACATCCGGCTAGCAAGGCACACTTCGAATTAACTACAATGATCCACTAATTGGGTCAGGCTTGAACGAATTGCAGCTACTCCTAGACTACGGTTAAATTCGAATTGTTGATTTAAGGGCTAGTACTGGATGAGGCCTAATCTATTTTCATTTCAGAGCATGAGCCTGACCCGAGTCCAATAGCTAATAACCACGGCGAACATGGAGACCTGATTGGGCTAGACATGAAGCCCAAATCAAGAGCTTAATAAGAAAGGGAACTGGGCGCAAAAAGGATCTAGGTTGATAGCCGACTCAGTGTTACTGCACTTGAGGTCATCTTACACTGCCCCTACAACTCCGACTTTGAACCAAATATATTGACACACGTTAAACAATTCAAAATAAGAACCTTACCAATTCAAAACGATTCAAACTCGCACACCCTGTTAGTTTCGAAAGCAAAGAAGGAACTATGCCTTAATCCAATTTAAAATCTTACCAACTAAAATCCCATAATTAAATTAAGATTCAGCAGTTATTGCAGACTTGCGACAATATATGAAAGGATAAATACACCCATTTAATTTCCAAGTTCTAACTTACTAACGAGCAGCCATAGACAAACAAAGCAAAACAGAGCACATTTAAATTCGGAGAACACCGATGACTTCAACTTTTAACACACTACGATAACATTAGCGTAACATTCTAACAGATCTGCAATTTTAAAAAATCAATGTTCACGGATCTTAAAGTTGATGGCCAGTTCTAATAGCAGCAGAATCCAGGAGTTAAACAAAAGAAAAATTAACACACACTACATAAGAGTCCTACTATAGTATTAACATAAACCCAAGACATACTGAAAGAGAAAAAGAAAACAAAAGCCATAACATCTGATAGCATCCTTTTCACTTTTCTTCAAAAAAAAACACACTTTTTGAACAATGACTTACATGCTTTAGAAATCAAGAGTATGTACCTAGAAATTGAAATAGGAAAAGGAATAGTGAGGGATCATCAGAAGCAGTAAAGCAGAATTCAGCAGCGATAGGTGATCAACAACCCAATTTCAAACTTAGGAAATGATATACAGCAGCCCAAAAATCAGTTTTAGTTGAACAACAACCCAGATTCAACCAACTTTCAATGAAATTGACTCAAATTCAATGAAACAGTGGTTAAAACACAAAATCTGCCCCAGACTTTTCGACAAGAAACAGACTCAGGCCATTTATCACACTTGAATGAACCACATATTGCCTTAACAAGTTGAAATTCCAAAATTGGAACCAATGGAGCAGTCCCAATGCAACCGTCCCTATTTCTCTATTTTTAGTTCTTCCTCCTTAGGTCTTGGGTCTGCCTTGTAAGGAAAGAAAAGCTGCCTTTATAGGCAAGTTATTAGGGTAGCTAGATGAGGATCAGATTTGCACCTATACCCTTTTGCAATTTTTATTTTAGCTTAAACATCCCTAGTTCAAATTTAGTTTTTGCAAAGTAGTCCCCCCCAGCTTCCTAGAAGCTTCCCAAACAGTTACAAATAGATTCCCTCACTAAGACTACCTAAACTAACCCCCATACCCCTGTTATTTACCTTAGCCTACCCATTGATTCAAATTAACCCATGGTCTAATTAACCAGACCCTTTAACCAGGTCAAAGATGACAATAGTTACTCGTTAGGACTCGAAACACTAAGAAGTGATCAAATGAACCAAAGAAACTAATAAATCAAAAATTCAGGGAAGACACAATTACTTTCTGATTTTAAGCTTGAATTATTTTAATTACCCAACTCAGCATTGAACTCCTACTGTAAATCAACAATCAAACAAAGAAAACAAAATAAATGTAATTAAAACAACGGTGACAGGAAATACTATGGGGTAAAGGAAAATGAGTAAGAAGAAAGAGAAGGGGGGACAATCACGGATTTACAACACAAACGATGAGGGACAGGGGCGAGATAAGAAAAATTGGACAAAAAAGCTAAGGAGACTCACTAATTCAAGCCTTGAACTTGACTGAACCTCCGATTAGATCTCCAAATAACGCCAATCGCTTGTGCTTGGTTAAGAACAAGCAAATGATGTTATTTCAGGATAAAATCGTCCCTTAATAACCTTGCATGCACTGGTCAAGTTTGGGCTTCTAAGGCTCAACCTTAGATTCAATATTCGATGCATTCCAGACATATTCGAGGGGAATAGAGCGTGGATTTGGTACAAGTGGGTCATGGCGGTTCTATGGCATCACTTTGGTGGTGAACAGAGATGGCGGCGCCACCAGAGGAAATGAGGGCGGCGCTAGGGTTTGTGACTTCAACCTCAGATTCGAGGGATTTTGAGTGTGTTCGAACGAAGTTGGTTATGGATTGGGATTGTGGAAGGGATGAGGAGTTTAAGGTGTGAATATGGTGGTCATCGGAGGTGGTGCCACCGACCTAAGGTGGTGGGAATTAGGGCGTCTCTCCAGGGTTTGGCTTGGGGACGATGAAGTCTGGGAAATGAGGGGGGTGCGAGATTCAGACACTTATATTTGAGATAGGGTCAGTTACGGACCGTTTGATCAACTCAGATCAACGGTCCAAATCAAAGAGGACGAAACGGCGTCGTTTTGATTATGAAGGCTGGACCGGGTATTAGGGACGGGTATTGGGCCGGGTAAAGGGGTAATTTGGATGGGTCTAAGGGGAAATTAGTCTGGGCCTAGGGACATGGCCCGATTTGGCATAAACTTTCCTTTTTCATTATTTCCTTCTCTTTTTTTTTTCAATTCATTTTTCTTTAAAAATTCTTTTTCTTTTCCCAAAATTTAAAATTAAAACCTAAATTAAATCCTAAACCCAATTATCCTACCACATTAAATTAACTAACCCTAATAATTGTTACAACAGATAATTAAAAACCAAATTAAAGGGAAAAACTACCAAAATTCAAAATTAAAATTAAAAGTGCAAATAAACTATTTTTTGTGATTTTTCCCATTTTTATAAAATAACTAATTTGTCAATTAATCCTAAAATGTAAAATTAAATCCCAAATGCAAATGCAACATATTTTTGTATTTTTCATTTAGTAAAATAAATATGCACAGACAAATGCAAACAATAACAAACAAAAATCTACGAAATTGCAAAAAAATGGAAAAATTATTTTGTTTTGAATTTATGGGAGTAATTCATATAGGGAAAAAATCACGTGCGCACAGCTGCCCCTCTTCGCGTGGAAACACGGAGTTTTTTCGTGCAAAGATAAAGTGAGCGGATACGAGCGATTTTTGCCCGTCTGAATACTCCTTAGGAAGCATCTTTGAAAGATTTGACCGTACCCTGCTTCCGAGGTTGCCTACATATCCTTGGCTAAAAAGGAATCATGTTAGTGTAGTTGACGAATGTCTGGTAGCTGGGACTACCATGGATCTATGATTTCACTGTTGTTGCTACTGCCGTAGCTTGCTGAACCCCCTTATTACACCATGTCAAAATAAAACAAAAAGCTAGACTAGAATATGACCTATGGATTACAAAAGCCCTATCTATATCTTCAAACTTGCTCTTGTGTTTCTTGTTGCCTTGTTGTCCTCCGTTCTCTCGGAAGCATCCGTTTGTTGCCACCTTAAATTGTAAACTGAGATGTTTTCCCCTTCTTCAGGTGGGTGTCTGACTGCTGAACTTGATATGTATTCCCATGCTATCCAGGCGGGCTCCTGACTTCAAAACGTGAATGTATTCCCATGCTATCCAGGTGGGCTCCTGACTGCTGACTTGAAACGTATTCCTTGCTCTTCAGGCGGGCTCCTGACTTTAAAATAAACAAAGCAAAGAATTTGAAAGCTAAAAACTTAAATGGTACTGCCTTGTTCTCCAGGCGGGCTCTTGACTACTGCATTTGAAAGTATTCCTTGCTCTCCGGGCGGGCTCCTGACTTCAAAACGTGAGTGTGTTCCCATGCTATCCAGGCGGGCTCTTGACTGCTGACTTGAAACGTATTCCCTGCTCTTCAGGCGGGCTCTTGACTTCAAAATAAACAAAACAAAGAATTTGAAAGCTAAAACTTAAATGACACTCCCTTGTTCTCCAAGCGGGCTCCTGACTGCTGCATTTGAAAGTATTCCCTGCTCTCCAGGCGGGCTCCTGACTTCAAAACGTGAATGTGTTCCCATGCTATTCAGGCGGGCTCCTGACTGCTGACTTGAAGTGTATTCCCTGCTCTTCAGGCGGGCTCCTGACTTCAAACTAAACAAAGCAAAGAATTTGAAAGCCAAAATTTAAATGGTACTTCCTTGTTCTTCAGGCGGGCTCCTGACTGCTGCATTTGAAAGTATTCCCTGCTCTCCATGCGGGCTCCTGACTGCTACATTTGGAAGTATTCCCCGCTCTCCAGGCGGGCTACTAATTTCAACTTAGATGAAACAAAGAATTTGAAAGCTAAACTTAAATGGTACTCCCTTGTTCTCCAGGCGGGCTCCTGACTGCTGACTTAAAATGTATTCCCTGCTCTCCAGGCGGGCTCCTGACTTCAAGATAGACAAAATAAAAAAAAATTCTGCCCTGGTTTGGTGGGTGGGCACAGAAGTGAGTGTAAAACTAAATCATATTACCAAGTATCACTAAGAATTTGAAAGCTAGGTCCCATTATTCAGGGGGGTCCTGACAACTCTTAACTAAACGATAATTTTAGATCTAAGTTATATCATCTACAGGTGTGACTCCTGCTAAATTTTGCTATCTAAGAGGATCTTTAAACTACTCCTCATTATCCAGGAGGGTCCTGAAAATCAAAGGTCAAATTTTATCTTAAGGGTGACAACTTTCATGGCTGAATTATACTACTTTACAGCAGAACTTACGCTAAATGTTGTTATCTAATTGAAATCTTATACTAAGTCCTGTTATTCAGGAGGGTCCTGGCAACTCCTAATTGAATCCTATCTCGAGCATGCAAACTTCTACACCAACTTATATTCCTTTGGGATACATTTATTCTAGATCATGCTATTTCTGAACTTTATACTAGGTCCCATTTTTCAGGAGGGTCCTGAAAATCAAAAATCAAACCTGTTTTGATGACTGCCTTTCTCCACGGAGGGTTTCTTCGAAACAATCGAAA
Source organism: Nicotiana sylvestris (assembly GCF_000393655.2). Classification (NCBI taxonomy): domain Eukaryota; kingdom Viridiplantae; phylum Streptophyta; class Magnoliopsida; order Solanales; family Solanaceae; genus Nicotiana; species Nicotiana sylvestris. Next base: position 40,409,984 of record NC_091064.1, read on the forward strand.
TTTCTTGCCCCTGTTTTAATCAAAGAAAAATTTTGTCAGTTTAAAAATGGTGGTTAGCTGATGGAATTCTTGCTGAAGATCTTTCTGCTACATTGTTTTGTTCTGACTAGCTTCCCCGAACTGGCCCTGAACCGCTTTGACTTTCTGACTGACTTTCATACCCCATGACCTTTTGACGAACCGAGTGTTCTATACCTATGATGTTGTTTTACCTCTGACCTTTTTATCTGAACCTTTGCATCTACCATGACATTACCAATCCATTCCACCGATGAAACTTCCGGTGATTCCTTATACCCCTCTCTTACATCATGTTATCTTTAGTATGCTTTGACCACTCCGTGTTTTGCAATTTTGGAAGTTGGTAGTGAGCTTTGAAATACTTTTCACTTGATTTGAACAAGACTGACATTAAAACATCTTTAGATAAATACCCAAACGAAAATGAAATGCAATGACTTTGCGGGTTAAGGATAAGAAGAATCCAAAACCAGGTGACTGCTACAAAAGGAAAAAGAAAAAGAAACTTATCTGAGTGGAACAGCTGGTACTAATGATCATGACATGCATTTCGGATTAATCGGCCCAATCTGTCCAACCAATCAACTTTCAGTTGCCGTACTTCGTTGCCCCAGAATTTCCATGACCTGATTACTTTACCCAAACCTTGACCTTGTTCATCCTGCGGCGCCTTGAAAGGTTTTCATCAGCAGACCTCTTTCATTCGTTCATATCTCAACTCACTTTTGCCTTACGGTGCCCGTGAGGGTTTTCACCAATAAGGCTCTCTCATTTTAATTTCTCTCAACTCCCATAGCCTTACGGTGCCCGCGAGGGTTTTCACCAATAAGACTCTCTCATTTTATTTCCCTCCTTGCTTGAACCAGAGTGTTTTCCCCGACATGAATTACCTTTTACCTGCTTGACTTGGCATTTCTCAAAGACTGATCAGAAGGTCTTTCTTTGGACCGTAATGTGGGCTTTTGGACAGGGCTAGAAAAAAAGGGTATAAAAGGCTCAAAACAATTCAAATGGGTTAGAATTACAACTTTCGGAATCAGGTTTCCCACAACAACCACGACTTCTGCCCCAGTTTCTTCCTTGGGGACTTTTGGATTTTTGTTTCGATGAGACCGAACCGTGAGGCTGCCTACGTATCCTTAAAAGGAATCAGGTCGAACGTAGTTCATGTCGTAGAAATCACTTTGTTGTTGTGATTTTATTTTCTCTCTTTCTTTTCTTTTTCTCTTTTTCTTCTGTTGTTCTTCTCTTTTTTTTCTTCTTTTTTTTCTTTTTGCTTTTCTCTTTTCTTTTCTTTTCTTTCTCTTTCTTCTCTCTTTTCATTTTTCTTTTCCCTTTTCCTTTCTTGTTCATTCTTTCTTTTTCTTTTCACTTACTTATCCTCCGCACTTGCATTTCTGAATTGTGCCGTTGATCCCGAAAGAGGGGTATGAAAGAAAATAAATAAGACTCAAAAGGGGGTAACAAAGCATAAGGTGTTTAGATAGCAGAACAAAACGCCTTCGTCATTTCAATCTTCAAAATATGCCAAATACAAACAAGTACAATCAAAGGAAGAAATCATACATAGTATCTTTGGACTGCATCGGAATTGATAGCCATTTCTACACATTTCCCTTCTACATCTATCAAATACAATGCGCCATTGGACAACACTCTAGTTACAACAAATGGCCCGTGCCAGTTTGGGGCGAACTTCCCTTTTGTTTCAACTTGATGAGGCAAGATATGTCTCAACACTAATTGACCCACTTCGAACTTCTGTGGACGTACCTTCTTGTTATATGCTCTCGCCATTCTCTGTTGGTACAATTGGCCGTGACACACTGCTGCTAATCTCTTTTCATCAATCAGACTTAATTGATTCAAACGGGTTTTGACCCATTCAATGTCATCAATTTCTGCCTCAGCGACAATCCGAAGGGATGAGATTTCAATTTTTGCGGGTATTACTACCCCCGTGCCATACACCAACAAATAAGGAGTGGCTCCTATTAAAGTACGGATAGTAATGCGATAACCCAGCAATGCAAACGGCAACTTTTCGTGCCACTGCCTATAACCTTCCACCAATTTTTGAAGTATTTTCTTTATATTCTTGTTGGCTGCCTCAACTGCTCCATTCGCCTTAGGGCGATATGGGGTGGAATTGCGATGTATAATCTTAAACTGCTGACATGTCTCCGTCATCAGATGACTGTTGAGATTAGTGCCATTGTCCGTGATGATTACCTTTGGAATCCCAAAATGACAGATGATATTTGAATGCACAAAATCGACCATTGCTTTCTTGGTCACAGATTTGAAAGGTTTCGCTTCAAGCCACTTGGTGAAATAATCAATGGCTACCAGAATAAATCTGTGTCCGTTTAATGCTGCTGGCTCGATTGGCCCAATGACATCCATGCCCCAAGAGACAAAGGGCCATGGTGCCGACATTGTATGCAATTCAGATGGTGGGGAATGAATCAAATCCCCATACACCTGACATTGATGACACTTGCGCACAAAACTGATGCAATCCCGCTCCATATTGAGCCAATAATAACTTGCTCGGAGAATCTTCTTTGCCAGAACGTACCCACTCATATGCAGTCCACAAACCCCGGAGTGTACCTAGGTCATGATAGTTGTGGCCTGTCTAGAATCTATGCTTCTTAGCAATCCCAGATTGGGAGTTCTTTTGTACAATACCCCTCCACTGAGGAAAAATCCACTCGCCAATTGTCGAATTGTTTTTTTCTGATCACCTGTGGCCTGTACCTGATATACCCCCATCCTGATGTATTCTTTAATATCATGGAACCATAGCTCCCCTTCCAGTTCTTCTTCCACCATATTACAGTAAGCATGCTGATCACGGACCTGAATCTGTAAAGGGTCCACATAAGCCTTATCTGGATGATGTAACATTGACGCCAAAGTAGCCAAATCATTGGCAACTTCATTATGGATCCTTGGGATATGCTTGAATTCTATCGACTGAAACTGCTGACAAAGATCATGCAAACATTGTCTGTACGGTATGAGTTTCAAATCTCGTGTTTCACATTCTCCCTGAATCTGGTGCACCAGAAGGTCCGAGTCACCCAAGACCAAGACTTCCTGGACACCCATATCCACAGCTAAGCTCAAACCCAGAATGCATGCCTCGTACTCAGCCATGTTGTTGGTACAGTAAACACGAAGCTGAGCCGTAACAGGGTAGTGTTGCCCTGTTTCAGAAATAAGTACCGCTCCTATCCCCACGCCCTTCATGTTTGCAGCCCCATCAAAGAAAAGTTTCCATCCCGGCTTCTCAACTTGCTCCAACTCATCAATGTGCATCACCTTTTCATCGGGGAAATAAGTTTCCAAAGGTTCGTAATCTTCATCAACCGGATTCTCGACCAAATGGTCCGCCAAAGCCTGCGCTTTCATTGCAGTTTGAGTTACGTAGACAATGTCAAACTCTATGAGCAGGATCTGCCACTTTGCAAGTCTTCATGTGGGCATAGGCTTCTGGAAGATATACTTTAATGGATCCAAGCGAGATATGAGATAAGTAGTATAAGAGGATAAATAATGTTTCAACTTCTGGGCTACACAAGTTAAGGCGCAACATGTCCTCTCGAGCTGAGTGTACTTAACCTCGTAAGATGTGAACTTCTTGCTGAGATAATATATGGCCTGCTCCTTCCTGCCGGTGATGTCATGTTGACCTAATACACAGCCGAATGAGTTGCCCAAAACCGTCAAATATAAACTCAACGGTTGCCATGGTTCTGGCGGGACCAACACGGGTGGATTTGACAAATACCCCTTTATCTTATCAAATGCCTACTTACATTCATCTGTCCACTTGACCGCAGCGTCTTGCTTTAACAGTTTGAAAATAGGCTCGCATGTTGTCGTGAGCTGAGCGATGAACCTGCTGATATAATTCAATCTCCCCAACAAACTCATCACCTCAGTCTTGTTCTTCGGAGGTGGCAATTCTTGGATGGCCTTGATTTTCGATGGGTCCAATTCAATACCCCGGCGGCTGACTACGAACCCTAACAACTTTCCAGACGGCACCCCAAAATTGCACTTTGCCGGGTTGAGCTTAAGATTGTACCTACGAAGCCTTTGGAAGAACTTCCTCAGATCCCTGACATGGTCAGACTGCTTTCTAGACTTTACGATCACATCATCCACGTACACCTCGATTTCCTGGTGTATCATATCATGGAATATTGTTGTCATTGCCCTCATGTAGGTCGCCCCAACATTTTTCAAACCGAATGGCATGACCCGATAGTAGTACGTTCCCCACGGCGTGATGAATGCCGTCTTTTCTACATCTTCCTCGTCTATCAAGATCTGATGATAACCCGCGTAACAATCCACAGAAGAACCAATCTCATGTTTGGCACAATTGTCAATCAATATATGGATGTTTGGCAGGGGAAAATTATCCTTCGGACTTGCTTTGTTGAGATCCCGATAATCAACGCACACCCTGGTCTTGCCATCCTTCTTTGGCACAGGCACAACATTGGCTAACCGGGTGGGATACCGCGTGACCCGAATAACTTTCGCATCGAACTGCTTGGTGACCTCTTCTTTGATTTTTACACTCATATCCGTTTTGAACTTTCTCAGCTTCTGTTTGACAGGAGGGAATGCCGGGTCAGTGGGCAACTTGTGAACCACTAAATCAGTGCTTAGACCCGGCATGTCGTCATAGGACCATGCAAAAATATTTTTGAATTCGAATAGTGCTTTGATTATCTCCTCCCTGAGTTGTGGTTCCAAATGGACACTTACTTTAGTTTCACGGACATTATCTTGGTCCCCTAGATTAACTGCTTCTGTATTGTTCAAATTAGGTTTGAGCTTTTCCTCAAAATGACTTAATTCTTTACTAATTTCTTCATAGGCCTCATCATCATCAAATTCCAACTCGTCATCACACTAAATTTCTTGTATTATTATTTCAGAGTTAGATTGGCTTTTAAAACTGGGCCGAAGATTCTTCATGCATGTCATGTCATTGATATCAGCATAAAAAGAACTGTACAAAAGAATAAAACAAAATAGAATTAGAAGGAGTAAAGGAAAAGGGACAATTGCATTTCATTGAATTTAAAGATAACAGGGTTTTGACACATCCAACTGGATGGAACATAATAACTAAATTACAGACCCTGGAATAATCCAGACAACTAAAAGAAAATCAAAACCCACTACCAAGACTCCCTTCGGATAGGAAGAGGAGTAGCTTCCCAGTTGTTGACTTTTGCACGTGGTCCCACGAATTGCACATCTGCCTTGCTTGACCCTTCCCCAGCCTCAACCATGTTAACCTCGGCGAATAACCTTTCGAACCCCTTCTCCAAGTCTCCATCAGCACCAATCAATGATCCAGGAACCTTTGACAACAATTGCTTTCTGATACCCGGCCTAACAAATGATCTGGACAGACGCGGTATTGGCTTTGGCAATGCCCATGTTTTCTGTTTCATTTTCCTAGCTCGTCTCACATCGGCAACTGTAGGCTTGAACCCCAGACCAAAAGTATCCAGATTCTTTGGAAGAGAAACTGGTTGCACAATACCTTGCAAAGATGCACCAAAACCCTTGCCCGGTACAAAATCATTTTTCAACATTTCAACGGCTACCATGACTGATGCCGCAGCCATCTTTAGAGTTGGAACGCTCTTTCCTTCTGGAATTTTCTCTACCGATACTATGTCGAAAACTTGATAAACCCAGGGTCCCTTGTCGTCGTCGACCTCTATGAACGTAAAAATGGCATCATTGGGCACACACAAATTATCTTCGCAGTGTACAACAATTTCCTGCCGATCCCATTCAAACTTGACCATTTGATGCAGAGTAGACGGGACTACCTTGGCAACATAAATCCAAGGTCGTCCCAACAGCAGATGGTATGAAACAGCCACATCGAGCACCTGAAACTCCATAGTAAATTCAACTGGCCCTATGGTGAGCTCAAGCACTATGTCCCCAACTGAATCTTTTCCTTCACCATCGAATCCCCGAACGCAAATACTATTCTTGTGAATTCTTTCATCTTCCACTTTTATCTTGTTCAACGTGGAGAGAGGACAAATGTTCGCACTAGACCCATTGTCAATCAGTACCCGAGTAACCACAGAATCTTCGCATTTCACCGTCAGATAGATGGCTCTATTGTGCTCAGTGCCCTCCGTGGGTAGCTCATCATCAGAAAACGTGACTCTGTTCACCTCAAATATCTTGTTAGCTATCTTTTCCAAGTGGTTTACTGAGATTTTGTCAGGGACGTGATCCTCGTTCATGATCTTCATCAAGGCCCGACGGTGCTCGTCGGAATGGATCAATAACGACAATAATGAAATCTGAGTCGGTGTTTTCCTCAACTACTCCACAATGGAATAATCCGACACTTTCATCTTTCTCAAGAACTCCTCTGCTTCTTCCTCGGTCACGACTTTCTTCACCAACACTGGGTTATCTTTTGAAGTCTTAGCTTTCCTCAACTCTTCGGGGGCAAAGCATCTCCCCGATCGAGTTAAACCATGGGTCTCACACACTTCTTCTTTAACCTCTTTCCCCTGGTAAGTTACTGTCACTCATTCATAATTCCACGGGACCGCCTTGCTGTTGATCATTGGAAACTGAGTTACTGGTTTTATAATAACAGGATCTGTGCGAGCACCCTTCACGACCACAACAGGTTTACTTGTAACCCCTGGTACCACCACTTTAGCTTTCTCTGGGTTCACTGTGACAGCGCTTGATTACCCTTTCCCGGCTACCACAGCTGGCTTATTGTCTACCCATTTCAACTGGACCACTGGTTACCTTTTTCTTTGAACTGGTTTCACTGGAGCGGATCATCATCACCGTCTGCGAGGGTTTCTTAGCCTCCCCTCCCTTGTGTATCAACTCAATCATATGGGTCTCATGGTGAGCTGACAGCGGATTCTGGTTGATATTTGGTGCTTCTGGGCCTGAACCTCGATCCGATGAGTATCAATGAGCTCTTGTACAACTGTTTTCAGTTTCCAGCATTTCTCTGTGTCATGGCACGGGGCCCCTGAACAATACTCACAACTCACCGAGCGATCAAGATTTCTGGGAAGGGGATTCGGCAGTTTGGCTTCGATCGGATTCAACATGCCCAACTGTCTCAGCCTGTGGAATAGACTAGTATAGGATTCTCCCAATGGAGTAAAAGTCTTCTGCTTCTGCAGCCTCTCATTCTTAAAGGCTTGATTAGGTCAAAAACCTGTTCTAGGAGGATTTTTGTAGGCTTTTGGGGGTGGATAGTTATTTTGTGGAGCTTGGTATGGATTTTGTGGAGCTGGCGCACGCCATTGTGCGTGAGCGGGAGGTTGGGTATAGGTTTGTGCGTGATGGACAGAAAAATGGAGATCTGGCAGTGGGTAGTAGTGTTGTGGCGGGCTATATGGAGTGTGGGGGTAGGTTTGGGGATAGGGTCGAGGCTGGTTGTAGAACTATGGAAGGTTCCTGGATCCACCCCAAGCTGCCGACTCGATCGTTGCAACATCCTCTCTCTTCTTCTTTCCAAGTACACCCCCAGTACCGTTTTGAATGGCCTGGGTGGTTGCTTTGATTGCTGAATAACTCATGATCTTATTGGACTTGAGTCCCTCCTCAACCATGCCTCCCATTTTCACAACTTCATTAAAGGACTTGCCCACTGCTGACACCAAATGACCAAAATAAGTGGGCTCCAAAGCCTGCAAGAAATAATCAACCATCTCACTCTCTTTCATCGGGTGGTCAACCCTCGCTGCTTGCTCTCTCCAACGGAACCCATATTCTCGGAAACTCTTACCGGGCTTCTTCTCGATCTTCGTCAATGACAGACGGTCTGGGATGATTTCGAGATTATACTGAAAATGACAGGCAAAGGCTTGGGCAAAATCGTCCCATGTCTACCACCTGCTATGATCTTGTTTGGTGTACTATTCTAGCACCGACCCACTCAACTTTGGCTGAAATACGCCATCAGCAATTTATCTCTTCCGCCTGCTCCTCTCATCTTGCTACAAAATCCCCTTAAATGTGTTACTGGGTCACCATGCTCGTCGTACAGGTCAAACTTGGGCATCTTGAACCCAGCTAGTAACTGAACATCTAGGAACAGACATAAATCTTTGTAGGCCACACTTACTTGGCCCCCTAACCCCCTCATGTCTCGGAATGATTGTTCTAAACTTTTGACCTTTCTGATCATCTCCTCATGCTCAGGATTTTTGGGTGGCTTCTCGGTTTCCGCTGTGAGATCAATATGAGGGGTGTAAGGATAGGGTTCTGGAACTTTGAAGGTAGGTTCAGGGGGATAATACTGGTTGTCGTAGGCCTGGAATAGAGGTTCACTGGAAGATCGGTGTAAGGTAGCAGGTGGAGGTGCCACAAAAATAGGAGTGACTGGCGGAGGAGGGTATGAGACTTGTGTGGGTGGAGGAGCTTGCGATGTATGATAAGTGGTGCCTTGGAATTGTTGGTAGAGGTGAAAGGCTGGAGATGGTTTCACAGTGGGAGGTTCCTGAGGTTGAGCCAATGGTGGGATATAAGCGGGGTTAGCGGGATAGACTGGCGGTGGATGCCCCTTCGCCCAGGCTTGATACATTTCAGCTATCTGTTGCTTTAGCTTATACATTTCTTCCCTCATTGCATTAACGTCCATTTCTTCCACTTCTTTCGATGGGTCTACAATACTTGTTTCCGTTTCCTGATTGGCTATATTCAGCCTGTCTTTCGATCGGGTGTTGTATGAGTGAGTTGCCAGAATGCCAACCAACTAACCACCTGCCTGAATTCAATTCATCAAAAACAACATTGTTAGCGGTTACGTTTTTAACAATTTGGTAATCACACATTTGGGGAATGAATGCACCTAAGCAGTTAACTGTTTCTGTCATGCATTTATTCGGCTTCTTGCATCATCCCGGCTTGTCCATTTTGAAACTTTCTTTCTTTTTCTTTTCTTTGCTTTTCTTTGTCTTTCTTTTCTTTCCTTTATCCTCTCGTCACCATCGTTTCTTTCTTCTTATTTCTTCTCTTTTCTTTTCTTTTTCTTTGTTCTTCCTCTCTTTTTTCCTTTTTTCTCTCTTTTGGTTATGGTCGAATCCTATGGAGATTTCCTACGTATCATGACCCCGCATGAATCAGACCGAGCGTAGTTTTGGGAGATAAGTGTGAAAGTAAATAAAACATTTTTTTTGGGAATTTCAGTTTTTATAAATACAGATGCTTCGATTACAAAGACTCAATACTAAAAAATTCCAAAAGACTAACAGACTTTGATGCAAAGACGAAATACAGACTTAAAAATAGAAAGAAAATATAAACCCAACATGACTTTCAGACACTGACTCGCCGCGAGCCTATGTGCAAGATCCCTTTGAAGTCAGTTCAAGTCGTTCATTATTTGTTTAACAAAGGTCATCACTGCTGCAAAGAATGTAGCGCGAGTCATGTCCTCATAGATGTGGCACTTCATAACGATGTAGTCAGCGATGTTTCTAGTTCTCTCTCTTATGACGCCCTTTTCTTGTAACAAACGCCCAATCTGCTGGACCCTGGCCTCCAAAGTTTGCTCAGCCGCATAATTTTGCTCCTGAAGTTGTTGCAAATCTATTTCTAATCGCGCCAATGCCGTATAACAATGTTCCCTTTCAACTTTGAAGTCTTTTGCCTGCTTGATCATTTTGTTTTCCTTGGCGATGACCCTTTTCTTTAACCTTGCGACCTCATCGTTGTACCTTTCTCTCAACTGCTTAACCAGGCATACCCGTTCATATGCGTTTTTAGCCAATTGTTTTTGAGCCTTGGCTAGTTCACTTTCTGCTTTGTTCAAATCGAAACTATAGTTATTCACTTTCTGCCTTAGGTTAGCTATGAGTCTTTCATCCCTGTCGCTTCGGGCTGGATTTTCTGCCGGTACTTTCATCTTCTGAATTTGAGCTCAAGGGGCTTCATTTTCTTTGGCTAGCCTTTTCTTTTCCCCTTCATCCGCCGCAACCTACAAGCTACTCTCGAATTGAACCTCTCTGACTTGCTTTTCAAATTTTCCTATTGTGGCCCTGTACTCATTCTCCTTAGCCACCCAAGCCCACTGTTCTTGTGACGCTTCAACGAATTCCTGAATGTGAGGATTTTTGGCTGGTCTTTCTGGTTCAGCCCTTGCAGTGTTCTTCTTTCTATACCAAACAAGATAGGCGGGAGAGACTTCGCCTCTAGATAAATCACGCACTCGAGTGTTTACTGTCAAACACTGGCATTCATTCCAAATAGAACGAACTGTCTCTTCATGAAATTGACCGTCAGCACTAACCTCGACCGCATGCACACTAAGATCTTTATCTGGGTGCATCACCTAACACCTTCCCAAATGTCTCATCTCCCGGTAAGGAGCGTAAGGCTGAATACCTCGCAGACCCATCAGGAGGAAGTAAGGACCAGTGACAGGCATGTACACAATTTCTTCAACAGGAAGCCAACCCAATGTCCACTCTATTTGCCCTGTAGTAATGGAGCAAAGGCAGGATACCCACTCTTCAAACCCCTCTGTCAGCTTAAACCCTGCAATTCTTGTGTCAAACTCTTCAATACAACTTTTCTCTGTGGATCCGTAACTCATATACTGAGGGTGATGGCACATGTGCTCGATCATCCACATATGTAATAGCAAATTGCACCTCTCGAAGAATCTACCTCAACTTTACAGGCTGTGAGAGATCGGTATATCTCGGACACTATCATAGGGGCGAGAATGCTCTTGGCATTGGTAATCAGGACCTTAACGACTCCGGCCACCCGCAAATCGATATTCCCGTCTTTTCGGGGAAAATACCACAAGGCCTAAAAAAGCTACCATGAAGGCGAAACGCCTATGCTCATCCTATTTTGTTCGGTTTCCTTTGCTACAAACCCCGCTTGCCGGATCATTGAACCCTCCTACATGCCCGTACCTTTGGTATATAAAACGTAGAGTAGCAAAACCATCTTCCAACTTGGAATACGGGACTCCCTTACTTATCTTTAGCAATTCCATGAACTTGTGAGAGTTAACGGCTCTTGGAGCGATCAGATACTTATGCCTCAGCCCTTCAGTACTTCCCATATAACCTACTATCTCTTCCAAGGTTGGGGTGAGTTCAAAATTCGAAAAGTGAAATGCGTTATGGGCCGGGTCCCAAAACGTAACCAAAGCCTTTATGACATCTCCTCTGGGCCTGATTTTTAACAACCCAGTGAGACCTCCCAAATGTATATTGACCTTATCTTGCTTCGATTTTCCCAGATCTTCCCACCACATATGCAACTCCAAAGGGATTTTGTTCATGACTGCTATCGGCAAACTTGGACTCGCGCTCATTCTGCACATTTATCAGGGTGATTAAGCAAAATCAAGACTCATTTGACTCAAAGACAAAACTGACACTTTTTCATTCATTTTTCAAAAATAGAACCCGGTTTTGCAAATACGGCCTTTTTCAGCACCTTGGAGACGAAGATTTTAAGGCTGTGTCGGCTAACCGGTGAAAACCTCGAAAAATGACCACAGGCGGCTGTTCTTGCAAAAGCAGCCTTCCGGCGCCCTTTTAGGGACATTCGACTATTTCTGACAAGAATGGCATCACCCTAATTATTTTCAAATAAATGTAAATTTTTTGCTTTTGGCTACTTTCGCAAAAGGAAGTTGGATCCGATGGGGGTTGCCTATGTATCTCACACCCTATGAGAATCAAACTGGCGTAGTTCGGGTAGATAAAATAAACTATTTTTTTTAAAATAAGACTCTTTTTTTTCATTGGCAAACAAAACGAACTATTTTTTTATTTTGAAAACAAACTATTTTTCCTCCTTTTTTTCTAATTATTTTCTCAAAAATTTGGCAGAGTTTCGACACTATTCGGACATTGTTTTTTTTTTTCAAAATAGACGATTAATTCTCTTTAGCCCTCATACTGCCATTTCTTTTCCAAATTCTCTCCTTTTATTCAAAAGTCGTTCAGCATGCAAACCCGAAGCAAATAAATGCACAAGTAGCAAGTAAGATGCATCAGGATGGTCTTTTTATTTCGGGTGCACTTGTCCAAGACAGACCCAACCCCTGTGTTGAGTCTCCAAAGTCAAATATGCACATGATGCAAACAAACGCTCCTACTAGGGATCCGACATGAGGTATTGTTATACTAGGTTTAAAACCCTGGGTTTATTTGTTCTAGACCTGGCTTACCCGAGCGGACAACTCGAGCCGAGGGGGGGCTGCGTACCTGTAACCAAAGGATCATCCGGCTTTGCAACTTGTCCGAGCCTTGTCCTATTTGGGATATGACACTAACAGAAATGAGTCACGACCAGCGTGCACTCCTCAGGAGAGAGAAGAGAGGGGTTTCATAGCAGTTTATATATACAGTTCAGATAATGGTAGGACTGATTCACACGGCTTTTGATTGATACAAGCTAATGTGTGTCACACCTCCCTTTTTCCTATACCCCCGGAAAGGGTATAAAAATAAGGGAGTTTTTCCAATTAAAGGACAATCGAAACAGGATTTGTTTATTTTAAGATCAGAGTCGCCACTTGGGATAATTTATGGTGTCCCAAGTCACCGGTTTAATCCCGAATTGAGGAAAAGTTTGACTCTGTTTAACAGTCCGCGAACCAGAAATCCGAGTAAGGAATTCTGTTAACCCGGGAGAAGGTGTTAGGCATTCCTGGGTTCCGTGGTTCTAGCACAGTCTCTCAACTGCTATATTCAACTTAATTATCTGATTTTAGTACATGTTCAAACATATGTGCATTTTCAATCTTAGCCGCTTTTTATTCATTTTTAGAAACATTGCAACACTGTTAAAACATGTCTTGAACCACGTCACATAAATGCACCCGTGGCGTTCGACATATTTTAACATTGTCGAGATTAAGATTTGGGTCACATAAATGTGCACCCGAATTCAGGAAAAGTACTTTTATTAAAACAACGCGCCTAGAGCAACTACGCGTTTTTAGCTTCACGAGGGCCATGGAAAGTTCGCTAAATGACATACCTCGATTTCTAAAGGATTGCAATTAATTAAGTGAAGGCCCTAAATTATACATCCGGCTAGCAAGGCACACTTCGAATTAACTGCAATGATCCTCTAATTGGGTCAGGCTTGAACGAATTGCAGCTACTCCTAGACTACGGTTAAATTCGAATTGTTGATTTAAGGGCTAGTACTGGATGAGGCCTAATCTATTTTCATTACAGAGCATGAGCCTGACCCGAGTCCAATAGCTAATAACCACGGCGAACATGGAGACCTGATTGGGCTAGACATGAAGCCCAAATCAAGAGCTTAATACGAAAGGGAACTGGGCGCAAAAAGGATCTAGGTTGATAGCCGACTCAGTGTTACTGCACTTGAGGTCATCTTACACTGCCCCTACAACTCCGGCTTTGAACCAAATATATTGACACACGTTAAACAATTCAAAATAAGAACCTTACCCATTCAAAACGATTCAAACTCACACACCCTGTTAGTTTCGAAAGCAAAGAAGGAACTATGCCTTAATCCAATTTAAAATCTTACCAACTAAAATCCCATAATTAAATTAAGATTCAGCAGTTATTGCAGACTTGAGACAATATATGAAAGGAGAAATACACCCATTTAATTTCCAAGTTCTAACTTACTAACTAGCAGCCATAGACAAACAAAGCAAAACAGAGCACATTTAAATCCGGAGAACACCGATAAGATCAACTTTTAACACATGCTCAATCTTAACTACGATAACATTAGCGTAACATTCTAACAGATCTGCAATTTTAAAAAAACAATGTTCACGGATATTAAAGTTGATGGCCAGTTCTAATAGCAGCAGAATCCAGGAGTTAAACAAAAGAAAAGTTAACACACACTACATAAGAGTCCTACTATAGTATTAACATAAACCCAAGACACACTGAAAGAGAAAAAGAAAACAAAAGCCATAACATCTGATAACACCCTCTTCACTTTTCTTCAAAAAAACACACTCTTTGAACCATGGCTTACATGTTTTAGAAATCAAGAGTATGTACCTCGAAATTGAAACAGGAAAAGGAATAGTGAGGGATCAGCAGAAGTAGTAAAGTAGAATTCAGCAGCGAGAGGTGATCAACAACCCAATTTCAAACTTAAGAAATGATATACAGAAACCTCGAAATCAGTTTTAGTTGAACAACAACCCAGATTCAACCAACTTTCAATGAAATTGACTCAAATTCAATGAAACAGTGGTTAAAACACAAAATCTGCCCCAGACTTTTCGACAAGAAACAAACTCAGGCCATTTATCACACTTGAATCAACCACAGATTGCCTTAACAAGTTGAAATTCCAAAATTGGAACCAATGGAGCAGTCCCAATGTAGCTGTCCCTATTTCTCTATTTTTAGTTCTTCCTCCTTATGTCTTGGGTCTGCCTTGAAAGGCAAGAAAAGTTGCCTTTATAGGAAAGTTATTAGGGTAGCTAGATGAGGATCAGATTTGCACCTATCTCCTTTTGCAATTTTTATTTTAGCTTAAACACCCCTAGTTCAAATTCAGTTTTTGCAAAGTAGTCCCCCCCCAGCTTCCTAGAAGCTTCCCAAACAGTTACAAATAGATTCTCTCACTAAGACTAACCAACTAACCCCCATACCCCTGTTATTTACGTTAGCCTACCCATTGATTCAAATTAACCCATGGTCTAATTGACCAGACCCTTTAACCAAGTCAAAGATGACCATAGTTACTCGTTAGGGCTCGAAACACTCAGAAGTGACCAAATGAACCAAAGAAACAAATAAATCAAAAATTCAGGGAAGGCACAATTACTTTTTTGATTTTAAGCTTGAATTATTTTAATTACCCAACTTAGCATTGAACTCCTACTGTAAATCAACAATCAAACAAAGAAAACAAAATAAATGTAATTAAAACAACGGTGACAGGAAATACTATGGGGTAAAGGAAAATGAGTAAGAAGAAAGAGAAGGGGGGACAATCACGGATTTACAACACAAACGATGATGGACGGGGGCGAGATAAGAAACATTGGACGGAAAAGCTAAGGAGACTCACTGATTCAAGCCTTGAACTTGAATGAACCTCCGATTATATCTCCAAATAACGCCAATCGCTTGTGCTTGGATAAGAACAAGCAAATGATGTTATTTCGGGATAAAATCGGCCCTCAATAACCTTGCATGCACTAGTCAAGTTTGGGCTTCTAGGGCTCAACCTTAGATTCAATATTCGACACATTGCAGACATATTCGAGGGGAATGGAGCATGGATTTGGTACAAGGGGGTCATGGCGGTTCTATGACGTCAATTTGGTGGTGAAAAGAGGTGGCACCACCACCGGAGGAAATGAGAGCGGCGCTAGGGTTTGTGACTTCAACCTCAGATTCGAGGGATTCTGAGTGTGTTCAAACGAAGTTGGTATGGATTGGGATTGTGGAAGGGATGAGGAGTTTAAGGTGTGAATATGGTGGTCATCGGAGGTGGCGCCGCCGGCCTGAGGTGGTGGGAATTAGGGCGGCTCTCCAGGGTTTGGCTTGGGGACGATGAAGTCTGGGAAATGAGGGGAGGTGCGAGATTCGGACACTTATATTTGAGACAGCGTCAGTTACGGACCGTTTGATCAACTGAGATCAACGGTCCAGATCAAGGAGGACGAAATGACATCGTTTGGATTATGAAGGCTGGACCGGGTATTAGGGATGGGTTTTGGGCCGGGTAAAGGGGTAATTTGGACGGGTCTAAGAGGAAATTAGTCTGGGCCTGGCGACATGGCCCAATTTGGCCTAAATTTTCCTTTTTCATTATTTCCTTCTCTCTCTTTTTTTTCAATTCATTTTTCTTTAAAAATTCTTTTTCTTTTCCCAAAATTTAAAATTAAAACCTAAATTAAATCCTAAACCCAATTATCCTACCACATTAAATTAATTAACCCTAATAATTGTTACTACAAATAATTAAAAACCAAATTAAAGGGAAAAACTACCAAAATTCAAAATTAAAATTAAAAGTGCAAATAAACTATTTTTTGTGATTTTTCCCATTTTTAAAATAACTAATTTGTCAATTAATCCTAAAATGTAAAATTAAATCCCAAATGCAAATTCAACATATTTTAGTAATTTTCATTTAGTAAAATAAACATGCACAGACAAATGCAAACAATAACAAGCAAAAATCTACGAAATTGCAAACAAATAGAAAAATTATTTTGTTTTGAATTTATGGGAGTAATTCATATAGGGAAAAAATCACGTGCTCACAATGTGCAAAAAGGCACCCAGCCTCGTCAGGGACATCAAGTTGACCTCGACTGGCCATGGCGACCGATGCTTCGAAATCAAACTCTCGGAAGGAGAAAATCACATTGAAGTACCTACGAAGGTAAAATAAAGTTGAAAAGATTGAGTCCCAAGTGGCTAACCATCTTGGCAATGGTTTGAAAAGCCAAGGTACCCCAAATTCTCTGAAATTGAAGTTGGAAGAACGAAGCCAGAAATGAAAGGCCTATGAAGGCGAAACTGCGTTGAAAAAGGTCAAGTCTCACGCGACTAGCCGTTGCGACAAAGTTTGAAAAAAGAAGAAGAAGAAGAAGAAGAAAAACAACAAGTCAGAAAGGAAAGGCCTACAGAGGCAAAATAAAGTCGAAAAGGGTGATTTCCACCGACCAATCATCATGGCAAAATCTGGAAATGCAAGAGTTTCTCCAAGGTTAGAAATGCAATCGGTATTCAGGAAGCAACCAGTTGCAGTTGAAAGGGCCGAGAATCAAGTGATTGAAACAATCAAGGCCACAAAACTAACCACCATTTCAAACTAACAATTGTTCTTTGTTTGAAAACATGAAACATGTGCCATCCAAAGCAACCTTACAAGAAGCAAGTGCAACCAAAGAGAAACTGCGCAAGGGCTGGAAACAACTTTGCAACAATAATCAATCCAAAAGGGAAGTCTCCTCCGAATTCTTTCCTGCATTTTTACTTATTTTCTTAAAAACAGCTAAACAAAAAAATTCAAAACCACGGTAGCATAAGGTCTCCAATCTCTAGCTACGTCTTTTCTAACATAGGATCCCATTCCCTAATCGTTGCCAACATAACCTGGTAATCTTTTTAATTATAGGGTCCTACTCCCTAGTTGATCCCCGACATAACCCGTGGACCTCCCCGGGATAACCCGAGGACCTTTTTCTTTTCCGGCACAACCCGATAAACTTTCCCAGCATACCCGTGGACCTCCCCGGCATAATCCGAGGACTTTTTTCTTTTCCGGCATAACCCGATGAACTTTCTCGGCATAACCCGTGGACCTCCCCGGCATAACCCGAGGAACTTTTTCTTTTCCGGCATAACCCGATTAACTTTTCCAGCATAACTCGTGGACCTCCCCGGCATAACCCGATGACTTTTTTCTTTTCCGGCATAACCCGATTAACTTTCCCGGCATAACCCTTGGACCTCCCCAGCATAACCCGATGACTTTTTTCATTTCCGACATAACCCGATGACTTTTCCAGTATAAACCGTGGACCTCCCCGGCATAACCCGAGGAACTTTTTCTTTTAAGGCATAACCCGATGACTTTCCCAGCATAACCCGTGAACCTCCCCGGCATAACCCGATGACCTTTTTCTTTTTCGGCATAACCCGATGACCTTTCCCGGCATAACTCGTGGACCTCTCCGGCATAACCCTTGGACCTCACCGGCATAACTCGAGGACCTTTTTCTTTTCCGGCATAACCCGATGACTTTCCCGGCATAACCCGTGGACCTCCCTGGCATAACCCGAGGACCTTTTTCTTTTTCCGGCATAACCCGATGACTTTCCCAGCATAACATGAGGACCTTTTTCTTTTTCCGGCATAACCCGATGACTTTCCTAGCATACCCCGAGGACCCTTTTCTTTTTCGGCATGCCCCGATGACTTTCCCGCATAACCCGTGGAACTCCCCGGCATAACCCGAGGACCTTTTTCCGGCATAACTCGATGACTTTCCCGGCATAACCCGTGGACCTCCCCAGCATAACCCAATGACCTTTTTCTTGTCCGGCATAACCTGATGAACTTTCCCAGCATAACCTGTGGACCTCCCCGGCATAGCCCGATGACTTTTTTCTTTTCCGGCATAACCCGTGGACCTCCCCGGCATAACCCGATCATTTTTACAGCATAACCTGGTAATCTTCCCAACATGGGGCCTCCAATCACTAATTGAGTTTATTTTAGACGTAGGGTCTCCAATCCCTAGTCGCCTTTGCCAACATAGGGTCTCCACTCCCTAGTTGAGTTTATTTTAGACATAATATCTCTAATCCCTAGTCGCCTTTCCAACATAGGGTCTCCACTCCCTAGTTGAGTTTATTTTAGACATAAGGTCTCCACTACTTAGTCGTCTTTCCAACATAGGGTCTCCACTCCCTAGTTGCCTTTCCAACATAGGGTCTCCACTCCCTTGTTGAGTTTATTTTAGACATAGGGTCTCCACTCCCTAGTTGAGTTTATTTTTAGACATAAGGTCTCCACTCCTTAATCGCCTTTCCAACATAGGGTCTCCACTCCCTAGTTGAGTTTATTTTTAGACATAGGGTCTCCACTCCCTAGTCGCCTTTCCAACATAGGGTTTTCACTCCCTAGTTGAGTTTATTTTTAGACATAGACTCTCCACTCCCTAGTTGATTTTATTTTAGACATAGGGTCTTCTCTCCTTAGTCGCCTTTCCAACATAGGGTCTCCACTCCCTAGTTGAGTTTAGTTTTAGATATAGGGTCTCCACTCCCTAGTCTGCTTTTCCAAAATAGGTTCTCCACTCCCTAGTTGAATTTACTTTTGACATAGAGCCTCCACTCCCTAGTCTTTTTTCTCCAACATAGGGTCTCCACTCCCTAGTTGATTTCATTATAGATATAGGGCTCCATTCCTTGATATCTTTGTTCCCAAGGATACACTATCCTGATTTTATTACTTTCAATAAAGAAATAATTTAGATTTTTGTTACAAATAACTCACGAAAATTTCATAGTGAAAACTGGGGCAGAAAAATTTTGTTCGTTTGTTTGCTTTGGTGCCTGAATAGGTTTTCACCGTGAGGCACAAGGTTTGAGATGACCAAAAGAAGAGGTCTCAACCCAAATAAAAGAAAAGAAGAAACAAGAAAAGAAGTTGAACTCAAGGTCCAGAAGTGGGGAAAAGATGCGGACTGCTCAAAATTTGATTGAAGTCACAAGCTTTTCAAGTCCCGCCTTGATCCGAAAAGCTGAAGAAAAATGAATTGGCAGCTGCAGCATCAAGATTCAGATTAGAGTCTGCAAGAAGAACCAACCAAGACTCGAGATCAAGCTTTAGAAGGTTTATAAATAGAAATGTTGTAACTCGTAGTTGATAGGTTTAGCTAGTTTAGCTTTTTTTTTTAATCTTTAATTTTGGTGTAATAAGGAGCTCAGCAAGCAGAAACAACAACAACAACAACAACAACAGTGAAATCACAATTTCCCGGTAGTCCCAGCTACCAAAACTTCCAGAACTACACTGACTTGATGCCTTTATAGCCAAGGATATGTAGGCAACCTCTGAAGCAAGGTTCAGTCAGGCTTTTTCAAAAGATGCTTCTCATGGAGTTTCAAACGGGCAAGAATCCCTCATAGTTTGCTCATTTTGTCTTTGCCTGAAAACCCTTCGTGTTTCTGAGCAAAGAGGGGCAGCTGTTAACACGTGATTTTTTCCCTATACGAAATGCTCATATAAAATCCAAGAAAATAGATTTTTTCAATTATTTGCTATTTTATAGGATTTTTGTAGGATTTTATTAATTGTTTGCATTTTTGTGCACGTTTAATTTTTATTAAAATCATAAAAATGTCAAAAATACTATGCATTATATTTATGTTTTATTTTTACATTTTTAAGATTAATTAGTTAATTATTTGTTTTATTAAAAAAAATCACAAAAAAATGCTTCATTTTTACACTTCTGCCTTTTATTTTTAGGTTATTGATTTTTTTCTTTTAATTTAGGATTAAGTAGCTTTTATAATTTTTGTAATTAGTTAATTAGCTTAATTTCACATTTTTAGATAATCTAGGATTTTAATTTCTATTATTTTCAATTAAAGAAAAAAGAAAAATTAAAAAAAAGGTTGATTTAAATATGGTTGGGCCAATATTAATGCTGAGCCCAAATCCCTACCCAAACCCACCAATCATCCCAATTTCCCTACCCAAACCCGCCTGACCCGACCCACCTATCCAATCAGACCCCCCTCCACATTAAATAACCTAAGACCTAAGGCTCCTACACAGACAAACGGCGGATCTGAGCCCCCCCCCCCCCCCGAACTTTTTCTTCTTCACACCCTCACGCCTCTGCTCCTTCTTCAGATGACAACCAAAGAACACCCCTGATCTCCATTTTTTCCTCCACACCCTTTAAGCTAGGCCTCTTCTTCTTCACTAAAAACCCACCTAATCCTTGAGTTAGAACAAGAATAGAGCCTTCTACTCCAAAATCTATACATCCATCATTTTTTTTGCTTCATCTCCGGCGAGTCAATGCAAAAAATCCGGCCAGTCATCGGACCCCTTATGAATCCTTAGAGCTCGAAGTCTGCTTTATTGGCGAACGAGTGGTTTTTCCGGTAACTCATTCGACCTTTTCTTTGGATTTCAAGCTTCTTTGCTTTTCAGCCTTGCTCCTCCATTTGGTACTTCTGAAAATTTAAAGGAGCTGTTGTTGTTTGTTGTTGATGTTGTTTGTCTGCCGACCTCTCTTCTATGGCATCTCGTTAATTAGAAATTGACTGAATCCGACCTGGGTTTTGAGGTGATTTCCTGGGCTATTTTGATGTTCTGTTGCTGCTTCTCACTCGAACAAGAGCTAGGATCAATCCTTTCCCTTTTGATTTTCGTTTCGGTCAAAATTCTGTTATTCCTATGCAATTAGATATGTTCATGTCCAACCTTCTGTTTGAATCAATGATATGAAGATGTGATCTGCTGCTCTATGTTAAATTTGTGCTTGATTACTCAAAATTGTTTTGTTGGCTGTTAAAAATGACTTGAATCTCCAGTTTGTTTTGCAATATTGTTCGGGTGAATTAAGTTCTTTTAGTGTTATTTGTTGGCAAGAATAGCTCACTGTTGGAACTTTGCATTGTTTAAATAATGATTCACGTGTTAAGAAGTTGTTCACTATCAGTGGAACAAAAGGGGAGATTAGTGTTTGTTCCTTCAATGGAACCCTTTTCTACTACTGTACTGTGTGCTAAAAGGCCTAAACAAGGAACTGCACAACACTACTAATTTAAAGTTTCCTTTATATGTGTAGTTCATCTTTAATTCCTGAATATTTGTTTGATAAAAATGGTTCAAATTAGTTGAATGCTTAAGCTTCTGTTTCGTTTTTTTTCTATCATTGGTAATAGAGACCAAAGGAGATTAGTGAATATAGCCAAAAGAGCTTTAAGGGCATCAGTAATTCATCCGGAAGTTATATGTATAATTGGAATCATGGTATTAGTACTTTTCAGATGTAGTTTATTACGTTTTATGATATGAACTCCTAGCTTCTTATTTCTCCGGCGAAATTGATTGGTAAGCTGCATTCATGTGTGTATCTCCATTTCTCCATATGATTTACATGAATTTTGATTCAGTTCTTGCAACCCGTCTTCGTAATTAGAATGGATTCTTTGGTTTTTGTGAAATCTGATTTGCTTGAATTCCTTTGAAAGGAAATTTGATAGATCTTTCTGTTGTCTCAATGGGTTTTCTTGAATAATAATCTCAATGTAAAGATAAATAATTCAAACGCGTTAGTTGCTTTTGGCACGATTAATAATAATCATCGTGATTATGGGTACGGTTCCTGTGACATAGTCATGATACCTAATTCCCAAATTTGGGGTACATTTCATGTGACCCGATTATAACAATTTCGAATAATAAAACCCTTTGAAATAATTTGAGACGTGCCATGCCAAAAAAAATTTATAATCCATGGCCCTCATAAGATTAGATTCAGGAACTAACACTTATAGAAAGAGGTTTGAGGTGTGTCATAAATAAATTAAATCATCCATGGCCCTCACAAATGTTGTTATTGAAAATTGAATCTTCGTAGTTGCTATGGGCACGTTATTTAAATAATTCATCATAGCTACGGGTATGGTTCCCGTAATGTAGTTGTGATTTTTAATTACAAAATCCGGGTGTACATTTTATGTGACCCAATTTCAGTTCTCAACAATGTTTAATAAAACATGTCGCGAATCATGGGTGCATTTCATGTAGCGTAGTTTGCGGCTTGTTCCAAAACAAACAAGTGTACTACAATCGTAACTTGTTCAAAATAAATAAATCCATAAATCCTAAAAGCGGTTTAAATTAATTAAAAGTGGTTCTAAAGCTAAAAAGGCATCATAGGCTAAAACATGTAATAAATCGGATAATAGACCAATTTCAATGGTTTAAGCGACCACGCTAGAACCACGGAACCCAAGAATGTCTAACACCTTTTTCCGGATTAACAGAATTCCTTACTTAGAATTTTTGGTTTCGCAGACTTTTAAATAAAACTGATTTTCCTCGATTGAGATTTTTAAAATAAACTGGTGACTTGGAACACCAAATAAACTATTCCAAGTGGCGACTCTGATAAATAAATTAATCCCATTTCGATTAATGTCACTTTAATTGGAAAAGCTCCCTTGTATCTCCTCTTGGGTGGTAAAAAAGTAGGTGTGACACTTGCTACTACTGTCCTTATTGGCTCGAGATAATGATATAGGGGCGACTGGCGACCTCTGATCTAAAAGGGCGTTTGGACTCTACACCGTTGCTCGGTAGAGTATTCGGACTATATACCGCTGCTCACTCTCCTACCCTGGACTGGTGTGGCACTTCATCCCTTGGGTTTTTTCTCCCAAGGGATAAAATGGCACAACTGGTCATTGAGGCTGGGGTCTGCCGAATCTTCAACCTTTGGCTTCGGAGGGTTATGTCTGTTTTCTCTGCCTCTTCTGCATCCTCCTCCTTGTCTCTTCTTCATCTTCTCCCTCGGCGATGTTATTCCAAGGGATCGAGCTAGGAACCTAGAGGAGGTGGCGGCCGTAGGAGTTGCCTTTGAGGATGCGAGCTCGAGGAGGTAGCGCTCGGAGATGAACTTTAGACGGTAGACTAGGTCCTTCGGCTTTCACTATATGCGTGCACCTCTTTGCTTCTTTTTTTTCTGTGCATAGACCCTTTGCGGGCTTTTGTAGTCATATGTAAGGACCTCTCGAGGGCCGTTGTATATAAATGTTTATAAATACAAAGATGTTTTCTTGACTTCTACCTTTGATACTTTTCATATTCTTGTATACTTTTGTGCACTTGCGGGGATTCTGTACGTTTACTTCTGTTGACGATCATCAATATCTAATTCGGTGCAAGCATTCCTTCTGGTCTTTAGTTGACATATGGCTCCTTTCCGAGCCTACTACTATTTCTAGGACCAAGCCTAAAGTGGTTTGATAGGATTAGGTCATTGGGAGCCTCGAGTCTCGTGGAGATAGAGCATCGAACCTCGAAATTTTGAGAGCGGCCTCTGAGTGAAGGGCAACTTCAGGCAATTGGAGATTTACTTTAAATTTGATGTAGATAACCTTTTAAGGAGCTCGAAGTGCTTACTTTTCTCCTTGAGAGGAAAACTCAAGGTGGGGTACCACCTCGGAACTGGAGATGATGTGGCTGGTTTTTTGAAGCCTTACTTCTTTTCGATGGAGGTCCTCGAGGTCGGGTACGACCTCGGAACCCGTATTGAAGTTGTTGCCCTCCTGGGCCTAACTTGGGTAGGCGGACCGTTGTTGTTTCCCCATATATATATGGGGTTGCTCCCGCTTCTTGGGAGATCCCATTATCTTAGATAGCTATCCTTCCGTTTCGGCATCGAGTCCTTCGCTACCTTAGCTCCAAAGCGTTTGTGTAGGTTCCTGCTTCAATTTGCTAGTTCCACTATAGCCATGACTGCTACTTTAGGGTCTGCCCGGTAGAGAGGGGAGAGTTCTACTCCTAGTGCTCAGGATCCACGGGAGTTTACTTTGAAGACTATGTCTTCGATAAGAGAGGAGCACCTAGAGCTAGTGAGGAGAGACTATGGATGGGGTGAGAGGGTAGCGTTGCAAGCGCTTCCCCCGAATGAGGGTATCACGGACCTTGCCGATGGATTCCTGAACGTGTACTTGTACCCTTTCACATTAGGCCCCTTTATAGGGTCGTGCTTGATTTCTATTTAATGTATCGGGTTACTTTGGCGCAGATACATCTGTCGTTTTGGTGAATAGTGCTGATGATGAGGTTCTTTGCAGAGAAGGCGAGGCTTGAATTCATGCTCGGTCACCTTGTCAGGTTGTACTGGCCCTTTCATCATCGAGGTCTGCTAACCTTGTGGTGTCGTTCGTCCATGCCCTTTGTTGCTAATGACGAGGAAGATAGAGATCGAGAGTGGGCTAGTCGATTCGTCCCGGTCCAGATGACTGACGTTATCCTTGTGGAACTTATGCCATTCCTCGAGGAATGGAATTATACGCGTGAGTGGAGTGCCTCGTGCTTTCTCAGATTTGCTCATGGCGAAAGCTAGTTTATTAATCGTGTTTCCTCCTTTCCTGTAGCAATTTCATGGGCGCCGGGCAAAGTTCCTTATCTGCCTGGCTAGGTCTCGAAGTTGGCGACCCATTCGATTTGTGACAAGCGTAGGTGGCGAGCCGTGTCCCGGGGCAGATGGGAAGCAAAGTATCATGGTATGTGTGTATGCCGCTTTTACCTTGTCCCTCGCACAATTGGGAAGACATTTTCCCCTTTGTCATGTATTAATTTTGCCGTTGTAGGTATCGGAGGGTCTCCAAGGGTGAGGCTGTGCTCTTTCGGAGAAGGGGAGGGGTTGCCAGCTTTCGAGCTAAAGGATGACAATGATAAATGGGATATGCATTTGTAGTGCGATGGCGCTCACAGCAGGGCGAAACAGAGTCGAGTCTTTGAGGAAGAAACATCGTCCGAGCCTTCTGTACTCGAAGTCTCCGATCCTGGAGAGAAGGTTCCTCCGAGCGATCACGCTTTGACCAGGATTGATTCTTCTATGGCAGAGGGGACTAAATTAATGGGGGTGTGCTCGGCCTTCGAGGAAGTCCGCCAACTTCACTTCGCGGTGAGCTTTGGCACAGGCCTTCGAAATATCGCGTTCTCCATTCCTTAAAGAGTTTTTCTTTTGCAGGATTTTGGTGGGCTTAGGTCTGAGATGCTCCATCATGGGGCTAGGTTCTGGAAAGCTCTAGATGAGGGTAAGTCCCTTGGGCTCCTTTGTGAGGAGAAAGAAGCTGAGTTGACACACTGGCGATATGAGGCGTACCGGAGCTCGAATTATGAGAGCTATTTGATGGAGCAGGTAACTTTTCGTTCCAGGCAGGTATGCATTTTGCTTCTTAACCTCTCAGGTTAACTCTTCGTCTATCCCAGTTGCAGAAAAAGACGGAGGCCCTGGAATGACTCAGGGGTGAAGCCGACTGAATCAGGAATAGCTGCGCCGAGCTAAGAGCCCAAGCGCAGGTTCAAGCTTCAGAGGAGAAAGGTGCCTTGTCTAAAGTTCCTACCTTCTAGGTCCAACTCTGCTTAGCTCATGATAACGCTTCAATTCAAGCGGATATGATCACGAAGCTCGAATCTAAAATTTTGAAGGTCAGGGCTGAGATCGTTGATGTTCTGACCAAAGCCGCACTGAGCCGGACTAAGGCTGATCAAGAGATAGCAATTTATTTGAAAGATGCTACCGATGCCCAGGTCGAGTTGAAGAGGGTCCTCGATCGTGAAGAGAGGATCAAGGAATATGCTCGTTGCAAATCCCAAAGAAGGGTTCTCGAGGAGATCGATGCCAGGGGTTTTGTTCTCCTGGAAGAGCTGGCGCGAGCAAGGGCGGACGAGCGTGATGCTCAGTCATTCCTGTCCGATGCCGAAGAGAGTGAAGTTGAGGCTGGCAGGTTGTAGCCCTCAAGGGCGAGGCATAGACTTTGCCATTTTGCATGTGATACCTTCAAATCGTGTTTGTAGATGGAGAATGCACTTTTTCACATTTGTAAATAAAAGAAAAACTTGAGGTTTCATTTCTTTTGTACCCCTTTCTACTTTGCTTCTGACCGGGTAGACTGGTTTCAGAGTTGGTGAGAATCCTTAGATTCGTGATATGGACCTAGGGCTCATTAGGCAGGCCTGGAGGCTCTTACGCGCTCGGTCATTGCAACCTTTAGTATAAGCTGGCTTTGGAGCTCTTACGTTCTTGCTCAACTATTTTGGGTTCAGTCTTCGAGTCGGGCTTCGACTCGAGCTCATTCGACCCTCAAGCTTTTATGTCTGCACAGGCGGGCGACAATGGCTCTTACGCCTTGCACTTGGGCATTTGTATTTTAACTATTTTTGGTTCAGTCTCCGAGTCGGATTTCGACTCGAGCATAATTGACCCTCAAGTTCTGTGTTTGCGTGGGCTGGCGACAATGGCTCTTACGTCTTGGGTCAAAGTGACCTTTTATGTGTGTGGCCCTAAGGCTCATAAAGCTGGCGACGATGACTCTTACGCGTTGCCCTTAGGCATGTATAGCTAACTATTTTGGATCCAGTCTCCAAATCGGGTTACGACTCGAGCTCATTTTGACCCTCAAGCTTTCAAATTTTAAGCTGGCGACAGTGGCTCTTACGCTTTTGGTCGTTGCGACCTTTTAGTGAGTGGCCTTGAGGCTCGTTAGGCTGGCGACTATGTAGGCTTTGTTTTCCTCTCGTTAAGGACTTTTCAAAATGATTTTGCCTGACCCGTCGTCAGTTCGGGAAGAACCTCGATTTTAAGTCGTTTGCGGCGATATTCGAGCACCTCAGAAGGTTTAGCTCGTAGGCTGAGTAGCTCAAAGCCTTGTGATTTGGAGCTGACATGGTTGAAGATTTTTTGCCTGTCGAGGGTAGCCTGTTTAACCGGTTCTTTTCGATGTAGATTCAAAGTAATGGCCTATGATTTTGTAACGATGGTCGGGCGTCCCCGAGTCGCGTAAATTTGGCTTGTATAGCCGTATGACCGTAGTCATTTTTGTTTGGACGGAGCCATTTTTGATCCCGAGTGTAGTAGTTTAGGCATCTACATCGAGGGTATGTCCTTTCGGGAGTCTTACAAATGCGATGTATAGCCTAAACTTCGGGATTGAGCTTATGCATGTAGTAAGGTCTTACAAAATTTTCATGCCTTTTGAGGTCTTACAATTTAGTTGATACTTGGTACAAGTATGATTCATGCCTTGTGTGAGGTCTTACAGTTTCAGTTGTTGCCTTAAATAGGTCTTACTAGATCGAGTCTGCCCGCTCGGGGTCTTATGGCCTCGAGTTTTTTAAATGAATGGCGATTGGCGACTGTCTCCATCTCATCAAGTATGCTTAGGCTCGGGGGTCGTTACTCGTGAGCTCGGAATTGCCTTATTGAGGGCTTATGACTTTTGAGATTCTGACCCTAGGGTCATGCGCTTTCTGAGTTTGTGATGCCAGTCTCTGAGTGTTCGGGACAATTTTCCTTTTTTTGGAGATGTTTCGTAATTTCGGTGCTGCCTCGTTGAGGGCGTACGAGTTTGGAGTCCCGACCCTGAGGCTGTTCGGGCGGCAAGTTATTGACACTAGTCTCCGAATATTTTGGGGTGTTCTCGATGGAGCGATCCTTGCTGTGAAAATGCTGAATTTTCTTTGGAGTACGAGATGCTTTTAGCAAAAGATATTCTTTGATTGTTTGGTATAAGTACACGTTGTTTTGTTGTCGTGATCCTGGCTCATGCGGACACGGTTTATTTAACCGTTTGGCCCGGTACATCATTTCCTTTTGGAACCTTGTTTATTGTTCCCCGGTTCTTCCGAGTGGATGACCTCTCAAGGGGGTGCCCTCCAGTGTCCGGGGTTGATCGCAAAAGAAGCCTTGCACGCTTGTCGGATCCTCCTTAGGAAGCGTGTGAACGTTGCCTCGTTAAAACCCTGCCGGTGAAACCCTCTCTGGAACAAAAGCTCGACAGAAGGAAAAGAGTGTAACGGATGCCGTTAAGGCCTTGAGATCTTCGGGTTGGGTTAGCACTTTCGACCGCCCTGACCAGGCGCCTGTATATGGGTTAGTGTAAGATAATGAAAGAGGGAGGTGATCTTACCTTATCGTGGGGCACGTCGGTGATGTTCCGAGGTTTGATGTGTCCCTACTGTTTTTGAGCGAGGACTTGGTATAGTCCTTCGCTGTGTTTAATCGGGCTTAGTCGAGGATGTAGTTCGATTGTCCTTTGACTCTTTCGAGAATGGAGATATTGGTGTCGGCGCTACGTTACGTAATGCGAATGCTTCCCTTGCCGCACGTTGTTCCCCGTAGATGGTTTTAACCCCATCCTCCGTCATAAATTTCATCGATTGGTGGAGGATGGATGGTGCCGTCCTCATGAAGTGTATCCTTGGTCGTCCGGATAAGGCGTAGTGTTTCATGTCTCCTTCAACGACATGGAATTTTGGCGTTTTGGACTGTGTCGGCCACGCCGACTGGGAGAGTGGTTTCCCCCTTTCGTTGTTTCGATTGCCATGTTGAATCTGTTAAGGATTCAAGAGGCGGGCACTATTTGTTCTAGTAGTCCGTACTGCTCTATTACTGTTGACTTGATAATGTTGGTCGGGCTACCTGGATTCACGAGCACATGTTTTATTCGAAATGAATAAATGAAAAAAAGGTTACCAGTGTGTTGTTATGAGGTTGAGACGAGGTCTCGGAGTCTTCCTCACTAGACGCGAGGGCATCTTCGAGTATGTATCCCCGGGTTCGTCTTTCTCTGGTGATGGATATTTTTTGTCATCCTCGTCGAGGGTTCCTGGGGAGTGTCGAAGCCCTTCTAATATCACGTGGATAACATGTCGTGATTCATTTGCTTTGTTCTTCTTGGCCGCCTCTCTTTCTCGGAACTGGATTTTAGCCCGATTGCTAAAGAATTCTCGGCGGTGATTTTTATCGAGTAACCTGGCTATTTCCTTTCGGAGCTGGTGGCAATCTATGGTCTTATGGCCATGCGTATTATGAAGTGCACATACTATGTTGTGGTTCCTTTGGAAAAGATCCGACCTAATAGGCCCGGGCTATTCGGTGTCCCTGGTTTTGCTTAAGATGAGCATGATGTCATGTTCATCGATCTTGGAGTTGTATGCTGATAGGTGATGTGCCCTCGTTGTCCTAGTGTCCTCGTCGAATACGCCCCGGCTGATGAATCTCCGAGGGTTCTATCTTAGGTTCACCAATCGATTGTTGCGATGCGGATTGCTTCTCGGGATGTTCCTTCTATCTTTGGGGTATGGCTGGTACCTCTCTTTGTTCGGTTTCGAGTCCTTCGCCAGGAGTCAACTCGGATATACTAAACCCGAGGGGGTTCCAAGCTAGTCATCCTCGACCTTGATCTTTGACTGGTACCTGTTGTGGACGACCGACCAGGTTACGGCGGGATACTCGACCAGATTCTCTTTCAACTGCCTTGAGGCCGCTGAGCTTCGCTCATTCAGGCCTTGAGTGAAGGCCTGCACCGCCCAATCATCGGAGACCGGGAGTAGTTCCATCTGTTCTGTTTGGAAGCGAGACATGAATTCTCGCAGCATTTCATTCTCCCTCTGCTTAATCTTGAATACATCAGACTTCCTCGTCGCTACTTTGATGGCACCGACGTGTGCCTTTATGAAGGAATCTGCTAATACGGCAAATGAATCTATGGAGTTGGGAGCTAGGTTGTGATAACACGTTATGGTCCCCTTCGAGAGCGTTTCTCCGTGATTTTTCGGTAAGGCGGACTTGATCTCGTCGTCTTTCATGTCGTTGCCCTTCACCTCGCACGTATAGGCAGTGACACGTTCATTGGGATCTGAGGTCCCGTTGTATTTTGGGAGTTCTGGCATTCTTAACCTCTTTGGGAGTTCTGGCATTCTTAACCTCTGGGAACGACCATTGTACGAACTTCTTCGAATCTACACCCTTTAGGACCGGGGGTGCGCCCGGGATTTGATCGACCTTGAAGTTATAGGTTTCGACCTTCTTGTCATTGGCTGCTATCATTTTCTCGCCCGACTCGATCCTTTTGGTAAGGTCTTCCAGCATTTTTATGATGGCAGGATCGACTACTGATCCGTTGTTGCTCGATCTCTCCGGTACCTGTTCGGCCGACGGAGTAGTTTCCGGTGCTACTATCCTGGGAGTCTTCGGGTGGCTTTGCAGCTGAGCGACAACCAACTGTTGTGCCTGCAACATTCCAAAAATAACATGAAGACTAAATTCCTGTTCTTCCCGAGCTGGAGTTTTTTGGGCTTCTTATTAGTCGCCATGTTGTTTGCTCATGTCGGTGCATGAGGTTTCGTCGCCCTGTTGCTCGTACTGCGAATCTGCGTTCGTTGGAATCGGTCTTGGTGCGTTATCGGGGTTCTATGGTGGCACGCCAACAACTGGAACAACCACCCCATTTTCTCCATGGTTTTCGAGGTTTTCGTTCTCAACTCTATTCACTAAGCCAGACATTTTAACCTGAAATCGAAGATCTTGGACAAGAAAAAGTGTGAAAGATAACTTGTATTGCGTAACGAAACCAACAAGAAAATAATCACTATTATTTTTAGCCCCACGGTGGGTGCCAAACTGTTTACCGCAAAAATGATAATAACAGTTAAATTTGTTAATGAGACTCTAAAAATACGTGATCTATTTTTATGCTAGTTGTTAAAGCAGTTGATGCTCGATATGTGAAGCTTAACGGCGAAATACAAACTAAAGCAGAGTTATAATCAAACTGAGGGGGTAGCTATTCGGGCCTCGGACTGATCGATGAGAGACCTTGAGGTCAATGCCTGGGCTCGAGCTATCGGGGGTAATCGGGGAAGGGCTAACAGTTAGGATATAATCAAGGGAGGCTCTATATGGCTACAAGCAATAAATGAAGAACAAATATGAGAATACTAATCAATAGCGTCGGGAAAATATATTAGAGAGAAAAAAGAGAGAGTTGTTATATTTCTTGTAGAATAGTTGGAGCATCAGCAACCTCTTACAAAGTGATGAGGATCCCCTTTATATAGGAGGGGAAATCCAACATAGTACAAAATTGCATTAGTTGTAAAGGTGTGGAGATGGGACGGCTAGATGTGACACCTTGGTACATGCTCCGGGCAGACCGGTTTTGTCAGACTTAGACGCGGGCCTAGGGAATCCCCTATTTTGCTCTAGCCTCGATCAATATTCTTTTCGGGTCAGACCTTAACGAGCTTCAAAGGAGGGAACTCAGTCACAACTTCGCGTCCTCGCGAGGCCTCGAGGTGTTCTTCCGAAGTGACTTAACAGCAAGAAATTGGACCCTCTAAGTTCGCCGCATATACCTCATTTACCAAAATAGTACGAAATTCCTAGATTTCATACCCTCAAGAGTATATTTACAATCATTACATACCTCAAACCGGATCAAAATCAACATCGCGATGCTCTTGTCTCTCGACTCGGCCGCAAATCGCCCGGAATCTATTTAAAATCATAATCATGTCATCAATATATGCCAAAGGAACAATACCCACACGAAAATTATCAAATTAGACCCATAATCACGAATTTGATCAAACCCACCCCCCCGGCCCACGTTTCGGAATCCAACAAATATCGCAAAATTAGAAACTCCTTTCACTCCCGAGTCTATACATACCAAAATCATTAAAATCTGACCTCAAATGGCCCCTCAAATCCTCAATTTAAACTCTCTAATTTTCAAGCCCTAATCTCCCAATTTCTTCTCAAATTTTCCCACTAATATCATGATTAAGCAAGGGAATAATTGTCATAAACACAAGATACAAGGTCCAAGTAGCTTACCTCATTGAAAACACTTGATTCCCCCTTGAATCACTGTTTGGAGCTCCAAAATCGACCAAAAATGGTGGAAGAATGACCAAAATTCATGAAGTAGAACTTATATACTTTCTGACACAGGGATTCCATACCTGTTATCCCATAAGCGCACCTGCGCTTTCGCTTCTGCGGAAAATATCTGCTTCTGCGGATTTCACTTAACCTTACCAGGCCTCGCATCTGCGGTTGCTACACCGCTCATGCGGCATCGCATATGCGGTTTACCAAGCCGCACATGCGGTCCTCCACGCACTTGCGTCTCTCTTCCGCTCCTGTAGAGCTCGCACCTACAGTCCCCAATCTGCAGGTGTGGATATGACTGAAGCAGCAATGCCAGTTGCAATTTCTCAAGTTCAATCTTTTCAAAATCATCCCGAGGCCCCCAGGACCTCAAACAAAAGTACCAACAAGTCACTTATCACCATTCAAACTTATTCCATCGTTCGGAACACTCAAAACAACATCAAAACACCAAATCACCCTCAGATTCAAGCCTAAGGATTTCCAAACTTCTGAATTCCGCAACTGATCCAAAACCTAACAAACCTCATCCGAATTACCTGAAATTTTGCACACATGTCACAAATTCACAACGGACCTACTCGAATTTCCGGAATTCCATTCCGACCCCGATATCAAGATTTCCACTACCGACCAGAAAACGCCAAATTTCTAATTTTGTCAATTCAAGCCTAATTCTACCACGGACCTCCAATTTTCCTTCTGAACACATTCCTAAGTCCAAAATCACCCAACGGAGCTAACCAAATCATAAAAATCCATATTCAAGATCGAATACTAAAAAGTCAAGACTGGGTCAAACCTTTCAAATTTAAAGCTTCAAGCTGAGAATCATTCTTCATATCTATTCCGATTAACCTGAAAATCAAAACCGACGATTTACATAAGTCATAATACATCATATGTGACTAGTCATGCTCGAGAACTGGCGAGTAAAGTGCAAATGCTCAAAACCACCGGTCGGGTCGTTACAATCTCCTGCCTTAGGTTCCACGTGTCATTCTCTTAAGAGGCCACCTAGCATAGCATATTTTACCCTATAAAGTAAAGTTCATTAAAGAGAAAAGTGCTCTACTAGGATTTTTTCATATTCAAAGCTCTAACTCGAAACCTCTGCCTAAGGGTGGAAGGACATTATCCATACCATCGCAATCGTTTGTCGTAATAAAAAACTGACTTTAGTGTAGTGGCTAAGATTTTATTGGCAATTAAGTCCTTAGCCTATCTGTTAATACAAGTTAGTAGAGAGAAAATGCTACCTGACGACCGAAAAAATTAATTTAACTAAAAATATTTTGAATTTTTTCTCTTCTACTTTAGGCCCAAAAATTGCTAGCATCCAATTTAAGGGCTTAAGGTTGCTCCTGAGCCAATTAACATTTTTAAAACTCGCGAGAAACCTGGTCAAGTTAAAAAAAACTTAACATAACCCTCTCGAACTCCCGCTATCATCTCTCCACAACTCACTCCACCACGTCTGTTTTAGTGTACCAAATAGTAATTTTGGACTAAAAATAGTTTACGATTGACTCTCTCGTGTATATATAGACCCCACAACACAGTATCGTTATTCTGAGCTAGATAATTTTTAGGTAACTGTACATGTCTCTTTTGTATTTTCTTAAAAGTCTATATGAATTAGGTTTAAAAGGAGAGTTTTTTTAAAGTGAAATGCATGTGTTGCTGCTATTTGTAGTTGGTTTTGTAAACTAGATCTTATATGGAGGGTGAATATTATTCCCAGTTAATTTATTTTAGGGTTCTGTATTTTCAAATGTCGTAGTTGGCGTGACCTAAGTTCTATTAAGAAACCTATGGTCGATTAATGCCATTTTTAGTTGGTGGGTGGAACTGAATTTATTTATTTTTCTAAATTTATATTTCAATTTTTAATTGTAAAATTAATTTTTGTAATAAAAAATATGCCGAAGAAAATATGGGTAACCAATATGCCTTATGATCCATAAAGATCCATCAACATGCAACAAAAGTGAAGTTAGTGAACTTCAAAGCGTGCGAGTGGAAAAGGAAATCCAAAGCCTTCATAGCATGCCTACAGGAATACTATAAACTTTAATATAAAAACTTACTTTTAGTGGAACTTTAATTAGTCCATTGAACAGCTTGATCTTATATACATATTGTTTATAATAAACTCCCTTACAGGTCCAATAAAGATCACATTTTATTACTCTACCACATATGAGTCTATTGACAACTACTGATTATGCTGGTGTGCTAAGTATGAAGACTTCTTTGCAGTCTTTTAATTAGTTAAAAGCATCGATGTAAATACTTCTTGGCAGGATGAGGAGATGGAGAAGATGAAGATGATGAAAATGTTGAAGTTGTCGAGCAGGATGAAGATGGTGAAGACGAGTTAGAAGGTTCTTCTAATAATTCTGATATTTGTGAAGGTCACTCAAATAAAATTTAGGATATTTCTGAGCAAATATATACATGTTCGATCCAATATCAATCTGAGGGCAAGGATCAATTAGTTCTATGAGTTAAAATAAATGATAAGCAAATTTTTGATTGTTACAACCCAAAAAGTAACCAAGTTGTGATGTCACCTAACCCAATCCTACAGATAAGCCAACCATCATATAGCACAACTCGAACTGAAATTCATCAAGTAAGTAATAGAATAATAATGCGAAAATTAATACAAACTATCCTAAGGACTGTAGTATAAATTATGAGTGACTAAGAGTAGGAATAAAATACTAATATAAAGAAAGTTTATATTATTGTTTGGAATATGCATATACAGAAATACAAGTCCTAGACTACTATGAACAAAGTAGCTTGCACCTGGAACAATGGTACATCTTCTATACTAGCCTTCTTCCATAACAGGTCAGCTCCAAGATCTGTACGCAAGGTACAAAAGTTTAGTATGAGTGCAACCAATCTCATGTACTCAGTAAGTATCAAGACTAATCTCAACGAAGTAATAGCGATGCTTAGTCAATAGATACTAAGTTTACATAACATAAGCAGCTCAATAACATATATAATAATAAAGAAATATCCAAGAATTAGCCGTCGAACATTGGATATCAATAATAAGGTGTACAATTCAAGAAGAATGCAATAAGCATGCTTTCTAAATAATCCAATCAAATCATGTACAAATACACCAAATCTGCATAACAAAATAATTGCACCAAATAGCCTTAATAGGTACTTTTATATGATCCCAAAGGGTCCATGCATGATAAAGATTCATTTTTTCAATAAATCTTAAGTGTCAATGCATGATTAGACTTTATGTATACATCAAATCCGATACTCTTCAAGTATCCACCATTCGCTAACAAGTCTCATGCATATAAAGGATATGTGAATGTTCATATATCAATGATATGTATGAATATTTCTACACAAGTCTAGGATGTCAATGCATTCTCAAGGCCCAACTTTTTATTATCACTTGTTACACATACATGCACCAACATAAGTCTCAATCTCTCAATACAATCCGTGAAAACGTTAGCATCCAAAACAAATCCATGTGCCTTGTACAAATTCATGTACCCAGTATAAATTCATGTACCAACACTCTCAGGGCCAAATGTAGCATGAGTGATTAACTGTCTCTAGAGGACTGAATCCAAATCCAAGTGTGTAATAGTTCTATGGCTAAATTATGTATCATATAGTAAATATCACTTGCACGGACAACTCACGTGCCATAGCCATACCACTTATACGGAAAATTCACATACCATAATCATATTACTAGGACAACTCACGTGCCATAACAATACTAATATCACAATAACTCACGACAAAGATCTTGTGCCAAAATCATCTCAATTGCATGGATAACTCACGTGCCATAATCTTAGTCTATATAAGAGAATCATATACAAGAATATATGCATATGAATAAGAGATAAACATAGATAAAATATATGAATAGAGAAATAACCATGCATGGATATATGCATGAGTACAAGAGATGATCTATAGGCATGATGCACGCCTATGTATGATGTATGACTACGTTATGTGACAAATGTATTGAGGGCATCGCATATGCATGATGACAAGTGTATATACGTTTTTCATGGCTTAAAGCATGCAGGTAGAATTAACCTCTATTCATGTCTTTGCTTATTTCAGGTTTTAATCTCTTATGCTATGATTGGAATGCGAGATTACTTGACTATTCACATGTTAGTGCCCATGTTTTGGGCTCTTGTTGAGATATATGAATAAGATTGGCTCTTGAAATATTAAATTGACTATCATACCTTGATTATGTTCGTTCTTTCCGAAATAAATTATGCTTATCTGCTCTCTTTGATATTATATTACGCATTTTGCAATGTTTGTTGCTTGTTGGGTGTTTTCATAATGATATGTTGGATTATGTTGCTCGTTGTAACAATGTTATAATATGTCTTGGTTGCTCGCTGCAACCATATGGTCATTTGATCGAGTTGCTCGCAGCAACAGTCTTATGTTGGACCAGATTATTCGCCATAATAAATATGATATGAATTCTTATGTTTGATTTATGATATTGTCTTCCCTTGTAGATTTGGCTACGTTATTTCACATATATCATTTTTCTCCTTGGTTTAAGTTATTGAGAAATGTTTGATTGTTTTATTTGAGAGACATGATCTTTATTTCTTTTAGTTAATCATTTTATTAGTTCTCGTATGTATTCTTATTGCTTCTCTTGCTATTTTTCTTGTTTATTAGTTTACGAAGTAAGTATCTTGCTATAGACACATAAATACCTCGTCGATGTTAGGCTCGTTACTCGTAGAGTATATTAGATTTGTTGTACTAAAACTACACTTCTGTACTCCTTGTGCAACTTCAGGTGATGGTACCATCAGAGTTCCAAGAGATACTTAGCTTGGATACTTTGGAGACTCGAGGTAGTATTGTATATCCGTTCACAAGCTTGGATTCACTTTCATTATCTTTACTATAGTTTATTTGTATCAAATAGTATTGTATTCATTTCAGACTTTGTATTTAGCACTCTTTAGAGCTCATGTACTCAGTGACACCCGTCTTGAAAAATTATTGTGACATATGTATTGATTTTAGACTTATTATGAAATGTCGGAGCTTTTATTCTTTATTTATGATATTGTACTGCTAAATATTTAGTTTTATTCCATTTATTATTGCTAAGTGTTTGCTTGCCTAGCAAGAAGGTTTAGGAGTCATCACGACCCTTTGGTTGGAATATCAGGTCGTGACACCAATACTATATAATATTTTAAAAAACAGAAAGAAGAATATTTTTCAATGAGTATGATTGACATTTATTAAATACAAATAGATGGTGCAATACATAAAATTTGAGGAATATTGGAGGTGATATAGACTGGTTTAGATTTAAAATTTGTAGTTAAAATCGAGTTTAAAAAATTATCTACTACACATGTATCTAACATGCATCTCATATGTGTCTCGCACACAAGTATAGATGGATATACATGGGATACGGAATAGATACACATTTGATGCATATGTAATACCCAAATAATACTGGGGGGGGGGGGGGTTACACGGGGAGAGACACATTTCATCTTCTTCAATGTTTATATTCTACTTTAAATTTAGCTCAAGATTCAATTCAAAGTACCTCAAATCTCCAAATCATCCCAAAATTAAGATTCAAGCTCTTCAAATGTTTTAAATATAATCCAATAACACCCAATTTGTTATAAATAAAATTATATTTAATGTGAATGCCTATATTTTAGAGAGATTTTTGAGATTTTACTTGGTGGCTAAGTCACTCTTTCCCTATAAAAAGAGGGGTCCTATTCCATTGTAATTCATCTCAAAGCAATAAAAATTCTCTCTCTTTCTTTGCAAAATTCTTCTTTTATTGTTTTATAGCACATTATCAGCACGAGATTCTAACTAATTAAGTAGAAGCTTTGGGATTGAGCATAATGATTGTTAATTGTTCCATGAACTTCCTTTATGATTAAATTTTGGATTTAAGGTAAGTATGTTACCATACTTTTATCTTTTATTCTATAATTTAATTTTAAATATAGGAAAAGACAATAAATTTTGATTATAACTCTAATGGAGTTAGTAAGAAATAATAACCACTCGAAATGGTAAAATTTCTCTATCTTTCCATGATCAAATTCATATATCATTGTGAGCAATAAAGTGGAAACTCATCCCATTGAATTTTCTTCATTCTCATTCCCTTAAGAGAACGTGGTAGCAGTATATAATAAGTATGAAAGAAGATAAAATTATTACCGTAAAGATATCAGTGGATGTGGAAGGGGTAATAGACGAAATTATAATCGTCATCATCGTGGTAATGAGAATAATAAGGATTCTCAAGATAATCTTTCACTATGTGAAAGTAATGTTTGTCATCGATTTGACATGAGATATTGTAAAGCACATATAGATGATTATTGTCCATTCATAATGTGAATGTGACAACATGTAATTTATAAATACATATTCATTCTTGGAAGAATATCAATATGCTAGTGGTAGTGAATCTACCACACTCACCTCTAGAAGGAGGTTTGAAATGATATAAGAAAACCATGCCATTATTATTGCTTGAATGGTCATAGGTCACGTACCTATTGTATGCCAAAATATTTTGCTAGTGTGATTATTAAAGGATAACAGTAATGCATGAAACAAATCATGCATATAATTTTGATCATGACCATAATGGTATAACTTTCTCTTTAAAAGAGATATTCAGCATATGGATGTTGATGAATATGTGGTAGTACCAAATTAATTGAGATCTTTGGAAGAGCCAATTATTACTATTTCGGAGGAATACAATTGATTATGTGATGACCCGATAGGTCATCTCATGTTTTAAAACCCAATTTTGCGCTCTGAAGCTTTAAATATCTCATTTTAGCCTTTCTCAGTTTGTGTCCGCGGTCCAGGTGTTCTTCCGAAAGGCTTATATCTCATTTTAGCCTTTCTGAGTCGACTTCGGTCAATGTTTGGAACAAACAGACCAGGATTCGTATTTTAATGGTCTCCGTGGGTCCATATCATAGTTTAGGACCTGGGAGTATGCCCGAAATCGAGTTCCGAGGTCCCTAGCTGGAGATAAGTATTTTTGATTAAAAACTAAAAGTTTGAAAGTTTAATGATTTTAAGAATTGATTGATGTTTGGTCTTGTTTATACCGGGTTCATATTTTGGTTTCGGAGCTCGGTACAGGTCCA
Organism: Nicotiana sylvestris; assembly: GCF_000393655.2. Classification (NCBI taxonomy): domain Eukaryota; kingdom Viridiplantae; phylum Streptophyta; class Magnoliopsida; order Solanales; family Solanaceae; genus Nicotiana; species Nicotiana sylvestris. The sequence goes on from NC_091064.1 coordinate 40,449,227, forward strand.
TTATTATATTTACGACTTGTCTGTGAAATTTGGTGAGAAATGGAGTTGGTTTGATGTGATTTGAATGTCCGATTGTGAAAATAGAAGTTTTAAAGTTTTCTGAAAAATTTCATTTGATTTGGTGTTCAATTCGTAGTTCTAGGTATTCTTTTGTCTATTTGATTATGCGCGCAAGTTCTTATGATGTTTTAGGACTTGTGTGCATGTTTAGTTGGGAGCCCCGAGGTCTCGGGTGAGTTCCGGATATACTACGAAGTGATTTGAGCTTAGAAAAAATACGGCAGCTGCAACTGATCTTCGGACTTCGTATTTGCGAGGTCTAGCTCGCAAATGCAAGCCTCGCATTTGTGAAGAGTCCATCGCAATTGCGAGTAGTGGCCTGGGGGTGGACCTTCGCATTTGTAAAGTCTTGGGTCGCATTTGCGATCCTCACAGTCTGCATTTGCGAACACTGGTTCGCATTTGAGAAGGCAGCATGCATAGGTCATTTTTCCCATTTGCAATGACTTGTTCATATTTGCAGGGGTCGCAAATGAGATACCTGTATCTGATCAAATAGTTAGAAAAATGGAATTTTCACTCATTCCTCAATTTTCAAAACAAAAAAACCCTAGGGGCAATTTTTCCAAGACCCTTTCTTCCCCAAATTCTAATGACCCGACCGGTTGTTTCATGAGTTACCACTTTATTTCCCCCATTTCTACTTTCTTATGTGTTGTTCAGCTACATTTAATTGTATCGCATTGGTTGGTTCGAGTTTGGGATATTTTTGGAATGTTATGAGACACTTAGTCTCTTAAGTTGGCCGGTTAGTTGGAAAAGTTAACCGAAAGTTGACTTTTGAGTAAACGATCTTGGAATTTAGTTTTTATGATTCGGATAGCTTCGTGAGGTGATTTGGAGCTTAGGTGCATGTTCGGAATGTAATTTGAAGGTCTGTGGTAGATTTGCAATGCGCAACTCTATCCAAACACTGCTCCACATGAAACACCTCAAGCCACTATGCTCGAAATCGACAACGACGCACAATTTGATGTTTGGAACCAATGTAAATCATCACAATCACGGTAAGGCAAATACATAACACCTCACAGCTCGAAAGGACATAACCGATACACTATCCACCGAGCAATGACTAGCACTCTTTCCCGCTCGAATTCCACTATGAAATCCCAATGGAACCGCACCACTTGTGCCTATAACCAGCAAATTCTGACGTCTCGCAACACAGAAAGATAACTCATAGATCCCCCTAATTTCCCCTTATTGCTAATAGCTCAATAACAACTGAATCAACACATCCTTCACCAACAGTAACTCGAAGTCAACAAAATCGTCTCAATGCCGGACACATATCCATAAAGGTCTACCAATGGACCACACATCAACTCTAGTTATACACAACAAATAAATAATCCTTCGAAGGTTCACAATGACTGAGTCATAGCACATACTAACATCTGACTAACTTACCCACATTTTTCCATCCACAACCACGAGCTAACCTGTATATGGGAACTTCCAGTCTCTAAGTCCATAAAACACACAAACTACCATATCTGATCCCAACTTTGCCACTCACATATATAACTCACCTCTAGTACTCAATCATCCCACGAGAGATACTCCAAGATTATTCTGTGCTGCCAAGCAAACTCGAATATCAGCAGCCGATCTGCCAAAAAGTGCTGCAATACTACCAAAGTACCATCAACTTGATCACATTGCTTTTTCCTAAAACATATGCCCTCGTCAAATCACCTCAATTGGCATTACCATTTCCTTAATCATCTGAAGATCATTTCCCAAATCATCTGAAACTCATTTCTCTAATTCTCTGGAACTGCCCGTGCGACCCAAGAATTTATGAACTTCCTTTCAAATCTGAACCGTGACCTTACACATGCCAATGTCACTCCTACACAACATACCGCATAAACCGTACCATTCTAGGATAACCATAAGAACTTTGTATCTCTTCCGAGCCACAAACAACTATGTACTCAACCAACCAAGAACTTTTCATTATTCCCATCTAGAAGAAAGTCACTATACATACCATGCTCCTCATGCCCATAGAAAATATACATTTCCAACCTAGGTCGAAACCATCAAGAACTCTCCGAGTTCCCCTTGCACAAACCAGACCTGCCAGGACTGAATCCTTCTAACTCAACCAAGCTAAGCAAGCCATCAAAACCTAAGAGCATTGCTGCAAAATACCTATAAGAACTCATAACCTCGAACACACACAAGGAACTAATCATATCCTTACCATACAGGTCCGGTCTACTATCAAGCTACCCCATCTATCTAAATTCCCTTCTGATTCATCTTCAACTTGATATCCCCTCTTGCTGTAGCACCAAAATTCCTCAACCCAGGTTTACCACACGAGACCCAAGCATAAAACCACACTGTCTAAGGCTCATAAGCTGCTGAATACTTTCTTAAATATTCCCAAAAGCACCACATTCAAAATATTTTAATCTAAGGAAATTTCCTGCGAATCTAAATCTGTTACCTTTACCTTCCTGATACTGATACATGGAATCCCATAATTAATATAGAAAATACCACAAGTCTTGACATCTTCCCATGAAAACTCAGTTTCTAACCACATATACAACTTTAAAATACCTCATTATTACATGTAAAATCCTGAACACATTAGAACCATTCCCGAGAGTCATCCACTCTACTCGAACCGCAATTAACCCGATCAACTGAATCGAACAACTTATGCCTCATTGGCACTTCTGACACTGCAGCATATAACCTTACCTTAGTCAAAATATTTTCTTTACTCGAGCTATCCTCGGTCTCAATCTCCGCAAACGAAAACTGATTCACTAGCACGCCTCAAACCGAAACCAACATAGCACATAACTGTGCGATCAGCTAATCAATAGCAAATTCCCCCACTTGGCTCAAAGCCATAGATCAACACCCACTCAATAACTCATAACGCATATACTCTATTGCTGCCATAATACCATAGTAAGATTAAACTCAACCCTTCATAAGCTTGTGAAACACAGATCATCTGGTACCTTGAATCTTCTGAAAATCTCTCATTTATCCTTGCAACAGTTAAGCCCACTCTCTTAAGTGACCCAAAATTCAAATTTCAACACTTATATTTCACTTGTAAATGAGATCTTCTAACAGACGCATAAGGATCACAAAACCTCAGAACATTCCGCAGGAGATAACCATTTACTTTGCCTTCAACTAACATTTATGTATACCTTCCACTGCCACAAACATTACGCAGTCACTTAGCCTTACTGAGTCTGAACTCATACCACAACATGAAATTTACTTCACTCCCAACTAGTAAACATGAAAAGATTCTTCACACGCCTATAACTCGGGGCTATACCTCGAATCAAGATGGAAATCAAGAACCTAATAGTACGTTTACCCTCCAGCAGACCCTTCTAGTCGCTTCTAAATCATATGAATACACCTCGTAGACATAACACACTCATCACGTAACTATTCAGTCATTGCCTCTTCCAATAGGGCACTACCGAATGTATAAGTTCAAAAACACTTGCTCACACAATAAGCACCTCGGTGCTCAAGCTATAGGCAAAAATCTGCCCTCAAATCCTTCAGACTGGCCCAACATCAACTCATAGAGATCACATCTGGTCCCTCGATCGGAAAATCACAAGCCATCGATGCACATCTACTACTAAGCACTCATCCACGCATACGAACGCGTGGAAGGAATTCAAAGTGTTACTTCTCAAGCTGAATCAAGGACGCACGATAAGAATTCCAAGAATGTGAAGTTTTTCCAAAAGGTTCTGCAGACTCTCGAGGATAAATACAGACATCTCCGTACCAATCTGCGAGACTCTACTAAACCTGCTCATGACTCGTGATACCTATGTAACCTAGGCTCTGATACCAACTTGTCACGAACCCAAACTGGCCCGGTCATGATGGCGCCTCTCGTGAAGACAAGGCCAGCCGACACAACACCTATATCAACCCTTTAATCATTAAGAGTCATTTTTAAACCTTTAATTAAACAATATCTCATAACGTAAGTCTGAATGAACAGTACAAAAATAACATACAAGCCCGACATTGGGGTGTCACTAGTCATGAGCATCTACCAAGGTTTGAATACAACAAAAACAGTCAAGTGTACCTAGTACAGAAATGGAAATGAGAGGAAGAAGCAGTGCTGCGAATATCGTGCAGCCACCTTACTAACTCTGATGACTCCACGTCTGAGCAATCAATACCTACTACCGGATTCTGAAATACCTGAATTTGCACACAAGATGCAGGGAGTAATGTGAGTACTCCAACCCAGTAAGTAATAAGAGTAAATAAAGATTAAGCAGTAGGAAATAGTGAATCCACATTCATGATAACTCAATAAGCACGCAGGCTGCTAAATCAAAATACGAGTCGATCGCCTCATTTAAAATACAGCCTTTTGGTAAAATTATTTGAAAATGCTTTCCGATAGTTTTAGTAGGGGTTCTATACCATTTATAATAAAAGAGATGAAAACCATGATAGGCCCCTTGAGCAAAACATAGTTCGTAAAACAGCCCCTCGGGCAAAACAGGAATCATAAACACCTCATAACATGAAAATCTCAGTGGAAATAACAAATCCAAATCGGTGATTAAATTCCGAACATCTCATAAACTCCAACTTAAATGAAAGTCGTTTAAAAACATTTGTTCAACATTTTCGATGGAGGCTCAGTATAAAGGTGAGTGAAAGCAGAAAATAAATCAACATATTCGATAAAAACTTGCTTTAAAGAGGAGTGAAAATCAATCAGTTCATAAACAGGCCTCTCAGGCAAAGCATCACTCATGTACCTGTTTATATCTACCGCCCCTCGGGCAAGCCTCTTAGTCACTCGTGACTCAACTCTTACCAATCAGCACTCACACTCACTAGGTACCATATAGTAACCGCTGCGGCGTGCAGCCCGATCAATATATCGCTGAGGCGTGCAGCTCGATCCATATATCTCGTCGACGGCGCTTACTGGGGGTGTGCAGACTCCGGAAGGGCTCCTATAGCCCAAGCGCTATATCGCTGCGGCGTGCAGCCCGATCCAACATATCGCTGCGGCGTGAAGCCCAATCCATATAAGTATCACTGTGGCGTGCATCCCAATCCATATAAGTATCACTCAGAAAGCCCCTGGCCCACTTCTCGAAACTCAAAAATTAACATCAATGAAATCCTCATCCTCTCACGAGTTCATACATATCAAATTTACCAAAATCCGACCTCATATGGTAACTCAAATTCTAAAAATTCACTCTCCAGAACCCTAATTCCTCAATTTTTAGGCTTAATTTCATCATTAATTAGGTGGAATTCACACAAGAATCGAGTATTGAGTCCAATATTCTTACCTCCAAGTGATTCCCTTCGATTCCCTCTTCAATTCTTCTCAAAAGCTCCAAATATTGCTCAACAATGGAGAAAATATACCAAAAATTCTCGAAACCCATCTTTTAAACATTCTACCCTAGGCATAACCGCATCTGCGGTCCAAAAATCCGCTTTTGCGGTACCGCATATGCGGTCAACTCATCCGCTTCTGCGGAATTAATTAAAACCGGCCTCAGCCGCAACTGCGGTCACCTCGTGACATCTGCGACTCCGTAGGTGAGGTCCATATACCGCATCTGCAGCTCCTGGATCTACTCCTCCAAACCGCATCTGCGCCTTCCCTTCTGCACGTGCGACACCGCACCAGAACCAGCAAAATCTGAAGCTGCGATCAACATCAAACTTCTCTGTTAACCACCCGAAATCATCCCGAGGTCCCCGGGACCTCAACCAAAAGCACAAACATAACCCAATACCTTATTCAAACTTGCTCCAATCGTCAAAACACCTCAAATAACATCAAATCTACCAAATCACATCGGATTCAAGCCTAAGTTTCTAAAATCTTCCGAAATATGCTTTTGATCAAAAAAACCAACCAAACCACGTCCAAATGACTTGAAATTTTGCACACACATCCAAAATGACACAACGAAGCTAATTCAACTCTCAGAATTTCATTCCACTCTCTATATCAAAATCTCACCTATCAATCGGAAATGCCGAAATCTTAATTTCGCCAATTCAAGCCTAAACCTTCCACGGAGTTCCAACATGCATTCCAATCGCGCTCCTAAGTCCCAAATCACCCAACGGAGCTAACCAAATCATAAAAATTCCGATCCGAGATCATATACAAACAAGTCAAATCTTGGTCAAACCTTTCAAATTTCAAGCTACAAACTGAGAACTGTTCTTCCAAATTCATTCCGATTTCCCTGAAACAAAAACAAACGATCTACATAAGCCATTAACTGATGAACAAAGTGCAAAAGCTCAAAATGACTGGTCGGGTCATTACAATTGTAGATCGTATCTATCGTTCATGTGTGGTTATCATTAGGGGTCTTGAGACTAATGTGGATCTTCTACTTCTCGATATGGTTGATTTTGATTTCATCTTGGGTATGGATTAGATGTCACCTTATCATGCTATATTAGACAGTCATGCCAAGATGACAACCTTAGCCTTACCGGGATTGCCTCGATTAAAGTGGAGAGTGACTCTTAGTCATTTTACCCATAGGGTTATCTCTTATGTGAAGGCTCTACATATGGTAGAGAAGGGGTGTCTAGCCTATTTGGCTTATGTCCATGATTCTAGTACGCAAGTTCCTTCCATGGATTTAGTACCAGTTATTCGTGAGTTTCTAGAAGTGTTTCCTGCAGATCTTCCCGGGATGCCACTCGACAAAGATATTGACTTCTGCCATACTGTATGTCCCCACAAGAGTTGAAAGAATTGAAGGAGCAGTTACAAGATTTGCTTGATAAAGTCTTCATTAGACCTAGTGTCTCGCCCTGGGTTCGCCTGTGTTATTCGTGAAGAAGAAGGATGGGTCAATGAGGATGTGCATAGATTATCGATAGTTGAACAAAGTCACCATCAAGAATAAGTATCCATTACCGAGGATTGATGACCTATTTGATCAGCTTCAGGGTGCCAAAGTGTTTTTGAAGATTGATTTGAGGTCTGGCTACCATCAGTTTAGGATTAGGGCATCCGATGTCCCTATGATAGCTTTTCGGACTCAAAACGGGCATTATGTGTTTCTAATGATGTCATTTGGGCTGACAAATACCCCAACATCATTCAGGGATTTGATAAACTGGGTGTTCAAGCCTTATCTAGATTCCTTCGTGATTGTGTTTATTGATGATATTTTGATATACTTCCGCAGTGGAGAGTGTTGATACCCAATTTTTCTCTATATATTTTCAATATGCAAAATACCTTCAAAATAGCATATATGCATATATAAGCATGACCAAATGTATTATTATTTTTTTCCATAATTTTTAAAGGTTTAAATTGATTTATTTTTGCCTCTTTTATCCACAAAATCTCAATAATTATTTCCAAAATTATTATTTTGATAATTCATTTATTGGATTCTTATATTTATGCCAAAATATGGCTAAGGTTCTTTTTACATATTTTTTACAATTTTATTTAGTATTTTTTAAAGCTAATTGCACACAATTGCAATACTAGCCTTTTTAGGTTTAAATTTGTCTCATGTTTATAAAATGGGATCCTATATTTTTAAATTGTTAATTATATATTATAAATAATTTTAGTGCTTTCAATTAGTTTTTAGAAATTTATTTACTATTTTTTATAAATTAAAAAGGGAAAAGTGGCTATTTAAATTTTAGCCCAAATTGGATTTAAATTTGACCCCAAATTAAACCCAATTTCCCTAACCCAATTTAACCAGCCCAACCCGGATCCCCTACCTACCCTCTTTAATCCAGGCCGTTGATCATTCAGATCAACGACCAACATTCACCCTTCCTAAAATAAACCTAAACGACCCCTTACCCTAATTCACTTTTCACCATCGCCGCCTCTGAATCCCTTACCTCTCAATTCTCTCTGCAACCTCACATGAACCCTAGTCGCCGCCATCTAATTCCACCCTAATCCACCTCAACCCCTGCCTAATCCATGGCCTCTCATGGCTATTTGAGATGTGTATCGGCCTCTTATGGCTCCTGAGTATTTGTTTATGTGATTTCATGGCCAGACCTCAAAGAGATCTGGTCTAGTCCTTGCTCAACCTTTATCTCTGGTCTTTCTCCGGCCAGCCATGACCGTTCAAGTCAGATCCTTGACTTTTCTGGCTAGATTGATAACTTTTCAAGGTCTTTCTCACCTTTTCTAGGTTCTCTGAAACCCTAGCTTTAAGATCTTTTGATTTTCTTTCATATCTATCTTTGATCTTTGCTTACTACGAACTTCTTAAGTGTTTTTCTAAAGGTTCTTCGATTTTCTTTCAAAATGACTCTTCATTTTTTTAACGATTAGGGTTTCACTTAACTTCTTTTAAAGATCTCTTCTATGATTTTTGGTGTTGTTTTACAATTTTACTATGGTCAAACAACTTGTTATGATTTCCTTCTACTTGATTCAGCATAATGAAAACCCTAGTTCCTTGTTTGTCTCATCCAAGTTTTGAAACTGTTTGTTTAAATGTGTACATGTTCGATTAAGTTCTTCGTTTGTGACTCTCTTCTCTTTGTTTGACTTATCTGATTTCAGTTCTTATCATCTCTTAAACTTGACTACTGTCGATGCTCTAATTTCTTAAAAGGGGTTTTCCTCACTTATTACTACTGTGAGACCTTTACTTGTTTCTGACTCTCTTACCTATTACTATGTTATTCTTCACTGTTGATTCTATGTGACTACTTGACCTACTTAACTACTATGCTTCGAATATTTTTCTTACTACTGAATCCTAGCTTACCCCTACTACTACTTCATGTTTGTGTTGCTTCTTTTGTCAACATGTTTAACTCTGCATACTTGTTCATTACTTGCTATTTATATATTGAGGTGCAGAATCTTGACCCTTTCTTGATTGATTTTGACTCCCTCAATGTTGCGACTAATTGTTAAAGGTTTTGTTATGAACCCTAATTGTATTCGTTCGTTTAAATTAATTGATTCCCCTCTTTTAATTACTGTGGTGTTTTACCTTGCTGAATCCTTTCACAAAACTAAGCATATTTTGTACTTAGACTTGATTATATGGCAATAATCAATCTATCTCAAGCTGATTTCTTTCCTTAATTAAACCTGTTAGTATCCATTAAGCAGTGATTCCTTAATTAAAGGAAATCACTTGTGTTAATTGATTCTGATTGTAATTATTTCCATATTTGTGTTAAGACTTTACTTATTACCTTATTTTTCACTCGTTTTCAAAACTATAAATACCCTCACTCTCTTCTTTCAAACACATGAACAATTTGAGTTTAGAAGACACACTTACACTCAAAAACTCTCTCTTTCTCTACTACTACTTGTTCTGCTGCTTTATCTAGCCGGCTGAAAGCCAAGCCTAGACTGTGGAATCTTGCTTACTTTTCCTTTCTACATTTTGCTTCTCTACTGGTATGTCCTAGTTAATTTTTAAGCCTCAACAACAACATGTTTCTCTAATTATTCCAAGTTCTCTCATTCTTGTCTACTTCTGCTTATATTTCTGCAGTCAAGTTACATTACTAGCATGTTGTAATATGTTCCCTTTCCCTTTTAAATTAATACCTCCCTATGTGTGTATCTGTTAGTCACTTGTTATGTGTTTGCCGACTTATGAATCCCAAACCTCATATCCCCTCTATGTGTTTTTGTTCTCTGGGTAGTTTGTGGGCATGCAAACATCAGCTGTTGTTGGGCATGACAAAACCTGACCCCTACTGCGGTCATATGCTTCATACAATGTATTCCTAAAACCCCTTGACCCCTTGGTGTGATTACTGATTCTGTGTGTTTGAGTTTGTTCATTACCCCAACTGATTTCAAACACTTCTGCTACTGATTTCTTTCAAAATGGACCTGCTAGTCCAGTTTTAAACAAACACTTTTTCAACTATGTTCTGCACTTCCACTATACTCCTAGAGCCTAGGTTCTACCCCTCTTGTGTGAGCCTTGCCTTGGGACCCTTGAGCTTCCTTTGAAATTGGACACATAAGGGCTGGCCCTTCTCTACTGCACTCATCTTTGTCTGGCTATGCAAGCCTGGGTGTAAGCACTGCCTGGGTTCCCTTGAAATCCTTAGGGAACTTTGACACACCCAGGTATGAGAAAGGCTTTGAAATCCTGGCATTGAAGTGGTTCATTACATAACTCAGAGAGGAAGTCAAGATCAGGATTCCTTTGGTTGTAATTTCTCATTTCTGCACTTTTTTTGTAATTCAATCATTTGGGCTGTAATAATTTGTAAACAATTATAGGGTGATTAGTGAAAAGAGTGGGTAGTTGCATGTGGGGTAAATTGGGTAGATATCATGCCTATAGGGTCTGCTCTAATTTAAAATAAATTCTGCATGTTTTACTTCCACACTTAGATACTATGCCTATAAGATCTAAATGGCTAGAATTAGATATCATGCCTATAGGGTTAAAAATCAGCTTTGTAATTAAATATCATGCCTATAGGGTTGAAAATCAGCTTTGTAATTAGATATCATGCCTATAGGGTTAAAGAATCAGCTTTGTAATTAGATATCATGTCTATAGGGTTAAAACCAATTAAAGTTCAATTTTCATTACAATATGTATCAAGAATCGTTTCCCTTAGAGAACATGCCTTTAAGGTCTAAAACCAATTTAGTTAAAAAATCAGTTTGACTCATGCCTGCCTGAATCAGATTAAACAACCTACTATTTACGTGTTTAACAATCTCATTAGAAAGCATGCATATAGGATCCAAATCGCCTGTTTAAAATTAACCACTGCTCCACTGCATTCTTAATCAGTATAGATATCATGCTTATAGGACATCACTACTACGCTTAGGCAAGCCTTAGGTAAGTACTCGAATAAAATTGGAATCTGCCTTTGTTTAATTACCAACTGCTACAACCAGCAGGTGGGCCTGATTCAGATTTCTTTTCTGAGTTATATAATGAATCCGGTTCTGACTCAAACTCTTCTTTAATTTTTTTTTAAAAAAAATTCAGGCCTTAACTATGTTTAAGTCATGCTATTTATATGCATTATTTGCGGAGGTATACATGAGCCTTCTAATTGTTTATATGTTCCCCCCTCAAGATGCAGTCCTACGTGTTTTTTATGTCGCCTAGTCTTTTACCTTTAAACCTAAGAGTCAGCCTAAAATCCTCCCTCGTATAGGAATAGTAGTCCTAAATTCATCCGAGACTGATAGGAATGGGACAGGTAATAGCATGCAATAGAGGTCGAGACCAATCCGCGCTTTAATACCTTAATGGGGTGGGATGGGTAGATATGGATATGATGACCAGTGCTCTAATACCACGTGTATCCCCTCTTCTGAGGAGTGTCATACCGGGTATTGCATTAAGGTGATCCATATTATAAATAAACCTAGGACGCCCCTTTATTTTTTTTACAAGCATGTTTAGCTTATAACCTTTTCAAAACCTAGCCTTTCAACAATTGTTTTCAAACGCTTGTGTTTTTAACTTAGATCCCCTCTTACTTGAGCCTTTATATGTTTACTTGCTAATTGCACAAATTCACAAAAGAACTATCTGTTCGGGAACCACACTAGTGGATCCTGAGGGGTGCCTAACACCTTTCTCTTGGGATAATTTCAAGCCCTTACCCAATCTCTGGTTATCAAACCTAGTTGCATATAAACTCTATAGGTGTCCTAATACTCCTTAAATCATTAGGTAGCGACTCTTCAAATACCCAATTCCCAAAAGGAAATTAGTCATTATACCCCATGAATGTCGAAACCTGTAAACTCCTCTCTGTTTGAAGGGGGAAGGGGGCGCGACAGCATGGCGACTTTGCTGGGGATCTTTAGGCTTTTACCATTTCAGATTGTTCTTGTGAAATTGTACCTCTTTTAGGTGCAATTACTTGTTTAAATTTCTTTAAGCATTTAATTTCTTTTTCAAATGCGAAACTGACATGTTCCTTGCTTCTTTCCTTTATTGCTGCTTTAAATTATGAAACTATTGTATTTATCGCTTTCATAACGTGCAAATACATGTCAACATGCTTTTGATTGTTGCATAATCATGCTCAACATCATACTCCACTCGTGCCAAACAAATACTATAGCAACGCTTTTAATGAGTGGTTGCGCTCTTCCTACATCATTACCCCCTTAAATTCGAAAAGGCATATTTGCGGTAAAACTGGTCGATCAGTGGTATAGTCGACAGTTCCGTGCCTTCCCCCTTGAGTTGTCCACTTAAGGGTACCAGTCTAAAACCCCATAGAAACCTTACTCTGTTTAAATTGTGCATGCATCATGGTCAAACCTAACCGGGTCAGTTATGTTGTCCACATAATGATCCTTTAAGATAGCCTTGTCCAAAGTCCATCGGGTTTTCCTAAACCCAAACGGACATCACCACGTTTGTGCATTTATTTGGAGAACTAAATATTTCATGCTAATTGTTGGTATTATAGTCGAGTCTGGTGGGGGTAAGGCCCTAACCTTATTTGTCCTGTAGAAAAATGATGCACGAGGTCCCCAGTTTCGGTATGATTAGCACGCCCCCACTCTTGCTATACTGGTGGAGAAGTATTCCATAAAATGACCAAATCAATGAGTGGAAAGAGAGAGCCGCCAAAGCTAGCAAAAATTTGGAATATCTAGAATACAGTCTGCTGGAATTGGAAGGAAAAGTGAGGAAGAGAGTCACCGACTGCCAGAACGCTGAGGGAAACGAAGGAGAACACCTGGAAAAGGGATTTTTATTGGTGAACCTACGCGAACTGGAGGATCTGATCAACGAGAGCATTCAACCTGAGGAAGGTCCTTCTGGGACCAAATAGATAGGAATTTACTTTTTCACTTTATGAAGGTAATGAGGCCAATGGCCATTAGTGACTTTTATTTCTTGCTTATTTAGTGTCGATTTGGGGTTCGTCTGTTTTTATCAATAAAATGAGGCATTTAGCATTCTAAGTTCTCTAAATCAATTTGTCGCTAGGCCTACCTCGGGCACAAAGAGGTTTCCCAAATTAGGACACATTTTACATTCCCGCACTATGTGTTTAAATATTGCAATACCTTTTATAATCCTCACTGACTTGATTACCTTTTTGTTTTTATTTTTGTTTTTATTTTATTATTCCCCTCCCCAAAGGTTAGTTCGTGCATTCTGGCATCATCATCGTATTTCACAAGATCCAGAGGTCCATCTCAAGAATTGGACCATCAGGACAACCAAAGCCCGACGTGCCTCGGGGTAGCAAGGCTTAAACAAGCATTATCCATTGTTTTTACTAAATGATTTTCTTTTTGCATTTTCAATTCTCGCAATAAGATCTTCAATGTTCAAATCAGTTATGCAATTTATCAAAAACATTTTGACTTTTCTTATGAATCAACACTTATTACTATTGTTTTCTCTCATTAATTTACTTATACATCATTACTATTACTTGTCTTGACAAACCAATGACTGTGACATGCAATGAGACAACGCAACAAATGGACATTGATTCAGAGGAAGATGACATACCTGACGAAATTGTCAAAGAAGTTGAGAACTTTGAGAACAGACCTAAGTCCAACCTGGACGAAACCAAAATTGTCAACCTGGGAGATGCAGAAAACATCAAGGAAACACGAATCAACATTCACCTATCGCCATTAGAAAAGAAAGAATACATAGAATTTCTAAAGGAGATGAGGACATATTTGCATGGTCATATGATGACATGACTACTCTGAGTACGTCTATTATGGCTCACAAACTGCCAACTGATCCAATGTGTCCATCGGTAAAGCAAAAGCTCAGAAAGTTCAAGCCTGATATGAGTTTGAAAATTAAGGAAGAAGTCACTAAGCAGATCAATGCTAAGGTTCTCAGGGTAGTAGAATACCTGACATGGTTAGACAACATTGTGCCAGTGCCAAAGAAGGATGGGGAGGTCAGAGTCTGTGTTGACTACCGGGATCTCAACCGGGCCAGTCCGTAAGATGACTTCCTTTTGCTAAATATACACATCCTGATTGACAATTGCGCCAAGCATGAGCTACAGTAATTCATATATTGATTTGCTAGTTATCATCAGATCTGGATGGATGAGGAAAATGATAGAGAATCACAGACAGTGGAATGGGAAGTTATCATTTGCTCTTCTGGGGTATCGTACAACAGTCCGCACATAAACCGGGGCAAGCCCCTATATGCTAGTTTACAGTACAGAGGTTGTCATTCCCACTGAGGTAGAAATCCCTCCCCTAAAGATCATACAAGAAGCTGAGCACGACGATGCAGAGTGGGTAAAAGTCGTTATGAGCAACTAGCCCTTATAGACAGAAAGAGAATGAATGCAGTTTGTCATGGTCAACTCTATCAGAACAGAATGTCCAGAGCCTTCAACAAAATAGTTAAGCCAAGACAGTTCACACCGGGGCAGCTGGTACTGAAGAAAATTTTTCCACATCAAGATGAAGCCAAAGGAAAGTTCTCTCCCAACTGGCAGGGTCCATACATGTTTCACCGGGTTTTGATAGGAGGAGCCCCCATACTTGCAGAAATAGATGGAGAAGTCTGGCCAAAGGTGATTAATCAGATGCAGTCAAGCGTTACTATGTGTAATCTTTATGCTTTCCTTATATGATATAAATTGAACTACGTCTGACCTGATTCCCATTTAAGAGGGGATACGTAGGTAGCCCTATGTGTTCGGTCACAATTCAATAAAATTTTCATTTCCCCCCTCTCCCAACAATTGGAAACTGCGTAGAATTTTGAGAAGGAACCTCAAAATTCCAAAGTAATTTCAGCCGATCGTCGCAAGCAACAGTAAGAAGCATCAACCCATTAAACTAGGGCAGAATTTTGAGGAGGACCCTCAAAATTCCGTAGCAAGAGAGGTTGCAATTTCCCGAACCACGTCACAGTCGTCGGTTCATCTAAAAGCTATTCTTAATTATATACTTATACCATATTTTTACGAAATCTTATCGAAACTGCTTTGTTTAGCAACGCTACCCCAATTATACATATAGTATCACCATATCAAAGCCGAGAAGATCAAGCAAAGCCAGCATGGATACGAACTAACCTTCCCCCTTACAGAACTCACGATTTTTCTATGGATGCAGGCACAAGGATTACAAAATCATCAAACATACTATACACCCATGGGACGAACAGAACCGTTGCACTTACCAACACTTGCTATCCACACACGCCAGTGATTTTCCATCCGACACAATGCTCTCAGTAATCATAATATGGTACCAGCTAAGAAAGCTCTACTATCATTCGTTATTTTGTCTTGCATCAGGCTACCATTATGCCTTTCGAGGTTATGCTCTACCTCTCTCTGCATTTGCATTTTTGCATAAGGCTACCATTCTTCCCTCTGAGACTAAACGCTGTCTCCATCTGCATTTCTTGCATAAGGCTACCATTCTGCCTTCCGAGACTAAACACTGTCTCCATCTGCATCTTGCATAAGTCTACCTTTCTACCTTCCGAGATTAAACGTTGTCTCCATCTGCATTTTTGCATAAGGCTACCTTTCTGCCTTCCGAGACTAAGCGCTATCTCCATCTGCATCCTTGCATAAGGCTACCATTCTACCTTCCAAGACTAAACTCTGTCTCCATCTGCACTCCTGCATAAGGCTACCATTCTACCTCCGGAGACTAAACACTGTCTCCATCTGCACTCTTGCATAAGGCTACCATTCTGACTTCCGAGGTTAAGCTCTACCTCTCTCCGAATTTGCATCCTGTGTAAGGCTATCATTTTGCCTTCAAAGGCTAAGCTCTGCCTCCCATTTTCTTCAAAACTAAGCACTATTTATTTCACTTTTCTTACGGGCTAAGCTCTGCCCTTCAGTTCGCAAGACTAAGCTTTGTCTTTTCCGCACATGCTACTACATCCTTCATGGGCTAAAACATCGCCAACTCATCCGAAGGCGTCGTCGTTCGGAGTCACCATCTTCATAGCCCGAGAACACTATGTCATGGCCTGAGGATCCCTTTCAGTCTTCTGCATATCATTATTCAAAGGCATCATGGTTCGGAGGCACCATCCTTATAGCCCGAGAGTATTATTTCATGGCATACGAATCCTTTATCATACGCTTCATGGCCTAGGATGTCATGGTCTAAGGACGTCACCCTAACCGTCCAAAGACAACATTCATGGTCCAACGAGAATTTGCATCATGTTTAAATTTATGCACATAATACGCTTGTATTGTTTCATTGCAAGTGAATCGGCGAGCAACGTCTATCTCGGAAGGAGAAATCCCACTCCAGTTCCCGTAGCCATATCAAACCTTAACCATTCCCACAAGTCGTCCACCCACCCCGCCCTAGATATTGCGTCCATTCTTGAAAAAGTCTCCATCGGCATACTCCGCCAACGGATCCTGAACTACATATGGCCTGATTTCTATAAAACCAGGGATATGTAGGTAGCTCAGAAGCCAGGGCACAGCCTAACTTCTTCGAACCATTTCGTTCGGTCAAAATTGGCTATCATTTCTTTACCCGGAAACTCCTTCATCCTTCCCGAGTAAAGAGGGGCAACTGTTGATACCTAATTTTTTCCTATATATATTCAATATACAAAATACCTTCAAAATAGTATATATGCATATATAAGCATGACCAAATGTTTTAATATTTTTGCCACAATTTTTAAAGGTTTAAATTGATTTATTTTTCCATCTTTTATCCACAAAATCTCAATAATTATTTTAAAAATTATTATTTTTGATGATTCATTTATTGTATTCTTATATTTATGCCAAAATATGGCTAAGGTTCTTTCTATATATTTTTTACAATATCATTTAGTATTTTTAAAGCTAATTGCACACAATTGCAATACTAGCCTTTTTAGGTTTAAATTTGTCTCATGTTTATAAAATAGGATCCTATATTTTTAAATTGTTAAATATATATTATAAATCATTTTAATGCTTTCAATTTATTTTCAAAAATTTATTTACTATTTTTTATAAATTAAAAATTGAAAAGTGGCTATTTAAATTTTAGCCCAAATTGGTCTTCAATTTGACCCCAAATTAAACCCAATTTCCTGACCCAATTTCTATTTAAACCCGACCCCAAACCCAATTTAACCAGCCCAACCCGGATCCCCTACCTACCCTCTTTAATCCAGGCCGTTGATCATTCAGATCAACGACCAACATTCACCCTTCCTAAAATAAACCTAAACGACCCCTTACCCTAATTCACTTTTCACCAAACGCCGCATCTGAATCCCTTCCCTCTCAATTCTCTCTGCAACCTCACATGAACCCTAGTCGCCGCTATCTAATTCCACCCTAATCCACCTCAACCTCAGCCTAATCCATGGCCTCTCATGGCCATTTGAGATGTGTATCGGCCTCCTATGGCTCCTGGGTGTTTGTTTCCGTGATTTCATGGCCAAACCTCAAAGAGATCTGGTCTAGTCCTTGCTCAACCTTTATCTATGGTCTTTCTCCGGCCAGCCATGGCCTTTCAAGTCAGATCCTTGACCTTTTCGGCTAGATCGGTAACTTTTCAAGGTATTTCTCACCTTTTCTACGTTCTCTGAAACCCTAGCTTTAAGATCTTTTAATTTTCTTTTAGATCTACCTTAGATCTGTGCCTACTACAAACTTCTTAAGTGTTTTCTGAAGGTTTTTCGATTTTCTTTCAAAATGACTCTTCATTTTTTTAACGATTAGGGTTTCTCTTAACTTCTGTTAAAGATCTCTTCTTTGATTTTTGGTGTTGTTTTACGATTTTACTATGTTCAAACAACTTGTTATGCTTTCCTTCAACTTAATTCAACATGTTGAAAACCCTAGTTCCTTTTTGGTCTCATTCAAGTTCTGAAACTGTTTGTTTAAATGTGTACTTGTTCGATTAAGTTCTTTGTTTCTAACTCTCTTCTCCTTGTTTGACTTATCTGATTTGAATTCTTATCATCTCTTAAACTTGACTACTATCGAAGCCCTAATTTCTTAAAAGGGATTTTCTTCACTTATTACTACTGTGAGACCTTTACTTGTTTCTGACTCTCTTACTTGTTACTATGTTCTTCTTCACTGTTGATTCTATGTGACTACTTGACCTACTTGACTACGGTGCTTCGAATATTTTTCTTACTACTGAATCCTAGTTTACCCCTAGTACTACTGTATGTTTGTGTTGCTTCTTTTGTCAACATGTTTTACTTTGCATGCCTGTTCATTTCTTGCTATTTATATGTTGAGGTGCAGAATCTTGACCCTTTCTTGATTGATTTTGACTCCCTTAATGTTGCGACTTATTGCAAAAGGTTTTCTTATGAACAACAACAACAACGACCCAGTATAATCCCACAAGTGGGGTCTGGGGAGGGTAATATGTACGCAGACCTTACCCCTACTTCGAATGGTAAAGAGACTCTTTCCAGGAGACCCTCGGCTCAAAAAGCAACAGGAGATGATATATTAGTACCATAAAAATGCGTATTAAAATAACAACAATATATAAGAGATATGAAATATGAAATACAGAATACGAAATACGAAATAGATGGCTGGTATAATACAACTAGAAGGTAAAGCCCTGCGTCAATAGACGACCAATGACATTCTTAGTCTAACTCCTAGCTGGATAAACTCACTCTATTGTGCTGTAGAAATATTCACACTCTCCCCTAACCTACAACCTTAATGCTCGACCTCCATACTTCCCTATCAAGGGCCATGTCCTCAGTAATCCTAAGTCGCGCCATGTCCTGTCTGATCACCTCTCCCCAATACTTCTTAGGTCTTCCTCTACCTCTCCGCGTGCCCACTACAGCCAGTCGCTCACACCTCCTCACCGGTGCATCAGTGCTCCTCCTCTGAATGTGCCCGAACCATCTGAGTCTTACTTCCCGCATCTTGTCCTCCATGGGGGCCACACCCACCTTCTCTCGAATATCTTCATTCCTAATCTTATCCATCCTTGTATGCCCGCACATCCACCTCAACATCCTCATCTCTGCTACTTTCATCTTCTGGATGTGTGAGTTCTTTACCGGCCAACATTCAGTTCCATACAACATGGCAGGCCTAACCACTGCTCTATAAAACTTACCTTTTAGTAACGGTGGCACTTTCTTGTCACACAAGACTCCCGACGCTAACCTCCACTTCATCCACCCCACCCCTATACGGTGTGTGACATCCTCGTCAATCTCCCCGATCCCCTGAATAACCGATCCAAGGTACTTGAAACTACCTCTCTTGGGAATGACTTGAGAGTCAAGCCTCACTTCAACTCCCGCTTCCGTCGGCTCAACTCCAAATTTGCACTCGAGGTATTCCGTCTTCGTCCTACTCAACTTGAAACCTTTAGACTCAAGAGCATGTCTCCAAATCTCTAGCCTCTCGTTGACGCCGCCTCTTGTCTCGTCAATTAGAATAATGTCATCAGCAAATAGCATGCACCATGGAACCTCCCCTTGAATATGATGAGTCAGTGCATCCATCACCAGGGCAAATAGGAATGGGCTGAGCGCAGACCCTTGGTGCAACCCCGTAATAACTGGAAAGTGTTCAGAGTCGCCTCCTACTGTCCTAACCCGAGTCTTAGCTCCATCATACATGTCTTTAATCACCCTAATATAGTTACTCGGGACCCCTTTATCCTCTAAGCAGCTCCATAAGACCTTCCTAGGAACCTTATCGTACGCTTTCTCCAGATCAATAAACACCATGTGGAGATCCTTCTTCTTATCTCTGTACTGTTCCACCATCCTCCTAATAAGGTGGATAGCTTCTGTGGTAGATCGTCCCGGCATGAACCCGAACTGGTTGTCTGAAATAGACACCGTCCTTCGCACTCTCATTTCTACCACTCTCTCCCAAACTTTCATGGTATGACTTAGTAATTTGATGCCCCTATAGTTGTTACAGCTTTGTTCCTAACCCAAATTGTATTTGTTTGTTTAAATTAATTGATTCCCCTTCTTTAATTACTGTGATGTTTTACCTTGCTGAATCCTTTTCCAAAACTAAGCATATTTTGTACTTAGACTTGATTATTTACTTTACGCTTTTACTGCCTCTTATATGGAAATAATAAATCAGTCTCAAGCTGATTTCTTTCCTTAATTAAACCTGTTAGTATCTGTTAAGCGGTGATTCCTTAATTAAAGGGAATCACTTGTGTTAATTGATTCTGATTGTAATTATTTCCATGTTTGTGTTAAGACTTTACTTATTACATTATTTTCACTCATTTTCAAAACTATAAATACCCTCACTCTCTTCTTTCAAACACACGAACAATTTGAGTTCAGAACACACACTTACACTCAAAAACTATCTCTTTCTCTACTGCTACTTGTTCTGCTACTTTGTCTAGCCGGCTGAAAGCCAAGGCTAGACTATGGAATCTTGCTTACTTTTCCTTTCTGCACTTTTCTTTTCTACTGGTATGTCCTAGTTAATTTTTAAGCCTCAAAAACAACATGTTTCTCTAATTGTTCCAAGTTCTCTCATTCTTATCTACTTCTGCTTATGTTTCTACAGTCAAGTTACATTACTAGCATGTTGTAATATGTTCCCTTCCGCTTTTAAATTAATACCTCCCTATGTATATACTCTGTTAGTCACTTGATATGTGTTTGCTGACTTATGAATCCCAAACCCCATATCCCCTCTATGTGTTTGTGTTCTTTGGCTGGTTTGTCGGCATGCCAACATCAGCTATTGTTGTGCATGACCAAACCTGACCCCTACTGGGGTCATATGCTTCATTCAATGTATTCCCAAAACCCCTTGACCCCTTGGTGTGATTACTTATTCTATGTGTTTGAGTTTGTTCATTACCCCAACCGATTTCAAACACTTTTGCTACTGATTACTTTCAAAATGGACTTGCCAGTCCAGTTTTAAACAAACTCTTTTTCAACTATGTTCTGCACTTCCATTATACTCCTAGAACCTAGGTTCTTCCCTTCTTGTGTGAGCCTTGCCTTGGTACCCTTGAGCTCCCTCTGAACTTAGACACATAATGGCTGGCCCTTCCCCACTACACTTATCTTTGTCTGGCTGTGCAAACCTGGGTGTAAGCACTGCCGGGATCCCTTGATCCTTAGGGAACTTTGACACACCCAGGTATGAGAAAGGCTTTGAAATCCTGGCATTGAAGTGGTTCATTAAATAACTCAGAGAGGAAGTCAAGATCATGCTTCCTTTGGTTGTAATTTCTCATTTTTGCACTTCTTTTTTGTAATTCAATCATTTGGGCTGTAATAATTTGTAAACAGTTATAGGGTGATTAGTGAAAAGAGTGGGTAGTTGCATGTGGGGTAAATTCGGTAGATATTATGCCTATAGGGTCTGCTCTAATTTAACATAAATTTTGCATATTTTACTTCCATACTTAGATACCATGCCTATAGTATCTAAATGGATATAATTAGATATCATGCCTATAGGGTTAAAAATCAGCTTTGTAATTAGATATCATGCCTATAGGGTTAAAAATCAGCTTTGTAATTAGATATCATGCCTATAGGGTTAAAGAATTAGCTTTGTAATTAGATATCATGTCAATAGGGTTAAAACCAATTAAAGTTCAATTTTCATTACAATATGTATCTAGAATCGTTTCCCTTAGAGATCATGCCTATAAGGTCTAAAACCAGTTTAGTTAAAAAATTAGTTTGACTCATGCCTGCCTGAATCAGATTAGTTTGACTCATGCTTGCCATCTACGAGAGAATAGAATAGAAGGGTTTAATCAGCAATTTTAGAATAAAATTGCAGGATAGAGAAGAATAGAAGTGTGATGAAAAGGTCATCACTTGTTTTAGAACTAAATTCTATATTTCGAGACCTTAATACCTCGCTTTTGTCTGACCTTGATTTGCATGTACAGTCCGGGTGTGTATCCGGAAAGCCATTATAAAAATCTGTGAAAAGTGGTGAATTTTGCTTCTAAAATGAATTTAAGTTGATTTCGGTCAACATTTTGGGTAAACGGACCTGAACCCATGATTTGATAGTCCCGGAGGGTCCGTAAGAAAATATGGGATTTGGGTGTATGCCCAGAATCGAATTCCAAGGTCCCAAGACCGAGAAATGAATTTTTAAAGAAAATTATTTCTGGAATATATATGAGTTTTTGGAAATAAAATATGTTTGAAGTTAATGGTATCGGGCCCGTATTTTGGTTTCGGAGCCCGGTACAAGTTTGAAATAATAATTAGGTTGAATATGTAAAATTTGGTAAAAATCGGTATAGGTTTGGTATAAAACGGACTCAAAGTTCAGAAATTTGAAATTTTGGTGTTCTTGGATGATTTTATGAATTTGGGGTTTAATTCATAGTAGTTGATGTTATTTTGACAATTTGATTGCACGAGCAAGTTCGTATGATGTTTTTAGGTTAGTGTGCATATTTGGTTTGGAGCCCTGAGGGCTCGGGTGAGTTTTGGATTGGCCACAGAGTAGAATTGGATAGAGGAAGTTGCAGGTTTCAACTGGTATGTGTTGCAGGCCCTGATCTCGCAATTGCGATGTCAGGTGTCGCAATTGCGAGCCTATCAAGCTTGGGAATTGCGAGGGGCACTTCGCAATTGCGACATATGCCCTGGCCAGCATTCCTCGCAATTGCGAGAAATTCTTCGCAAATGCGAATACCCCCAGAAATCCCCATTGTCGCAAATGCGACTATCCCATCACAAATGTGAGTTCGCAATTGCGAACAGTGATCGCAAATGCGAAGATAACATGTTTTTAAGGGGTTCGCAATTGTGAACCTTGGTCGTAATTGCGACATCTGCGACCTGCAAATTCATAACTTAGCCGAAAATCTTTCATTTTTCAAACTATTTAAAAACATAAACTCTCTTGGGCGATTTTCCAAAGAAAAGTTCTTCTCCAAATCGATTGTAAGTCATTTCTAACTCGTTTTCTTCAATCTTTAACACCTTTTCACATGATTTCAACTCAAAATCAAGGGTTTTCATGGGGAAAATTGGATGTTTTGGGTAGAACCTAGGTTTTTCAAATTTTAGGGATTTGGACCTCAATTTGAGGTCTGATTTTAAAACAAATTATATATTTGGGTTCGTGGGTGAATGGGTAATCAGGTTTTGGTTCGAACCTCGAGTTTTGACTATGTGGGTCCGGGGTCGATTTTTGACGTTTTGGGAAAAACTTTAGAAAACCTATTTTCATGCATTGGAATTGATTTATTTAGCATTTATTGATATAGTTAAGTAACTTGTGGCTAGATACGAGCGAATTGCTGATGGAATCAAGAGGTAATGTGGTAGTTGAGGCTTTAATTGTGTTCGTGGCATCGAGGTAAGTGTTTGGTCTAACCTTAGATTGAGGGATTAGGAGTTGTGTCCTATTTACTATGTGTTAATTGTTGAGTACGACGTATAGGCATGGTGACGAGTATCTATAAGTTGGTGTCAAGCATGCCCATGAGTCTTATGCTTTGATTAATATAACTCTGTTTTGTATTGTTCATGCCTTATGTGATATTTCTATTGTTGAACAAGGCTTGTGGAAGAAATTTTTGTAATTGAAAATTGAATAGCGTTGGCTCAAATTGTAAAATGACTTGTGGAATTATTGTTGGAAATTGAACATTATAGAGCGTTGGCTCAAGTTGTGAATTGAGTTGTGAAGTAAATGTGAGAAAGAGAAGAGGATTATTATATTGTCTCCCTTGTCGGGAGGTTGTTTCTTTTAATGTTATCTCCCTTGTCGAGATGTTGATACTTTTGATATTGTTCCCTTGTCGGGATTTGATTGTGGTGCTATTGTTCCCTTCCCGGGATTTTATTGTGATTTTATCTATTTCCTTGTCCTTACTGCTAGTGATTGTTGTTTGGCTGAGGAAGAGTGTTAAAGCACGAAGGGTGATGCCGCGTATTGTATTGGTGAGAGAGTGTTAAAGCACGAAGGGTGATGCCGTTTATGATTTTGTGAGAGAGTGTTAATGCACGAAGGGTGATGTCGTGCCGCATGATGTACCATTCTGTGTCCTTATATGAGTGATAATGCACGAAGGATCATTTCGTGCCATAAATTTGTGAGGTAAAAGCACGAAGGGTGATGTTGTGCCATTTATGTTGATTTTATAGTGAGGACGAGAGTAAAAGCACGAAGGGTGATGTCGTGCACTTGTCTTTGATTTTCCTGATTTCTATTATCAATTGAGTTATAGTGTTCTTTACATTTAACTGTTGGTTTCTGTGGCTACTTGTTATCCCTCGCAGCATGATTTACCCCTTCCTATCTTTAATTGTAAAGTTTTTCTTTTATTTTCCGCTATATATGATTTAACTACACATGTTTATTTGGTAGTCTGGTCTTAGCCTCATCACTATTTCATCGAGGTTAGGCTAGGCACTTACCAGCACATGGGGTCGGTTGTGCTGATACTACACTCTGCACTGTGTGTAGATCCCGGTACTGGATCATACGGACCGTAGCTTTGGGTTGTTGCCTTCAGTCCATTCGGAGATCCGAGGTAGTCATGCAGGCTTCCGCAGACCTTGGCGTCTCCTCCTGTCCTTTTATTCTGTTTCTTTTTATATATTTCAGAGACAGTGTTGTAATAACTCTTTCGAACCTTTATTTGTAGTATTCCTAGACAGTCTATGGAATTGTGACACCAGTTCTGGGTAGATTATGTATGAATTGGTATTGGCATCATTATTAAATATTACATTTCAGTCTTCCGGTTATTAAATTCTGCTATTTACCTAATGTTGGTTATTAATTGTTAAAGGATTAAAATGGGAAAAAGATAAATAATTCAAATGGTTGGCTTGCCTAGCTTTCACTAGTGAGCGCCATCATGACTCCCGAGGGTGGAAAATCTGGGTTGTGATAAGTTGGTATTAGAGCTCTAGGTACAGAGGTCTCACAATTCACAGACAAGCTTAGTAGATTCTGGGGGATCGGTACGGAGACGTCTGTATTTATCCCCTAGAGGCTACAGAGTTAGGAAAAACTTCACATCTATTCTTCTATCATGCGGCTTGGTTTCTCAATGCTAATTAAATTTCAACTCTATTCTTTTGCAAATGACGAGAACACACGCTTCCTCATCCTCTGATCAGCAGCCCGAGCCCCCAGCAGCAGCTCCCACAAGGGGCAGAGGGTGAGGCTGAGGCCGTGCTAGAGGCTGAGGTAGGGACAGAGCTCAGTCCAAAGAAGCAGCACCAACGGTGGAGCCTCAGGTTGAGTTTGATGATGAGGTTCCGGCCAAGGCAGTTTCGGTGGGCCCAGCTCATGTCCCAGAGGGGTTCATTGCTACCCTAGTACTCCAGGATGCTCTGGTCCGTCTGGTGGGCCTTATGGAGAGTGTCACCCGGGCAGGCTTGCTTCCTGTAGTACCAGCCATCTCTCAGGCTAGAGGAGGAGCCCAGACTCCTACTATTCGCACTCCGTAGCAGATGGCTCCTCAGTTTTAGACTCCGGTAGCCCAGCCAGTTGGAGTAGTTCAGCTGGGTGTGGTAGCTCAGACCGGTGATGGAGCAGCTATGTCTGCTGATGCCTTGTGGAGATTGGACAGGTTCACCAAGCTTTTCACTACCACTTTCAGCGGTGCATCTTCTGAGGATCCTCAGGATTATATAGATAGTTGTCATGAGGTTCTCAGGAACATGGGGATAGTGGGGACCAATGGGGTCAACTTTGCTACTTTTCGCTTATCTGGATCCGCCAAGACTTGGTGGAGAGATTATTGTTTGGCCAGACCAGTTGGGTCACCAGCTTTGACTTGGGATCAGTTTTCTCGGCTATTTCTGGAGAAGTTTCTTCCTATTACTCAGAGAGAGATATATTGGAGGCAATTTGAGCATCTACAGCAGGGTTCTATGACTGTTACTTAGTACAAGACCAGGTTTATTGATTTGGCCCAACATGCTTTTCTTATACTTCCCACTAAGAGAGAGATAGAGAGAGTGGAAAGGTTCATTGAGGGACTCGTTCAGCCTATTCGACTTTAGATGGCCAAAGAGACGGGGAGCGAGATTTCCTTTCAGGATGCGGCCAATGTGGCCAAGAGGGTTGAGATTGTTCTATCATAGGGGGGTGGTCAGGGGTATGACAAGAGGCCTCGTCATTCAAGTAGATTCAGTGTCTCCTCGTCTTGAGGTAGGGATTTGTATTGTAGAGGCCATCATCCTATGACTTTTCAGTCAGCACTTCAGGTTTCTCATGGTGCTTCAGGTGGCCGTGATTCTCATATGCAGTATTCTGATTAGCAGTACTACACTGCACCACCAGCTCCTATCAGTGCACGCCGCTCTAGAGTTTTTGGGGTGGTCATTCAGGTCGTCAGGTCAACAGTCTTAGCAGCCGAGGGCTTGTTATACTTGTGGTGATATGAGGCATATTGCTAGATTTTTCCCTTGAGCATCGAGCAGCTCTTAGCATCAAGGTTCCCATTCCATGGTTCAGGCACCGAGTGCTCCACAGCCCGCTCAGCCAGCTAAAGGTTAAGGTAGAGGTGCTAGAGGTGGAGGTAGAGGTACTAGAGATGGAGGTCAAGCCACTAGAGGTGGAGGCCAGCCTACAGTAGGCCATCCCAGAGATGTAGTTCAAAGTGGTGGGGCCCAGCCCCGATGTTATGCTCTTCCAGTTAGGCCTGAGGCTAAGGCTTCCGATGTAGTTATCACAGGTACTATTCTGGTTTGTAGTAGAGATGCTTCAGTTCTATTTGATCTAGGATCTACGTACTCCTATGTGTCATCTTATTTTGCACCGTATCTGGTCATGCCTAGTGATTCTTTAAGTGCTTCTGTATATGTGTCTACACCGGTGAGTGATTCTATTGTGGTAGATCGGTCCATCGTTCATGTATAGTTGTGATTGGGGATGGACTGGTTATCACCTTACCATACTATCTTGGATTGTTATGCCAAGACTGTGACCTTAGCCTTGCCAGGGTTGCCTTGTTTAGATTGGAGAGGGACTCCTGGTCATTCTACCCGTAGTGTTATCTCATACATGAAGGCTCGACGTATGGTCGAGAAGGGGTGTTTGGCCTATTTGGCTTATGTTCATGATTCTAGTGCTGAGGTTCCTTCTATGGATTTTGTGCCTGTTGTCGTGAGTTTCCTAAGGTTTTTCCTTCAGACCTGCTAGGTATGCCACCCGACAGGGATATTGACTTCTGCATTGATTTGGCTCCGGGCACTCAGCCTATTTCTATTCTGTCGTATCATATGGCCCCGCCTGAGTTCAAAGAGCAGTTGCAAGACTTGCTTGATAAGGGCTTTATTAGACCTAGTGTCTCGCCCTGGGGTGCGCCGGTGTTGTTTGTTAAGAAGAAGGACGGATCGATGAGAATGTGTATAGATTACCGGTAGTTGAACAAGGTTACAGTCAAGAATAAGTATCCATTGCCGAGGATTGATGATTTGTTTGATTAGCTTTAGGGTGCCAAGGTATTTTCGAAGATTGACTTGAGATCTGGCTACTATCAGTTGAGGATTAGGGCATCCGATGTCCCTAAGACAGCTTCCTACATTCGGTACGGGCATTATGAGTTCTTGGTGATGTCATTCGGGTTGACAAATGCCCCAGCAACTTTTATGGATTTGATGAATCGAGTGTTCAGGCCTTACTTGGATTCGTTCGTAATCATCTTCATTGATGATATTTTGATCTATTCCCGCAGCCGGGAGGAGCATGAGAAACATCTGAGAGTGGTTATTCAGACTTTGAGAGATAGTCAGTTGTATGCTAAGTTTTCAAAGTTTGAGTTCTGGTTGAGTTCAGTTGCATTCTTGGGTCATGTTATATCAGTAGAGGGTATTTAGGTAGATTTGAAGAAGATAAAGGCAGTCAAGAACTGGCCTAGACCTGCATTAGCTATAGAGATTTGGAGTTTCGTGGGTTTGGCAGGCTATTGTCGTCGGTTCGTGGAGGGGTTTTCATCTAATGCAGCCCTGATGACTAGGTTGACCCAGAAGGGTACCCAGTTCAGGTGGTCGGACGAGTGTGAGGCTAGCTTTCAGAAGCTCAAGATAGCTTTGATTACGGCGTCGGTATTGGTTTTTCCCTCAGGTTCAGGGCCATATACAATTTATTGTGACGCATCTCATATTGGACTTAGTGTAGTGTTGATGCAGGATGGCAAGGTCATTGCTTATGCTTCACGTCAGTTGAAGATTCATGAGAAGAACTATCCAGTTCATGATTTGGAGTTAGCATCCATTGTTCACGCATTGAAGAGTTGGAGGCATTATCTGTATGACGTGTCATGTGAGGTGTTCACGGATCACAAGAGTCTACAATATTTGTTCAAGCAGAAGGAGCTAAATTTGAGGCAGAGAAAGTGGTTGGAGCTATTGAAAGACTATGATATCTCCATCTTATATCATCCAGGAAAGGCCAATGTGTTGGCTGATGCTTTGAGCAGAAAGTCAACTAGTATGGGTAGTCTTGTGTATATTCTGATCGGTGAGCAACCGCTTGCTTTGGATGTTCATGCTTTAGCCAATCAGTTTGTGAGGTTGGATGTTTCTGAGCCTAGCCGTGTATTAGCTTGCACAGTCGCTCATTCTTCTTTATTGGAGCGTATCCAAGATCGAAAGTATGATGATCCTCATTTGTGTGTCCTTAGAGATACGTCGCAGCGCGGTGGTGCCAAGCAGGTTACATTAGGAGATGATGAGGTTTTGAGGCTGCAGGGTCGAGTTTGTGTGCCAAATGTGGATGGGCTCCGAGAGTTGATTTTAGAGGAGGCCCATAGTTCTCGGTACTCTATTCATTTGGGTACCGGTAAAATGTATCAGGATTTGTGGAAACATTATTGGTGGAGGAAGGATGAAGAAGGATATTATTGCATATGTGGCTCGATGTTTGAATTGTCAGTAGGTAAAGTGCGAGCATCAGAGACCTGGTGGTCTGTTCTAGATGATTGAGATTCCTAAGCGGAAGTGGGAGCGTATCACTATGGACTTCGTTGTTGGACTCCCACGAACTCAGAGGAAATTCGATGCAGTGTGGGTTATTGTTGATAGGCTAACCAAGTCAACACATTTTATTCCTGTGGCAGTCTTCTATTCTTCCGAGAGGATAGCTGAGATCTATATCCAGGAGATTGTTCGTCTTCACGGTGTGCCTGTGTCTATCATTTCGGACCGAGGTACGTAGTTTACCTCACATTTTTGGAGAGTGGTTCAGCGGGAGTTGGGCACAAGGGTTGAGTTGAGCACAACATTTCATCCTCAGACGGACGGACAGTCCGAGCGTACTATTTAGATTTTGGAGGATATGCTCCGAGCTTGTGTCATTGACTTTGGAGGTTCGTGAGATCAGTTCTTGCCTTTAGCGGAGTTTGCCTACAACAACATCTACCAGTCGAGTATCCAGATGGCTCCCTATGAGGTTTTATATGGTAGGCAGTGTCAATCGCTTGTTAGATGGTTTGAGCCGGGAGAGGCTCGGTTGTTGGGTACGGATCTAGTACAGGATGCCTTGGACAAGGTCATGATCATTTAGGATAGGCTTCGTACAGCTCAGTCCAGGCAAAAAAGTTATGCCGACCGTAAGGTTTGAGATGTGGCATTCATGGTCGACGAGCGGGTGTTGCTTCGGTTGTTACCTATGAAGGGCGTGATGAGATTTGGAAAGAAGGGAAAGCTTAGCCCTAGGTTCATTGGCCCGTTTGAGATTATTGATCGAGTGGGACAGGTGGATTACAGACTTGCGTGTTGCCGATCTTATCAGTCGTGCATCTGGTGTTTTATGTGTCCATGCTTCGGAAGTATCACGAAGATCCATCCCACGTG
Source organism: Nicotiana sylvestris (assembly GCF_000393655.2). Lineage (NCBI taxonomy): Eukaryota > Viridiplantae > Streptophyta > Magnoliopsida > Solanales > Solanaceae > Nicotiana > Nicotiana sylvestris. Next base: position 40,479,079 of record NC_091064.1, read on the forward strand.
TTAGATTTCAGGACTGTCCAGTTGGACAAGGACCTATCCTATGAGGAGGAGCCAATAGCTATTCTAGACCAACAAGTTTGTTAGTTGAGATCGAAGAGTTTTCCTTCTGTTCGTGTTCAGTGGAGAGGTCAAACTGTTGAGGCATAGACCTAGGAGTCCGAGTCCGATATACGGAGGAGTTATCCCAATTTTTTCCCCGACTCAGGTACTTCCTTCTTATATCTGTTCGAGGACGAACGGTTGTTTTAGGGTGGAGAATGTGATGACCTTTTAGGTCACTTTTTTTAGAACTAAATTCTGTGTTCCGGGGCCTTAAACCTCCCTTTTGTCTCACCTCGATTTGCGTGCACAATCCAGGCATGTATCCGGAAAGCCATTATGTGAAAATCTGTAAAAAGTGGTGAATTTTGCTTCTAAAATGAATTTAGTTGACTTCGGTCAACATTTTGGGTAAATGGACCCGGACCCGTAATTTGATGGTCCAGGAGGGTCCGTAGAAAAATATGGGATTTGGGCGTATGCCCGAAATTGAATTCCGAGGTCCCAATCCCGATAAATAAATTTTTAAAGAAAATTATTTTCTGGAATATATATGAGTTTTTGGAAATGAAATATGTTTGAAGTTAATGGTATCGGGCCCGAATTTTGGTTCCGGAGCCCGGTACAAGTTTGAAATAATAATTAGGCTGAATATGTAAAATTTGGTAAAAATCGGTATTGGTTTGGTATAAAACGGACTCAAAGTTGAGAAATTTGAAATTTTGGTGTTCTTGAATGATTTCATGAATTTGGGGTTTAATTCATAGTAATTGATGTTATTTTGATTATTTGATTGCACGAGCAAATCCGTATGATATTTTTAGGTTAGTGTGCTTCTTTGGTTTGGAGCCCAGAGGGCTCGGGTGAGTTTTGGACAGGCCACATAGTGGAATTGGACATAGGAAGTTGTAGGTTTCAAATGGTATGTGTTGCAGGCCCTGATCGCAAATGCGAAGATAGCATGTTTTTAAGGGGTTCGCAATTGTGAACCTTGGTCGTAATTGCGACATCTGCGACCTGCAAATTCATAACTTAGCCGAAAATCTTTCATTTTTCAAACTCTTTCATAACATAAACTCTCTTGGGCGATTTTCCAAAGAAAAGTTCTTCTCCAAATCAATTGTAAGTCATTTCTAACTCGTTTTCTTCAATCTTTAACACCTTTTCACATGATTTTAACTCAAAATCAAGGGTTTTTATGGGGGAAATTGGGTGTCTTGGGTAGAACCTAGGTTTTTCAAATTTTGGAGATTTGGACCTCGATTTGAGGTCCGATTTCAAAATAAATCATATATTTGGGTTCGTAAGTGAATGGATAATCGGGTTTTGGTTCAAACCTCGGTTTTTGACCATGTGGGCTCGGGGTCGATTTTTGACTTTTTGGGAAAAACTTTATAAAACCTATTTTCATGCATTGGAATTGATTCATTTAGCATTTATTGATATAGTTACGTAACTTGTGGCTAGATACGAGCGAATTGGTGGTGGAATCAAGAGGTAAAGCGGTAGTTGAGGCTTGAATTGTGTTCATAGCATCGAGGTAAGTGTTTGGTCTAACCTTAGCTTGAGGGATTATGAGTTGTGTCCTATTTGCTATCTGTTAATTGTTGATTATGATGTATAGGCATGGTGACGAGTATTTATACGTTGGTGTCAAGCATGCCCGTGAGTCTTATGCTATGATTAATATGACTCTGTTTTGTATTGTTCATGCCTTATATAATATTTCTATTGTTGAACAAGGCTTGTAGAAGAAATTTTGGTAATTGAACATTGAAGAGCGTTGGCTCAAATTGTGAAATGACTTGTGAAATTATTGTTGGAAATTGAACATTATAGAGCGTTGGCTCAAGTTGTGAATTGAGTTGTGAAGTAAATGTAAAAAAGAGAAGAGGATTATTATATTGTCTCCCTTGTCGGGAGGTTGTTGTTTTTAATGATATCTCCCTTGCCGGGATGTTGATACTTTTGATATTTTTCCCTTGGCAGGATTTAATTGTGGTGCTATTGTTCCCTTGCCGAGATTTTATTGTGATTTTATCTATTTTCTTGCCCTTATTGTTGTGATTGTTATTTGGGTAAGGAAGAGTGTTAAAGCACGGAGGGTGATGTCGTATATTGTATTGGTGAGAGAGTGTTAAAGCACGAAGGGTGATGCCGTGTATGATTTTGTGAGATAGTGTTAATGCACGAAGGGTGATGTCGTGCCGCAAGATGTACCATTTCGTGCCCTTATATGATGATAATGCATGAAGGATCATTCCGTGCCATGAATTTCTGAGGTAAAAGCATGAAGGGTGATGTCGTGCCATTTATGTTGATTTTATGGTGAGGACGAGAGTAGAAGCACGAAGGGTGATGCCATGCACTTGTCTTTGATTTTCCTGATTTCTATTGTCAATTGAGTTACGGTGTTCTTTACATTTAACTGTTGGTTTCTATTGCTACTTGTTGTCCCCCCACGGCTTGATTTCTCCTTCCTATCTTTAATTGTAAAGTTTTGCTTTTATTTTTCATTGTATATAATTTAACTGTACAAGTTTATTTGGTAGTCTGTTCCTAGCTTCGTTAGTACTTCGCCGAGGTTAGGCTAGGCACTTACCAGCACATGGGGTCGGTTGTGCTGATACTATACTTTGCACTGTGTACAAATCCCAGTACTGGAGCATACGGACCGTAGCTTTGGGTTGCTGCCTTCAGTCCATTCGGAGATCCGAGGTAGTCCTGCAGGCGTCCGCAGGACTTGACGTCTCCTCTTATCCTTTTATTTTGTTTCTTTTTATATATTTCAGAGACAATGTTGTAATAACTCTTTCAGACCTTTATTTGTAGTATTCCTAGACAGTCTGTGGAATTGTGACACCAGTTCTGGGTAGTTTATGTATGGATTGGTATTGGCTTCTTTATTAAATATTACATTTCAATCTTTCGCTTATTAAATTTTGTTGTTTATCTAATGTTGATTATTAATTGTTAAAGGATTAAAATGGGAAAAAGGTAAATAATTCAAATGGTCGGTTTGCCTAGCTTCCACTAATAAGAGCCATCACGACTCCCGAGGGTGGAAAATCCGGGTCGTGACAAGAAGTGAAATTGTTCCTAACTCCATAGCCCCTGGAAGATAAGTACAGACGTCTTTGTACCGATCCTCTAGACTCTAATAAGTTTGCTCGTGACTCGTGAGACCTATGCAACCTATTGCTCTAATACCAACTTGTCACGACCCGAAATTCTACCGCCGGGACCGTGATGGTGCCTAACATTTCACTTGCTAGGCAAGACAACATTAGAATAGTTTATCCATTTTTAACAGTGTAAATTAAATAAAGAGAAAAAACTGAAATAACTGTAGAAATCCAAAGTAAAATGCAGAAGCTAAAACAACAAAACGTCTGCTAAAATTCCTGAACCCGGTGTCACAAGTGCACAAGCTACTAGAATAGTACAAACAAGGATCTGAAATAACATAAAGTTGTCTGAAAAGAAGGTATACAGCTAAATAAAAGAGAAGGGGACTCCAGGAGCAGCGGGCGCTGAGTAGCTGCACCTCAAATCTCTGCAAGCTATCTAATCCAAGCTCACTAATAACCGCCGCTAGGATCGACTCCAAAATCTACACAATAAGTGCAGAGTATAGTATGAGTACAACCGACCCTATGTACTCCGTAAGTACTGAGCCTAGCCTCGACGAAATAGTGACGAGGCTAAGACAGGTCACCTACACCACAATCTATACGCAGTATATAATAAGGACAGAAATGGAAATACGAAACGCAATAAAACAGTTAACTAAAAATAATAGTTACAACCTCAAGAAATAAGCCAGTGTCGTTCAGAATCACCAATCCTTAGAGTTCCCAATGAAAATACCAAAAACCAACACAACTCAAGGAATAAAAATACATAGGTTATTGCGGCGCGCAACCCGATTTTACCGTACAACACAAAATCCTCCATTCTTTTACTGTAATAATATCAACAATTGTTAATATATATATATATATATATATATATATATATATATATATATATTAACTGTTGTTGATATTATGTATGTATGTATATTGTGGCGCGCAACCCGATCCCACCATATATTAATATCAGTATCATAATTCACCCTTATTTCATTATATCAATCCACCCTTATTTCACCTGTTGAGGCGTGTAACCCGATCCCACCGTACAGTACAAATTCACCTTATCCCACCATATCAATCCACCCTTATTTCACCTGTTGCAACGTGCAACCCGATCCCACCATATCAGTACCAAATACTCAATCTGCACAGTCAAATTAACAATTCAACCCATGAAAAGTTATACAATCAATAAATACCAAAATGAACCAAAAAGGGAAACCTTGTACAATATAGGAATCTACATAAGTGATACTACACAGCGAGACCAGTCCAGTAATTGATAATTAGAAGGTGCAAGTAAGTCAGTTTAAGCAAGTAACAGGGAATCATAAAATTATAAAAAGATCTAACATCATTAACAGGGGAGCACATTGATTAACAGGTAGCAAATAAGCATGGAAAGCATTTAGGGCATATAACATTTAAGACAGGGAAGGAGATACTTAAAGAACAACGGAAAATTAGGGAAAACAAGTAATTCGGTGGCGTATAAGCACTCGTCACCTCGCATATACGATGCTCATGTGAAATTCATATAGCACATAGTCCGAGGGTTCCTAATTCCCTCAAGTCAAGGTTAGACTCAACGCTTACCTCGCTCCAAAGACCACTTATAGGTCAACTACAACTTTGCCTTTCAAACAAGCCTCCGAACCATCAACATCTAACAATTTACCAACCAAACAATTCAAAATAAGCCGTAGAAATCACCCATGATTGCAAAAGATTCAATTTAGGTCATTATTAAAATAGCCAATAAAAATTAACTCCCGGGCCCGCTTGGTCTAAACCCGAAATTCAGACCAAAACCCGATTATCCAGTCATCCCCAAGCCCGGTTATGTGATTTATTTGAAAATCCAACCTCAATTTGAGGTTGAAAACAATAGATTTTAGGTTGAAAACTTATGAAATATAATAAAAGATTGAAAGAAAATAGGTTAGAATAACTTACTAATAGGTTGGGAAGAAGAGTTCTTTGAAAAATCGCCTCTAGGGTTTTCTAATTTAAAAAATTTGAATAATGAACAAAAATCCCGTCAAATGCAGATTTTGATCAGGTGCAGGTGTCGCAATTGCAAATCAATCTTCGCAAATGCAAAGTGTGACCATTCCTGCTGCCTTCGCAAATGCGACCCCAAATCTCGCAATTGCGAAAGTTCACCCCCAGCCCATTGCTCGCAATTGCAATGTTTTCTTTCGCATATGCGAGCCAAACCTTCTAAATGCGAAGTTTGCAGACCTAATGTACCAGTAGTTTATTTAAGTTCAAAAATACTTCGTAGTCTATCTGAAACTCACCCGAGCCCCCGAGGCTCCAAACCAAACATACACACAAGTCCAAAAATATCATACGAACTTGCTCGCACGATCAAATCGCTAAAATAACACCTAGAACTACGAATTGGACATAAAATCAAATGAAATTTTACAAGAAAAACTCATGAACTTCTATTTTAATAACCGGGACGTCCGAATCACACCAAGCCAACTCCATTTCTCACCAAATTTGACAAATAAGTCATAAATATAGTAATGGACCTCTACCAGGCTCCGAAACTATAATATGAATCTGGTATCGACACAACCAAACATCAGTCAATTCTTAAAAATCATTAAACTTTCAAACTTTCAATTTCCAACAAAAATTAATAACTCGATCTATGGACCTCCGAATTCGATTCCGGGCATACGTCCAGGTCCCAAATTATGATATGGACTTATCGGAACCATGAAAATACGAATCCGGGTCTGTTTGCTCAAAACGTTGAACGAAGTCAACTCAAATGGATTTTGAAATAAATTTTCATATTTTATCAGTTTTTAATATAAAAGCTTTTTGGAAAAATACCCGGATTGCGCACGCAAATTGAGAAAGGCGAAAATGAGGTATTTGAGGCTTTGAAATATAGAATTAGATTCTAAAACATAAGATGACCTATCGGGTCATCACAATAAGTCCCAACTTACCAATCTCTAGGCATCAATCATAGACTTACCAAAAATAGCCAAGCACATATAAAAATTAAAAACCCAAATAAATAAGGTTCTTTCTCTCCAAAAATCACACTTAAAGATCTCCTTCTGTATTTTTAAATCTGATTAGTAACATTAAATGCAAGATGAAAAGGAAATTTCATGGATGAGGTAGCAAATCGGGTGATGAAATACAGAAAAATATATATAAGATTCCAAAAATCTAAGCAAAAAAGGACATTTTTCAATGGGTATGTTTGAAATTTATTGAAAACATATAGATGAGTCAATATACAAAATTTGAGAAAGATTGGAGGTGATTTAGACTGATTTGGTATCAAAATTTGTAGATAAAATCGAGCTCAATTTTTTTTTTCTTTGATACATATATCAAACATGTATCACGCATATATCTCACACACAAGTAACATGGAGATACATATGATACACATTTGATATAACTATGATACATATGTCGTACACAAATGATACACATATCAATTTTTTCATGTTCATATTTTACTTCGAATTTTCAATTCAAATCGCCTCAAAACTCCACCAATTCATCCCAAAATTGAGATTCAAGCTCCTTAAGATGTACCTAATCTATTCTAATAACAATCACTCAAAAAAAAAATTGAAATTTTTTTGACGACAAAGAGCTAATTGGCTAATATTAGTAATAGTTAGCAAGAATCTGTCTTTAGACTTGATGCTATTTATGGGCTAGCATTCAATTTTGCTTATTTTTTTAAGGTAGAACAGTAGAAGCATGTATATAACTAGAAGTCTTCGATTATTTTCGGCTTTCTCAAATATATGAATGGACAGGATATTGAAGTAGAATTTATATCATTTGGGCAACCATTATATTCACTTGCTCGGTTAATCCAATCGAGATTGACGCTCGTTAATAAGAGATTTCTCATTTTCAAGCCTTGCACTTCTAATTAATAAATGGTTCTCAATCATCCAACCATATTCCTGAGCAAAGCCAATCACCAGAGGCTACTGCTCAGTTATATAATAAGATTATAAACTCTGAAACCATAATAATGGTTAAATTTAAAGGAAAAGTAATAGCTGTATCAAGTATATACGAGTGTAATATAAGGGTGAAGCTGTAAGATTAGCCCACTACTTTTTCTGGTCAAACTCCTAAAATGATGATATTATTATGTTATTACAAATGCTATTTACCTCTTAGAAATATTCCAAGTAACGTGTAAGTCTTGCCCAAAATATTCAAAACTTATATTAAAAAAAGAAGAAGAAGAAGAATATTGGTAGGCTTTTTATGTGAGATATTTCCCTTCAACAAAAGCGTTTAATGACATTATAGTTGAAAATAATAAAATATTTTCATGTATGACTTCAATATCAAAATGTTATTCCAATACCTATAGCTAATCTTCTTCTTTTATCTTCTCTTAATTTTCCCCTCAAACCATACACCAATTATTACGAAATCATAAAAAACCGTTGTGCACAATTCAGAATGTTTGCACCTCACTTCAATTTGTAACTTTTCAAGTTAAACTGCTCAGATTGTTGCAAACTTGAGTACGGATAAATACTTTAGATCTAATACTGCCAAGAAAAAAATAGGGAAGAGAAAAGATTAAATGAAGTACTCCTCCCTTTTGAATTTAGATGAGATAGTTTGACTTGACACAAAGTTTAAGAAAAAAGTTTTGTGAGGTCATGACATTTGTCAGGCTATAAAAACTTCTCATTAAGGATAAAGTGGGTAAAATATAAAGTTTAAAATTAAATTGTTTCCAAATATATAAATGTGTCATTCTCTTTTAAACGAATTAATAAGAAAAATGTGTCATTTAAACTGAACCAGGAGGAGTACCACATTTATTTCAGTTTTTGACCTGGCCTGATGACCTCTGTGTTTCCAATTGTTCCAGGATTGCAGGCATATTTGAAGTGGTCACACTTTATAAGAATAGTACTTCTTCATGTTGCAATTAAATATTTCCTGCAGGAAAAGGCATTCTATGGGTCTGTGCTTTTCACTATCAAAACCATGTCTTTGGCTTTGGTCCCTATAGTACGCCTGGTTGATACGTGTTTAATACAATACTTCTGTTGCTCCCTACGAACTTTTGACTGTGCATAGTTTCTTCTTGAGTCAAAGGTTTCTAATTTTCTATGATGAAAAGCTTCCATACATATATTTTCTTCTTTGGACTTGTAAAAAAAATTTATATTTCAAACAATGTCTCATATATTACACGTCTCAACTTGTAAACAATGGTGTTTGCGACTCCCTACGCTGTCAAAAAGTAAAGCGTGAACGTGAAAGATTGAAAAAGTGAAAAATTACGTTCAAAATACTTTCTCATGCCATTGCCAGGATCTTCCATCACAATGACCTCATTCAAAATTAGCGCAGGAGCATTAGATAATCAGTCACAGACTACTTAGACTTCCTTATAATGATTCAATATTAGTGACCTCATTTTACTTGTTTTGAAGCTTTACTATCATGGAAGATGGAAAACTAGCTAGTAGTTATGAGCATTAATTTCTTGAGCTAAATATGTTGGAATAGTCCCACCCAGTACATGAACAGATCAGTACCAATCAAGAAATTTTTTTCACCGAAGAGCTTCTTGAAGAGGAGAAGTGTAACGATTCGACCAATCATTTTGAGTAATTGCATTCCGTTAAGCTATTTGAAGTCTCGAGGAGCTTCATATTATGTATCATGACTTGCATATGCACTTGGATTCAGTTTTCGAGCGATTTGAGATTGATTTGAAAGAGTTGACCATGGTTTGACTTTTGGGTAAACGGACTCCTAATCGGGTTTTAATTATTTCAATCGGCTTGTATGATGATTTTGGACATGTCCACAAAGTGTGGTTAAATTGTGTTGAGTTTTGAATAAGTTTGGGTTGTTGGTGATTGCTTACGGTTTCAACGTCGATTTGAGCATAAAAGTTACCATATTGAGCAAACGGAATTTGATTCGTGTTTTGACTAAACCATTATATCTATATCGTAATTTTGGAATCATAGCAACAGGAATCATCGGTTTCGACATCGTATGAGAAATTTATGGTCATTTTACTAATAATTGGGTTGCTAGATTTTTCAGATTAATTACGAAATTTCCACTGAACTCGTATTTAAAAATCTAAACTATTTCAAAATATTAAAATCAACATATCTCCTTCATTATAAGATCAAATGGAGTGATTCGAAAGCCTAACTTGATTGAAATTTCATGAGGAATTCATTGGAGGCATCAAAAGCGAGTTTCGTGATTGTTTGGCACAAGAAATGAGGCTGAACAGCTGGACAGAAACATATAATATCGAGGGTTTGTACATTTGGTCATATTTTGAGTTGGAGAGCTCGGATTTGGGTGATTTTGGAGGTAATTTTCACCACATGGATTGGGGCAAGTATTTATAATCGGTTTTGGTTATATTTCATGAATCCATCTTCGTTTTTGGCATTTGATTAATGATTTCAAAGTGAAATTTGGGAGTTTTTGTTTAAAATTTCATAAAGTTAATTTTTGAGTTTTGAACATCGATTCGGAGTCGTATTTGAGTGACACTAGTATGGTTGGACACGTAATTGAATAAGTGTTCGGATTTTATGAATTTCGTCAGATTTCGAGGTGCGGGCTCGAGTTTGACATTTTGGTTGACTATGAGCTTTTGATTAAAGATTCCACCTTTATCGATTGGATTTGTTTTTTCTTTGGCATTATTTGATGTTCTTGAGTTGATTTTGACTAGTTTCGGACCGTTTGGATGTCGGAATGTGCGGTATGGCATTTCTGGAGCATTGTTTGGCTTGCTCGACATTGTATTCGGCTTGCTCGAGGTTAGTAACACTTTTAAACTTGGTGCTGAGGGTATGAATCCCTGAACATACGTGTTATGTGTTTGGTGTTGAGGTGGTGCACATGCTAGGTGACTGGAATGTGGGCATGCACAGTGTGAATTATGACTCGGTTGGTTCTATGATACTGTGTAGTTACCCAATCTTATTTGTCTCCATGAAATTTCTACTTGTTAGAGTAATTGAGCTGTGAGTCAAGTTAGAAATCATGTTTAGACTATATGCTTATACTGTTTGGACCCACTGAGGTCATATCTGCTATTGAGTTATTTGCTTAAATTGTAATTACATACTCAGTCATATTCATTCTTTCGCATATCATATCTCAGTCTCTGTTATCATTTATTGTCAGATCATGTTGTCATTGTTTGGACTGATTGGCATGAGATTTGTAAGCCTGAGAGGCTAGAGAGATTGATGACTGAGTTGGGGCTTGAGAATCGTGTTGTGAGAGATATGGTGGAATAGGTTGTACGCCGTAGCAGACCCTATTGCCTTTATATATATTATTATTATATGGATTAGACCGCATGCTGCAACAGGCTTCATAGGCTTTATTATTATTATATGGATTGGGTTGCACGCCGCAGTAAGCCTTATAGGCTTTATTATTATTGATGGGATCGGGCTACATGTCGCAGTTGGCCATATTGGATTTATATTAGCGCTTGGGTAGGATATGCCCCTCCGAAGTCTGACATACTAGCAGTGAGTGTAGGTAACATACATTGCTAAGTGACTGAGTGTGTTGAGTGATTGAGCCTGATGAACGAGAAGTCGAGACAATGAGATTGAGTACTCTGGGCATGTGAGTACATGGGTTCATCACTATGACATGCATACTTGATATACAGGCATAGGGATGCATTTCCTTATGCTACACCGTTTGTGACATTCATGACTTCACATGCACATTGACATGCAAGCATACAGATGTACTTTATTCTATCAGTAATGAAACATCTTATATGTCGTTGAATGTTTTTGGGAAAAATCATTTGTCACGACCCCGATTCACCCTCCGTGAACCATCGTGACGACACCTAGTCTCTATGACTAGGTAAGCCTACAATGCGGAAAATAAATCAATTGGAGGAAGAAATAATTAAAATAGAAATAGCGAAATACAACAGTATTTTAAAGTGTCGCTCGGCATACACAATAACAACTCTCGAAACTAAAAACATTTTCCCAAAACCCGAAATCTCATGATCACAAGCCTTTGAATGTCTACAAGCATCTAACTCCAGAATATCTAACAAGGAAACGAAAGTACAGACGGGCAAATACAAAAGGGAGAGTAGAAAGGGACTCTTTGGTCTGCGGATGTGGTATATATACCTCGGAGTCTCTACAAACGCCTTGTCTCATGAGTGATAAGTCTAAATGGAGGTACTTGTATCGACACATGAAAAACATACATAGAAAGGGCATGAGTACACCACAGCGGTAGTCAGTAAGTGCCAAGCCTAACCTCGGTCGGGTAGTGATGAGGAAGGTCAGGGCCCTACTAAGATTAAATAAAATATAAGGTATAACAGAATAAGATAAGCAGTACAGTTGAAAACTAACAGTAAGAATTAATACAGGATAATAAGGATACAACAACTGAAACAGATACAAAACAATCACAAGGAAATACCACTCTTCAAAAGGATAATAACCGGGGATCTCTCAGTATCCCGAGGATTTCTTGGTACCCTCAATATATGCCAGGGATCTCTTGGTATCCCGAGGATCTGTTTGTATCCTCAATGTATGCTAGGGATCTCTTGGTATTCCGAGGATCTCTTGGTATCCTCAATGTACGTGCTGGGGATCTCTCGGTATCCCGCACTTCAGCTCAAATCATAAATGCGTACAGGGGATCTCCCAGGATGCCGTCCAGTAGTCCCAAAGTAAAACACATAACAATGGCATAAGGAATACTCAAATAAACTCAACTTCATACCAAAGTAACATAGGCAATTCTAACCTAGCATGCTTAACGTAATACAAATAAGGCAGTTAAAATAAATAAAGCAATTAAGTCAATTATACATGCTTCTCTAAGCTAACAGCAGGTTTAAATTCCAAGTAGTATGAGAAGGCAAGGAAAAACACAATTAAGTTATTTTAGTGAAAATAGGATCTTCAACAATTAGCACATGTACGCACTCATCACCTCACGTACAAGGCATTTCAACTATCAACAATACCAAATCCTAGGGGAAAGTCCCTAACACAAGGTTAGGCAAGCCACTTACCTCGAATCGGCTCAATAGTCAACCTGAAACCACGTTCTTGCCACGAGTACTCAACTCTAAATGGCCCAAATCTATTCAATTCAATTGCATAATGTAAATAACACTTCAAGTAACTGATTCTACAAATAAATTCTAAGCTAATACGTGAAATTAAGTAAAATGACCAAAATGGCCATCGGGCCCATGTCTCAAAATTGGGTGAAATTTACATTTTTCAGAATCCTCATACTCTGATGAGTCTATACATAATAAGAACACTGAAATCGGAGTTCAATTGACCCCTCAAATACCCATGTTAAGGTCTCTTAATCTCAAGCCCTAATTACCCATTTTCCCAAATTTTCACCACTAATTAGGCCTTTAATCACATATAAACGAGTTATGAAGTCAAAAATGTTGCCTCCAAGTGATTAACCTTTGGTTTCCTCAAAGATCACCCTCAAAAGCTTCAATCCCGTTAAAAATGGTGGAAAAATGAAGAAGTGTCGCAGATGGGCTATTTAAATACTGCCCAGATATCCCTTCTTCGCGAACGCGGAAAGCCCTTCGCGTTCACGAAGCACAAATTTGCTTGGGTCCAGATTCCTTCATCGCGAACGCGATGCAAAGCCTCCTCCTCCTACGCGAATGCGAGAACACCATCGCGAACGCGTAGGTATGAAACCTCCCAGCTTCGCGAACGCGGGAGAACTTCGCGAACGCGGGAGAACTTCGCAAACGCGAAGCATTAATCCTCCCCAGCCCCAGCTCCTCTTCGCAAACGCAAGACCCTACTCGCGAACGCGAAGATGGAAACCAGAACTGGGCTGCTGCAATTTTTTCTGCAATTTTAACAAGTTCCAAAATGCCCCGTTGAGCATCAAAAACACACCTGAGGCCCCCAGGACCTCAACCAAACATGCCAACAAAACCAAAAACATCATTCAAACTTGTTCCAATCTTCGGAACGCTCAAAACAACATCAAAACACCAATTTAGCATCGGATTCAAGCCTAAGAACTTTAAAAACTCTCAAAATACGCTTTCGATCAAAAAGTCTATCAAACCTCGCCCAAATGACCTGAAATTTTGCACACACGTCACATTCAACACTACGGAGCTACTCCAACTTCCGGAATTCCATTCCGACCCTCGAATCAAAAATCTCACTATCGAACCGGAAACTTCAAAAATTCAACTTTTGGCATTTCAAGCCTAAATTAGCTACGGACCTCCAAAACACCATCTGAACACTTCTAAATCCGAAATCACCCAACGAAGCTAACGGAACCATCAAAATTCCATTTCGAGGCCGTATTCACACTGTTCCGACTACGATCAAATTTTCAAAACTTAAGCTCTCATTTAGGGACTAAGTGTCCCAAAACTATCCGAAACTCTCAATAATCCCCCCCGGCAACTCACAAAATTAGAAACAAACACGGGGAAAGTAGTTAATAGGGGATCGGGGCATAAATTCTTAAAACGGTCGGCCGGGTCATTACATCCTCCCACACTTAAACATTTGTTCGTCCTCGAACGAGCATAGAGACGTACCTGAAGTAGTGAAAAGATGAGGGTAATGGCTGTGCATATCCTGCTCGGTCTCCCAGGTCACCTCCTCGATCGGCTGACCCCGTCACTAAACCTTTACTGATGCAATGTTCTTTGACCTCAGCTTTCGATCCTGCCTGTCCAATATCACCACTAGCTCCTCAATATAAGATAGTTCCTTGTCCAACTAGACTGAACTGAAATCCAACACGTGCGACGGATCACCGTGATACCTCCGGAGCATCGAAACATGAAATACCGGATGAACTCCTGCCAAGCTGGGAGGTAAGGCAAACTCATAAGCAACCTCCCCAACACACCCCAATATCTCAAAAGGCCCAATAAACCTCGGACTCAACTTTCCTTTCTTCCCTAATCTCATAACGCCCTTCATAGGCGATAGTCGAAGTAGAACCCGCTCTCCAACCATATAGGAAACATTACGAACCTTCTGGTCCGTGTAACTCTTCTGTCTGGACTGGGCTGTGCGGAGTTTTTCCTAAATCACCTTAACCTTCTCCAAAACATCCTGAACCAAGTCTGTGCCTAATAATCTGGCCTCACCGGGCTCAAATCAACCCACCGGGGATCTACACCACCTACCATATAAAGCCTCATATGGTACCATCTGAATGCTGGACTAGTAGCTGTTATTGTAAGCAAACTCCCCAGTGGCAAGGACTGATCCCAAGACCCTCCAAACTTAATCACACACGCACGGAGCATATTTTCAAGAATCTGAATAGTGCGCTCGGACTGTCCGTCCGTCTGAGGGTGAAATGTTGTACTCAACTCCACCCCAGTACCCAACTCATGTTGAACGACCCTCCAGAATCATGATGTGAACTGAGTACCCCTATCAAAAATGATGGAAACTGGAATACCGTGCAGACGAACAATCTCTCGGATATAAACCTTCACCAACCGCTCCGAAGAATAAGTAGTACACACAGGAATGAAGTGCGCTAACTTGGTCAGCCGATCCACGATCACCCAAATAGCATCGAACTTTCTCAAAGTCCATGGGAGCCCAACTACAAAGTCCATGGTGATATGCTCCCACTTCCACTCCGGGATCTCTATCTGCTAAAGCAACCCACCCGGTCTCTCGTGCTCATACTTCACCTGCTGACAGTTAAGGCATCGAGCTACAAATCCAACTATATCTTTCTTCACCCACCTCCACCAGTAGTGTTGTCTCAAATCCTGATACATCTTCGCGGCACCCGAATGAATGGAATACTGCAAACTATGGGCCTCCTCTAGAATAAACTCCCGAAGCCCATAAACATTGGGTACACAAATCCGACCCTGCATCCTCAATACCCCGTCATCACCAATGGTCACATCTCTGGCATTACCATGATGAACTGTGTCCTTGAGGGCAAGTAAATGAGGGTCATCATATAGACACTCCCTAATACGATCAAATAAGGAAGACCAAGAAACCACGCAAGCTAGAACCCGACTTGGCTCCGAAAGATCCAATCTCACAAACTGGCTGGCTAAGGTCTGAACATCCATCGTCATAGGCCTCTCTGATGCTGGTAAATAAGACAAACTCCCTAAACTCTTTGCTCCGTGACTCAAGGCATCGGCCACCACATTGGCCTTGCCTAGGTGATACAAAATAGTGATATCATAGTCCTTCAACAACTCTAACCACCTCCTCTGGCACAAAGTAAGATCCTTTTGTTTGAACAGGTGCTGCAAGCTCCGATGGTCAGTATAAATCCCACAAGGAACACCGTACAAATAATGATGCCAGATCTTCAGGGCGTGAACAATGGCAGCTAACTCGAGATCATAGACAGAGTAATTCTTCTCATGTACCTTCAACTGTCTGAACGCGTAGGCAATCACCCTACCGCCCCGCATCAACACCGCTCCCAGGACAATCCTCGAGGCATCACAATAGACCGTATAAGACCCCAAACCTGTAGGTAATATCAAAACTAGGACTATAGTCAAAGCTGTCTTGAGCTTCTGAAAGCTCACCTCACACTCTTCCGTCCACTGAAACGGAGCACCCTTCTGGGTCAGCCTGGTCATAGGGGCTGCAATCAATGAAAAGCCCTCAACAAAACGACAGTAGTCACCTACCAAGCCAAGAAAACTGCGGATCTCTGTAGCTGAGGATGGTCTGGGCCAACTCTGCACTGCCTCTACTTCCTTCGGATCCACCTGAACACCTTCACTCGACACCACGTGGCCTAAAAATGCCATGGAATCCAGCCAAAACTCACATTTAGAGAACTTAGCATATAACTTCTTTTCTCTCAAGGTCTGAAGCACTGTCCTCAGGTGTTGCTCGTGATCTTTCCGACTCTAGGAATACAGCAGAATATCATAAATAAAGACAATGATGAACGAGTCAAGATATGGCCGAAACACATTGTGCATCAAATGCATAAAGGTTGCTGGGGCATTGGTCAGCCTAAATGACATAGCAAGGAACTCGTAATGACCATACCGAGTCCTGAAAGTAGTCTTCGGAATATCTGGCTCCCGAATCTTCAACTGATGGTAAACTAAGCGCAAGTCAATATTAGAAAACACTCATGCATCCTGTAGCTGGTCAAACAAATCATCAATACGAGGAAAAGGATAACAGTTCTTCACTGTAACTTTGTTTAACTGGCAATAATCAATGCACATATGCATAGAACCATCCTTCTTCTTCTTCACAAACAAGATAGGAGCACCCCAAGGTGTTATACTGGGCCGAATGAAAGCCTTATCAAGCAATTCCTGTAACTGATCCTTCAACTCCTTCAACTCAGGAGGGACCATATGATACGGAGGAATAGAAATGGGCTAGGTGCCCGACAATAGGTCAATGCCAAAATCAATATCTCTATTAGGCGGCATGCCCGAAAGGTCAGCTGGAAACATATCAGAAAAATCCCATACTATTAAGACTGAATCAATGAAAGGGGTATCAATACTAACATCTCTCACATAAGCTAGATACGTGTCACATCCCTTCTCAACCATTCGTTGAGCCTTAAGGAAGGAAATAACTCTACTGGTAGTGTGATCTAAAGCACCCCTCCACTCAACACGCAGTATACCTAGCATAGCCAGCGTCACGGTTTTGGCGTGACAATCAAGAATAGCAAAATGGGGCGACAACCAGTCCATGCCCAAGATAATATCAAAATCTACCATGCTGAGCAATAATAAATCGGCTCTGGTCTCAGAACCACTAAGAGCAACCAAACACGATCGATAAATGCGGTCCAAAATAAGAGAATCTCCCACAGGAGTAGAAACATAAATAGGGGAACTGAAGGAATCCCGAGGTACACCCAAATGCGGAGCAAAATAAGAAGACACATAAGAATAAGTGGAGCCTGGATCGAATAAAACCGATGCATCTCTATGACAAACCATGACAATACCTGTGATGACAAAATCGAAGGCAACATCCTCGGTACGGGTAGGAAGGGCAGAATATCTAGCCTGGTCTCCCCCGACCTCTACCTCCCCGACCTCCACCTCTAGCTGGCTAAGCGGGTGGGGTAGAAACTAGTGCTAAAACCATAGACTGAGAACTTTGCGGGGCATGCTGTGGCTAAGAAGTCTGTGGAGGTGCACCCCTCCCTAGTCTAGGGCAACACCTCACCACATGGCATGTGTCACCACACTCAAAACAACCTCGCGAATGACGTGGCAGTGGGAACTCTGCGGTATGGGTACTTTGAGAACCTTGAACACCTGAAATACCATGTGAAGCCTAAGATGCAAACTGAGCTGGCTGACCCACACAACCTCTACCATGTTGTAATCTTCCTCCAAAATAAGGACCAGTGGGTCTCTCCGGTCTACGAGGTCTCCTGGCTTCCCTATACTCTCTCTCCTGACCTCATCCGTCCTTTCTCTCCTGGACCACCTGTCCTCTACTCGGTGAGAGGTCCTCACCACCCGCTGAACTGGGACCACAGGATGTGTCGCCATGACACTTGGAACCTGACAAATGCGAACTCGCTACTCTGGAGTGGGGGCGGCGGAAGTCTGGGTCCCTTCCCCGATCTGTGAAGTATTTGATACAACCCGAATCAATCCTGCCTGAACCAATGTACCAAACATGCTTAGGAACTGTGTTAAGGTCTCATGAATTGCTAGAGTAGTAGTAGCAGTAGGTGTATCAGGTGCCTGGACTTCGGCTGGAATTGCTAGTGGCACCTCGCGTAGGTACTCTACCTGCACTACGTGTGCAACCTCGACCTCTACCCTGGCCTCGACCTCTGACGGCTCTCGCAAGGGGCGCAGGTGTCAGGTCACCTCCGGTAACACGTGTCCTCACCATCTGTGAGAGAATGGAAGATAGAGGTTTTAGGATTGTGATGTCAAAAATCTCGCACGATAGGGAAATCAAATGAAGTGGATTTTTCCTAATGGTTACATAGCCTCTCGTAGATAAGTACAAACATCTCCGTACCGATCCGCGAGACTCTAATAAACTGGCTTGTGATTCATGACTCCTATAAACCTAGAGCTCTGATACCAACTTGTGACGACCCTGGTTCGCCCTCCGTGAATCATCGTGACGGCACCTAGTCTCTATGACTAGATAAGCCTATAATGCGGAAAATAAACCAATTTGCGGAAGATATAATTAAAATCGAAATAGCGAAATAAAACAGTATTTTAAAGTGTCGCTCAACATACACAATAACAACTCTCGAAACTAATAACATTTTCCCAAAACCTGAAATCTCATGATCACAAGACTTTGAATGTCTTCAAGCATCTAACTCCAGAATATCTAATAAGGAAATAGAAGTACAGAAGGGCTAATACAAAAGCGACAGTAGAAAGAGACTCTTCGGTCTGTGGACACGGTAGATATACCTCGGAGTCTCTACAAGCACCTCGTCTCACGTGTGATAAGTCTGAACGGAGGTACCTGGATATACACATGAAAAACATGCGCAGAAAGGGCATGAGTACACCACAACAGTACTCAGTAAATGCCAAGCATGACCTCGGTCGGTTAGTGACGAGAAAGGTCAGGGCCCTACTGAGATTAAATAAAATATAAGGTATAACAGAATAAGATAAGCAGTACAGTTGAAAACTAACAGTAAGAATTAATACAGGATAATAAAGATACAACAACTGAAATAGAGACAAAACAATCACAAGAAAATACCACTCTTCACAAGGATAATAACCGGGGATCTCTCAGTATCCTAAGGATCTCTTACTACCCTCAATATATGCCAGGGATCTCTTGGTATCCCGAGGATCTCTTGGTATCCTCAATGTTTGCTAGGGATCTCTTGGTATCCCGAGTATCTCTTGGTATCCTCAATGTATGCTAGGAATCGCTTGGTATTCCGAGGATCTCTTGGTATCCTCAATGTACGTGCTAGGGATCTCTCGGTATCCCGCACTTCATCTCAAATCATAAATGCGCACAAGGGATCTCCCGGGATGCAGTCCCAAAGTAAAACACACAACAATGGCACAAGGAATACTCAAATAAACTCAACTTCATACCAAAGTAACACAGGCAATTCTAACCTAGCATGCTTAACGTAAAACAAATAAGGCAGTTAAAACAAATAAAGCAATTAAGTCAATTAGACATGCTTCTCTAAGCTAACAGCAAGTTTAAATTACAAGTAGTATGAGCATGCAAGGAAAAACACAATTTAAGCTATTTTAGTGAAAACAGGATCTTCAATAATTAGCACAAGTACGCACTCATCACCTAATGTACAAGGCATTTCAACTATCAACAATACCAAATCCTAGGAGAAAGTTCCCAACACAAGGTTAGGCAAGCCACTTACCTCGAACTGGCTCAAAAGTCAACCCGAAATCACGTTCTTGCCACGAGTACTCGACTCCAAATGGACCAAATCTATTCAATTCAATTGCATAATGTAAATAATACTTCAAGTAGCTGATTCTACAAATAAATTCTAAGCTAATATGTGAAATTAAGTAAAGTGACCAAAACGTCCCTCGGGCCCACGTCTCGGAATCAGGTGAAATTTACATTTTTCAGAATCCTCATACTCTGACGAGTCTATACATAATAAGAACACTAAAATCAGAATTCAATTGACCCCTCAAATACCCATGTTAAGGTCTCTTAATCTCAAGCCCTAATTACCCATTTTCCCCAAATTTTCACCACTAATTAGGCCTTTGATCACATATAAATGAGTTATGAAGTCAAAAATGTTACGTCCAAGTATTCCCCTTTGGTTTCCTCAAAATCACCCTCAAAAACATCAATCCCGTTAAAAAATGGTGTAAAAATGAAGAAGGGTCGCGGATGGGCTGTTTAAATACTGCCTAGATATCCCATCTTCGCGAACACGGAAGGCCCCTCGCATTCGCGAAGCACAAATTTGCTTTGGTCCAGATTCCTTCATCGCGAACGCGATACACAGGCCACGAACGCGATGCAAAGCCTCCTCCTCCTACGCGAAAGCGAGAATATCATCGCGAACGTGTAGGTATGAAACCTCCCAGCTTCGTGAACGCGGGAGAATCTTCACGAATGCGAAGCATTAATCCTCCCTAGCCCCAGCCTCTTCGCAAACACGAAGAAGGAAACCAGAACAGGGTTGCTGCAATTTTTTCTGCAATTTCAACGAGTTCCAAAATGGCCCGTTGAGCATCCGAAACACACCCGAGGCCCCTGGGACCTCAAATAAACATGCCAACCAATCCTAAAACATCATTCAAACTTTTTCCAATCTTCGGAATGCTCAAAACAACATCAAAACACCAATTTATCATCGTATTCAAGCCTAAGAACTTCAAAAACTCTCAAAATACGCTTTCAATCAAAAAGTCTATCAAACCTCATCCGAATGACCTAAATTTTGCACACACGTCACATTCAACACTACAGAGCTACTCCAATATCCAGAATTCCATTCCGACACTCGGATCAAAATCTCACTATCAAACCGGAAACTTCAAAAATTCAACTTTCGGCATTTCAAACCTAAATTAGCTACGGACTTCAAAAATACCATCCAGACACGCTCCTAAACCTAAAATCACCCAATGGAGCTAACGAAACCATCGAAATTCCATTCCAAGGCTGTCTTCACACTGTTCCAACTACGGGCAAATATCCAAAACTTAATCTCTCATTTAGGGACTAAGTTTCCCAAAACTCTCCGAAACTCCCAATAATCCCCCCGAAAACTCACAACAGCAGAAATAAATACGGGAAAAGTAGTTAATAGGGGATCAGGGCATAAATTATTAAAACGACCGGCCGGGTCATTACATCATTGTTTTTGTATATACTTATATTTTGGTGATTTTGGTGAATGATTTGGATTTTACCATTATACCTGAAAAGCATGCTTATTTTCTATAACTATGGACAAGCTGAGCATAATATCTTTTGAGTTATTACTTGTACTTGTTTTATTATATTGTTACGAGTTGTTCTTGGCTATTGGTGTTGGCCTTTGACCGTTGTCCAAGGTCGTCACTGCTTTCAGCTTAAGGATAGGTTTGTTACTTATTTACATGTTGTCGGTTGTACTCATACTACACTTCTACATCTTGCGTGTAAATTTTTGAGCTGATGTTGCTGTGTATGGCGGTAGCTGGTATTGAAGATGTACAACCATTCCAGTTATAGTTGCCTCTTGTTCTTAGTAGCTTTAAATTTATAAATTTGTTTATGTACGTTTCGAACAGATGATATATTTATTTCATAGCAGCTTTGTAAACTCTAACTCTTAGAAGCTCATGATTTGTACTACCATTCCTTGGGAGCTGTATAAAATTTAGTTATTTCATTGTTAACTCTTACCATTATCATTATATTGTGGTTTATTGTTAATTGGCTTACCTAGTGGGTTGGGTTAGTGCCATCACGACTATATGGATTATGAGTCGTGAAAAGTTGGTATCAGAGCTTAGGTTCGTAGGTTCTAAGAGTCATGAGCATGTGTCTAGTAGATTCTTGCAGATCGGTATGATGACGTCCATACCTATCTTCGAGAGGCTACATCACATTTAGGATAATCTTCACATCTTCCTTTCCTTATCTTGCGGTATTGATTCAGCTTGAAGCGAATCTCTTTGAATTTCAGTTGATACCCCATTTTTCCCATAATATTTTTAGAACTATGCCTGGGCATCAGTTAGTATTGTTTCATACAATTTCTGCATTTTAAAATATTTTAATTAATTTCTCCCATCATTTTATTTATAAAACAATCACTGATTGCATCGCAACTAGTTTATAATAATTTTTGTAGCTTAATTTTATCATTTGCATTTGTGCTAAGTTTCAATTATTGCACAAATAGCCACATTTGTATTTTTAGGATGCAATTGCAATTACTTTGCAATTATAGCCTATGCATGCATTTTTACATTATTTTACCATAAAATAGCCCTTTTATATTTTTTAAAATATTATGTAATTATTTTAAAATATTTCCAGGCATGAAAATCATTTTTTTTACAACTTATTAGTTATTTTTAAAAATTATTTTATCAATTAAATGGGTATTTAACAAATGGCCCTCTTATTTTCGGATATAGCCTAATTACCTAGCCCGATCAATTAAACCATGCCTAAAATCTACCCAGCCCAAAACCATGACACCTACCCAACCCAAAACCCCATCAGATCACGGCCGTTGATCCTTTAGATCAACGTCCCCCGTTAAAACTTTCCTTTTTTTATTCCTAATAACCCCTAACCCTAAATCATTTGCCTACACCCGCCGCCTCTGAAAACTCTTTCCTCTCTAATTCTCTCTGAAACCAAGCTTAACCTTATCTGCTGCCACCTAAAACCAGCCTCAATCCATGTGATTTCTACACGATCTATGGCTTCCCATGGCTGCACGAGGCCTCTACTTGTCTCTTATCTCCCCTGGTTGCTTGATTGTGTGGTTTTATGGAAGAACTCGAAGAGATCTGGTCCATATCTCATTTCAGACTCTTCAAGAGTCTGTCCATGGTCTGTGAGTGATTTCTATTAAAGTTTTACGGTTCAAATCCTTGATTCAAAGTTTAGATTCTCTTTACTCTTTCTCTTTTCTTCAAAAACTTAGCATTTGGACTTGAATCCATCCAGATCCTTGTAGATCTGGAGCAATTTGAGTTCATCAGTGCTTTGTCCTTAAGGCTCCTTCATTTCTTTACTGATTAATCGATTTCTGAACATTTTTTGCTATATTAGAGTTTGTTTTCTTGTTGTTTGTTGGTCAAACCTATGGGTATCTGAAGTATTTTCAAAATTCCATGGCTATTCTTTTGGGTTATTTTACTTCTTTACTACTAGCCGATTTTAAAGCACTACACTACTTTAGATTTTGTAATCTACGATTTTTGTTGTTCGAATCTCTGTGGATTGACATGTTTTCAAGTTTTCTATGGTTGTTTCCTTCTTTAAGTGTTTTTAAATTAGAGTTCCTACCATACTCCTCTTCAAGAGGTTTTTTCTACTTTCAATGTTTTATTTGTTAGTCTCTTTACATGTTTGGTTAACTTTTGTGTGAATGAACCCTAGATGTTCTGATGGTAACACCGATTTCTTCTATTATGTTTCTTTCTGTAAACTAGTCATATTAACTGACTCTATTTAGGGTTTGAGTGATTTTCTTGTTAAATCTAGTGTTCTTGGGGATTTTGTCGCTTAATTGATTTCTATTTAGGGAATTTGAATGATTCTTTCTTGGTTAAAATCAGTATTTTTCGGGATTTTCTACTTGCTTCCCTATTCTGACTAATTACCCTTGCCTTAATTAGTTATCAGCCTTAGGGATTTGATGGACTCCTTATATGGTTTGGTGTTGATTTATTACCTTACTTAAGTCCCATTTCAGACCGTTAATTAATTGCCCCCAATTAAGGGGTCTATTTCGGACTTCTTTATTGGAATTGACTCTGTGATTGATTAATTGCTCCTAATTGATTGAACTATGATTCTTTACCTTATTTGTTGTACTCTCTAAAGTGCTATATATACACTCTCATTCTTCTCCTTCAATAGACGGACGTTAGTTCATCAACTACTCTGGCACTATAAAAAAGTTCTTTGTTCTTCCTGCTACTTGTGATCTTCGTTAGTCTAGCCGGCTGTAAGCCAAGGCTGGAAATTGCACAACATCTGTCTTACATCTTGTGTTCTCTTTCCCTAACTGGTGTGCCTCTGATTAAATTTTAGAATCTAAACCTATGTGTTTATTTCCTGTCTTAGTTCATCAGACCTGAATTCATTCCTACTTCTATTTACTGCTTATCTAGCATGCCTAATACACCTTGTTCAATATGTGATTAGCATGTCTCAACTTACTTGCCTGTCTACTATTTATCTAACATGCCTAAATTCTGCCTGGTTCCATATGTGATTAGCATGTCTAAATTATGCTTGTCTGTCTATTTTTTATTTAGTATGTCTAAATCTTGTTTTGTTCAGCATGCCTATACTATGTCTACTTGTTGATAGTTGCTTAGCCTGTCCATTCAAGTTCTTTCCCATTATGTTTTGCTCATGCTAAGTCATCTAGTCCTTCAGGCAACTCTAAGTTATGTAGTTGGTTATGTCCAGTGTTCATGTGTTTTTCGATGTGGCTTTACTGTGATCTTTGCTATGTCTCAATGACCTACCTTATAGCTGACCTATTAGTTCTGCAGAACCCCTTGGGAATTCTATGTACCCTGTTGTTTATATGCTCCACTATACACTAAGGAGTATTCTATGTGTCCCCAACCGCCTCTCTCCTTGTGTGGAATCTATCTGCCACTGTGTTTTCTGAAGCTGTTTGTTCTGTGACTTGTGTTCTGATTGCAGAATGTTTTCCACGCTTTTCTAACTGCTATTTTACCACCAAAACTAATACTGATTTTCAGAAAATCTTTTCACTCCTAAAGCCCCTTTTCAATCCTTAGCTTATTAAGTCCTGCCCCTCTGGTATGTGTACTGCTTAGAGGTCCCTGAGACTGAACTCCGGCATATCAGGGCTGGCTCTTCCACACTGCACATAATCAGTCTTTATTTGAGAAAGTCTGGGTATGAGCACTGCCCGGGATCCTTGAGGTCCTTAGGGAACTCTAACACACCTGGACACAAATGTGGCAATGAATCTTGGGCATTTGAGACTAGTGAAGGCCTGGTACACCAGGATTTGCTTTGGGACTACTTCAAGCTCCCTATAGCTTAGTTTTTATTCTATTTATGTATTTTTATTCAATCATTGGTTTGTAATAATTAATTATAAACAAATATTGGGGTGACTAGTGAAAAGGGAGGGAGTTGTATACTATGGGTAAAGTTGGGTAGATAACATGCCTATAGGGTTCATTTTGATTCAAATGTGTTTTGTTAGATAACATGCCTATAGGGTTCATTTTGATTCAAATGTGTTTTGTTAGATAACGTTCCTATAGGGTTTTGCTTTGGTCAAATAAGTTCTGCCTTCTTTACTTTACATAATTAGACACCATGCCTATAGGGAATAAAATAACTAAGGTTTAGTTTCCATTACAGCATATATTCAAATTTGTCTCTTTAGAAATCATGCCTATAGGATTTAAAGTCAGTTTTAATTAGAACTCATGCCTATAGGATCTAAAATCGGTTTAATTAGAACTCATGTCTGTAGATTCTGAATCAGTTTGATTAATTATCCTACTAGTTTCTTTAATAGTCTTCAACGCTGTGTTAATTAATATTACTAGAAAGCATGCCTATAGGATAAAGGACTTCAAAATATCTTCCCAAAGTTGTGACTGCATATACATTTAGGCAAGCCTTAGGGCGTTAAATAACTGTGAAAACAGTTCAATTTATATATGAGATTACCCAGGCTTAATAGGCTATAAAACCAGTAAGCAAACTCGTTAGGATTCGGATTCTGCCACTTTCCTTATGAATATCCTGAATCTACAACATTCATCTAGATATCATGTTCTCAGTTCTGAATTTCTTTAAAATCTGTGTTTTAGACGTGCTGTTTGTTTGCCTATATACATGCGGAGGTAAATGTGAGTCTTTTAACTACTTGTCCTTATTCGCTTGTCCTATATGTTATTTGCTTGTCGCCTAGATTTTTACCTTTTACAAACCTTAGGCTGTCCAGGACTGTCCAGGTTTAGCGGTCCCAAATTCCTCCAGGACCATAAGGAAGAGACTGGTAGAAGCACGCTTAGAGGTCGATAATTAAACTCGCTCGTATAACCACTAAGGGGAGGGTAATGGGTAGTAAAAGGATATGATGACCTGTGCGTTAATGTAACGTGTAGCCGCTCTCATTGAGGAGTGATTACCGGTCATTGCATGGGTATGATCCTGTAAGCTAATCAACTTAGGACTTCCCTTTCCTAACTCCCCCTATGTGTTTAAATTTTATAAACTTCCTTTTTTTTACATATACATGTGCAAGTTGTTCAAACCTCTCTCTTATTTCCATTATCTGAATCATACATGTATTTAGAATGTGAAAACATGCCTTTATTTGCAAATATGTGTTGAAATCGTTTACTTATTAATTGACTAATTCACATAGTTTAAGTTCGGCCGGGACCCACTATTGTAGGCCGCGAGGGGTGCCTGACACCTTTCCCTCAAGGTTATTTCGAGTCCTTACCCTAATCTCTGGTAATGCAAACTAGTTACATGAGTTAATTTCTCTAGGTGCCCTAACGCACCATAATTCGTTAGGTGGCAACTCTTCAAATATCCAATTCCCAAAAGAAAACGAGTTATTCCCCCATGAATGTCGAAACCCGGACTTCCCCGCAAAAAGGGAAAAAAGGGGGCACAACAGCATGGCGACTCTATTGGGGATATTTTAAGCTCTTAGCATAACGAACTTATTTTTGTGAACTAGTCCAAGAATGCTCTATCCCACGTACCCTTTCCCCTTATTTGAATTTAACTGTCTATTTTTCAAGCATTTATGATTTCTTTATTTTCTTGAAACTGACTTGTCTCTTTGTTTTCATTTTCCGTAACCGTCTTTCAGTTATTTAAAAATTGCATTTATTATTTTTCTTACATGCAAATAATTGACAACATGCTATTTATTGCTACATAAATCATGCTCAACATCATATTCCACTCGTGCGTAATTAATCCTATAGCAACGCTTGATGAGTGTTTGCGCTCTTCCTTTATATCACCCTTTAAATTTAGAAAGGCGTATTTGCGATAAAACTAGTCGATCAGCGGTGCGTTCGACGGTTCCGTGCCTTTCCCCCTAAAGTTTTCCGCTTGAGGGTCCCAGTCTAGACCTCTATAGCAGCCTTACTCTGATCAATTGTGCATGCATCATGGTCAAACCTAACTGGGTTAATATGTTGTCCGCATAATAACCCTTTAAGACAAGCCTCGTCCAAAAGTCCATTTGGTTTTCCATAATCCCAACGGATGTAACCATAATTATGTGCATTAATTTAGAGAAATAAGTGCCAATATGCCAATCATTATTGTATAAATAGACGAACCTGGAGGGGGAAATGGCCTAACTCTCTTTTGTTTCGTAGAAAATGAGGCATGAAGTCCCCAGATTCGGTATGGTCGGTAGTATTCCTCCACTTTTGATAGATTGGTAGAGATATCTTCCCTCAAGTAAGCAAAATCATGTGAATAGAGTCTTAGGGAATTTTCCATCACTATTGGATCTTCAACCAAACAAGATGCTAATCGAGGCTGCCACTCTGTTTTGGGATAAGGAAAGGGCTGTGTTCCATTTTGGATTCATAGAAATGACTCCCCTTATAGAAGAAATAGGGGGATTTGCTGGGTTGCCTTGGGATTGCCCTGGTCTACTAGCACCTGAAAATCCTACCACCAGAGGGTTCCTTAAGATGATGGGGCTGAAGAAAAATGATGATTTGGAGTGCTTGAAAAACTCCTACATACCTTTTGATTTCCTTTATGAAAGATACGACCATAACAACTCTTATCGTATTTTTGATGATGAGTTCTAAATCACTTCTTTAGGTTGGGTCCATCGCAGGGTCTTCGTGTTCATTGTATGCTTCTTGGGCATGCTGGTATTCCCAATCCAAGGGGATAGAATCCATACTAGGCTGGCCATGGTGGCCAAAACTCTAATGGACGAGATCGAGGGGGAGAAATATACTATTGTCCCTATGATCATTGCGGATATGTACCGGGCCTTGGAACGCTATCAGAAGGGGTCCATATTCTTTGAGGGTTGCAACTTGGTGTAAAAAGTCTGGCTGTTAAAACATCTCCAAATGGGTCAATACAGCCAAAAGTTTCCACAAAGGCCATGGAATGACCACATAGCCTTCCATCACCCTAAAAGAATGACTTACATCCCAGACATGTTCGATCAACCTAAGGATGTTATAGGATGGGTGCAGTTTTTCAACAAGCTGACTGATGACCAGGTTTAGTGGATGTTCAAGTGGTTCCCCACCGACGAGTTCATCATAAGATCCAGAGATGTCCCACATTTGGTGCTGATTGGATTAAGAGGGATATACCCTTATGCTCCCCTAAGAGTTATGAGACAGGCAGGTAGGAGACAAGTCATACCATGGGTTACTAAGATGAGCCACTTCAGAGCGGATTTCCAGGGTGATGTCATCCCATATAAAAATGAAGCGCAACATATGTGGACTTTGAAGATTATTATGGAGAAGGATACCATCGATCCGGACAGATACTATGCAGGCCACTCATTCTTTTATCCCTCATGGTTGGATGATAATCTGTCAGGAGTCTTTGAGCCAAGGGTTGGTCCAGGAAACAGGGTCATAGATGAGTTTTCTGAAGCGGAGGTGAAGTACAACAAGCTGCGCAAGAGAGTTTGAGAGTCTTAAGCTGAGCATATGGCGCAACATAAGGTTGATCTGGAAATGATTAACGAGTGGAAAGAAAGAGTTGTTAAATCCAGCGAGAGGCTGGAATATCTGGAGTATAGCTTGATGGAATTGGAGGGGAAGACGAGGAAGAGGGTCATCGACTGCCAGAATGCTGAAGGAGGGCATCTGGCAATGGCATTCATACTGCTAAACCTGCGCGAGATGGGAGAGTTGATCGACAACACCATCCGGTCTGGAGAGGGTCCTTCCAGGACCAAGTAAATTAGATTTACTTGCTTTTCCTTTTTAAATGTAATAAGGCCAAGTTCCATTAGCAACATTATCTTATTTAGTTTCGTTTTGGGTCATTTATTTTTACATTAATGAAACGAGGCAATTATAGCCACCAAATTTCTCCAAATTTATTTGCCGCTAAGCCTACCTCGGTCACAATGAGGCTCCTAAATTAGGATGCAAATTTACAGTCCTGCAATATGTGTTTAAATACTGCAAAACATTTTAGAATCCTTACTGACTTGTTTACCTTTTTGTTTTTCTTTATTTTTATTCCCATCCCCTTAGGTTGGTTCACTCATACTGGCATCATCTGCGTCTCACACCAGATCTAGAGGCCCTCCACCTCCTCCTCCTCCCATCAATACAAAGAGCAAAGGAAAAGCTACAATGGACGACTTAAGTGGTATTCAAAAGGAGAATGTGGAAAATGCAGAAACTTCAGACGGTCGGAGTACTCCGACACTAAATGATCTAGTTTTAAGGTTGGAATAAAAGATATTAGAGTTACAGGGAGAGCTTGAGCAGGTCCGCAACTTGGCAAACTTATCACTCACCCTGGATGTCCCCGACATCAACCAACAAAACACAAAGAACCCAGTAACTCCCCAAAACACACCAAACCAACATCCATAAAACCCTCATACACCGCATCAATATGCAACCCCACCCCAATATCTCAATCCCTTACCAATACTAACTCCACCACAACACCATCATCAACCAATCCAATACCCACCAACCGCCACTTATCACACTCCCAAAACACAACATAACCCACTCCTGATCCTCAAAATTCAACCAATGACCACCACTACACAGGCACCTCGCACTCACAAAAACAACCCTATATACGTGGAAACCGTACCTCACTCTATCCAACTAACTTCCTATACACCAGAATCCGCTGAAAAGGACCTGATCATCAAAAATATGGTTGAAGAACTCAAGAAGTTGACAAGTCGAGTTCAGGGCATCGAAGGACGCAAAAGAAAAGAAGGTTTGAATTATGAAGACCTATGCGTATAGCCGGATGTAGAAGTGTCAGAGGGATACAAACCTCCCAAGTTTGAGATGTTTGACGGTACAGGTGATCCCAGGGTTCATCTAAGGACATATTGTGACAAGCTTGTTAGGGTTGGAAAGGATGAAAGGATCCGAATGAAACTCTTTATGAGAAGTCTTACGGGAGATGCTTTGTTCTGGTACATCAGCCAGGATCCTAAGAAATGGTCCATCTAGGTGAGTATGGCGTCTGATTTCATAGACTGATTCAGGTTCAACACAGAAAATGCACCAGATGTTTTCTACATTCAGAACCTTAAGAAGAAGCCTACCAAAAATTTCTGCGAGTATGCTACTCGATGGAGATCTGAAGTGGCCAAGGTCAGGCCATTTTTGGACGAAGAACAGATGAACAAATTCTTCGTCAGAGCACAGGATCCATAATATTATAGAAGATTGATGGTTATTGAAAATCATAAATTCTCTGATATCGTCAAACTCGGAGAAAGAATTGAAGAAGGAATCAAAAGCGGGATGGTAACAAACCTTGAGGCATTACAGGCCACAAACAAGGCATTACAATCAGGCGGCATATCAAAGAAGAGAGACGTTGGGGCAGTAATGGTGGCTCAGGACCCGAAATCTCCACTTATATATAAATCACCTCCACCCATATATCAAACACGTCCACCCACATACAAAGCACCACCACCCACATTCCAACCCTCATCTCCCAGATACTCCCAACCAGCCACTACCTATCATACCTATAATTTCCAACCATCTCATTTCCAATCACCTCCAAATTGCCAAAATTATCCAAGACCATGACCCAATTTTGACCGCAAGCCACCGAAACAATATACCGCTATTGCTAAACCCATCGACCAGCTATATAAAAGGTTGTAAGCCGCTGGTTACATAACCCATGTTCCCATTATGGCATTAGAGAATCCATCTCTATGGGTCAACCCAAACAAAACCTTTGCATACCATTCCGGTATGAAAGAGCACACCATTGACGAGTGACGAACATTGAAAGATAAAATCCAGACACTGATTGACAACAAGGTTATACATGCGAAAGAAGCTGCACCCAATGTCTGAAACAATCCTTTCCCGAATCATAGGGACGGCGAGATACATGTGATAGAGATGGATGAAGAATGGGATACTGAGGGGTCAATCGGGCTCATTCGAGAAGGCGATGACTTTAAACCTGCAGTCACACTTACTCCTATTGTAGTGCATACTTAGTCACCGATCAAAGTTGAGGTAGTTGCATCGGTTTCAATTGAGGTAGAGGTAGATTCACCTGTGGCCACCCCTGTTCCATTTGAAGTGGAAGTGGCCACACCTTTCACGGTGACAATATCAACCATACCTCCTTTCGGCTCAAAAGTAATACCCTAGGATTATGTTGCCAAAGCTAGGCGTGAAGGAAAGGCAAAGATGGAGGAATCCGATGCTGCGCAAGAAATGACTAGGACCGGGAGAATCTATACACCTGAACACTTATGAGGACCAAGTAAGGATGCCACTACCAAGTAGCTTGTCATTGAAACGGGACAAGATGACCTTTGGAGGAAAGTACAAGCAAGGGAATATTATATCATTGATCATTTGAACAAAACCCCAGCTCAGATATCCATCCTGTCACTATTGCAAAATTCAGAGGCGCACAAGAACGCTTTGATGAAGGTGTTGAGTGAAGCTTATGTACCCAACAATATCACCTATGGAGAGAGGGACAACATGGTAGGGAAGGTGTTGGAAAGTCATAAAATAATCTTCCACGAGGATGAGCTGCCGCCTGAAGGGTTGAATCACAATCGAGCATTGCATATCACAGTGTAATTTGAGGACAAGCTCAACGCTAGGGTTTTGATTGATAGGGGTTCAAGCCTTAACATTTGTCCGTTGGACACTCTGAAAAGATTGGACAAAGATTTTCACGAAATATGGGCAAGGAGCATGAACGTGAAAGCTTTCGATGGGTCTCAAAGGGCTACGATTGGTGAAATTAACCTTTGCCTGCAGATGGGGCCAACCTGGTTCGACGTCGAGTTTCAGGTTATCGACATACCAGCCTCATACAATCTTCTATTGGGCCGACCATGGATACATGTCGCTGGGCTGTGGCTTCCACACTACATCAAGTCGTGAAATTCAAATGGAATCATCATGAAGTGATCATTCACGGAGATGGGAGTAACCCCATTTACACCAGCCAAACTATCCCGGGTATCAGAAACAAAAGAAGGCTAGGAGGGGAAACCTATCATCACATTGAATGTGTCAATGCTGTTGAGAAGGACAAATGGTGGAGTAGCAAAATAGAAAGCATATTGGCATGGTCTGGGTATGAACCCCACAAAGGGCTTAGGAAGAATCTCCAGGGTATCACCAAACCGATATGGCTGAAGGGTCATGGTACTAACTCCCGGCTCGGATACCAGTACACATGGCAAGAGTATAATGATTGGCCGCCTCCATAGTGCGGACCATATTACCCTCTCGAGCAACCAGTGCCACATCTGGATCAAGCTTTTCACCAAGCTGATACAATATAAGGAACCGTAGAAGAAGAAGCATTAGCTGGGTTGAGGAATCTGTTCTTGGAGGATAAAGACATGGATTGCAGTGCAATAATTGAGGAAGAGGAGGAAGAAGGCCTCACTATTCAGACTGTGGAGAAGGGTGCTATTCTCAGGAACTGGACCGACACACCATCCTGGGCCCGCCGAGTCCCTAGGTAGCTTGGCAGATTTTATTTCTATGGCCATTCAAGGAATTTAAGATTTTCAGTAATTTTGTTTTAAAGACTTACTTGTTTCAAAATAAATTCTCGATTCATCGAGACGTACTTGTGTGAATGTTTTTCAGTTTTAATCAAATGTGTTTCTCTTTATTATTCATTATTATCTTTTACATTTTTCTTTATACAACATTATTATTATTTTCCTGATGAACCGGTGACTATGACATGTAATAAGGCAACGCAATATGAGGATAATGATTCAGAAGAAGAAAAAGATGAGATACCTGAGGAAGTTGTCAGGGAGGTTAAAAACTTTGAGAATAAGCCTAAGTCCAACCTGGACGAAACCGAGGCAGTAAATTTGGGGAACACTGAGACCGTTAAGGAGACTCACATCAGCATTAACTTATCGCCGACAGAGAAAGAAGAATACATTCATTTCTTAAACGAATATGAGGACATCTTTGCATGGTCATATGATGACATGACTGGTCTGAGCACGTCCATAGTAGCTCACAAGTTGCCTACTCATCCCATGTGTCCGCCAATAAAGAAGAAACTCAAAAAGTTCAAACCAGGTATGAGCCTGAAAATCAAGGAGGACGTTACTAAGCAGATCAAATCCAAAGTTGTCAGGGTGGTTGAGTACCCAACCTAGTTATCCAACATTGTGCCAGTTCCGAAGAAAGATGGGAAAGTCAGAGTGTGTGTTGACTATCGAGACTTAAACAGAGCAAGTCCCAAGGATGACTTTTCACTGCCAAATATACACATCCTGATCGACAATTGCACCAAGCATGAACTCCAATCCTTTGTAGATTGCTTCGCGGGTTATCATCAGATCTAGATGGATGAAGAAGATGCAGAGAAAATAGCTTTTATTACACCATAAGGGGTGTACTGCTACAAGATGATGCTATTTGGTCTAAAGAATGCTGGGGCTACTTACATGAGAGCCATGACAACCATATTCTATGATATGATACACAAAGAAATAGAGGTGTGTGTAGACGACGTCATTATCAAATCCAAGAGGGTCGCGAATCACATAGCGGGACTTGAGAAATTTCTTTGACAGGTTAAGGAGGTACAACTTGAAACTGAACCCTGCAAAGTGTGCATTCGGTGTTCCCGCAGGAAAGTTACTGGGATTCATTGTCAGTCTTCGAGGGATCGAGCTGGATTCATCTAAAGTCAAAGCTATTCAGGAATTACCACCACCTAGAAGCAAAAAGGACGTGATAAGCTTCCTAGGACGTCTCAACTATATCAGTTGCTTCATAGCACAGTCCACAGTCATATGTGAACCCATCTTCAAGATGCTGAGGAAAGATGCTGAAACAAGATGGACCGAGAATTGTCAGAAAGGTTTTGAAAAAATCAAGGAGTACTTGCCCACACCACTAGTTTTGGTCCCGCCAGAACCAGGACGACCTTTGCTACTCTATCTATCTGTATTAGATGGAGCCTTCAGATGTGTTCTGGAACAACATGACGAGACAAGGAGAAAGGAGCAAGCCATATACTACTTGAGTAAGAAGTTCACACCTTACGAAGCACGGTATTTTCTACTAGAACACACCTATTGTGCTTTGACCTGGACGGACCAGAAGTTGAGGCATTACTTCTATGCCTATACGACATACCTCATATCCAGGATGGACCCTTTGAAGTACATATTTCAGAAACCCATGCCAACTGGAAAGCTAGCAAGTGGCAGATATTGTTGAGTGAGTTTGATATCATGTACGTAACTCAAAAGGCGGTCAAAGGACAAGCATTTGCATATCATCTTGCTGAAAATACAGTGGGGGGAGAATACAAACTCTTGAAAACGTATTTTCCCTGACGAAGATGTGTCATTTGTAAGAGAGGACATTACCGAAGCATACGACGGTTGGAGGATGTTCTTTGACCGAGCTGCAAATTTCAAGGGAATAGGCATTGGAGTGGTTTTGGTATCAGAAATAGGACAACATTATCCGGTATCTTCTAAGCTCAGATTTCCCTGCACCAACAACATGGCAGAATATGAAGCCTACATACTAGGACTCAACCTGGCAATCAACATGAATATTCAGGAGCTGCTGGTAATCGGTGATTCAGATTTGCTTGTGCACCAGGTAAAAGGAGAGAGGACCACAAAGAATTCCAAGATATTTCCATATCTGCACCATGTATAGGAATTGAGAAAGAGGTTCGCGAAGATAGAGTTCCGGCATGTGCCCAGAATTCAGAATGAGTTTGCTGATGCATTCGCCACTTTATCATCCATGATACAATATCCAGATAAGAATTTCATCGATCATATCCCAGTGATAATTCATAATCAACCATCATATTGTGCCCATATTGAAGAAGAAACAAATGGAAAACCTTGGTTCCATGACATCAAGGAATATTTGGAAAAAGAAGTATATCCGGAGCATGCGAACCACACTCAGAAACGCACACTTCCGAGATTTTCCAATCACTTCTTCCACAGCAGAGGAAATCTGTATAGAAGAACTCCTGATTTGGGATTGCTAAGATGTGTCGACGCAAAAGAAGCCTCTAAACTACTTGAGGACATACATGTTGGGACCTGTAGCCCGTGTATGAATGGTTTTGTCTTGGCCAAGAAGATACTTAGGGCCAGTTACTTTTGGATGACCATAGAGACAGATTGCGTCCAGTATGTCCGCAAATGCCACCAATGCCAAGTGCATGCCGATATGATAAAAGTGCCGCCAAATGAGCTCAATGCAACAAGCTCACCTTGGCCATTCGCCGCCTAGGGAATGGATGTCATCAGTCCAATTAAGCCCACTACTTTAAATGGGCACAGGTTTATTCTAGTGTCCATTGATTACTTCACAAAATGGGTAGAGGTTGCATCTTACAAAGCTGTAACCAAGAAATTCATCACAGACTTTGTCAAAGATCGTATTGTTTGCTGTTTAAGAGTTCCCGAGTCCATTTTTACTGATAATGCAGCCAATCTCAACAGTGATCTGATAAAAATCATGTGTGAAACTTTCAAAATCAAGCACAAGAATTTCGCAGCCTATCCTGAGACCACTTTTTGCCTTGCTGCTCTTGCTTCTCTGGCTACTGCTCCGGCTAAGGCTTTCTTTCCGCTTTGACTTGCCTTCCTTATCTTTCAATCTAGACTTGCATGTGTTCCGCATATGACTATTTTGAGTGATTGCTGCTATCTGGCTTGAGTTAGACAAGCAGAGAAGGATCTTATGCCACCGGTGACCGGCCTGTCTATCATAGACCTCAGATGAATGGAGCCGTAGAAGCTGCCAACAAAAACATCAAGAAGATACTAAGGAAGATGGTAGAAAAACACAAAAAATCGCACGAGAAGCTACTCTTTGCTTTGTTGGGATACCGCACTACAGTTCGCACATCAACCAGGGCGACTCCCTACATGCTGGTTTATGGTACCGAAGTTGTCATCCCAGCCGAGGTAGAGATTCCTTATTTAAGGATCATAGAGGAAGATAAACTCAGTGATGCAGAATGGATAAGGAGCCGCTATGAATAATTGGCCCTTATAGATAGGAAAACAATAGAACACAGTATGTCACGGTTAGCTTTATCATAAAAGAATGTCCAGAGCGTTCAACAAAAGGGTCAAACTAAGGCAATTTGCACCAGAACAGCTGGTGCTGGAGAAGATCTTCCCACATCAAAATGAAGCCAAAGGGAAATTCTCTCCCAACTGGCAAGGTCCTTACATGGTTAATAGGGTGCTAACAGGAGGAGTGCTCATACTTGCAGAGATGAACGGAGAAATCTGGCCAAAACCAATTAATTCAGACGCAGTCAAGAGATACTATGCTTAGACTATTTACATTTCCTCATGTGATGTAATTGAACTACGCTTGACCTGATTCCCGTTTAAGAGGGGATACATAGGCAGCCTTGTGGGTTCGGTCATATCATAATAAAATTTCCATTTCCCCCCAAGATTAGAAACTGGGGTAGAATTTTGGAGGACCCTCTAAATTTTGGAGCAAGTCCACCCGATGGCAACATATGCCAAACAGTCAGAAATTGGTTAAGAAACTGGTGCAGAATTTTGAGAAGGATTCTCAAAATTCCGAAGAAGGTTCAACAAGTCTCGTTATTCGCAAACGGTCGAAGGATCATCTACCAAACTGGGGCAGAATTTTGAGGAGGACCCTCAAAATTCTAACATAGGAAAGCTTCAATGTCTATAAAATGTGTTACAGTCACTAGTTTATCCAAAAATTACTTGATATTTCAATATGTTCCTAAACAACTATATTTTTTTATCAATAATTGCATATTTTTGAAAACTCTACTTTTCGTAACAGTCAGGTGTTACCAAGAGAAACTCAAATGAGGCCTCCAAAACAAAGCATAGCAAGGCCAGCGGACAAAGGCACGAACGCACCTCCCCCCACAAAAACTTACAATTTTTCTTTGAGCACAGGCACATCTGCCGTAGCGATAGAATTCGTAAACATGTATACATGTAACAAGATCACTATCAATCAGGCCATCAGACACCGAATATATATCTCCAGCTAAGAAATATGCTACTCTTATTTGCTAATCATTCTCTACATGGGACTAAGCCATGTCCCACATATTTGCATGAGGCTAATTCCTGCCTCTATATTTGCATGAGGCTAATCCCTGCCTCCATCCTGTATGAGGCTAATCCTTGCCTCCATATCTGCATGGGGCTAATCTCTGCCTCCATATTTGCATGGGGCTAATCCCTTCCTTCGTATCTGCATGAGGTTAATCCCTGCCTCCATCCTGCATGAGACTAATCCTTGCCTCCATATCTGCATGAGGCTAATCCTTGCCTCCATATTTGCATGAGGCTAATCCTTGCCTCCATATCTGCATGAGTCTAATCCTTGCCTCCATATTTGCATGAGGCTAATCCCTGCCTCCATATCTGCATGAGGCTAATCCCTGCATCCATACTTGCATGAAGCTAATCCCTGCCTCCATACCTGCATGAGGCTAATCCCTGCCTCCATACCTGCATGAGGCTAATCCCTGCCTCTATATCTGCATGTGGCTAATACTTGCCTCCATCCTGCATGAGGCTAATCCCTGCCTCCACATTTGCATGCGGCTAATCTCTGCCTCCACATTTGCATGGCACTAAGCATTGTCCCTTCTTGTATGAATATTGCTCTATTCCGGTATTATCCATTTGCTTTTCAATTGGGGTAAGCTCTGAACTTCATTTCACAAGACTAAGCCTTGTCTAGTTAACATCATATTATTGCATTTCATGGGCTGAAATATCGCAAATCTATCCAAAGCCATCATATTCTAAAAGGCATCATTCACATAGCCGGAAGACACCATGTCATGGCATGAGGATCTCTCAAATTTGCATATCATTATTCAAAGGCGACATGGTTCGGAGGCACCATTTTCATGGCCTGAGAACATCATTTCATGGCCTGCGAATCCCTCACTAAACAATTCATGGCCCAGGACATCATGGTTTGAGGACGTCATCCTTAACCGTCCGAAGACAACTTTCATGGTCCTAAAGGAATCTACATCATGTTTAAATTTTTGCACAAATACATGTTTGTAGCATATCTTCATCTGCAGGTGACCAGTAAGCGACCGCTATCCTAGTAGGAGCGACCTCGCTCTAGTTCCTTCAACTATCTCAAACTTGATCGTTCACCATAACCACTCTTGCATCCATTCCGAAATCTCGTGTCTGTTCTTGTAATGACTTCATTGGTATATTCCGCCAATAAATCTGGAACTACACACGTCTTGATTCCTGTAAAAGCAAGGATATGTGGGCAGCTCAAACACTAGAGTCCGACCTCTATCTTTCAAAACATCCCATCCGGTCAAAATTGGTTATCATTTCTTTACCCGGAAACTCTTTCATTCTTCCCGGGTAAAGAGGGACAGCTGTTGATACCCAATT
Source organism: Nicotiana sylvestris (assembly GCF_000393655.2). NCBI lineage: Eukaryota > Viridiplantae > Streptophyta > Magnoliopsida > Solanales > Solanaceae > Nicotiana > Nicotiana sylvestris. The sequence continues at coordinate 40,517,673 of NC_091064.1, forward strand.
CATCCCATAATATTTTTAAAACTTTGCCTCGGCATCAATTAGTATTTTTTCATACAATATTTACATTTTAAAATACTTTTAATTAATTTCTCCCAGCATTTTATTTATAAAACAGTCACTGATTGCATCACAAATAGTTTACAATAATTTTTTGGCTTAATTTTATCATTTGCATTTGTACTAAGTTTCAATTATTGCACAAATAGCCACATTTGTATTTTTTGGATGCAATTGCAATTACTGCAATTATAGCCTATGCATGCATTATTACATTATTTTACCAGAAAATAGCCTTTTATATTTTTAAAAATATTAAGTAATTATTTTAAAATATTTCCAGGCATGAAAATCATTTTTTTACAACTTATTAATATTTTTAAAAATTGTTTTATCAATTAAATGGTATTTAACAAATGACCCTGTTATTTTCGGATGTAGCCTAATTACATAGCCCAATTTCAACCCCAATTCAATTAAACCAGTCCCAAACTCTACCCCCCAAACCCATGACACCTACCCGACCCAAAACAACACCAGATCGTGGTCGTTGATCCTTTAGATCAACGACCTCCATTAAACTTTCCTTTTTTATTCCTAATAACCTCTAACCCTAAATTATTTGCCTACACCCGCCGCCCCTAAAACCCTCTCCTCTCTAATTCTCTCTAAAACCAAGCTTAACCCTATCTGCCGCTACCCAAAACCAGCCTTAATCCCTGTGATTCCTACTCGATCTATGGCTTCCCATGGCTGTACAAGGCCTCTACTTGTCTCCTATATCCCCTGGTTGCTCAATTGTGTGGTTTTGTGGAAGGACCCCGAAGAGATCTGGTCCAGATCTTGTTTAAGGCTCTTTAAGAGTTTGTCCATGGTCTTTGAGTGATTTCTATTAAAGTTTCACAGTTTAAATCCTTGATTCAAAGGGCAGATACTTTTTGCCCTTTCTCTTTACTTCAAAATCTTAGCATTTGGACTTGAATCCGTCCAGATCTTTGTAGATCTACAACGATTTGAGTTCATCAGTGCTTTTTCCTTAAGGCTCCTTCATTTCTTTACCGATTAATCAATTTCTGAACATTTTTTGTTAATTAAGGTTTGTTTTCTTGTTGTTTATTGGTCGAACCTCTGTGTATCTGAAGTATTTTCAAAATTCGATGGCTATTCTTTTGGGTTATTTTACTTCTTTACTACTAACCGATTTTAAATCACTACACTACTTTAGATTTTGATTTCTACGATTTTTGTTGTTCGAATCTCTGTGTGTTGACATGTTTTCAAGTTTTCCATGGCTGTTTCCTTCTTTAAGTGTTTTCAAATTAGAGTTCCTACCAGACTCCTCTTCAAGAGGTTTTTTCTACTTTTAATGTTTTATTTGTTCATCTCTTTACGTGTTTGGTTAACTTTCGTATGTATGAACCCTAGATGTTCTGATGGTAACACTGATTTCTCCTATTATGTTTCTTTCGGTGAACTAGTCATATTAACTAACTCTAATTAGGGTTTGAGCGATTTTCCTATTAAATCAAGTGTTCTTGGGGATTGTGTCGCTTAATTGATTTCTATTTAGGGAATTTGAATGATTCTTTCTTGGTTAAAATCAATATTTTTCGGGATTTTCTACTTGTTTCTCTATTGTGACTAATTACCCTTGCCTTAATTAGTTATCGGTCTTGGGGATTTAATGTACTCCTTATATGATTTGGTGTTGATTTATTGCCTTACTAAAGTCCCAGTTCTGACCGTTAATAAATTGCCCCCAATTAAGGGGTCTATTCCGGACTTTTTTTTTATATGAATTGACTCTATGATTGATTAATTGCTCCTAAATAATTGAACTATGATTCTTTACCTTATTTGTTGTATTCTCTAAAGTGTTATATATGCATTCTCATTCTGCTCCTTCAGCAGATGGACATTAGTTCATCAACTACTTTGGCACTCTAAAAAAGTTCTCTGTTCTTCCTGCTACTTGTGATCTTCGTTAGTCTAGCCGGCTGTAAGCCGAGCCTGGAAATTGCACAACACCTGTCTTACATCTTGTATTCTCTTTCCCTAATTGGTATGCCTCTTATTAAATTTTAGAATCTAAAACAATATGTTTATTTACTGCCTTAGTTCATCACACCTGAGTTCATTCCTGCTTCTGTTTACTACTTATCTAGCATGCCTAATACACCTTGTTCAATATGTGATTAGTATGTCTCAACTTACTTGCTTGTCTACTGTTTATCTAACATGCCTAAATTCTACCAGGTTCTATATGTGATTAGCATGTCTAAATTATGCTTGCCTATCTATTGTTTATTTAGTATGTCTAAATCTTGTTTTGTTCAACATGCCTACACTATGTCTACTTGTTGATAATTTCTTAGCTTGTCCATTCAAGTTCTCACCCATTCTGTTTTGCTTATGCTAAGTCATCTAGTCCTTCAAGCAACTCTAAGTTGTGTAGTTGGTTCTGTCCAGTGTTCATGTGTTTTTCAATGTGGCTTTACTGTGATCTTTGCTATGTCTCAATGACCTACCTTATAGCTGACCTATCAGTTCTGCAAAACCCCTTAAGAATTCTATGTACCCTGTTGTTTATATGCTCCACTATACACTAAGGAGTATTCTCTGTGTCCCCAACCCCCTCTCTCTCTCTCTCTTTGTGTGGAATCTATTTTCCAAAGTGTTTTCTGAAGCTGTTTGTTCTGTGACTTGTGTTCTGATTGCAAAATGTTTTCCATGCTTTTCTAACTGCTATTTTACCACCAAAACTAGTACTGGTTTTCAGAAAATCTTTTCACTTCTAAAACCCCTCTTCATACTTTTTGCCAAAACTCTTTCAAATCATGTCAAACACTCTCACTTATTGTTAGCTTATTAAGTCATTCCCCTCTGGTATGTGTACTGCTTAGAGGTCCCTGAGATCTCTCTGAACTCTGGCATATCAGGGCTGGCTCTTCCTCACTGCACATAATCAGTCTTTATTTGAGAAAGTCTCGGTGTGAGCACTGCCCGGGATCCTTGAGGTCCTTAGGAAACTCTGACACACCTGGACACAAATGTGGCAATGAATCTTGGGCATTTGAGACTAGTGAAGGCTAGGTACACCAGGATTTTCTTTGGGCCTACTTCAGGATCCCTATAGCTTAATTTCTATTCTATTTATGTATTTTTATTCAATCATTGATCTATATAATTAATTATAAATTGATATTGGAGTGACTCGTGAAAAGGGAGGTTAGTTGTATACTGTGGGTAAAGTTGGGTAGATAACATGCCTATAGGGTTTATTTTTATTCAAATGTGTTTTGTTAGATAACATGCCTATAGGGTTTTGCTTTGGTCAAAAGAGTTATTCCCCCATGAATGTCGAAACCCGGACTTCCCCGAAAAAAGGAAAAAAGGGGGTGCGACAATTTCCTTCCACTCACTAGTATGCGTATGTGAGCGCACGGTATCAGTTGTGCATCGATGGCTCGTGATTCTATAGATGAGGTACGAGATATGTTTTTTATGTTTTGGTGATGGGCCAGTCTAGAGGACTTGAGACGCGGTTTGGACTGCATCTTAGGCTCAGTAGTTTTAGTTGTATGAGCATGTACTTTTGGACTTCTATGTCTAGTAGTGTCCCTATGAGTAGGACTGATGACTCAGTGAGTGATTGGATGGCTATATGATGAGTGGGATGCGACTACAGGATGTGTTTAGATGGTTTGAATGTGATAGGAAGAGTTTGCTTGAGATGTGAAAAGGACTATTGGATGCTCGATTTCTGTGGATATGTCATAAGTCTTGAGTTATGAAGGTTTTTGAGAGATTCTTTCGTGTTATTTCACTTGTGGAACAAAGTAGATTTTTTATGTCCTGTTGATGAGCTCAGACTCAGAAAGATTAAGTGATTGCATAGTAGTTGTGGATGTGAAAAGGTATAGAGAGATGTCAGTTTGAAGCTAAGCACGTAGGTTATCACCTGCGGGGTAATCTATGAATGTGTCTTATGATCTTGTGTGGAGGGTTTCTTTTCTACCAGTGGGTTATAGGTGTTGCAATTTGAGTTTGGATTGGTTGAGAAAGTTGACTAACCACCACAAGGATGAATGCGAGCTTAGTAGATGATTTAAGGTATTATATGGTTTGTGTTACATAAGCTTATGAAGAATTTAGTTGAATTTCAGTGCGGGATTATTGCAGTAATAGAGTATGGGTATTGTGAGTTATCAAATATTTTATTCTATCGCTTTGAGCCAAGTGGCCAAGTCTGATATTAACGATTTGATTGCATGAGTATGTGTTGTACTAGTTTCAGTTTGAGGCATACTTGTGAATTATTTATGACTTGCAGAGGTTAAGATCGAGGATGACTCGAGTAAGAAAATTTCTGGACATGGGTTATATTACACATTATGGGTATATGCAAATCATGGAATGATTTGAGTTGTTATTCGTGACGAATGTAGTACGTATGGAGTAGGAATTTACTCAATTGCATTAAATGGGGTTACTTTTTTGGGTGTTGTTATGCTAATGGGGCACAAGTCGTTTGGCCCGCTTGGTTGGTGCATTGATATTTGAGCAGAGTGGATGACTCTCAAGAGGGTTCTAATATATTCAAGATGTATATGTGGCAATTGAGAATTTTTCGAATTTGTATATGGCTAGAATCTGAGATTTGCATTGGATGGTGTCAAGACTCACAATATTTTGATATCATTATGAATTCTATATTTCAGTATCAGGAAGGTGAAGGAAACAATATTAGATTCACATAAGGCCTCTTTAGTGGGTATCTTAGGTGCGGCAGTTTGAGTGTTTAAATAGGAATAAAACAATTTATGGGCCTTTAGGTGATGTGCTTTTATGCTAGGATCTATCATGGTGAGCGTTGAGTTAAGGGTCGTAGTGTGCTAGCAAAGAGAAGTGTTAACTTGAAGGCAATTCAGAAGAAACTCAGAGGAAATAGGCAGCTTGGTAGCATGTTGGATTAATATGGTAGTGATGTGCTCGGTTTTTTTGGTTCTTATGATGTGATGAGGTTTTACATGTGTTTTGTGGCAATACTCTTGGGTTTGGCAACCTGTGTCACTTGGCTGAGTTAGAGGAATTCAGTTATGGTGGCTTGATTATGTGCAAATGGTTTTTGTAGAGTTGTTGATTATTTCTACTATGACTTGGGATGGATATTTTCTATAACATGGGGAGTTTGTGGTGCATTGCGATTTTCACCTGGATGAGATCAAGTGGAAGGTTTCTAGCTATTTGAGTATGTATTTTGCTTGTGATTCAGAGTTGGTAATGAGGTTCTCGCGTTTTCATATGATGGCCTAATAGAGGTGGTGCGTCGTGTGAGATTGAGATTTGCATGTGCAAGTATACGGTTCAGTTTCAAAAGGGAGGTCATAAGTTCTAGACGACATGAACAGTTTTAGATATTCAGAAGAATGTTGGCACTATCTGTATCCTATGAAAAGACTGCGCATTTCAAAGGGGCGCACTATTTTTGACTTACGGATGCTTCATCGGTATTGCGGTACTCGCCTGGTTGATTGACTGCTGATGTTCAGATTTTTCTATATGGCATGGAAGAATTATAGAAGTATTTCTCGTGTGGATGATTATGTACAAGAGATGTGTTAGACATTCGAGTGGGGAAATTAGGATCGGCTATGGTGATTCATGTATTGTATGAATTTGGAGAATAGGAGTTCTTAGAAGCAGATTGTTTTGGGGTTGTAGACTGTGAAGATGTGCCCAAAGTTAGCTAGATGGTACTACGTGCTATGGTTAGGTCATTGTGGAATTTTGGAGGGCCATTTATCCATTTAAGGATGACCGGGGTTGATTTAGGGTCCCATTGGTATGCCCAATGAGGATGTGTATTCTACATCGGGTCGAAATTGTTAACTCAACACCATTATTGCTGAAAGGAGTGTCATTCAGTTAGAGTTAAGCTTGTTCGTGTTTAGATATGTACTATGTATTACTCTTCTATGTTGCGATGGGTTGTGATTTGTTGGTTATATGCACACCTATGCGGGTCTGTTTGGGATTTATAGCAGAATTCGAGCGAGATGGTTATTGGGGTGTTGAAGGGTTGATTGCGCCTTGGTTATGGTCTTTTTGAAATGTGGTATATTGTGTTATTCGCTTCTCCATGGTTATGGTCATGCGCTTCGTGTACTTGATGTAGAATTGCGTGTGGTTGTTGATTTTGAGCATTATGGCTTGAGGAATTCCATAACACTGATGTTTGGATGGGCTCACGCATTGCAGCAAAGTTATGTTGAGATATGACATTTTGATTTAGATTCGTGTGTTTCAGTTGTGCTATGTGTGATGGGTTTATAGCATTGCGATGTGATGGCACTTGTTGAGCTTGTGGGACGTTTCCCTCATTTGAATCATTTTTCATGTTTGAGTACACTTGAATTGTTGTTTATTGGTGCACGGGTAGCACGGTTTGTGGCTTTATGTTGTGTTGGTGTGACATGTCAATAGAATAGTTGTGTTTGATGAGATAAGGTCATTGGACCTAGAATGGATACTATCGGATTTGATTTATTTATATTTGGAAGAATAATATCAGAAGTTGGCTTAGAAATTGGCTTTGGTTCTTGCCGAATGAGGGAGCGCTCTATGACTTTTCGAGTCGAAGAATGGTTATGAGTTTCTGCGTGTTTTTCTCATCATCGGCAGTGTACGAAGGTTTTAAACAAAGTTTTATTTGATATGAGGTTTACTACTGGTATCAGATTTGTTTTGAGAAACTACGGTGACCAGGAATTATTGTTACGAGTATGCGAGTGTGTGGTGTATCATGTGATTACATCTTGGGTTATGGTTATGGCATGATACAACTTGTTCAAACTTATACAGTGTGCAAATGTGATATTCAGGTCTTGTAAGGAATTTCAGATATTGGAAATTGGGTTCTAAAGTTTACGGACTAAGGTTGAAGCAATGATCTTCAGTTATGTTGTGTTGTCAGGCTTACACGAATTGGAGTGACATGGGATCACCCCTGAGTATGTGCATGGTAAGGTTACACGGCAATTTGATGGCTTTGGAATGATTCTGGATGTTCGAGGACGAACGCATGTTTAAGTGGGGGAGAACATAACGAGCCGACCAGTCGTTTTGAGTAATTTCATTCCGTTCAGATTTTTGAAGTATTGAGTACTTCATATTATGTATTATGACTTGCATGTATGGTTGGTTTCGGTTTTCGAGCGGTTCAGGATTGATTTGAAAGAATGATTCTCATTTTAGAAGCTTTAAGTTTGAAGAGTTAACTTTTGGGTAAACGAAATCGAAATCGGGTTTTAATTATTTCAATAGGTTTGTATGATGATTTTGGACATGTCCACAAAAACTGGTTAAATTCCGATGAGTTTTGAATAAATTTGGCTTATATGGTGATTGCTTTCGGTTTCGACATCGATTTGAGCATAAAAGTTACCATATTGAGCAAACCGCCTTTGATTCGTGTTTCTACTAAACCATTATATCTGTATTATAATTTTAAAACCATATGTACTAGATCATCAAGTTTGGACATCCTATGAGGAATTTGTAGTTATTTTACTAAGAATTAGGTTGCTAGATTTTTTTCAGATTAATTATGAAATTGCCACTGAATTCATATTTAAAAATCTGAATTATTTTCAAATATTGAAACCAACATATCTCCTTCATTATAAGGTCAAATGAAGTGATTCAAAAGCCTAACTTGACTGGAATTTCACGAGGAATCCATAGGATGTATCAAAATCGAGTTTTAGGATCATTTGGCATAAGAAACGAGGCCGAATATCATAGCAAAAGCATATAATATCGAGAGTTTGTTCATTTAGTCAAGTTGGGAAGCTCAGATTTGGTGATTTTGGAGGCGATTTTCAGCACATGGATTGGGATAAGTGCTATATACTAAGTTTTGGTTATATTTCATGAATCTGCCTTCTTTTTTGACATTTGATTGAAGATTTCAAAGTGAAAGTTGGGAGTTTTTGTCTAAAATTTTATAAAGTGAAATTTTGAGTTTTGAATATCGATTCGGAGTCGGATTTGAGTGAAACTAGTATGGTTGGATACATAATTAAATGGGTTATCGGATTTTATGAGTTTCATCAGATTTCAAGATGCGGGCTCGGGTTTGACATTTTGGTTGACTTTGGGCTTTTGATTAAAGATTCTACCTTTATCGATTGGATTTGTTTCCTTTGGCATTATTTGATATTCTTGAGTTGCTTTTGACAAGTTTCGGGCCATTCGAAGGGCGGTACACGCGTGATGGTATTTTTGGAGTATTGTTTGGCTTACTCGATATTGGATTCAGCTTGTTCGAGGTTAGTAACACATCTAAACTTGGTGCTGAAGGTATGAATCCTTGAACATACATCTTATATGTTTGGTGTTGAGGTGATGCACATGCTAGGTGACGGACGTGTGGGTGTGCACCGTGTGAATTATGACTCAGTTGATTCTATGATACTGTGTAGTTACCTAATCTTGTTTCTATCCATGAAATTTCTCCATGTTAGAGTAATTGAGCTATGAATTATGTTAGAAATCATGTTTAGGCTATATGCTTATTCTGTTGGGATCCACTGAGGTCATCTCTGATATTGAGTTATTTGCTTAAATTGCAATTACGTACTCAGTTATATCCATTCATTCGCATATCATATCTCAGCCTCTATTATCATTTGTCATCACATCGTGTTGTCATTGTTTGGGCTGACTGGCATGAAATTTGTGAGCTCGAGAGGCTGGAGAGATTAATGACTGAGCTGGGGCCAGAGATCCGTGTTGTGAGAGATATGGTAGATCGGGATGCACGTCGCAATAGGCCATATTGGCTTTATATATTATTATTATATGGATCGGGTTGCACGCCGCAGCAGGCCTTATAGGCTTTGTTATTATTATTATTATATGGATCGGGTTGTATGTCGTAGCAGGCCTTATAGGCTTAATTATTATTGATGGGATCGGACTTCACGCCACAGCATGCCATATTGGCTTTATATTAGCGCTTGGGCAGGATACGCCCCTCCGGAGTCTGACATACCAGTAGTGAGTGAAGGTATCATATAGTGCTGAGTGACTGAGTGTGGTAAGTGATTGAGCATGATGACGGGAGTGCAAGAAAGTGAGATTGAGTACTCTTAGAGTGTGAGTGAGTTCATCACTGCGATGTATTGCATTTGACATGCATACTTGACATACATGCATAGAGATACATTTTATCATGCTACATGGTTTGTTACATTCATGACTTCACATGCACATTGACATGTAAGCATAGAGATGTATTTTTCTCATGCTATCTCATAATGAAACATCTTATCTGTCGTTGAAAGTTTTTGAGAAAAATCATTGTTTTCGGATATTACTTGAGTTATTACTTGTACTGCTTTCATTATATTGTTATGAGTTATTCTTGGCGATTGGTGTTGGATTCTGACCGTTGTCTAAGCTCGTCACTACTTTCAACCTAAGGTTAGGTTTGTTACTTATATAGTACATGGGGTCGGTTGTACTCATACCACACTTCTGCACCTTGCGTGCAGATTTTGGAGCTGATGCTGTTGTATATGGAGGGAGCTGGCATTGAAGATATACCCGCGTTCCGGTTATAGCTGCCTCTTGTTCTTGGTAACTTTAGATTTATAAATTTGTTTATGTACGTTTCGAACAGATGATATATTTATTTAATAACAACTTTGTAAACTCTAAAAAATGATTTGTATTACCAGTCCTTGGGGAGTTGTATAAAATTCAGTTACTATTTCATTTTTGACTCTTACCATTATCATTATATTGTAGTTTATTGGTAATTAGCTTACCTAGTGGGTTGGATTAGGTGTTATCACGATTAGTTGGATTTTGGATCGTGATAAGAAGCGATAAATATTAATATTTTAGGAGGGGAGAGTAAAATTAGAGTCTTCATAAAAGATCATGTCATGTGGGGGATCGACAAAAAGTTTCCAATCTTCGACTTCTCAGAACAAACAAGCCAGAATGAGAAAACATGGCCACAGACTTGTGCAAGTCCGCATGCTTGTGTTAGGACCATAAAATTTTGTGAGAGAGACTTCCTTTGGGCCATAACAATTAAATGTGTAAATAATTAATTCACTGACAGTTACAGACAGAGAAGGACTTTTCAAAACTCATCAAAACTCATAGTTATTTTGACCTGGATCTCGGCATGAAGCTATGGTTCTTCTACAGAAACAAAGACAGCATGTGGTTTCCCTTGTAGAACAATACATGAGTAAATGGTGTTGCCAGGAAAAAAAAGAAAAAGAAAAAGGGAATGTACTCAGAATATATAGTTTATAATCTATGTTTAAATAATGTTGGGTCCGCAACCAGGGCCGGCTTTACCTTAAGGCAGGTAGGGCAATAGCCTTAGGTCCCTAAAATAGTAAGGCCTCAAAAATTACCCATATTATATATAAATTTTAAAAATTGTTATTCATTATTAGTGAAAAATGAAATCTTTCAATTATTTCCGGTCAATATGATTGAAATACAAGCAATTGAAAGTTGTAGCATTTTAGATTATTGATTGAAAAACTCTGTTGAAACTTGAAAGTTATAGCCAATTCATTTTGTTCTGAGGAAGAAATATTCACATCCAATATATTACTTTCTTCTTATTTTGTCTAATTCATTCCAATCTATGTATAAATTTTACTTCAATCCATTTAGTGCCATTTTAAGTTAATTAGACAGATAACAATTGAATTCATTGTCTTAATCTTGAATATTATTTGAAACATAGTGATCATCATTATGATATTATTAATTTCAGCTTATTTTTGAAATTAAAAGTACTAAGAGAAATGCACAAATAGAATATATACTCTTATTGACATACTCAATCAGGTAAGAAGTGTTAAAGTGTTCACAAAATTAGATAGGCTTGTAGAATAAATTAAACAATTTTTATGTTTGTTGTCTTAGTTGGAAAAGTTTTTTAAAACATGAATCAATAAAATCTTACCTACTACTCCCTCTGTTCCAGTTTATGTGAACCTATTTCCTTTTTGGTCTATTCCAAAAAAAATGTTAGTAATGCAAGAATTAGTTATGCAGATATTATTTCTTATCTATTGTTTGGTATGGTGTATTAAAATTATAATACATTGCATAATTTTTAAAAACATAATTGTTTACAAAAATGCCTCCCATATTGTTTAGCTTTAAAGAACTTTAAGGACAATTATGTCTTTAACCATACTAATGAATGCATTAATAGTCTTGGTATTACTAATGCCATGATTTTCTATGTATTACTTATACATAGGATAATACCAAGTATGATGTATAACTAATACTTGTATTAGTTATACACATGTTGAAAAAATGTACCAAACAATGTATTAGTAATGCATAGAGTTAATGCTTGCATTATTTTTTCTAATACCTCCTACCAAACGACCTCTTAGTTTATTTATAAAAACTTCAGCACTATATAAGCTAAAGTTTTTGAAAAAGCTTTCTAACATACTAGATAAAATAATTCGATTGCCAACAGTATCTAAATCATAAATTTTGGAAACAATAAACGTGAAAGAACAGAATTACGTGGAAATATTCACAAATGATTGTCTACTAACTTACGTAGTTATTTATAATTTATTTTTAAATAACATGGTAAATATACTTATGACAATCATTCCATTAACTGAAGTTTCATAGCAACACCAACAGCAGCAGAAGAAAGAAGAAAAAGAAGAAGAAGAAGAAGAAGAAGAAGAAGAAGAAGAAGAAGAAGAAGAAGAAAACCAAGGAGGAGGAGAAAGAGGACTGAAGTTTTTTAAAAAGTGGGTACAAGTTAAAACTTTTTAAAAAAAATAGATATAGGTTAAATGGGGGCGACCAAATAGAGAGCCCCGTGCAATTTTTGCCAATGTTTTTAATTTTTGCCTTAGGCCTCTCATTAAATTAAGACGCCTCTATCCGCAACCAATATTCATTTTAAAATTTGAAAGAAAACAAATTAACTGCAAATAAGGTAGTTATGCTTCGTTAATGTTAAAAAAAAAAATGTATACTATTGCGTTTATGAATAAAGTGTCACGAAAGTTGATCAAAAAAGAAATTAAGTATCAAAATTTTTACCTTGAGTGAGATTCAACCAACAAAACTAGTATGAGATACCTCTGGCTACTGGACATGTGGACAATTATGCCCCACATGGTTGGCTCCCTCTTTTGTCTCTCGGATTGTTACATGTTCCCATTTTGGTGTGGCTTTCTCAACTTTTTACCTATTTTACTGAATATAAAATGAAAAACCAGTCATTTTTAGGGTGTGTTTCCTATGAAGATATTTTCCAATTTTCCCATATTTGATTGGCTTAAATATTTTGGAAAATATTTTTTCTAGCAACTCATTTTTCTCCAATTGGAGGAAAGTGTTTTCCCTATCAAGAGAAGGGAAAACATTTTCCAAAACTCCTTCTCAACCTTCTCCACCCCACCCTCACCAATCCACCCCACACCCCCACACCACCCACCCGACCCCACCCCATGTCTAAAGGAAAAACCACCTCCAAAATATTTTTTTTCATAATTAAGTTTTTTTCAGTCATCAACCGCCCTGCAACCCCTCCTCCCCCCTCCCCCGCGCAAAAAAGTTTTTTTTTTTTGTAACTTTCAAATTTCTGTTTTTCGTTTTTCCGCAACACCCACCTCTCACCCCCACTGCCTCCTCCCTCTACCCGGCACAATTTTTTTTTTACTTTTTTCTGTAATTTTAAATTTTTATTTTTTATTTTTTCTGCAAAACCCCATCCTCCCGCCCCGGGAAAAAATTATTTTATATAGGCTTCAAAATTTTACAAGTTCCAAAGTTATGAGTTCGGAGGTTTTTGTGTTTGAAAGTTTCCAGGTTTAGCAACTATAAAGTTTATGGGTTCGAAAGTTCGCAGTTTTGAAACTTTAGCGGTTCAGAAGTTTATGAAATTTGTGGGTTCGGAAGGTTATTGGTTCGAAAGTTTATGGTTTCATATTTATTGTATCTAAATTATTTATGAATAATTGTGAGAAGTTATTTTCCTTAATTTGCGTACCAAACACCGAAAAATGAATGAGATTACTAACTGTTTTCCCAAAAAATATTTACTTGGAAAATATTTTCCGCTATAGCAAACACACCCTTAGTCTCTCTTTTTTCCAGAGTTCTCTCTCTTCCTTACTTCCGAGTTAGCTTCTCCCATCTTCATAGTTATCTTTTTATTTTGGTATTATTGCTTGGTTACATCTTTGAATTTCTTTAGATTTGAATACCATTTCTTTTGAGGTGATATGGTATTCTAGATTGAATTTTTATGTGCAGTTAATTTTTTGCCATGGTTTAAAATTGTAGTGTGTTTCTTAGTGATGCAATGCTAAGTTATCGTAGTATTTTGTCGTTTGAGCTGAAAGTGTTTATTGAAGTATTTGATATTCGATTCTCTGAAACTGCGTTGGAAAATAAAATGAACGAAAGAGAGATAATACATTTTTATCCTTTAATAGCCATATTTGAATCAAAGAAATTGAAGAGGATGCAGTTTAGTAAGAGGAGAAAGAAGAAAAAGGAAATTTGCTGAGAGAAAAAGTGGCATAAGTACCATGGGACCCACTTTTAAAAATATCAAATAACTAAAGGTGTATCATACAAGTTTTGTTGGTTCAACCTCATTAAAAGTAAAATTTCTCATTAGTTACATATAGTGTAGAGAGATGTTATTTAGAGTATGTGTCCTTTTACAAAATGTTGGGTGGTTGCTTGTTGCTCCCAACCGCACATGCAATATAATGTAAGAAGAGTGCAAACCACAGAGACATGTATTAACTACCTAATAATTTTACCAAAATTTTTATTCAATCGCGTCAATTAAAGTTTAATAGTGTGATTATAACTAAGCCAATGAATGTAATAATTAACTAATTAAACACGCAGAAAATGGTTGTTGAGAATTCAGTAGAGATGAACATTCCAGGGTTGTGATCGATTTACCAATCCTATTACATTCTAATTAACACTCCCTTTTTTACAACTCTTTCATAGTTGCTAATTAATCGAGTAATTATTCTCGTAGTATTTTTCGAATTACTACTTGACTATTCAAAATAGATTAACGTCTACAGGCTCAAAGGGGATAAAAACATGAAATTTTATTTGTAAGTGACAAGCACATTTATGATCAAGCAAAGAACTGCCCACGTCATCTCCTAGACTAGCACACTTAATGATTTTGCTTCGATTAACACATAAGGCAATTTCTAGACCACACAGGATAACACAAAGTATCATGAATCCTTATACATACATTGCACATGACTCAATTAATACGGTTCAATTCAACTCTCAAGTCAAGCAAGCACATATAGTTGAGAATCTTTAAGGAATAATACACTAGGTGACATATAAATTAAACAACTGAGAAAATGTGTCACGTCATAGGCTATTTATTTTACTTAGGCATTACATTTTAAATCAAATACAACAGGAAGACAAAGCGCATGCCATAGCCAAATGTTTTGGCACCAAACATGTCATAGGTATCTAGAGCAACTTACTTTTCTTCCTATCCTACTCCTAAAAAGATAAAAGCAAAATACCCAGTTCAAGTTATACCCTTGGAATTACTATCTATGTTATCCTAATAAAAGCAAAAGAAAATATCTTTAGTGTTTTTTAATCGGACCATAATCTCTCAAGAAAGCTGCCCAAGAGATCCATCGTTGAAAAAATTCCAAGTTTTTTCTAATTTTTTTTATTTTTCTATATTTTCATTTTTTTTAATTTTCTACTACTCTAACTAAACTACTACTGACTATAGGTTAATAATAAAAAAAAACTAATGAGAAATTTTTTTTTATACAAGTACACCCAAAAAGTGATTCCCCCCACCCCACACTTATGTTATGCATATTTCCCAATGCATATAAAAATTAAAAACAAAAGTAAGGTGGAGAGACAAATTCTTTACTACTCGGACGCATTCAGGTCATACTCTGAACCTTCATCCTCAGACCGCCCATCAGCCGAAACTCCGGGCTCATCATCATCTACTCCAAGGGGTACCAATGCCATTGGCCCCGTAACATCGACATCTATATCATCCTCATCATTTGATCCCTTTTTGGTGTTTTCATCTTCCGATGGATGAATGGGGCTTCCATGTGCAATCCCCAACATTTTTGTTGAATGGGGCTACATTCGCTTCTCATCACTCACTCCCATCCAGCTCATCATCAAGTTCAGGAAACCATAGAGATACATGTTGAAATTTTCCTCCCGCTCATTCCGAGCAGCTGGACATAGCTTGGTAGTGAAATCCAGTAAGGAAGTAATATCCATCAGTCCCTTCGGAGCCTCCACCACATCATCATAACCAGGGTACCCAAGTACCTCACAAAAGAGCATATACTGTGTCAGCAAGTTACAAAGAAGAACCTCTTTATCTTCCGCCCAAAGAGAGTGCGAGTCATCTCCCCCAGCATAATCTCACCCACATTGATTGGCCTCTCGGTCATTAAAAAGAAGACCAAGCACACCCTAGTTCGAGTGCACCTGGTGTTGTGCTCCACTAGCATCAGTCTATCCTGCACAAAGTTCTGCCACACCTTGGCAGTTCTGTTAAAGTAAATTCGGAGCAGCTCATTGTGGGTATCAATCTTTGTCCTCGTCCACTTAGCATTAGAATTTATTCCATATAGAGTGTGACGAATAGCACTGTAGCTTGGACACCTTACAAATTTTTGCAACCTCCTCGGGTTTGGGCAATCAACCCCTAAGAATTTGCACCTTGACTCCCTGTCCAATGGCACTTCCTTCCTCTAGCGTGTCATTCGGTGGTTTGGGGTGTTGAACAGCTTCACTTCATGTATTATGACTTGTACGCGTGATCAGAATTGAATGTCGGGAAGTTTAGAGTCGATTTGGAAAGAGAATTCTTATTTCGGAAGCATTAAGTGGGGAAAATTGGTTAAATTGTGATTTTTGACTAAACAGCCTCAGAATTGGGATTTGAAGGTTTCAACAGGTTCGTATGATGATTTTGGACTTGGGCGTATTTCCGAACTGGGTTTTGGATGACCCGAGAGCATTTCAGCACCTATTGTGGAAGTTAGCATTTTGGGAAGAATTTCATAATATTGGTTGCAGTGAATTTCAGCGTTATCGATGTTCATTTGGGATTTTGAGTATGGGAATAGCTCCGTATGAAAATTTTGATATTGGGGGCGCATCCGGAAGTGGATTCGGAGGCCCGTAGGTCATTTTGGAGTCATTTGACTGAAGTTAGAAATTTGAAGGTTTTTACAAAGTTTGACTGGAAGTGGACTTTTTGATATTGGGGTCGAATTCCGATTTTGGAAGTTGGAATAGGTCCGTAATGTTAAATACGACTTATGTACAAAAATTTGTGGTCAATCAGACATGATTTGATAGGTTTCGGCATCGAATGAAGAAGTTTGAAATTCTAAAGTTGATTAAGCTTGGAATGGGGTGTGATTTGTGAATTCGACGTTGTTTGATATGGTGTGAGACCTCGAGCAGGTCCGTGTCAAGTTTTGGAACTGGTTGGTATGACTGGAGAGGGTCTCGGGGGCCTCGGGTGGATTCTGGGTGGCTAACGGATCGAATTTGGAATTTGATGAAGAATTTAGGCAACTGATATCTAGTGTAACCGCACCTGCGAGGTTTTGGCCGTAGGTGCGGAGCCGTAGAAGCAGCCTGGGAGTCACATATGTGGGGTTGGGAAGTCAGGGGAAGGACCGCAGGTGCGGAGTGTTGGCCACATCTGCGCAAGCGCAGAAGCAAAGGGAGCCTCGCACCTGCATGCCGCAGGTGCGGATATGTCGCTGGGCAGAAGGGTTTTATAAAAATGGGACTTGGCCCATTTTTCATTTGGTTTGGAAAATTTTGGAGAGCTTCAAGAGGAGATTTTCATCAAGCAATTCTAGGTAAGTGGTTTCTTCCCAATTGTGAGTTAAATACATGAATTATACATGGATTGGAACATGAAAATTAGTATAAATTGAGAGGTTTTTGGTAGAAGACCTAGAATTTGGTATTTTGGATTTTGACCACGAATTCGGGCATGAAATTGGAAATAAATTATATATTTGAGTTCATGTGGTTATGGGTAAAGCTTATTTTTAAAAATATTCGAAATCCGGGCAAGTGGGTCCGAGAGCGATTTTATTGACTTACCAAGTTCGACTTTCCAAACGGAGTTGGGAATTGTTTTAAATTGAATTGTTATGAGTGTTAGATTATATTTTCATTGGTTTGCACATTTTTGGTTAGTTTTGGAGCATTGAGAATCAGATTGAGGTGTTAGAGTGACGTTGGAGCCGGTTATGGAACTTCGGAGCGAGGTAAGTCCCAATTCTAATCTTGTAAGAAGGAATTAACCCCATAGGTAAAATAAACTAATATATGCTTCTAATTGTGGGGGTTACGTATGAACGAGGTGATGAGACTCCGTACGTAGCTATTAGCTATGCGTATGTCCGGATAGTCTAGGTTTACATCATGCCATGTTGATATTACTATCGATTTACATTTATTGTTTGCCTTGAGAAGAAGCAATATTTAGATTGAGCAATAATTGTCTTGAAAGAATTGGAATTTGAAGAATTTAAGATTTAAAAGGTTCCTTTGAACTTCGTAATTTCGAAAAGAATTGAGGAATATTATAATAACTTAAAAAATCTATAGGTATCCGCGTTACATGTATGTTTCGCAAGCGGGATAATTTACTCAAAAAGTTTCAAGATAAATTTCCATTATTTTGAAAAGAATCAAGAAAGAGATATGACTTAAATGTTAAATTTATATTTGACCGCGTTGCAGGTATGATTCGCAAGCGGGGTAATTTCTTAAATTTCTATTTGACCGTGTCATATGTATGATTCGCGAGCGGGGACCGCGTCACATGTATGATTCGCAAGCGGAGAAATTAATGCATCTGTGGTTCGTTCCATTCGACCCTCGGTAGTGCACAGTTTACATTTATGTTGGATTGGGCCGAACATCCTTGGTGGAAATTATGTGTGATAATATAATTGGAAATCCTTTTTATAATTTGTATAAATTCATCATTGAGAGATCATTTGTTTTAAATGAAGGAAGTGTTTTGCAATTCTTTAATATTAATGAAAGAATTGTTCAGCTATTTTCTTGTTCTGAGTTTTGTTGTTATCTCTATAAATCATGCTTAATTAGAATTTCATATTATCATATTGTTGAACCACTTGTAAGTGTCGGAGTCGGCCTCTCGTCACTACTTCTTCGAGGTTAGACTGGATACTTACTGGGTACGCATTGTTTTCATACTTATACTACACTTACTGTGTATTTTTATTGCACATGCACATGTATGTCTAGTGGCCTAGTTGGGCACATCGGCATGGTTGACACAGGGACTTAGACGAGCTACATCTTATGTGCGAATCTGCAGCCAGTAAAGTCTCCTTTAGAGTATTGGTATTTTCTTTTCTGTCCAAATTTGTATTTCGGACAGTTATTGTATTTTATTTTATTCCTTAGTAAATGCTCATGCACTTGTGACATCGGGTTCTGGATGATTATGGGATACTTAGTGTTGAAATTGGAAAACGTTATTACTATTTTGTAAAGTTCATCTTTTACTATTTAAATTGAATGAAATTTATGAGGATTTTGGGTGGTGACATAAAAATGCTTAGCTTTTTCACAGTTTTCCAAAAATAGTTCCACTTTTCAAGAATATCAGTGAAAACTCAAATCCTTTACCGAAATCATCGTAAAATATGAGATAGTTTGAAAACTATAATTTTTTTTAAAAAAAAGATCCTTTCCACAATAAATTAGATGTTTATTTTTTCTTTCCAGATAGCAAGTGTGAAATACCTCTCTATGCCCACATATCAATATATGTACAAAGTCATGAATGACGTGATACCGTACAACATAAGGAAAAATACATCTCTATGCCTATATGTCATGTGTGCATGCCAATGCCATGTATCTCAGAGATGAATCATGTACTCACACTCTCAGAGTACTCCATCTCACTGCCTCACACTTGTCACTCATCATGATCAACCACTCGGTACTGTATATGGCCCATACGGCCTAGGGAAATCGATCCCGGAACGTATACAACATTGACTATAGTCACCTAGTATCGAGGAAAAAGGGCAATCCAACCCTGTGGAGAAATCCATCTCCAGGCATCAAGTACTTCGGACAAATCCATGTCTAGGGAAATCCATCCCTTAATAATATCATCCGCGCTCATTGGGGTTGTGTTACAGACTCCGGAGGGGCTCCTACAGCCCAAGTGCTATCATAATCATCAATATAACCGCTGCAGCATTAAGCCCGATCCAATAACTGTTATTCATAATCAGGCTATCGGCCTCACTCAGTCATCACTCTTTTTAGTCTCACCCAGGGGCTCACAATGCCATGAAAACAGTCCCGGAACAATGATATGGTGTATCAATAAATAACAACTGAGACTGAGATATAATATGAATGCATGAATATGACTGAGTACGAAATATCAATGAAATCAGTGAGATGATAGAAAGCAACAACCACTATGGGTCCTAGAAATACCAGCATAAAGCCTGAACATGATATCTAGCATGATTGACAGCTCAGTTACTTTATCACATGACGAAAACACAAATATCAAGAAAATAGTGCCACTATCCAGTGCCATGGAAACAACGGAGTGATAATTCACAGGTGTACGTCCACACGCCCGTCACCTAGCTTGTGCGTAACCTCAACATCAGTTACATAGCACGTAATTCGGGGTTTCATACCCTCAACACTAAGTTTAGAAGAGTTACTTACCTCGAACAAGCCAAATTCTAATACCGAGCAAGCCAAGAGATGCTCAAATAATGCCCTCACACATGTAGTGACCTCCGAACGGCTCAAAACTATCCAAAAGAAACTCAAATACATCAAATAAAGCCCAAGGAAACAATCCCAAGTGATAAAGATCAAATCCTAAATCAAATCCCAAATCTGGCAAAAAATCACACTCAGGCCCGCACCTTGAAACCCAACAAAATTCACAAAATCCGACAACCTATTCAATTACTAGTCCGACCATACTAGTTTCACTCAATTCCGACTCCAATTCTATGTTCAAAACTCAAAAATTCATATTATAAAACTTTAGGCAAAACCCCCCAATTTCCTCTTTAAAATTCATCAACCAAAAGCTAAAATCGAAGATAGATTCATGGAATTTTACCATAACCGAGTAGAGAACACTTACCCTAATTCATATGGTGATAATTGCTTCAAGAATCGCCTCAATCCGAGCTCCATTGCTCCAAAAATGTGAAATGGCCGAAACCGTCGAAATAGAGTACTTTATACTTCTTCCCAGACCTCCTCTTTTGTGAACGCGGTAGAAGCCTCGTGTTTGCGAAGAACAATTCCATACTACCTCACCATACACTATGCGTTCACGGTCAAACCATCGCGAATGCGATGAATAACACTATCATCCCCTCCGCTCAACACTACGGGAATGCATAACCATGCACGCAGACACGAAGAACACATCATTAATCCACCGCGAACATGACTGAGGAAGCACGAACGTGAAGAACAAACTTGTGCACTAGCCAAATAACCCTTTACGAATGCAATTCTCCATTCGCAAACGCGATGCTCCATCTGCGATCGCGAAGCACAGCTGAAACACCAAAAAACCAGCAAAACACATCAGTGCAAAATGAAGGAAAAATAGGTCGAAATCAATCCGAAACACGCCCGAGCCCCTCAGAATCGTGTCCAAACATACCAACAAGTCCCATAACATAACACAAACCTACTCGAGGCCTCAAAACACACATAACAATATCGAAACAATGAATTACACCTCAATTTGAAATCAATGAACTTTGAAACTTCCACTTCACAACCGATGCCGAAACCTATCAAATCGCGTCTGATTGACCTAAAATTTTGCACAGAAGTCACATTTGACATTACAGACCTTCTCCAACTTCCAGAATCGAAATCTGACCCCGATATCAAAAAGTCCACTCTCGATCAAACTTTCCAAAATTCCAACTTTTGCCATTTCAAACCAAATTCTACTACGGACCTCCAAATCACAATCCGGACATGCTCCTAAGTCCAAAATTACATAATGGATCTAAAGGAACAATCAAAAATCCAATCCGAGGTCAAATACTAAAAGTCAAACTTGGTCAAACCTTTCCAATTTAAAACTTCTAGTTGGGATCATTCTTCTACATCAATTCCGAATAACCTGAAAACTAAAACCAACAATGCACATAAGTTAGAATAATTCATATAGAGCTACTCCTTCCCTTAAACAACCAAGCGAAGTGCAAATACTCAAAACGTCCTGTCAGGTTATTACAAGTTTGCATGTCCAAGGCACTCAATGAACTTGTCCATCTTCATACTTTTCGATCGGACTAGCACATCAGGAAAAATCCTCTCCAAAGTTGTCATACGGATCCCCATCTTAAATACATACAACCCATACGACTAAAAGTTGTGATACCACTGGATAGCGTCCTCACAAACCAATTCCAATATGGGTCGTGGTCCCGAAGATGCCCTTCTTTACTCTTCAGCAATTGGCTTCCCTTTGGCTTGCCGAGATGACCCTCGCCTTGCTTGCGCTTTTTAGGAGGAGGAGCAGTAGTTGAGGACTGCCCCACTCTTTTTACTTTTCTAGCATCGTCACGAGGCATTCCAACCTACAAAATAATCAACTTAAATGTGAGAATGTGTCAAGCAATCCGCCTAAGGTTTAAGTGAAAGTCAAATAGGACCCCACACTTAGAACTAAAAGCTCTAAGCAATATACTCACTATAACGACCCAGCCGGTCATTTTGAGAGTATTAGCCCCGATCCCCTATTTATTGCTTCCTCTATTTCACTTTATGCTTATGCGACTTGCCGAGTTAGTTGGTTCGGGTCCGAAGAAATTCCAGAATGAATTGAGACACTTAGTCTCAAGGTTGGAAGCTTAAGTTGGGATGATTGACCAGATATTGACTTATGGGTAAACGACTGCATAACGGAGTTTTTATTGTTCCGTTAGATCCTTTTGGTGATTTTGGACATAGGAGCGTGTCTGGATTGTGATTTGAAGGTCCGTAGTTAAATTAGGCTTGACATGGTGAAAGTTGGATTTTTAGGAAGTTTCACTGAGAGTGGACTTTATGATATCGGGGTCAGATCGTAGTTCCAGAAGTTGGAGTAGGCTCGCAATGTCTAATGTGACTTATGTGCAAAATTTGAGGTTAATCAGACGTGATTTGGTAGATTTCGACATCAGTTTTAGAAGTTGGAATTTTCATAGTTCATTAAGCTTGAATTAGAGTGAGATTTGGGTTTTTAATGTTGTTTGATGTGATTTGAAGGCTCGAATAAGTTCATATCATATTTTAGAACTCGTTGGTATAATTGGTTGAGGTCCCGGGGGCGTCGGGTGGATTTCGGGTGGTTAAAGGATCAAGTTTGGAACTTAAGGCAAGTTTGACCGCAAGTGCAAGCTCGCAGAAGCGAGAGGGCAAGCGCAGAAGCGGGACTTGAGGAGGTGGTCAGGGATTGCAGGTGCGAGGGAAATGCCGTATCTATGAGCCCATATATACGCGTATAGCTCCGCAGAAGCGGAGAGTGAGCTGGATAGGAAGTTCGCAGAAGCGGACAATGTCCGCAAAAGCGCTGAAAGGTCTGTAGGTGTGAGCCTTCTGGGCTTAAGTTGGAACTGCACCTGCGATTGTATTTCCGTAGGTGCGAAGCCGTAGATGCGGCTAAGTACTCGTAGAAGCGGAAAGTGCTGGGCAGAAGGTATAAAATTGAGGGTTTGCCATTTTCTCCATATTTTGAGATAGAGAGCTCGGATTGAGGTGAAAGTTTAGGGGATTTATAGAGAAAACATTTGGGGTAAGGATTCTTGACTCATTTTTGAGTATATTCCACTAATCCATTGTTAATTTCATCATTTAATTAAGGATTTGGGTTAAGATATTGGGGGAAAAGGTGGAAGATCCTTAGGTCAAATATTTGAATTTTTATCAAGGTTTTGGTATTGGATTTGTGTAATTTCTGTATGGGTGAACTCGTTGTTGATTGGGTGTTCGTATTTCTTTTACTTTTACCCGATTCAAATATATGGGCCTGTGTCGACTTTTTGGGATGATTTTCTACTTTCTTGTTAAATTCTTGATTACATTAATTAGATTAGTTTCTTATAGTTATATTTATGATATGAAATTGCTTTTGGCTCGATTTGGGCCATTCAGAGTCGAAACTCGAGGAAAAGGCATTTTTATTGACTGATTGAGCTTGGTTCGAGGTAAGTAAATTGCCTAACCTTGTGTGGGGAAAATCCCCTTAGGATTTGGTACTGTTTGAACAATTTATGATATATGAGTGCCATGTACGTGAGGTGACGAGTGCGTACACGGGGTAATTGTTGAAAATCCAGTTTTTATTGAATAGTAACCTGTTATATCTTAGATGAGTTATAGCATGTGTAGATATCATGTTTAGCCTAATATCGCATGTCCACATGTTTTAAATGTTTATTTGAAATCTTTGCAGCATGCTTAGTTGAATTCCTATTTTTCCTTGATTTTTGTATTTAGTCTTTAACTGTAGGATTTCTTGCTGTGAATTCATTTTTCCATCAGTTACAAGCTGTGTATCTACTTTTGGGACTACGAGGAGGTACCTCGGGAGCTCCCCAGTTGCATATTTATTTTTGGCACTACGATCCAGTACCTCGGGTGCTCCCGTGTTGCATATTTACTTTTGAGACTCTGAGGTCGTACCTCGGGAGCTTCCCTGCTGAGTATTTACTTGTGGGACTACGAGGTGGTACCTCGACAGTGCCCATGTCGTTTACCCCTATGTGTTGTGTTGTTACCTTGCTGTAATTTCTCATTGTTAAATTCTCAGTCTTTTTATTATATTTCTATATCTTCTACCTTAAATTATTTTATTCCAGTAGGGCCCTAACCTGACCTTCTCACTACTCTACCGAGGTTAGGCTTGACATTTACTAGGTACCGTTGTGGTGCACTCATACTTCTGTTCTGCACATGTTTTGTGTGTAGACCTAGGTACCTCCTACCAGCCCTTATATCAGTAGAGCGCCTGTGTTGCTGCTTGGAGACTTCTAGGTATATTTGCCAGCGTCCGCAGACCTCGAAGTCCCCCTATTGTCACGACCCAAACTGGAGGGTCATGACTAGCACCCGGGCCATATTTTTCGTGTACCAACGTACATTTTATCTAACCTCCCTTATTATCTTTAAGGGCCGACGAGATCAATATAAATGGTAGACATGGATCATGAACAACCAACAATGAAAGATAATGGCATAAACATACATAACGTGGGATGACCAGACATCCAAGAATCTATATATAAGATATGAGTTACAAGACTACCATGAAGACTTTACAACAAAAAATAGCCGACAAAGCATACCAAACTATACATGAGTCAACACTTGTCTATGAGCCTCTAAAGGAACATAAGTGCTGCAACATTGCCGGAATAGGGCCCCGACATACCCATGATATCTATAACAAATAGGCATACAAGACCACGGCAAGTCCGGAGAAGGGATCTCGCCAATAACTGTTGAACTAGGCAGCCTACTGTGGTGGGTAAGCAACGTTTACTCGTCTATCAGGACCTGCAACACGACATGCAACGTCCACAAATAAAAAGGACATCAGTACGAATAAAGTAATGAGTATGTAAGGCATGGAACCATAAGTACAAACAGTAATGTAAGCCGGATAGAGAATATACAACCTATAACATTTGGGTACCTCTGAGGGCTACTGACATGAAATGCAGGATACATATGTATATATACATAAAATTTTAAAACATATGCCTCTGTGGGCATCATCATCATCATATCGTACCCGACCGTAATAGGCTCGGTAAAAATGTACACGGCCATTATAAGGTTGGGTAGAATCGTACCCGACCACATGGAGCTTAGTAAAACTCAACTGATCAGTGGTTGCACAATAGGTGCCATACCCGACCGTCAATAGCACAGCTCGGTAGAGTAAAATAGGTACATATATATAATGCATGGTGGACTCATTAGAATAATATTCCGAACCTTTCGAAATGACGTAAGATGGGTATCCTATATATACGTTATTAGGACTAACTTTTCATCATGAATCTTATAGGAATAGGGAAGTACCAAAAACATAGATAACATAAGAATAAGAGAAGCAACATGAACATCAATCGCTCCCTAAGAAGATTAAGTACTGTTAGCTTCTAAGAGTGGAGTATCTTTGGATGCTCGTTCATTACATTATGTACAATCAGAGTCGTGTAAAAAAAGGAAAGGGATAACCTCACATACCTTGTATATACTATGCAACTTCAAGCTAGGCAAATGTCACTACTCCTTAGTCTACAATAAGAGAAATGACACTATCGTTATCGTTTAAACGTCGTAACTATTATGTATCGACCGCAACCTATTTTACGATAAAACGGACAACACGTACCCTATTTATATGACTTCCCACAAGTCAAAACAATCACGAAACAACACAAATAACATCAATAATAATCATATTGAGCCTTCAAAAACAATTCACCAACCAACAACACTACTACCAAGCCTTTCGATATATATTTCACAAGTTCTAGCTTCAACGACTTAGCCGCAACTTGGATAATCTTAAATACATGTAGTGTAAGAGGTTCCTTACCTTAAACAGAAATAAAAACTCCATTTGACCTTAATTATCCACGAAATATCCCTCAAATGCTACCACAACAACAAGGAAGCGAAACTAGCAATCAATTAGGGTTTTTCGGCACTAGAATCACTTTAGAAGACTTGAAATCACCTAGGGTTGATATAAAAAACTTGAGGGAGTATTTACAGAACATAAACCACATAAAACAACCTCCCACATGAGCTGGAACAACATAAAAATGAGCAACAACAAGAAGAACAAGAAACTTACTAGCGTCACGAGATTCCCGACACTTGATTTGTGTTGTTTGCCCTTTGTTTGGGCCTTGGATCATAAGAGAAACTTGAGAGAATATTTTTAGGGTTCTAAGATCTGAATATACTGAAAAATATGACTTAAAACGGGTTGAGGCGTCTTTTATATATACCATATATCTGAAACCGCCTATGTGGGGCCCATAGAGAGCTGCTTGGTGCAGTCTCGCGAAAATGCGAATATCTCTCTACTCCGAGATCGTATCGAACGTTTCAATTAGTTGGAAACTAGACTCATAGATCTGCAATTTGGTGTGTAGATCACTCCATAATTCAAGTAAATTGGGAGAAAAGCTTAGTAACATTTGACCTAAAGTTTAAGTAAAATTATAAACCTAAGTTGCGATAAATTTTGTCCACTATTGTTTCATAAATCGTTTGACTTCAAGACTTATGATACAGATATTATATGATTCAAATACCTTAAAACACGCCTTTTTGAGTATATTAATCACCTCTAGGTTTACCCAAAAATACGGGTTACAACATCCTTGATTCGTTTAACTTCTAATACTTGTTAACCACCCTTATATACCCTTGTATAATTGAAGACCAATAGGATTAACTTCTTCTCATCTTAAAGATAATCTCTTCATGGATTTACGTCGACTACCTTACGACATGAAATAACATACATGAATATGGGTTGTAACACCCTCCCCCCTTAGGAACATTCGTCCTCGAATGTAAGGGTTTATGGGGAGTCTAAATCATCATGGATTCCAACGGAAATTTTTGGCCGAATTTCCCCTTTAATATTGACACTAGCCAAACTTGCAAGCAGTGAAGCCCAACGTATTGCCTTACAAGGCTACACAAAGCATTATGGATATGTGCATTATCTACATATCACCATTTTGTATTAAGGAAGAGTATTCTCAAGCTATTGCTTACCTCATTGAGCTATTTCACCTTCTAATGTGTCATGCGTTCCCCTGGCATCCTCGTTATCTTCATTTTAGAATTAGAGTCTAACAATATGATTCTCATATTGGCTAGCTAATGAATCTCTTCAGTCAACCCCTATCTACCTACCTCAATATGTACTAAACTTCCCATTGACTTACGACTGAGAGCGTTTGCCACAACATTGGCTTTACCGGGATGGTACAATATCTCGACATTGTAATCTTCCAGTAATTCAAGCCACCTACGCTGCCTCAAATTCAACTCATTCTATTTGAAGATGTATTGTAAGCTCTTGTGATCTGTCTAAATGTCAACTTGGACGCCGTATAAGTAGTGCCACCATATCTTCCAAGCATATATTACAGTAGTCAATTCCAAATGATGGGTCGGCTAATTCTTTTCATGCTTCTTCAATTGTCTTGATGCATAAGCAATCACCTTCCCACATTGCATCAATACGCACCCCAAACTATACTTGAGGCATCACAATATACCACATAACCTTATGTTCCTTCTGGGAGAGTGAGCACTGGCGCGGATGTCAATCGATTCTTTAGCTCTTGAAAACTTCATTCACAAGCGTCAGACCACTGGAACTTTGTACCTTTCTATGTTAACTTAGTCAATGGTACTGATATGGAGGAAAACCATTCTACTAACAGCATATAATATCCTGCTAGCCCAAGGAAGCTACAGACTTCTGATGGTGTTGTAGCTCTCAGCCAATTCTTTATTGCATCGATCTTCTAAGTGTCAATACTAATACCCTCGTCAGATATCACATGGCCAAGGAATGCTACTAAGTTCAGCCAGAATTCACATTTGGATAGCTTAGCATATAACTTACGATCTTGAAGCTTCTGTAATACTATCCACAAGTGGCTCGCATGTTCCACCTCCGAAGGAGAATACACCAGAATATCATCAATAAATCCGATCACGAACACATCGAGATAGGGCATGAATACACTATTCATGAGATCCATAAAAGCTACTGGGGAATTTGTTAGCCCGAACGACATCACCAAGAACTCAAAGTGCCCATATCTTGTCCGGAAGGCCGTCTTTGGAATATCCTTCTCCTTAACCCTTACCTGATGATACCCTGAACGTAAGTCAATCTTGGAGAAATACTTGGCACCCTGGAGTTGGTCAAACAGGTCATCAATCCTTGGAAGTGGATACTTGTTCTTTATATTAAACTTATTCAACTGGCAATAATATATACACATCCTTAACATCTCGTCTTTCTTCTGCACAAACAAAACTGGCGCACCCCAAGGTGAGGTGCTAGGCCTAATGAAGCCTTTTTCCAGCAAGTCCTTCAACTGCGCCTTCAACTCTCGCAACTCTACCAGGGACATCCTGTGTGGTGGAATAGATATGGGTTGAGTGTCACGAAACACATCAATGCTAAACTCAATCTCCCTTTCAGGAGGAAGGCCTGGGAGTTCATTTGGGAAAACATCTGAAAATTCATTGACCATAGGGATTGGCTGTAGAGTACGTAGCTTTGCCTCTGCATCCCTAACATGATCGAGATGATAAATTTAACCTTTTGAGATCATCTTCCTTGCCTTAAGATAGGAAAAAAACCTACCTTTCGGTGTAGCAATGTTCCCCTCCCATTCAATGACGGGTTCACCAGAAAACTGAAGCCTAACCATCTTCGTACGACAGTCAACATTTTCATAGCATGAGGCCAACCAGTCCATTCCCATTATCACATTGAAATCAACCATTTCTAACTCAAATAAATTCGCCGAGGTTTGACAACTACAAATTGTTACCATGCAACCTCTATATACCCTTCTAGCAATCACAGAATCTCCTATCGGAGTAGATACCGTAAGTGGTTTACTTATCAATTTAGGTTCAATGCCAAACTTATTATCCACAAAGGGTGTAACATATGATAATGTAGATCCCAGATCAATCAGCACATATACATCGTCGGAAAAATAGACAATATACCTGTAACAACATCCGAAGACGATCCTATCGACCTACTAGAGCATATGTTCAATTTTGAGGACCACTCAGACTCAGAACTGCACCTCTACCTCTACCACGACCTGTTGACTGCTGAAAACCCTGTGTTGGAGGTCAAACTGATGAGGAAGAACCAGACACAGATCCAGTCGGCTGAGCCATACCACTACCTCCTCTGTTAGGACAATCCCACATCATATGGCCAGGCTGTCCGCAAGAATAGCATGCATCAGAACCTCGACGACACAGTCCAAAGTGGGCCTTGCTGCATATTGTACGCCTGATGCCCGCGAACTCTGACCTGGACCAAAATAGGTAAATCGATCATATCAAGGCCTCTGAAACTGTGGAGGAGCACTAGCTAAAGGTGGCGCCGAACTCCTCAAAGACTGGGGCCTGACACTGCCTTTAAAGTCATCAAAATACCTTGCAAATCTCTCCCTCTTATGCTGGCCCCTATCTTGCTCCCTATCTGCCCTTTGCTGGCGCTTACGATCCTCTAGAGTCTGGGAATAAGCCTGAATACAAAAAATATCCATGCCCTCTACTAAGGAGGCTATCATGCACTCATTTATCAAATGTGGTCCCAACCCGTTCACGAACAAATGCACCCTATCTCTCATCTCAGCCACCATATGGGGAGCATACCTTGATAAAGATTCAAACGGCATACTATACTCTCGCACACTCATATTACCTTGTCAAAGGTTCAAGAAATTATTAGCTCTAGCTCGTCGTATCTCAACTGGCAAGTAGTGACGAAGAAAGGCTTCAGAAAATTCCATCAACACAGCTGGAGGAGCATTCGGACCATTGGATCTCTCCCAACTATCATACTAGAAAACCTCTAAATCCCGTAACTGCTAAGAAGCCAACTCTACTACCTCTGTATCACTAGCACGCACAAATCACAGTGTACGATGAACCTGATCAATAAAAGTCTGCGGGTCCTACTTATGGTCTGATCCGGTAAACACTGGAGGGTCTAGATTAATAAAATCACGAACTCTCATACTAATCGGTTTATCAACAACACCGGTATTCTGCCTCTGAGCCTGAGCAATTACCAAGCTAGTCTATAACTGCACCGCACTATGCATATCCTGTTCTGTAGTGCCACACGGAGGAACTGGTGGTGCTGGGTGCCTCCAAATATCCTTTAGAGGAGACGGAGTAGATGAGGTATTAGATGACATCTCACTTTGAGCCTCATTTTGGCCTACTCTGGCTTGGGGCACCTGACTGGTACCCTCTCCCGCAGCTGTATCAAGCTGTCTACTAATCGTTTGCTTCCTAGTCGAAGGAATCTTTGAAAGAAAACAAGATGAATATTAGAGACGAACACTTATGTCTCAACTCTATGCACGATATAGATTCAAGAAGAAGGTAACAACCCTAGATTTCATGTAGCCTCCTGATTATAAATATGGCACGCTACACATCTATAATCAACACTCTACTAGACACGGCTCATAGACGACCCCTAGGACAGACTTGTCTGATACAAAGTTTGTTATGACCCAAACTTGAGGGACATGACTAGCACCCGTGCCATATTTGCCGAGCACCAACGTACATTTTATCTAACCTACCTTATTATCTTTAGGGGCCGACGAGATCAATATAAATGGTAGACATAGATCATTAACAACCAATAATAAAAGATAATGGCATGACCATACATAACATGGGATGAACAAATATCCAAGAAACTATATATAAGGTACGAGCTACCATGCCGCCATGAAAGATTATACAACAAAAATCAGCCGACAAGGCATACCAAACTATACATGAGTCGACACCTGTCTATGAGCCTCAAAAGGAACATAAGTGCTGCAACATTGCCAGAAAAGGGGCCCAACATACCCATGATGTCTATAATAAATATGCATACCAAGACCACTGTATGCGGCAAAATCAGAGGACTTGATTTCTTGCTATCAAGTCATTTCGGAAGAATGCCTCGAGACCCCGAGGACGGGAAGCCACGACCGAGCTCTCGACCTCGGGGCTCGTCGAGGCCCGACTCAGAGAAGATGGAAATCAAAGCTAGAACAGAAGGGGAATCTCTCAAGGAATGCGGCTAGGTCTGGCAAAGCCGGCCTATCCAGGGCCTACACCAAAACGTCGCATCTAGTCGTCCCATCTCCATACTCAACAATTAATGCATGTTGTACTATAGCCGAGTTCCCCTCCTATATTAAGGGAACTCGCATTACCTTGTAAGTGGTTGATGTTGCTCTATTTCTCCACAAGATCAATAATATATATATATATATATATATATATCTTCTCTCTAATTTTCTCATTCTCACTGGCCCGAGGCCACTTTAATATTCATCGTTCTCTTACTTGTTCTTCATCTTATCATTTGGTATTGGCCATAAAGAGCTTTGTTTAATCATATCTTAATTGTTATCCCATTCCCGATTTCCCCCGATAGCTCGAGCTCGACCCGAACATCGACCCCGAGGTCCCCCATCGACCAGTCCTGCATCCGGGCAACAGGCCCCTCGGTTTGATTATTGCCTCTTTTTAGCTTGCATTTCATCATTAAACTCCACATTCTTAGCATCAACTGCTCTAAACAACTAGCTTGAGAATAGATCACGTATTTTTAGAATCCCATTTATAAATTTAATTGTTGTTACCATTTTCACGGTAAACAACCACGACAAGTCCACATAAGGGATCTCGCCAATAACCGCTGAACTGGGCAGCCTACTGTGGTGGGGGAGCTGCGCCTACCCATATATCAGGACTTGCAGCATGATATGCAACATCCACAAATAGAAAGGATGTCAATACAAATAAAATACTGAGTATGTAAGACAGGGAACCATAAGTACAAACAGTAATATAAGAAGGGATAGATAATATACAACCTGTAACATCTGAGTACCTCCGAGGGCTACTGACATGAAATGCATGATACATATGTATGTATACATAAACTTTTAAAACATACGCCTCTGTGGGCATCATCATCATCATATCGTACCCGGTAGTAATAGGCTCGGTAAAAATGTACTCGTCTATCATAAGGGTCGGTAGAATCGTACCCAACCACGTGGAGCTCGGTAAAACCCAACTGATCAGTGGTTGCACAATAAGTGCCATACCCGGCCGTCTATACCGCGGCTCGGTAGAGTAAAATAGATATATATATATATATATATATATATAATGCATGTTGGACTCATTGGAATAATTTTCTGAACCTTTCGGAATGACGTAAGGTTGGTATCCTCTATACACGTTATTAGGACTAACTCTTCATCATGAATCTTAAAAGAATAAGAAAGTACTAATAACATTGATAACATATGAATAAGAGAAGCAACATCAACATCAATCTCTCCATAAGAAGGGAAACAATGTAAGTATTGCTAGGTTATAAGAGTAGAGTATCTTTGGAAGCTCGTTCATTACATTATGTACAATCGGAGTCGTGCAAAAGAAGGAAAGGGATAGCCTCACATACCTTGTATATATGTTCCAACCTCAAGCTATGTAAATGTCACGACTCCTTAGTCTACAATAAGAGAAATGACACTATCATTATTGTTTAAGCGTCGTAACTATTATGTATTGAGCGCAACCTATTTTATGATGAAACGAACAACACCTTCCCTACTTATATGACTTCCCACAAGTCAAAATAATCACCGAACAACCCAAACAACATCAATAATAATCATATTGAGCCTCCCAGAACAGTCCACCAACCAACTACACTACTACCAAGCCTTTCGATATATATTTCACAAGTTCTAGCTTCAACGACTTAGCCGCAACTTGGATAATCTTAAATACATGAAATATCTCTCTAATGCTGCCACAAGAAGAAGGTAGAGAAACTATCAATCAATTAGGATTTTTCGGCATTAGAATCACTTTAGAAGATTTGAAATCACCTAGAGTTGATATTAAAAACTTGAGGGAGTATTTACAGAACATAAACCACTTAGAAAAACCTCCCACACGAGCTGGAACAACACAAAAATGAGCAACAACAAGAAGAACAAGAAACTTACTTGCGCCACGGAATTCTCGACACTTGATTTGTGTTGTTTGCCCTTTGTTTGGGTCTTGGATTATGAGAAAAACTTGAGAGAATATTTTTAGGGTTCTAAGATCTGAATATACTGAAAAATATGACTTAAAACGGGTTGAGGCATCTTTTATATATACCATATATCTGAAACCGCCTATGTGGGTCCCTTAGAGAGCTGCTTGGTGCAGTCTCGCAAAAATGCGAATATCTCTCTACTCCGAGATTGCATCGTTGAAAAGTTTAATGAGTTGAAAACTAGACTCATAGATATTCAATTTGGTGTATAGACCACTCTGTAATTTCAAGAAAATTTGGAGAAAAGCTTAATAACATTTGACATAAAGTTTAAATAAAATTATAAACCTAAGTTGCGACAACTTTTGTCGACTTTTGTTTTATAACTCGTTTGAATTCAAGACTTATGATACAGATATTATATGATTCAAATACTTTAAAAACGAACTTTTGAGTATATTAAGCACCTCTAGGTTTACCCGAACATACGGGTTACAACATCCTTGATTCATTTAACTTATAATACTTGTTAACCACCCTTATACAACCTCGTATAATTGAAGACCAATATGATTAACTTCTTATCATCTTAATGATAATCTCTTCATGGATTTACGTCAACTATCTTACGGCATTAACTATCGTACGTGAATATGGGTTGTAACACCTTTATCCTTATGTTGTCTTTCTTCTTTCGGATAAGGTCTAAATATGCCCTTGTACTATATGAAATTGAATACATTTGGCCTTCGTTAATACTTTAGGCCATATATGCCCTTACCGTCACATAATTGGTTTATATATGCCTTGCAATCACATAGTTGGTCCATATATGTCCTTTTCCAAACGTAATCCACCCAAACTAATTAGCTCTTTCTTTAATTTTATTAACATGTATTACAAACACTGTTTCCTTTTTATTAGTACTTTTTTCCTTTACCTTTCTCTTTTCTTTCTTCTTTTTCTTTTCTTTTATTTTTTCTTTTTCCTTTTTATTTATCACATATCCGATTTCCTCCATTGTTGATGCCTTCTCCATTTTTGTCACCAATTTCACGAGATTTTATTCCTAAAAATCAAACCTACACTACCAAAAGCTTCCTAGCGAGAAGGCCCTGATTCTTCTGAAAAGAAGGAGATGACAATTGCCGGAGAAAGTTTTTCGGTGGTGTTAATTTGGTGAAGGTAGGATATGGTTGTTCAGATTTCTAAGGTGTTGTTCAATGTGGAGTTTCAAATCTGAAGGGAAGAAGACCTTTAAAATCCAAATAACCATATCCTACTTTCACAGAATTAACACCACCAAAAGAATTCTCAGACAATTTTCATCTCCTTCAGGTAAGAAGAACTTGTAGGGTTTGTGATAGTAAAATTGGTGACGAAAATGGAGAAGGCATCAACAATGGAGGAACTCGAATATGGGAGAAAGAAAAAGGAAAAAAAAAGAGAAGGAAAAAAAAGAAGAAAGAAAAGAGAAAGGTAAAGAAAAAAAGGTACTAATAAAAAGGAAATAGTGTTTGTAATACATTTAGTACAATTAATGAAAGAGCTAATTAGTTTGGGTGAATTTTATTTTTAAAAGAGCATATATGAACCAACTATGTGACGGTAATGGCATATATGGGCTAAAGTATTAATGAAGTATAAATGTGCTCAATTTTGTATAGTACAAGGGCATATTTGAACCTTTTTCGTTCTTCTTTTTTATTCTCTTAGATGTTGATATATAGAGACAGTTAGTACATTTCCTAGAGCTTATGACTTATGACTACCAGATTTTGGAAGTTGTCTATACTCGAGTTGTTGGTTTACTTGCATATGCCGAGCGACATTTTCAGTTTTATATATGTCTGTGAAGTATAGTCGTCATTTCTGTTATTATTTTCAAAAAGCCGGAAGTTGCCTCTTCTTGTCCGCGACTTCTAAGTCCATATTCAACTTCTTGACAGCCCAATACGCTTATGCTTGAGTTCACCGGCAAGTGACATGCCTTCCTGTACACAAGCTTGTATGTATATGACCCTATCGGTGTTTATATGTAGTTCTATATGCCCACAAGGAATCATCTAGCTTTGCAACCCAATCTTTCCTGTTCACACTTACAGTTTGCTCTAGTATCTTTATTTCTCTGTTGGACACTTCAGATTGTCCACTATTTTGTGAATAATATGTCGTGGCAACTCTGTGTAATATACCATATTTGTCTAGAAGTTTATTCAACAACCAATTCTAGAAATATGTTCCTTCATCACCAATCAAGTCATTTGGAGTCCCAAACGTCAAGAATATGTTCTTTTTCACCAAAGTGGCTACCACCTTGGCATCATCAGTTTCCAATGCAATAGCTTCCACCCATTTGGACACGTAGTCCACCGCGAGCAAAATGTACTTATTTCCTCTAGACAATGGGAATGGTCCCATGAACTCTATGCCCCACACATCAAAAATCTCTACCTCAAGGATATTATTCAAAGGCATGTCATGATTTCTCGTGATTGTTCCTGTTCTCTAGCACTGGTCATACTTTTTAACAAATGCACAGGCTCCTTGAACAACGTTGGCCAATAGAACCCCGACTGCAATACCTTTGCCGCCATCCTATCGCCTCCATGACGACCATCATAAGGTGAGGCATGGTAGTCATAGAACAGTAGTTCTACTTGTTTTCCGGGAATGCATCTCCTTATCAATTAATCAACACACCACCGATACAAGAATGGCTCATCCTGGTAATAAAAGTTCACATCATGCAAAAACCTCTTATTAGCCTCAGATTGAATTTCAGGAGGAAGAACCCCAATTACAGGATAGTTAACGTAGTTCGCGTATCATGGGACAAGGTCATGGATGATGGCAAAAAGTTTCCCATTAGGAAATGTATCCTTAATTTGTCCACCTTCCTCCACGTATTCATAATTTTCCAGTCATGACAAGCGATCCACCACTTGATTTTTTGGGTCCTTATGATCTCGTATTTCAACATCAAATTCCTGCAACAACAAAACCTAGCGTATCAACCTAGCTTTGGATTTTTTTTTTTTGAAAATAGATACTCGATTGTTGCATGATTGGTGTGGACTATGACTTTTAGTCCCACCGAGTAAGCCCAAAATTTTTGAAAGCCCCATACAACAACTAACAACTCCTTCTTTGTGGTGGTGTAATTCATCCATGCATCATCAAGAGTCTTACTCGCATAGTATATGGAGTAAAACATCTTATCCTCCCTCTAGCATAGCACTGTCCCAATAGCATGGTCACTTGCATCACACATATGTTCAAATGGCAAGGATCAACAAGGTGCCACAATGATGGGGAAAGTCACCAACCTCTCCTTAAGCTCCTCGAACGCCTTCAGACAGGCTTCATCAAATTTGAAGTCACATCCTTTTCGAGCAACCTGCACAATGGAGTAGCAATTTTAGAAAAAAACATTAATAAAGTGTCTATAAAACCTGCGTATCCCAAGAAACTTCGAACACCCCTTCACGGAGATGGGTAGAGGTAATTTTGCAACTGCCTACACCTTCGTCTTATCAACTCAATGACGTTCTTCGATACTCTATAACCCAAGACGATGCCCTTTTGCACCATAAAATGGCATATTTTTCAATTTAGCACCAAATTCATTTTTTTCACACCGTGCCAACACTTTTGGCCAAATTTCTTCAAGCAATCATCATAAGAAGACCCAAAGACTAAAAAATCATCCATGAAGACTTCTACAAATTTTTCCACTATATTAGTGAAAATGTCCGTCATGCACCGTTAGAAACTGGCTAGTGCATTACAAAGACTGAATTACATTCGCTTGAAAGCAAAGGTACCATAAGGACATGTGAAAGTCATTTTCTTCTAATCCGCTAGGTATATGAAAATCTGGTTGTACCCCAAACAACCATCAAGGAAGCATTAACACTCATGTCCAGCCAACCTGTTCAACATTTGATCAATGAATGGAAGTGGAAAGTGAGAAGTGGTCATTGCGGGTTGCTTTATTGAGCCTTCTATAGTCAATAAAAACTCTCCACCTCGTCACGGTGCGAGTAGGAATTCGTTCATTTTTCTCGTTTTCCACCACAGTCATCCCGCCCTTTTTAGGCACACATTGCATTGGGCTTATCCATTGCTGTCAGAAATAGAAAAGATAATACCTGCATCAAGCCACTTAATTATTTCCTTTCTTCACGGCCTCCTTCATAATAGGACTCAACCTCCTTTGTTACTCAACGCTGGGCGGTGCCATCTTCCAGCTTGTTATCATATCAAGCTTGTTACAAAGAGTTATTATAAATTTTCAGTACCCACAACTTGAACGATCTAATGAAAATTGTATCTCAAACCTTAAGTTTTCTGGCCTAGTTGTTTGGACTAAGTATAATCTATTTCTATAAGCTGTCTCATCACTCATGCACCATGTACATCTGGATCAGATATTCTGTCTCCTAGATTAAAATACTACTACTATTTTCTTTCTGAAAGTATCATTTTACTATCTATGATTGTATATACTAGACAGTGTATTCTTCTGTTCTTGTTCCTTCTATGGTATTCTGTTGTTAATTGAAAAATGCAGAAGGTGATGAGATAGTTATGTAACTATATATAATGGTCGTAATTGTGATGAGGAAGATTATGATAGACTCGTTCGTGGTTGTACTTGTATGCACATTGCATTTTGCAAACCTATCATTAATGTGTAGCCCTAATAATAGAAAATTTAAGTCAATACTAATACTTAACATTAAGGTATGTTCCAATGTCTGCATTTTCCTTTCCTCCTCTTATGCAATTTCTTTTACAATTTTCCATAATTTCAAATTCAAGACGATAGTTTTTGTTAAGGTATTTAGATCTGAGTTTAAATGTTTATGTTAGAATTGAGTCAATATAAAAGCATTTATAATTTTTATTGTGATAAAATAGCACAGTATGTTTCTATAGACTTTTTCTTTTTTGAAAAATTATGAGAAAGAACCATTCTTGATTTATCTCGACGCTATTGGTGAAAATAGAATGACTAAAAATTGGGGGCATCTAATAGTGTGGAGGATGATTATCTGATCTCTGAGGGAAATAAAAGCGATCTATACCAAAGATAATTTTATTTTCAGGGTTTGAACCAGAGACCTCTATTTAAGAACAAAGGGCTACTTACCACTTTATTATAATATTGTGCAGAGTGTAGTACTGGTCCCGGCTGGACGTGAGGGGCATCAACTCGGATTAGCATTTGGTGACTCGAGGTAGATCTGCTGGCGTCCGCAGACCATGAAGTCCCCTTCCTCTTTCTCCATTTACTGTTCCTTTCATTTGAGAAAGTTGTACTTATTTCAAACTCTATCTGTAAAAACTCTAGAAGCTCGTGTACTTGTGACTTCAGATCCGGGTTGTACTAGAGTATTGAGTTATTATGCTACTTGTTCTTCATTTTAGTTTCATTTCTGTTTAATTGGTTAAACCGTTTGAAGTGTTTAAAAGTTGGCAAAAGAAAGTACTCTAACGTTGGCGGGCCTAGCAAGTAAAATATTTGGCGCCATCACGGCCCCGACGGTGAGAATTTCGGGTCATGACAAGTTGCTAAACATCAAAGGTTTTTTTATTAAGGCCTCATTTGTTTGCACTTAATAGAGGTTTGAATCTTAATCATTCAGATCTATGTCATTAAGTGCATTTGTTTTTCCCGATTTGAATCTTAATAATTCAAATCTTAACTATTAAGTCTGTTTGTTTTTTAATTTTAAAATCACTTAATGGATATAAATAGATCTTAATGATTAAGATCTATAATAGAGTCTTAATATCATCAAGATGTTATACATTCATGAATTTATATAAAAAAATGG
The DNA here is from genome assembly GCF_000393655.2 of Nicotiana sylvestris. Lineage (NCBI taxonomy): Eukaryota > Viridiplantae > Streptophyta > Magnoliopsida > Solanales > Solanaceae > Nicotiana > Nicotiana sylvestris. Next base: position 40,556,565 of record NC_091064.1, read on the forward strand.
TATTTACCATAACTCCTACATTTTCACCACTAATTACTACCAACACTGCTATCGTCGTCCTCTACTATTATAGACTACCATCAAAACTATCCACCCCTCCCCATTACTATCAAGCCTCAGCCACAAACACCATCATTGCTAAGCACTAATATCAGTTGTCATCACCACTTGCCATCATTTACAATCATCACCACTAGCCATTATTTACAACCATCACCACCAACCACAATTACCATATCAACCATCGATTACCATATCAACCAACTTTTATGTATTACCCACTACCGTTATCAGTCACTACCACTATTAACTACTACTGTTATCTGCCATCTGCTACCCATAATCATTACCATCACTCACTACCCAATCGGTACCCACAACCAATTGATTCTTCGAAAATCTGTATATTCTTTCTCTAGAATGGGAGCTTCTCTTAGCTAAGGCTGGATGGTGAAGAAGTCGCGGACTGGAGGGATAGGGCAAGGAGGAATTGGGAGTCAACATGGAAACTTTGGCACGAGAGCAATCCCTCAACGGAAGACGCAAAGAAAACTCGGAGTGTAAAGGTCTCACAATGAGTGATTCTTTTGGAATTGAAGCACTCACCCATGGCAGGACCATCAATGACGACACCAATGGCAGGTACGCAATTGAATACACAAACGAGCACTAGCAATCAAGCACAGACTACAAGGAATCAGTCATGGGCGGACCAGGTTGTAGCTGAGGAGAAATTCACAGGTAAAGCCCAAACCCTAGCCACAAATTTGAAATCATGGAGTAAGGTAGTAGGAGATGCACCAATAGTTGAGGGCTTTGACTTAGAAGGAGAAATTAATCCAACTGTAAATGTCAAAATTACTATGGAGGATGTAAAAGAGGAGATAGAATACTGGTAAAATTACATAGAATATTGGACATAGAAAGAGTATGTAAAGTCGTGTGCTTTACAAGGGTTGAACCCTCCCCTAACAGTCATTGAGGGGTATTTCAAATACATATGGAATACATTGAGGTGGACAAGGTAGCACAAAATAAAAAGGAGTCTTTATGGTTAGATTTCATAGTATTGAAGGGTGCACAAAGGCAATTGAAGGGGGAATTTAGATCTTTGATAGGAAACCAGCAGTAGTGAAGCCATGGAAACTAGGAATGAAGATGAGCAAAGTAATTGTAGAGCAGGTGCTCGTATGGATCAGACTATTGGGATTGGACCTGAAATATTGGGGGCAACCAGATTTGACAAAAACTGCCAGACTTGTGGGGAAACCTGTGAAGGCAAATATTGCAACAACAATGAAAGAAAAGCTTATGTATCCAAGGGTAATGGTAGAAGTTCTAGTGAACAAAACTTATCTTGATTCAGTATTGTTTGAAAATGAAATGGGGGAAGATAATTAAGCAAGAAGTGGAATATGAGTGGAAACCTACACTGTGTAAATATTGTAAGAACACACAAATCAACAATACAAGAGATTACAACAGAAGCCACAAAATGGTACAAGCAAATAAAGAGTGGAAACTAGTGAAGGAGAAAGAACATGTTGATAAGAAAAAACTAGAAGGGGGAAACTAGAGCAAATTGGCCTACAAAGTCCAAGACAAGTTGTGCATAAAGAAGTTGCAACACCAGTGAGCAAATCCTTTGCCACTTTTGGAGGAACAATCAGAAGAGAATAATACAATTGAGGATGGTATAGAAGCCAAACAGACAACAACAAGTAGGCTCAACAAACCTAAAAGTCCTACAAATAGGGAGGGTGTCCATTAGAACAAAGAAATCTTAAATGTTGAAACTGCTACACGAAGAGGAAAACAAATGAAAATAGGGATGTGTCTAGGTACATTGATGGGAGTTGTAATCCCTCCCTAAAACGATAAACTAGGATTTTGGAATACCAGGGGTCTAAACAGGTAGGACAAGCAGAGATAGATGAATCTTTATCTGTACAACTCTAAAGTTGGCCTGTTTGGAATCCTAGAGACAAAGGTTAAGAGACAAAAAACATCTATTGATGCTCTTAACCTTTGTAATGGATGGTCATTCAGTAATAACATAGCACATCATCCGAGTGGGAGAATCTGGGTGCTATGGAAACTGAATATTTTCAATGTGAATATAACTAGTATCAGCTTAAATGTTGCATTGTGAAGTGGAACATAGGGGGACTAAATAGAAGTTTAAGATAACATTAGTCTACAGGTTCAATGACCAAGCTCTAAGGAGGACATTATTGCAAGAACTGGAGAAAATACATGGTACCATCAAAGAGCCATGGGCAGTTATGGGGGACTTTAATTGTGTACTGCACATAGATGAGAGGATAGGAGGCCCAATCACAATTTCAGAGATAAGAGATTTCAAAGAATGTGTAGGAAAATGCTCTTTGTAGGAACTCAGATCATCAGGTTCCTTCTTTACTTGGAATAATAAACAGGGAGATAATAGTCGTGTATACAATAGAATTGAAAGGGTACTAGTGAATGGAGATTGGATGACCAAACTACCAGTATCAGAGGTGCATTTTGGTAATGAAAGACTTATGGATCATTGCCCAGCTATGATAAATTGAGACAATGGACCTCAAAAAGGTCAGCACATGTTTAGATATTTCAATATGTGGAGTCAAGATATAGACTTCCAACAAAAAGTGGAGAATAACTTGAATAGGAGAATTACAGGCACAAAGATGTACAGATTAGTAGGGAAACTGAATAGGCTTAAGGCGACCCTAAAAGAAATAAATAAACTTAATATGGAGATATAGAAGGCAAAGTAGAACAAGCAAAGGAAGAACTTGAGGATTATCAAAGTGAATTGCAAAAGATCCCACAAACATAACGCTGATAACAAAGGAGGTACAACTAGGCAAGAACTACCAAAAATGGAACTCGGCAAAGAATCAGTATCTCAAGCAGAAATACAAAGTCCATTGGCTGAATTCAGGGGACATGAACACTAAATTCTTTCATAGCATGCTGAAAGCTAGAAGGAATGCTAAAAGAATATTCACCATTAGGGATAATGCAGGAATTAGCAGAAATGACATGAATGGAATAGCTGAAGCTTTTGTGGAGTATTACACTTCTCTGCTTGGTACTAAGAGTAGAGATAGAATGAGAGTATGTTGTGCCACTGTGAAACAAGGTTCTGTAGTATCAGCTGAACAAAGAGGGATGCTTGTTGAAAAGTTTACCATGGAAGAAATAAAATAAGCTCTATGGGAAATAGCAGGGGATAAAGCACCTGGGCCAGATGGCTATGGTAGCCAATTCTTCAAAGATTGTTGGGGGATAATTAAAGAAGATCTAAAGGCAGGGGTAATGGAATTCTTTAGGTCAGGAAAGATAATGAAAGCTTGAAATCATACAGTTCTGACACTAATACCAAAATTAGAGCATGCAGGCATAGTTACTGATTACAGACCCATTACTTGTTGTAACACCATCTATAAGGTGGAGTCAAATATGCTAACTAACAGGCTGAAACAGGTCCTATTAGACATTATATCTCCAAATCAAAGTGCATTTGTGGCTAGCAAAATAATTGTCCAAAATATCCTAATATGCCAAGATTTGGTAAGGCTTTATAACAGAAAACAGACTACTAGTAGTTGCTTGATAAAATAGATTTGAGCAAAGCATATGACACAGTGGAATGGAAGTTTGTAGCAGAAATGATGCATGCATTGGAATTTCCACAACAATACATTAAATGGATTATGAATTGCATAACTACTGTTCAATACACAATAGCCATAATTGAAGTATTGTATGGAAACATAAAAGGGGAAAGAGGACTTAGGCAAGGGGACCCAATATCCCTATTTCTATTTGTCATATGTAAGGAGTACTTCACAAGAATAATGAATATGGTTACACATTAGGGGTTTGGGTATCACACCAAATGTAGGAGCTTGAAGTTGAATCATCTATGCTTTGCAGATGATGTCCTTTTGTTTAGCAAGGGAAACTTTCGATCGGTACTTTTGTTATTGAGGGGGCTGAAAATATTCTCTAACACATCACGTCTATGTACAAATGCCAACAAGTCTAATATATTCAGTATAAATATGTCAATCCAAAGCCAGAATAATCTTATAGAGATGACAGGATACCAAAAAGGGAGCCTACTATTTAGGTATCTTGGAGTGGACACCTCAGCCAAGAGAATATCCAAAATGGATTGTGAGTTTCTCATGGACCAGATAGTAGCTAGAATTAAAAGCTAGGGTACAAGGCACCTCTCCTATGTAGGGAGAGTACAACTAGTCAACTCAGTATTGCTACATATACACAGTTACAGGTCAACCATCTTCATACTACCAAAGCAAGTGCTCAAGGGAATAACAACTGTATGTAGAAAATTTATTTTGGATGGAAAATAGTCACACACAATCCCCCATTAGTGGCATGGAACTTAGTGTGTAGGACTAAACAAGAAGGAGGGTTGAGAATTACAGACATCATAAAATGGAATAAAGCTACAATTGCTAAATATGTCTGGAATATTGCACAAAAAGTTGATAATCTATGGGTGATATAGATAAGTAATGATTACTCAAAGATAAAGACTGGTGGTAGTATACATGCCCCACTAATTCTTGCTGGTATTGGAAAAACGTTTGTATGATCAGAGAGATGTTTGCTCCTGGGTTAACTCAGAATGGTTGGATGAATGCCAATGAACACTATATATCAAGGGTGTCTACCTATGGAGAATGGTAGAAAAGGAAGACTGGCCATGGGAAAGATGGGTGTGGAACAAGATGAACCTACCCAAGCATAGCTATATCTGCTGGCTCACTATGACGACCCAGTCAATCGTCTCATGAGTTACCACTCTATTTTTCCCATTTTTGCTTCTTATTACTTTGTCTATCAGTTCTATAGGTGATCGGGTTGGTTGGCTCGGGTTCGGAAAGGATTTGGTAAAATTTGAGATACTTAGTCTCTTTTGAGGAAGCTTAAGTTGGAAAGGTCAACTAGATGTTGACTTATGAGTTAGATGGCTCGGATATGAATTTTGATGGTTTGGATAGCTTCGGGAGATAATTTGGGACTTAGAAGCGTGATCTAAATGGGTTTTGGAGGTCCGGAGTAGATTTAGGCTTGAATTGGCGAAATTGGATTTTTGGCGACTTTCGGTTGATAGGTGATATTTTGATATAGGGGTTGGAATGGAATTCTAAGAGTTGTAATAGTTCCATTATGTCTTTTGGAATGTGTGCGCAAAATTTTAGGTCATTCAGACGTGGTTTGGTTGAGTTTTTGATCAAAAGCATAATTTAGAAGATTTTGGAATTCTTAGGCTTGAATCTGATGCGAATTTGATGTTTTGATGTTGTTTTGAGCTTTCTGAAGGTTAGAACAAGTTTGAATGAGGTAATGGGATATGTTGGTATGTTTGGTTGAAGTCCTTGGGGCCTCGGGTGAGTTTTGGGTGGTCAATCACACCATTTTATGTTGTTTGGAATTGCAGAAAAACTGTTGTGTGTTGTAGAGAAATTAGGTCCTCGCATTCGCGAGTAGGTCCTCACGTTCGCGAAGGGTTAGTTGGTGAAGGATGGAATTTAAGCCTTCGCATTTGCGAGGATGGTTCCACGTTCGCAAAGGGCTGAGGGATTGGTCATCGCGTTCGCGTGTAGGGGACCGCGTTCATGTAGAGGAATTTGGTCAGCTGGGCTTGAGGTGTTTTATTCATCGCGTTCGCGAGAGAGGTGACGCGATCGCGAAGGGTCAAGCTAAGGAGCCATCGTATTCGCAATGGGCAGGTCGCGATCGCGAAGAGGAATTTTTGGTCAAAATTATTTTTGTTCTTCGTGAACTCGACGCGTTGACCGCGTTCGTGAAGAAGAAAATGAGGCCTGGGCAGAATGTTTAAATAGTCATCTTGTCCGCGATTTTGGGGTTTATTTTCACCATTTTTGAGCGTTTTTGGAGCTTTTTAAAGAGGATTGAAGAGGAATTCAAGGAGAATCACTTGGTGGTAAGATTCATAGACTTAATAATCGATTCTAATGGGAAATCTACCTAATTAATCATGGAAATTAAGCCTAAAATTGAAGAACTAGGGCTTGAAATTGAAGACCTAGAATTTGGGATTTAAGGGGTCATTTGTGGTTAGATTTTGATGATTTCGGTATGAATGAACTCGGGGAGTGATAAGGAATCCATTGATGTGAATTTTATCGAAATCCGAGATGTGGGCTCAGGGGTCGGGTTTTGGTAATTTCGGGATTTATGTTGTAAATTGAATATTTTTCGCTTGGGCTTCATTCCCTTAGTATATTTTGACATCGTGGTTCTGATTTTGGATAGATTCGACGCGAGTGGAGATCGATTCGAGGGGCAAAGGTGTCACAGACTAGAGTTTGGACCGGATTGAGGTGAGTAATGATTGTAAATGATGTCCTGAGGGTATGAAACCCCAGATTTCACATTGTTGTGCTATATTAAGGTGACACACAAACTAGATAACGAGCATGGGGTCGTGTACTATTGGAGATTGTGACTTAGTCCGTCCCGAATGACTATTTTACTGCATATTTGACTGAAATTTATTTGCTATCATCTTGTTTTGGGTTGATTGCCATATTTGGGCCTCGTGCCAACTATTTGAACCCTTAGGTGACTTTTATTGATATTTCCTCACTATTTTGACTTCATACTTGAAGTCAGTCATGCTATATTCCACTATTTTCATAATTCAGCCATGTTTACTCTGTTTTAACACTTAAATGATCCTTTAAATGATATTTTTGGTTGAGAATCATATTTTACTATTGCTCGAGTGGCTTGTGAGGATTTTGACTGAGTAAGGCCGAGGGCCTATATTGTGAGAAACCACTGATTATGATTATGAGGCCAAGGGCTTAAGATTTGTACGCCATGAGGTGGCTTGTTGATATGAGGCTGAGAGCCTTGTTATGATGCTACGAGATGGCTTGATATTGTGTTTGGGCCGAAAAGGGGCTCCTCTAGGAGTCTGCACACCCCCAGTGAGCGCGGGTACCCATTGTGATGCCAGATATAGCCCGAGGGGCTAATATTGTTCTGAGATATTGCCCGAGGGGCGAACCTTTATATGTTTATCTTCCTTATTGCCTGTCATTTACCTGCGTAAGTGTTAAAAAGGCCTTTTATGAAGTTTTAACTGAACTAAAATGATTGTTACATATTTTTTACTGCTTCACTATAGCGTGTAATGTGCCTTACATGATTTCTTGCTTTCAGTCTTTATTTATGATTATTACTCACTGAGTTGGAGTACTCACTTTACTCCCTACACCCCGTGTGCAGATTCAGGAGTTGCTGATCCTACTAGCGAGAGTTGAGAGCTCCCGGCAGACTTCGAAATTCACGAGGTAGCTGCGGCGTTCGCAGTCCCGTGTTTCTCCCCCTTATCTCATTTCTTTTCCCGTATCAGTGACTTTGTAATGCTTTGTAGACTTTTCAGACTTGTGTTAGAATTGATAGATGCTCATGACTAGTGATACCCTGGTATCGGGCTGTGTTGGGTTTTATTTCCGCAAACTATAATGTTCAATGCTTACTTTTGGATTATTTATTACGTTTTAGCGTTAATTATTATTGTTTAATTGCTTAAAACTGAAATGTAAAAGTGTCGGCTGGCCTTGTCTTCATGAGAGGCGTCATCACGACCGGGTCCGTGTTTAGGGTCGTGACAAGTTGGTATCAGAGCCTAGGTTACATAGGTCTCACGAGTCATGAGCAGGTTTAGTAGTGTCACGTGGATCGGTACGGAGATATCTGTATTTATCCTCGAGAGGCTGCAGAACCTTTAGGAAAAACTTCATATTCTTGAAATTGTTTTCGTGCAAATTTGTTGATCTGAGTACTAAACTTATGTTATTCTATTCTCTCACAGATAGTGAGGACACGCGCTACCGGTCAGGATGGACGACTACCAGGAGCACCAGTTGTGGCCACTAGAGGCTGAGGACGTGGTCGTGGTTGCGGTAGGGGCAGAAGTGTGGCCCGCACAACAGCTAGGGTAACACCTGCAGATCCACCAGCCACCCCAATTCAGGATCAGCTCCCAGTTGTGGACGCTCCAGCAGCACCAGCTCAGGCACCAGCTGTGCCCATTGTGATTCCGGGTATTTAGGAGGCCTTGGCTCAGATTCTATCAGTTTGCAGTGGCCTAGCTCAGGCAGTCTCAACCACTACAGTCATAGCTACTCCTCAGGCCAGGGGAGGTAATCAGACTCTCGTCGCTCGCACACCTTAGCAGGTCGTGCAGGGAATTCAGAAGCTAGGGGCACATCCAGCCTAGCCGGTTGTAGCTGCTTAGGACTATGTAGTTCCTGCCATGCCAGAGGACGAGCAGTGCATGTTGGAGAGGTTTGGTAGACTTAAGATTCCGCCCTTCAATGGTGCAGAGGGCGAGGATGCCCAGGGTATCTTGGATAAGTATCAGAGGGTGCTTCGTACAACGGGTATTCTGGAGACCAACGGGGTCGCTTTCACTACTTATCAGTTTTCTGGAGCTGCTTTCACGTGGTGGGAGACTTTTGAGAGTTGTAGTCCTGTTGGTGTAGCACCACTTACCTGGCAGTAGTTCTCCGTTCTCTTTCTGGAGAAGTATGTGCCGTAGTCTCGTAGGGAGGAGCTGCGTAGGGAGTTTGAGTGGTTGCGTCAGGGAGAGATGACTGTGACGCAGTATGAGATGAGGTTCTCTGAGTTAGCTCGTCATGCTATTTGGTTGGTTCCTCAAATACAGAGAGGATTAGGAGGTTTGTTGATGGCCTCACTTATCAGCTTCGTATTCTCATGACAAGGGAGAGGGTGACTGGTGCTACTTTCGAGGAGATTGTGGATATTGCCTATGACATTTAGTCTGTTCGTCGCCAGAAGCGAGAGGAGAGGGAGGCCAAGAGGCCTCGAGGATCTGGTAGCTATAGTGGTGCTCCTTCGAGAGGTCAGTTTTAGCACGACAGAGGCCGTCCATTCAAGCATGCTCAGCCAGCTCCCCTAGGTTATCGTGGGGCATCATCGGGTCATGGTTCTCACAGTTCTCATCAGGGCCAGTCATCACTTAGTTCCCTTCCAGCTCAGAGTTCGTCCCGTGCTCCATCAGTTAAGGGCTCTTCTATGCCAGGTGCATCTACTAGTCATTCTGGTGCTAGGGGTTCCTTTCAGTCCCTTTCTCTAGCACCCAGGATTTGATATGAGTGTGGAGAAATGGGGCATATGTGGAGGCAGTGTCCTTGTCGTCTTGCAAGTTCATCTCAACAGAGGAGTCAGCCATCGGCTTCAGCGCCAATTACTTCACCACCACCCACCCAGCCAGCTAGTGGTGGAGGTCAGTCAGCTAGGGGTCGCCCTAGAGGGGGAGGTCGCTCAAGTGGAGATCAGGCCCATTTCTATGCACTTCCAGCTAGACCCGACGCTATTGCTTCCGATGCTGCTATTACAGGTATTGTTTTAGTCTGCCACAGAGATGCCTCTCTATTATTTGATCCAGGTTCCACCTTTTCTTATGTGTTCATGACTCTCTTGCTTCATCTGTTCATGTATCTACCTTGCTGGGCGATACTATTGTTGTAGACCGTGTGTACCGATCGTATGTGGTGACTATTGGGGTTCTGGAGACCCGAGTGGATATTTTATTATTGTGTATGGTGGATTTCGATGTCATTTTGGGCATGGATTGGCTATCTCTGTGTCGTGCTATTTTGGACTGTCATGCTAAGACAGTCACATTGGCTATACCAGGTGTGCCACAGATTGAGTGGCGAGGTGTGACTGATTATATTCCCCGAGTGATCTCATTCTTGAAGGACCAACATATGGTTGGGAAGGGTTGTCTTTCGTATCTAGCCTTTATGAGGGATGTCGGTGCTGAGACTCCCAGTATTGATTCTATTCCAGTTGTGAGGGACTTTACCGATATGTTTCCTGCAGACTTGTTGGGCATGCCACCGGACAGGGATATTGATTTTGGTATTGACCTGGTGCCGGGCACTCAGCCAATTTCTCTTCTGTCGTATCATATGTCACCAGCGAAGTTGAAGGAATTAAAGGAGCAGCTTCAGGAACTCCTCGATAAGGGGTTCATTCGACCTAGTGTGTCACCTTGGGGTGCGCCGGTTCTATTTGTGAAGAGGAAGGATGGCACTATGAGGATGTGCATTGATTATAGTCAATTGAACAATGTAACAGTTAAGAACAAGTATCCCTTGCTTCCCATTGATGATTTATTCGACCAGCTTTAGGGAGCGAGAGTGTTCTCCAAGATTGATCTCCGTTTGGGTTATCACCAGTTGAAGATCAGGGACTCAGATATTCTTAAGACAGCTTTCAGGACCCGGTATGGTCATTATAAGTTCTTGGTGATGTCTTTTGGGCTGACCAATGCCCCAGCAACATTCATGCGTTTGATGAACAACGTGTTCCGGTCTTATCTCGACTCGTTTGTTATAGTCTTCATTCATGATATTCTGGTGTACTCGCACAGTCAGGAGGAGCACGCGGAGCATCTGAGAGTTGTGTTGCAGAGATTGAGGGAGGAGAAGTTTTATGCAAAATTCTCCAAGTGTGAGTTTTGGCTTAGTTCAGTGGCTTTCTTGGGGAATGTGGTGTCCAATGAGGGTATTCAGGTTGATCCGAAGAAGATAGAGGCGGTCCAGAGTTGTCCCAAACCGTCCTCACCCACATAGATTCGCAACTTCCTTAGTTTGGCGGGTTATTATCGCTAGTTTGTTCTGGGATTCTCATCTATCGCATCGCCCTTGACAAAGTTGACTCAGAAGGGTGCTTCATTTGTATGGTCGGATGAGTGTGAGAAGAGCTTCCAAAAGCTCAAGACAGCCTTGACTACAACTCTAGTGTTAGTTTTAATAATCTTGGCCAAATAGTCTATATGTTATGTCTACAGAAGTTCATCAAGGAAGATGTTCCTGATCTGCCTGATGAAACTCCAGAGAATGAACACTTTCTCGTGATTGAGGCGTGGAAGCATTCTGATTTTTTGTGCAAGAATTATATTCTTAGCGGACTGGAGGATAATCTGTATAACGTCTACAGTAATGTGGAGACGTCAAAAGAACTGTGGACTGCGCTTGAAAAGAAATACAAATCGAAGATGCCGGGATGAAGAAATTGGTTGCCGCAAAATTTTTGGACTACAAAATGGTAGATAGCAAGTCTGTTATTACCCAAGTCCAGAAATTGCAAGTGATTATTCATGATCTACTTGCTGAAGGTATATATAAAATGAATACTGATGTTGAAAGTAAAAATTTTAGTATTTTTACTAACGAAATTTTCATTGAAGGTCTTGTCATAAATAAAGCATTCCAAGTTGCAGCAATTATTGAGAAGCTACCTCCTTTGTGGAAGGATTTCAAGAACTACTTGAAACACAAACGAAAGGAGATGTCCCTTGAAGATCTCATTGTTCGGTTGAGAATCGAAGAGAACAACAAAGCAGCTGAAAAGAAAGGTCGTGGAAACTCAACAATAATGGGAGCATATATTGTTGAGACTACTTCTCAAATTAAGAGAAAGAGGAAGCAGGCTTCTGGGCCAAGAAATAACCCAAGCAAGAAGCGGTTCAGTGGAAATTTCTACAACTGTGGAAAAGCTGGACACAGATCTGTAGAGTGTCATGCTCCAAAGAAGGACAAGAAGAAGGGTCAAGCAAACATGGTGGAAAAGCACGAAGATATTGATGACTTGTGTGTTATGCTTTCTGAATGCAACCTGGTAGGAAATCCTAAGGAGTGGTGGATTGATTATGGAGCCACTCGCCATGTTTGTGCTGTGAGGGAAACATTTTCTACATATGCTTCTGCTGGATCCGAAGAGACGCTTTCTATGGGAAATGCTGCTACAGCAAAATTTGAAGGATATGGGAAGATATTTCTCAAGATGACTTCTGGCAAGGTCATGACTTTGAACAACGTCCTTCATGTTCCCGAAATTAGGAAGAACTTGGTCTCTACTGGGATTCTTGTAAAGCATGGTTTCAAGTGCGTTTTTGTATCTGACAAGGTGGTTATAAGTAAGAATAAAATGTTTGTAGGAAAAGGTTACCTTACTGAGGGTCTTTTCAAGTTGAATGTAATAGTTGTCGAAACTAATAATAAAACTTCAGCTTTTTATTACTTACTTGAGTCAAATGATTTATGGCATGTACGTTTGGGTCATGTCAATTATAAAACCTTGCGAAAAATGATTAACTTGGAAGTATTGCCTAGGTTTGAATTGGAAAATCAAAATGTCAAATATGTGTGGAATCTAAGTATGTTAAACATCCTTATAAGTCGGTTGAAAGGAATTCAAATCCTTTAGACTTAATTCACACAGATATTTGTGACATGAAGTCAATACCATCTCGCGGTGGAAAGAAGTATTTCATAACTTTTATTGATGACAGTACTCGATATTTCTATGTTTACTTACTTAATAGTAAAGATGAAGCAATAGACGCATTCAAATAATATAAAAATGAAGTTGAAATACAACTTAACAAGAAAGTCAAAATGATAAGAAGTGATAGGGGTGGTGAATATGAATCTCCTTTTGAAGAAATATGTCTAGAATATGGAGTTTTTCATCAAACAACATCCCCTTACACGCCCCAATCCAATGGGATTGCGGAAAGAAAGAATCGTTCATTAAAGGAGATGATGAACGCATTGTTGATAAGTTCTGGTTTGCCACCGAACTTGTGGGGGGAAGTCGTTCTTACGGCTAACCGAATACTAAATTGAGTACCCCATAGAAAAACACAATCCATTCCATATGAAAAATGGAAAGGAAAGAAGCCCAACTTGAATTATTTGAAAGTGTGGGGGTGTTTGGCAAAAGTGAAAGTTCCTAAACCCGAAAGGGTAAAAATAGGAACGAAAACAGTTGATTGTATTTTCATAGGATATGCGACCAATAGTAAAGCATATCAATTTCTGGTTCATAAATTAGAAAATCCCGACATTCATAATAATATGGTTATAGAATCAGATAATGTAGAGTTCTTTGAAAATATATATCCGTATAAAAAGGAATGTGAGTCGATTGGTAAAGGATCTAAATGACCTCGGGAAGAAACAAAAGAAAGTAAATTTAATCATGAAGATCCAAGATGTAGTAAACGTCAAAGAACGTCTACTTCGTTTGGACCAGATTTTGTGACTTTCTTATTGGAAAATGAGCCTCGAACATTTAAAGAAACTATGTCTTCTTCGGAATCATTGTTCTGGAAAAAGGCAGTAAATAGTGAAATAGAATACATATTGAACAACCATACATGGGAATTGGTTGATTTTCCTCCCGGAAATAAACCTTTGGGTTGTAAATGGATTTTTAAAAGAAAAATTAAAGATGATGGCACTATTGATAAATTTAAGGCAAGAATTTGTCAAAGGGTATAGACAACGAGAAGGTCTTGACTACTTTGATACATATTCTCCAGTGACGAGAATTACGTCCATACAAATGCTAGTAGCTTTAGCTGCAGTTTATGGTCTTGAAATTCATCAAATGGACGTAAAGATAGCCTTCTTAAATGGAGATTTGGAGGAAGAAATCTACATGGAACAACCTGAAGGGTTTGTGGTTCCAGGTAAAGAAAATAAAGTATGTAGACTTGTTAAGTCCCTCTACGGACTAAAACAAGCACCCAAACAATGGCATGCGAAATTTGACCAAACAATGTTGTCAAATGGTTTTAAGATAAATGAATGTGATAAATGTGTGTACATTAAAAATGTTCCAAATCACATAGTCATTGTTTGCCTATATGTGGATGATATGCTGATAATGAGTAATAACATTGCCAACATAAATGCTACTAAGCGTATGCTAACTAGCAAGTTTGATATGAAGGACTTGGGAATTGCGGATTTAATTCTGGGGATTAAGATCCAAAAGACTCCTCAAGGTCTGGCATTGTCACAATCTCATTATATTAAGACAGTACTTGAAAAATTCAAGCACTTAGGCTTTAAAGTTGCAAAGACTCCAATTGACGTGAATCTTGCATTAGCAAAGAACAAAGACCAAAGCATGTCACAATTGGATTATGCTCGTGTGTTGGGATGCTTAATGTACATTGTGAGCACGTGATTTTTGCCCTATATGAATTACTCCCATAAATTCAAAACAAAACAATTTCTTTCAGTGTTTGCAATTTTGGGGATTTTCGTGACATTTTCTGGTAATTGTTTGAATTTGTCTGTGCATTTTTATTTTATTTAATTAATGAAAATTACAAAAAAATATGTTGCATTTAGGATTTAATTTTACATTTTAGGATTAATTGACAATTTAGTTATTTTATAAAAATAGGGAAAAATCACAAAAATAGTTTATTTTGCACTTTTGATTTTAATTTTGAATTTTGGTAGTTTTTCCTTTAATTTGGTTTTTAATTATTTGTAGTAGCAATTATTAGGGTTAATTAATTTAATTTGGTAGGATAATTTGGTTTAAGATTTAATTTAGGTTTAATTTTAATTTTGGGAAAAAAGAAAAAAAGATTTTTAAAAGAAAATGAATTGAAAATTAATGGAAAATTGGAAAAAATTTGAAGAGATAGAATTGGGCTGCCTTCAGTTAAAAGTGCCCAGGCCCAAAGCCATTTTCCCCATACCCACCTGTTTGACCTAGGCCCAGACCGTCCAACCTGATCCAAACCCCCCCAGTACCATACTTGATCTGGGCCGTTGATATCGCCTGATCCAACGGATCAAAACTGGGGGGGTTCAATATATATATGTCTGAACGTACCCTACCCCCCTCATTTCATCATTCCCATACCCCCGTCTTCAGAGAGCCCAAGCCTAACCCTAACGGAACCGCCCCCTTTTCCGCCACCATCCACCGGCGGCGCTACCTCTAACCACTCCCAAAATGACACCCCATAACCATCAAGAGCCCCTCATTCCAAATTCCCCTTCAGTTTGCCTCGAATCAACCCAGAACGTCTCGAATCTAGTTTTGAAAGAAAACCCTAGCGCCGCCCTTGTGCTCTCCGGTGGCGCCGCTGCCTCCGTTTATCCCCAAACTAACACCCCACAACCCCCAGGATCCCCTCATGCCAAATCCACAACTACTCTCATTCGAATTGGCCCGGAGCTCCGAGAATCTCGAATCTGAGGTCAACCCCAAAAGTTCAAAACCACTCTGTCGTCAATCCTAGTACATGCATGGGCAGAAGGCACCGTTCTTCGAGGTCTGAAGTTCGGATTCAAATGTTTGACCTTAGCTTTGTTAAGGCTTTCATCTCCGATGGATTCCGAGTATAAATCGGTAAGCCTTTTTCTTCTCTTATCTTCTCTTCCTTTTTGATTGTCTTATTCTCTTCTTCCTCCCCTTTTCTTTAGCTTAATCTTCTTATATTAGTCTGGTTGAAACTCGACTAATCTCTCGATTTTAGATTAGTCTTCCGGTCATTGTCCTTCTCTTCTGCGTGAAAGTTTGTTTTCTGATTTCTTTAGTCCGTTGTGTCAATAGCATGGATAACTCTCTGATCTTGTTTTCTGTTTAGCCATCCAAGTTATTTTAAAATTAAGTTACTTCAACTTGGTTAATTCCTCGCATAATTATCGTTAATTGATCAGTAAGTTAGTAGATTTGCTTTGAAATCATTGCACGTGATCATGGCCTGCAGATTTTTCTTTTCAAATAAATAAGTGTTCGTCTGGGCTTTGGTTTGTCTTTGGTCCATTTGGCAAAAAGCAGCCCGTCCAAATTGGTTTGGGTTCTTGGGGTAAATTCAGCCGTGGGTTAATTTGACCCATGTCTCATTTGGGGTTTAAGGTAAATAACAGGGGTATGGGGGTTAGTTTGGGTAGTCTTAGTTAAAGGAATCTACTTGTAACTGTCTGGGAAGCTTCTAGGAAGCTGGGGAGGGGACTACTTTGCAAAATCTAAATTTAAACCAAGGGTGTTTAAGCTAAAATGGAAACAAAAAAGGGACTGAATGGCAAAAACGTATCTCCTTGGGTCTGCCCTATTTGCTTGCCTATAAAGGAATCTCTTCCTTGTCATTCAAGGTAGAGTTCAGAGATAAGAGGAGAATAATTCAGAAAAAATAAAAAAACAGCTAAAATTTCCTAAAAATCACTGTTCCATAGAAATTCTTCTGTGATTTCTGAGGTTCTCAATTTCTGAAACAATTTCTGACTCATCTGGAAAAAATGGACTGAGTTTTGGTTTTAAAAGTCTGGTTTGAAGTCCTCTGTGGTTATTGCTCGATTGAAACTGGATTATGGATTGTTGCCCATCATTTTTCTGTCTGAAAATTGGTTCTGCTGCTGTTGCTTCTTCTAGCTCTCTCGCCCTTTGTCCTTGTTTGATTGCTGCCATCAGGTACATATTCTTGGACTATGCTAGATGCATAGCAAGCTTGAAGTATGAAATGAAAATGGATGTGCAAAGCATGACATCAAATTCTCTGTTTATAATCTAATTGTCTTTCTTTTAATTGCATAGTGTTACTTCCAGATTCACAGTACTTCTTAATCTTTCCATAGTTTCATCTTTGATTTTCTGCCATTGTATTTAACCTTAGGCTGTTGAGATATGAATTTGATTAGTTGAACAATACATGAGTTGTATGGTAACGTTTGATTAAAGGTTAATTTTATGGTTATTTGTTGTATTCTGGGTTCAAATGGCTTCAGAGTTTATTGTTTGGCCTATGAGCAGCAGGGGTGAAAGCATTAAGTGTCTGATGTTGGGAGTTCTGTTAAAAAACTTTAAAGCTCAATGCAACTGCTTGAGAGCTATCTTTGGATTGTATTTACCCTGTTAAAGGCAGTACTTGAATTCTGCCCCCCCCCTCCCTCATCAGTATTTGCATGCATGAATAGTGTTTGCTTTAGACTTGTGATTTGACCCTGTGATATCGGGAACCTATTTCCCCCAATGAGTATATTGTTTACTTTTAGCTTGGGACTGTTAAATTCATTTGGGAAATCAGAACCGTTTGAGCATGAGTGTAGGGTTGTTTGTAAATGGGAGTTATTTTATCATATATTGCATAAGCTTAATATCATTAGTCTAGTTACTGAACTTTTCTTTAGCCGCAGGATCTTCTTTTGATTTGGGCTTTATGTTAAGCCCAATTACGTTCTCTTGTCATATTCAAACTATTGGCAATTGGTTGTTAGGCACATAGCTAGCCTAAATTCTTTTAACAATCAAACGTGGGTTCCGCTTCTAATAATCCTTTAACTTTCAAATTGCAAAGTAGTTTGGTTGGAAATTAAATCAGAAGTTCAAGTGGACTTTAATAAATTGACTGGAGTATTAATGGGATTTCGAAGTGAGTCATATTATGCGAGTTATAATAGTAGCCCTCCATAGTTAGTTCAAGTTCTTAAATGCATGGCCCTCTACTAATTTCTTATGATTTAGATATAAATAACAAATGTTCATAGTTTGCTTTACGCCCGTTTAATATACTATTGCGATTGTGGACACGTCCGCGTGACATGATTGCACATTCTAAAGGTAACACGAGGGATGCGTTCGCGCAACTTCAACCAATTTTTCTTAAATAAATAAACAAGGCGTTATTAATTATGAACACGTATCGCGTGACATGATTTTTGACGCGCCAAAGGAAAAGATTATACGTACGCGTAACTCAATTCTTTAATTACGAATAATCAAGTGATTTAAAAGCGGTTAATAGATAAATGCACATAGGATCTAAAATCAGTAATTAAATAATTTTAATAAACCAAGTATGATCAAAGTGACCGTGCTAGAACCATGGAACTTGGGAGTGCCTAACACATTCTCCCGGGTTAACAGAATTCCTTACCCGGATTTTGTGTTCGCAGGCTGTAGAACAGAGTCAACTTCCTCGATTCGGAATCTTAAACCGGTGACTTGGTATACCCTAAATTATCCCAAGTGGCGACTCTGATTTTTAATAAATAAATGATCCCGTTTCGATTGTCCTTTAATTGGAAAAACTTCCTTGTATTTATACCCTTCGCGGGGTGTGGGTAAAAAGGAGGTGTGACAGCTCTGCTGGGGAGCGAACCCAGAATCTCTGGTTCAGGGTTCAAGAATTCGAGTTTGTTAATATGATTCTGCTTGTTTCTATTTATTGTTGATATTACTGTATTCTGTGAACTTTTTTTATGCTAAATATTATATGTTTACCGCTTTAATATTATCTGGATTGTATATAACTGTCTTCTTACGCCACCCATCTGAGTCTTCTGAAAATGGTGCATACGTTCGCGTAGCCCGCTTTTTCTGTAGAAATTATACCAAGTAGAGCAAGGTTGTGCAAGCGACAAGCCGGGTAGACTTCACCCGGTACGTCGCCCCTAGTTGTCCGCTCGGGTACCCCAAGTCTAGACCAAAACCCCAGGATTTAAACCTAGAAAAACACAGCCCCATACTGGATCTCTAGTAGGAACGTTTGTTTGCATCATATGCATTTGACTTAGGATACTCAACACAGGGGTTGGGTCCGTCTAGGAAAGGTGTGCCCGAAATATTAGACCATCCTGATGCATCCTATGTGCTATGTGAACATTTATTTGTTTTGGCTTGCATGCTGACCGGCTAGGGAAAATAAAGCGAAAAAAAGAAGAGAGGAAAACCAAGAGTGACATAGGGAAGGAAATAAAACCCGGTTCTAAACATCCTGGTATTTGAAAGCCCAAAATTTTTTCAAAAAAAAAGAAAATAGAAAAATAGTTATTTTTAAAAGAGTCAAACACTGTGTTCTCTCAAATATGTCAAAACTGACCGAACTACGCAGGTCTGATTCTCACCGGATGTGGAATACGTAGGCAACCTACATAAGATTCGGCCTTAATTTTGAAAAAAAGAGAGAAAGAAAAACAAGAAAAGAGAGTCGGTGGTTGAGTGAATGCAATCTTGATTTTTGGTCGAAATAAGCCGATCCAACTTCGGCAATGTCTTAAACCATTCTTGCCGAGATAGACTCAGAGTATTCTTCAGTTGTCGAAAGGCTATTTCGTAAAAGAATGGACAAGTTTGTGAAGGGTCATAAAATAATTCCCCCCAGCCTCAAAATTCGCGTGAAATTGGGAAGGGGCCACATTTGCAAAAATAGTCACTTGGCTAAAGTTGGCATATAGGGGAAGAAATTATGGTTCTTTTCTTCTTTTCTTTTCCCTTTATTTTTCTTTTCTTCTTCAAAAATTGTTTACAAAAAGGTCCACTCGAGTCAGCCCTAACCTTAATCTTCCACAAGAACAAATGAATACCATCCAAGAACCGCCAGAAGTGGTCAGGGAACAGGCTCAGCTACACTTGCGTATGTGGTGGAATGATCTAGACGAAGATGGTCAGAAATGGGTGAAAAAGCACTTGGGTGCTCTTATAGACATCTTTGAAATCAAACCACAGGAAGATCTTATCAAAGCTTTGGTAACTTTCTGGGATCCGGTCCACAACGTCTTTCGTTTCTCGGATTTTGAGATCACCCCTACTTTGGAGGAGATAGCCGGGTACATTGAATTCGGACGGGATTTAAGGAAGCAACAACTTATATTTCCAAGGGCTCCATCGGTGCACAAATTCTCTGACCTCCTGAATATTAGTAAACAGACGAATAAAGAACGTGTGAGCAACGGGTGTTGTGCTTTCCATTTCTTATACTTCAGGTTCGGGCATTCTGCTGGTTTTGAAACGCATGAAAAGGGTCTGAGAAACAAACAAAACAAGGGCCTTTAGCAAATTCATCGTCGATTCGCATTTACTGTGGCATTCTTGGGGATCATGGTTTTTCCAAATGAGAAAGGAATGGTGGATATTCGTATGGCTAGAATTGCACAAATCCTCACTACCAAGGAAGATCATACACTTGCCCCGTTGGTGCTAGCAGATATCTATCGCGTATTGACTGTATGCAAAGCAGGGGCTTAGTTTTTTTAGGGTTGCAGTATCATTCTGCAAATGTGGTTGATCGAGCATCTTCGCCATCATCCCAAATTCATGAGTTACGGTTCGAGCCCAAACAACTTCATCATTAGTTATGAGGAGAGGATAAAAGATTACAACACAACAGAAGGATTTGAAGCATGGGTTTCTCATTTGAAAGCTCTTGACGCAGGTCAGGTTGAGTGGACTATAGGATGTCTCCCGAGTATGGAAGCCATCTATATGACTGCTACCAAATGGTACCTGAGGATAATGGGCGTAAGGAGTATTCATCCATATGCCCCGTAGAGGGTCTTGAGGCAATTGGAAAGGTATCAGATTGTGCCTAAAGATGAAGATCTAAGCACCCAGGTCATAGAGATGCATCCATAAGCTGCATTGCCTGAGGCTGTAGTTCAGCATGATTGGAATAGCTGTCGGTATCTAAAAGATGGCACCCAGGTACCAAATATCACTAAGGTGGAAGTAGATCCAAATTATGCTGCTTGGTTTGAGAAAATGTCTTATATAAACAACGAGCCAGAGCCCGAGAGGCCCGCCAAAAGGCCTCATGTTCAAGCCTTTGATGATAAAATTCAAGAGAGGTTAGCTTGGGGGAGAAGGAAAAGGAATATAAGGCCATTATCCATGGTCTGCGAGAAGAATTGAGAAATGTCACCTTCAATAATGATTTGCAGGCACAAGAGGATGAAGGTGAAAGGAAAAGATTGGCGCGAGAAAATGAGGCCCTCATAGCTCAGGTTCGGCAGTTGAAAATTGAAGTCGAGAACCCAGGCCGAAGCAGGAAAGACGAGAGGCTCATTTACAACCTCACTCAAAAGGTACGTGACTATGAAGGTGACCTGCAGAAAGCTGAGTCCGATCTAGAAAAAGCATGGGCAAGGTTGGCTAAAAGTGCCGAAGGGCGTGCAACTTTCGTTCAACCGATGAAAGAAAGATATGAAAGAGGGGTCACAGGTTGGGAAAAGGCAATTGGTAACCTCAAGGGCGAAATGGCTAAACAAGCCAAAAATTTTAAGGTTGAAAGAGAACATTGTTACGCCTTAATGGCACGGCTAGAAAAGGACTTGCAACAACTCCAAGAGCAGAACCAGGTAGCCGAACAAACTTTGGAAGCCAGAACCGAACAAATTGGGCGTTTGTTGCAAGAGAAGGGCGTCATAAGAGAGCGAGTCAAAAGGGTCTCCAACTATATCGCAATGAAGTGTAGTAGCTGTGAGGATATGACGAGATCTATGTTCTTCGCTACTGTGATGATTTTCGTTCGCCGGGTAATGGAAGATCTCTACCACCTTCAGGGGGATTTAGCTAGTCGGCCCGCAGCAAGGCCGAATGATGCCCCGCGGGTCCTAGGGACAATTGAGGCATTGATGTATTCGTGATTTCTTGAGTCTGTATTTTCTTTCCGTTAAAGTCTGCCAGTTGTTTCGGAATCGGTATTTCTGTTATCAGAGTATATTGGTTGTTTGTTTTTGAGTCTGTGTCTCGTTCTTTTATCAAAGTCTGTTAGTTAGGTTCAGTCTTTGTAATAGCGTTTTTTATATGAAAATTAAAAATCCCAAAATATTTGTACTTTATTTTACACTTATCCCCAAGAACTACGCTTGGTTTGATTCATGCGGGGTCATGATACGTAGGCAATCTCCATAGGATTCGACCGTAACTAAATAAAAGAGAGAAAGAAAGAGCGGAAAAACAAGAAAGAAAAGAGAGAAAATAAAAATGAAGGGAGAATAAAAACAAAGAGAGAATGAAAGGATGGAAAAGGAAAAGAAAGAAAAGGGGAAGTTTGTAATCGAAGGTGAGAAAAGGCCGGAATGACGCATGCAACCGATCAAATACATAATAGAGACGGTTAACTATTTAGGTGCATTCATGCCCAATGTGCGGTTACCAATCTGTTAAAGCCTAATCGCTAACAAGGTTGTTGTTTGATGTAATCAGTTCAGGCAGGTGGTTAGTTGACCGGCATTCTGGCAACTCACTCCTACAACACCCAATCGAAAGACAAGTTGAATATGGTCGACCCGGAACCGGAAAAAATTATTGTCGACCCATCAAAAGAGATGGAAGAAATGGACGTTAATGCGATGAGGGAAGAAATGTATAAGCTGAAGCAGCAGATGGCTGAAATGTACCAAGATTGGACGAAGGGGCATCCACCACCGGTTTATCCTGCCAATCCTGCTTATATCCCACCATCCGCCCAACCTCCAGAGCCTACCACTGTGAACTCATCTCCAGCCTTCCCCCTCTACCAACAATGCCATGGCACCACTTCCCATACTTCTCAAGCTCCACCACCCAAACAAGTCTCGTACTTTCCCCCACCAATTACACCTATTTTTGTGGCACTTCCACCTACTACATTACACAGATCTTCCAGTGAACCCCTGTTCAAAACTCACGACAACCAGTACTATCCCCCTGAACCCACCTTTAAAGTTCCAGAACCATATCCTTACACTCCTCATCTTGATATCCCGGTAGAGACCGAGAAACCGCCCAAAATTCCCGAGCATGAAGAGATGATCAGAAAGCTAAAAAGCCTAGAGCAATCGTTCCGAGAAATGAGGGGGCTGGGAGGCCAAGTGAGTGTGGCCTATAAGAATTTATGTCTGTTCCCAGATGTTCAGTTGCCAGCAGGGTTCAAAATGCCCAAGTTTGATCTGTACGATGGGCACGGTGACCCAGTAGCGCACTTAAGAGGATTTTGTAGCAAGATGAGAGGAGCAGGTGGAAGGAATGAATTGTTGATGGCATATTTCAGCCAAAGCTTAAGTGGATCGGCCTTAGAATGGTACACCAGACAAGATCACAACAGGTGGTACACATGGGACGACTTGGCCCAAGCCTTCGCCTGCCATTTTCAGTAAAACCTCGAAATTATCCCAGATCGTCTGTCGTTGACAAAGCTGGAAAAGAAGCCCGGTGAGAGCTTCAGGGAATATGGATTCCGCTGGAGAGAGCAAGCAGCGAGGGTTGATCCTCCGATGAAAGAAAGCAAGATGGTTGATTATTTCTTGCAGGCCTTGGAGCCCACTTATTTTGGTCATTTGGTGTCAGCAATGGGCAAGTCCTTTAATGAAGTTGTGAAAATGGGAGGCATGGTTGAGGAGGGACTCAAGTCCAATAAGATCATGAGTTATTCAACAATCAAAGCAACCACTCAGGCCATTCAAAACGGTACTGGGGGTGTGCTGGGAAAGAAGAAGAAAGAGGATGTTGCAACGATCGAGTCGGCATCTTGAGGTGGATCCAGGAACCTTCCACCGTTCTACAACCAGCCTTGACCCTATCCCCAAACATACCCCCACATTCCATATAGCTCACCACAATACTACTACCCATCACAGATCCCCATTTTTCTGTCTATCACACACAAACCTATACCCAACCTCCCGCTCACGCACAATGGCATGAGCCAGCTCCACAGAGTCCCTACCAAGCTCCACAAAGTACCCATCCACCCCCAAAAGCCTACAAAAACACTCCTGGAAAAGGTTTTCGACCCAATCAAACCTTTAAGAATGAAAGGTTGTAGAAGCAGAAGACTTTCACTCCATTGGGAGAGTCATATACTAGCCTATTCCACAGATTGAGACAGTTGGGTATGTTGAATCTGAATGAGGCCAAAATGCCAAACCCCTTTCCCAGAAATCTTGACCGCTCGGTGAGTTGTGAGTATTGTTTGGGGGCCCCAGGACACGACATAGAGAAGTGTTGGAAACTGAAAACAGTTGTGCAAGAGCTTATTGATACTCATCGGATCGAGGTTCAGGCCCCAGAAGCACCAAATATCAACCAAAATCCGTTGCCAGCTCACCATGAGACCCATATAATTGAGTTGATACACAAGGGAGGGGAGGCTAAGAAGCCCTCACAGACGGTAATAATGATCTGCTCCAGTGAAACCAGTTCAAAGGAAAAGGTAACAAGTGGGAAATCAGTGGTCTAGTTGAAGGGGGTAGGCAATAAGCCAGCTGTGGTAGCCGGGAAAGGGTCGTCAAGCGCTGTCACAGTGAAACCAGAGAAATCTAAAGTGGTGGTACCAGGGGTTACAAGTAAACCTGTTGTGGTCGTGAAGGGTGCTTGCACAGAGCCTGTTATTATAAAACCAGTAACTCAGCTTCCAGTAGTCAACAGCAAGACGGTCCCGTGGAATTATGAACGAGTGACAGTAACTTACCAGGGGAAAGAGGTTAAAGAAGAAGTGTGTGAGACTCATGGTTTAACTCGATCAGGGAGATGCTTTGCCCCCGAAGAGTTGAGAAAAGCTAAGACCTCAAAAGATAATCCAGTGTTGGTGAAGAAAATGGTGACTGAGGAAGAAGCAGAAGAATTTATGAGAATGATGAAAGCGCAAGACTATTCCATTGTGGAACAGTTAAGGAAGACACCAACTCAGATCTCGCTCTTGTCATTATTGATCCATTCAGATGAACACCGTCGTGCTTTGATGAAAATCTTGAACGAGGCTCACGTTCCTGACAAAATCTCAGTAAACCACTTGGAAAAGATAGCTAACAAGATATTTGAGGTAAACCGAGTCACTTTTTCCGATGATGAGTTTCCCGTGGAGGGTACCGAGCACAATAAAGCCCTCTATCTGACGGTGAAATGCAAAGACTTCGTGGTTACTCGAGTACTGGTTGACAACGGGTCTAGCGCAAACATTTGTCCTCTCTCCACATTGAACAAGCTGCAAGTGGAGGATGAAAGAATTCACAAGAACAGTATTTGCGTTCGGGGATTCGACGGTGGGGGGAAAGATTCAGTCGGGGACATAGTGCTTGAGCGCACAATAGGGCCAGTTGAATTTACCATGGAATTCCAGGTGCTCGATGTGGCTGTCTTGTACAATCTGCTATTGGGACGACCCTAGATCCATGTTGCCAAGGCAGTCCCATCTACTCTGCATCAAATGGTCAAGTTTGAATGGGATCAACAGGAAATCGTTGTACATGGCAAAGATAATTTGTGTGTGCCCAATGGTGCCATTGTTCCGTTCATAGAGGTTGACGATGGCAAGGTACCATGGGTTTATCAGGTTTTCGACACAGTATCGGTAGAGAAAATTCCGGAAGGAAAGTGCGCTACAACTCCAACGATAGCTACGGCATCAGTTATGGTAGCTGTTGAAATGTTGAAAAATGGTTTCGTACCGGGCAAGGGTTTAGGTGCATCTCTGCAGGGTATTGTGTAGCCAGTTTCTCTTCCAAAGAATCTAGATACTTTTGGTCTGGGGTTCAAGCCTACCATTGCAGATGTGAGAAGAGCCAGAAAAATGAAACAGAAAGCATGTGCATTGCTAAAGCCAATCCCGCATCTGTCTAGGTCATTCGTCAGGCCGGGTATCAGAAAGCAACTGTTGTTAAAAGTCCCTGGACCACTGATTGGGGCTGATGGGGACTTGGAGAAGGGGTTCGAAAGGTTATTCACAGAGGTCAACATGGTTCAGGCTGGGGAAGGGTCCAGCAAGGCAGATGTGCAATTTGTGGGACCACGTGCAAAAGTCAACAACTGGGAAGCTACTCCTCTTCCTATCTAGAGGGAGTCTTGGTAGTGGGTTTTGATTTTCTTTAGTTGTCTGGATTATTCCAGGGTTTGTAATTCAGATATTATGTTCCGTCCGGTTGGATGTGTTAAAACCCTGTTATCTTTATATTTAATGAAATGCAATCGTTCCTTTTCGTTCATTATTTCTAATTTTATTTTATTTTCTTCTTTTGTACAGTTCTTTTTATGTTGATATCAATAACATGACATGTGTGAGGAATCTTCGGCCCAGTTTTAAAAGGCAATCTAACTCTGAAATAATAATACAAGAAATTGAGTATGATGACGAGTTGGAATTTGAGGATGATGAGGTCTATGAAGAAATTAGTAAGGAACTAAGTCATTTTGAGGGAAAGCCCAAACCTAATTTGAACGATATAGAAGCAGTTAATCTAGGGGACCAAGATAATGTCCGTGAAACTAAAATAAGTGTCCATCTGGAACCTCAACTCAGGGAGGAGATCATTAATGCATTGTTCGAATATAAAGACGTTTTTGCATGGTCCTATGACGACATGCCGGGTCTAAGCACTGATTTAGTGGTTCACAAGTTGTCCACTGACCCGACATTCCCTCCTATCAATAGAAGCTGAGAAAGTTCAAAACGGATATGAGTGTGAAGATCAAGGAAGAGGTCACCAAGCAGTTTGATGCCAAAGTCATTTGGGTCACCCGGTATCCTACCTGGTTAGCCAATGTTGTGCCTATACCGAAGAAGGATGGCAAGACCAGGGTGTGTGTTGACTATCGGGATCTCAACAAGGCAAGTCCAAAAGACAATTTCCCGTTGCCGAACATCCATATCTTGATTGACAATTGCGCCAAACATGATATTGGTTCTTTTGTGGATTGTTACGCGGGTTATAATCAGATCTTAATGGACGAGGAAGATGCAGAAAAGACGACATTCATCACGTCGTGGGGAACGTACTGCTATCGGGTCATGCCATTTGGTTTGAAAAATGCTGGGGCTACCTACATGAGGGCAATGGCAACAATATTCCACGATATAATACACCGGGAAATCGAGGTGTACGTGGACGATGTGATCGTGAAGTCTAGAAAACAGTCTGACCATGTCAGGGATCTGAGAAAGTTCTTCCAAAGGCTTCGCAGGTACAATCTCAAGCTTAATCCTGTCAAATAAGCGTTCGGGGTTCCGTATGGAAAGTTATTGGGGTTCGTAGTCAGCCGTCGGGGTATTGAATTGGACCCATCAAAAATTAAGGCCATCTAGGAATTGCCACCTCCGAAGAACAAGACCGAGGTGATGAGTTTGTTGGAGAGATTGAATTATATCAGCAGGTTCATCGCTCAGCTCACAACAACTTGTGAGCCTATCTTCAAACTGTTAAAGAAAGACGTTGTGGTCAAGTGGACGAATGAATGTCAGGAGGCATTTGATAAGATAAAGGGGTATTTGTCAAACCCACCCGTGTTGGTCCCGCCAGAACCAGGGCGACCTTTGATTCTATATTTGACAGTATTGGACAATTCATTCGGCTGTGTATTGGATCAACATGATATCACTAGTAGGAAGGAGCAGGCCATATATTATCTCAGCAAGAAATTCACACTGTACGAGATCAAGTACACTCAGCTTGAGAGGACATGTTGTTCCCTAACCTGGGTGGCGCAGAAGCTGAAACATTATTTGTCATCTTACACTACCTATCTCATATCTCGCTTGGATCCATTGAAGTATATCTTTCAGAAGCCTATGCCCACAGGGAGGCTTGCAAAGTGGCAGATTCTGCTCACAGAGTTTGACATTGTCTACGTGACTCAAACTGCAATGAAAGCATAGGCCTTGGCGGACCATTTGGCCGAGAACCCAGTCGATGAAGATTATGAACCTTTGAAAACTTATTTACCTGATGAAGAGGTGATGCACATTGATGAGTTGGAACAAGTCGAGAAGCCGGGATGGAAACTTTTCTTTGATGGAGCCGCAAACATGAAGGGCGTGGGGATAGGAGCAGTTCTTATTTCTGAAATAGGGCAACACTACCCTGCTACGGCTCGGCTTCGTTTTTTTGTACCAACAACATGGCTGAGTACGAGGCATGTATTCTGGGTTTGAGGTTAGCTGTGGATATGGGTGTCCAGGAAGTCTTGGTTTTGGGTGACTCGGACCTTCTTGTGTACCAGATTCAGGGAGAATGGGAAACACGGGATTTGAAACTCATACCGTACAAACAATGTTTGCATGATCTTTGTCAGCGGTTTTAGTCGATAGAATTCAGGCATATCCCGAGGATCCATAATGAAGTCGTCGATGCTTTGGCCACTCTGGCGTCAATGTTACATCATCCAGATAAGGCTTATGTGGACCCTTTACAGATTCAGGTCCGTGATCAGCATGCTTACTGTAATATGGTGGAAGAAGAACTGCATGGGGAGCCATGGTTCCATGATATCAAAGAATACATTAGGATGGGGGTATATCCGGTACAGGCCACTAGTGTTCAGAAAAGAACAATTCGACGATTGGCAAGTGGATTTTTCTTTAGTGGAGGGGTATTGTACAAGAGAACTCCAGATCTGGGATTGCTAAGCTGCATAGATGCTAGACAGGCCACAGCAATCATGACTGAGGTACACTCCGGAGTTTGTGGACCGCATATGAGTGGGTACGTTCTGGCAAAGAAGATTCTCCGATCAGGTTACTACTGGCTCACTATGGAGCGGGATTGCATTAGTTTTGTGCGTAAATGTCATCAGTGCCAAGTGCATGGAGATTTGATTCATTCTCCACCATCTGAATTACGTACAATGTCTGCACCATGGCCTTTTGTTACTTGGGGCATGGATGTCATTGGGCCAATCGAGCCGGCAGCATCGAACAGACATAGGTTTATCCTGGTAGCCATTGATTATTTCACTAAGTGGGTTGAAGCGAAAACATTCAAATCTGTGACCAAGAAAGCAGTGGTCGACTTTGTGCATTCAAATATCATCTGTCGGTTTGGGATTCTTAAGGTAATCATCACGGACAATGGCGCTAATCTCAACAGTCAACTGATGATAGAGACATGTCAGCAGTTTAAGATTATACATCGCAATTCCACCCCATACCGCCCTAAGGCGAATGGAGCAGTTGAGGCAGCCAACAAGAATATAAAGAAGATACTTCGAAAAATGGTGGAAGGTTCTAGGCAGTGGCACGAGAAGTTGTTGTTTGCATTGATGGGCTATCTCACTACTGTCTGTACTTCAGTAGGAGCCACCCCTTATTTGTTGGTGTATGGCACGGAGGCAGTAATACCCGCAGAAATGGAAATCTCATCCCTTCGGATTGTCGCTGAGGCAGAAATTGATGACGTTGAATGGGTCAAAACCCGCTTAGAGCAATTAAGTCTGATTGATGAAAAGAGATTGGCAGCAGTGTGTCACGACCAATTGTACCAACAGAGAATGGCGAGAGCATATAACAAGAAGGTACGTCCACGGAAGTTCGAAGTGGGTCAATTAGTGTTGAGGCGTATCTTGCCTCATCAGGCTGAAGCAAAAGGAAAGTTCTCCCCAAACTGGCAGGGGCCATTTGTCGTAACTAGGGTGTTGTCCAATGGCGCGCTATATTTGACAGATGTGGAAGGAAAATGTGTAGAAATGGCTATCAATTTCAATGCGGTCAAGAGAAACTATGTATGATTTCTTTGTTTGATTGTACTTGGTTGTATTTGGCATATTTTGAAGATTGAAATAACGAAGGCGTTTTGTTCTGCTATCTAAACACTTGATCCCTCGTCACCCCTTTTGAGCCGTATTTATTTTCTTTCTTACCCCTCATTCGGAATCAGTAGTGAATATCAGAAACACAAGCATGAAAGATAAGAAAAGGAAGAAAGGAAAAGAGAAATAAACGGAAGAAAGGGAAAGAGAAAGAAAAGGAAGAAAGGAAAAGAGAAAGAAAAGGAAAGAAAAGAGGAAAGTAAAAAAAAAGAAAAAAAAAAGAAGAGAAAAAAAAAGAAGGAAAAAGAAGAAAGAAAAGACAACAAAACAACAAAAAGAGAAAAGGAAGAAAGAAAAGAAAAGAGAAAGAGAAAGAGAAAAGAAAATCACAACGATAGAGCAATTCCTATGACATGAACTACGTTCGACCTGATTCCTTTTAAGGATACGTAGGCAGCCTCATGGTTCGGTCCCATCAAAATAAAAATCCAAAAGTACCCAAGCAAGAAACTGGGGCAGAAGTTATGGTTGTTGTAAGAAATCTGATTCCGAAAGTTATAATTTTGAACCCATGTGAATTGTTTTGAGCCTCTAATATCCTTTCTTTTTAACCCTATCCAAAAGCCCACGTTACAGTCCAAAGAAAGACCTTCCGATCAGTCTTCGAAAGATGCCAAGTCAAGCAAGTGGAGGTGATTCATATCAAGGGAAACACTCTGGTCCAAGCAGGAAAAAGAAAAATGAGAGTCTTATTGGTGAAAACCTTCACAGGAACCGTAAGGTGACGGGAGTTGAGAGAAATAAAAATGAGAGAGTCTAATTGGTGAAAACCTTCACGGGCACCGTAAGGTGATGGGAGTTGAGAGAGATTAAAATGAGAGAGCCTTATTGGTGAAAACCCTCGTGGGCACCGTAAGGCGAAAGTGAGTTGAGAGATGAACGAATGAAAGAGGTCTGCTGGTGAAAACCTTTCAACTGGGTAAAGTAATCAGGTCATGGAAATTCTGGGGCAACGAAGTACGGCAACTGAAAGTTGATTGGTTGGACAGATTGGGCCGATTAATCCGAAATTTATGTCATGATCATTGGTACCAGTTGTTCCACTCAGATAAGTTTCTTTTTCTTTTTCTTTTTCCCTTTGTAGCAGTTATCTGGTTTTGGATTCTTCTTATCCTTAACCCGCAAAGTCATTGCATTTCACTTTCCTTTGGTTTTATTTGTCTAAGAGGTTTTAATGTCAGTCTTGTCCCAAGTAAGTGGAAAAGATTTTCAAAGCTCACTACCAACTCCCAAAATTGCAAATCACAATGTGGTTAGAGCATACTAAAGACAGTATGATGTAAGGTGGGGTACAAGGAATCATCGGAAGTTTAATCGGTGGAATGATTTGGTCATGTCATGGGAGATGCAAAAAGTCAGATAAAGGGGTCGGAGGTAAAACAACAGCGGGGGTATAGAACACTCGGCTCGTCAAAGGTCATGGGGTTTGAAAGTCAGTCAGAAAGTCAAAGCGGTTCAGGGCCAGTTCGGAGAAGCCAGTCTGAACAAAACAGTGCAGCAGAAAGATCTTCAGCAAGAATGCCATCAGCTAACCACCACTTTAAACTGACAAAATTTTCTTTGATTGAAACAGGAGCAGAAAATTCGTTCGCCTTGGAGAAACTCTCTGCACGGAAAGAGCAAGCATCAAGACAGGTTTGACCGTAAAACTTTCAGGACCCTCCTGAAAAATGGGACCTAGTTTAAATGTTCAGAAATAGAATAATCTAGCATAAATGCATCCCAAAGGAATATAAGTTGACTTAGAAGTGTGCATGTTCGAGATAGGATTCAATTAGGAGTTTTCAGGACCCTCCTGAATAATGGGACTTAGTTTAAGAGTTCAATTAGATAACAACATTTAGCGTAAAGTCTGTTGTAGGATAGTATAATTCAACCATAAAAGTTGAAGTCAGGAGCCTGCCTGGAGAGTAGGGAATACTTTCAAGCGCAGCAGTCAGGAGCCTGCCTGGAGAACAAGGGAGTACAATTTAAATTTTAGCTTTCAAATTCCTTGTTTTGTCTATTATGAAGTCAGGAGCCCGCCTGGAGAGCAGGGAATACATTCAAGTTTAGCAATCAGGAGCCCGCCTGGAGAGCAGGGAATACATTCAAGTTTAGCAATCAGGAGCCCGCCTGGAGAGTGGGGAATACTTTCAAATGTTGAAGTCAGGAGCCCGCCCGGAGAGTAGGGAATATATTTCAAGTCAGCAGTCAGGAGCCCGCCTGGAAAGCAGGGAATACATATCAAGTTCAGTAGTCAGGCACGCACCTGAAGAAAGGGAAAACATCTCAGTTTATAATTCAAGATGAAAACAAACGGATGTTTCCGAGAGAATGGAGGATAACAAGGCAACAAGAAACACAATAGCAAGTTTAAAGATATAGATAAGACTTTTGTAATCCATAGACCATAGTCTAGTCTAGCTTCTTGTTTTATTTTGACATGGTGTAATAAGGGGGTTCAGTAAGCAGTAGCAACAGCAGCAACAACAGCAAAATCACAGCTTCCTGGTAGTCCCAGCTACCAAAACTTCCCGAACCACACCTGATTCCTTTTTAGCCAAGGATATGTAGGCAACCTCATAAGCAGTGTGTGGTCAAATTTTTCAAAGATGCTTCCCACGGAGTATTCATACGGGCAAAAATCGCTCGTATCCGCTCACTTTATCTTTGCACGAAAACTCTCCGTGTTTCCGCGCAAAGAGGGACAGCTATGAGCACGTGATTTTTGCCCTATATGAATTACTCCCATAAATTCAAAACAAAACAATTTCTTTCAGTGTTTGCAATTTTGGGGATTTTCGTGACATTTTCTGGTAATTGTTTGCATTTGTCTGTGCATTTTTATTTTATTTAATTAATGAAAATTACAAAAAAAATATGTTGTATTTGCATTTAGGATTTAATTTTACATTTTAGGGTCAATTGACAATTTAGTTATTTTATAAAAATAGGGAAAAATCACAAAAATAGTTTATTTTGCACTTTTGATTTTAATTTTGAATTTTGGTAGTTTTTCCTTTAATTTGGTTTTTAATTATTTGTAGTAGCAATTATTAGGGTTAATTAATTTAATTTGGTAGGGTAATTTGGTTTAAGATTTAATTTAAGTTTTAACTTTAATTTTGGGAAAAAAGAAAAAAAGATTTTTAAAAGAAAATGAATTGAAAATTAATGGAAAATTGGAAAAAAATTTGAAGAGATAGAATTGGGCTGCCTTCAGTTAAAAGTGCCCAGACCCAAAGCTATTTTCCCCATACCCACCCGTTTGACCCAAGCCCAGACCGTCCAACCCGGTCCAAACCCCCCTAGTACCATACGACGTCGTTTCAACAGGCTTGATTTGGGCCGTTGATATTGCCTGATCCAACGGATCAGAACTGGGGGGTTTTAATATATATATGTCCGAACGTACCCTACCCCCCCCCCTCATTTCATCGTTCCCACACCCTCGTCTTCAAAGAGCCCAAGCCTAACCCTAACGGAACCGCCCCCTTTTCCGCCACCATCCACCGGCGGCGCCACCTCCAACCACTCCCAAAATGACACCCCATAACCATCAAGAGCCCCTCATTCCAAATTCCCCAACCGTTTGCCTCGAATCAACCCAGAACGTCTCGAATCTGGTTTTGAAAGAAAACCCTAGTGTCGCCCTTGTGCTCTTCTGTGGCGGCGCCGCCTCCGTTCAACCCCAAACTAACACCCCACAACCCCCAGGATCCTCTCATGCCAAATCCACAACTACTCTCCTTCGAATCGGCCCGGAGCTCCGCGAATCTCGAATCTGAGGTCAACCCCAAAAGTTCAAAACCACTCTGTCGTCAATCCTGGTACATGTATGGGCAGAAGGCACTTTTCTTCGAGGTCTGAAGTTCGGATTCAAATGTTCGACCTTAGCTTTGTTAGGGCTTTCATCTCCGATGGATTCCGAGTCTAAATCGGTAAGCCCTTTTCTTCTCTTATCTTTTCTTCCTTTTTGATTGTCTTATTCTCTTCTTCCTCCCCTTTTCTTTAGCTTAATCTTCATATATTAGTCTGGGAAGCTTCTAGGAAGCTGGGGAGGGGACTACTTTGCAAAATCTGAATTTAAACCAAGGGTGTTTAAGCTAAAATGAAAATAAAAAGGGACTGAATGGCAAAAACGTATCTCCTTGGGTATGCCCTATTTGCTTGCCTATAAAGGCATCTCTTCGTTGTCATTCAAGGCAGAGTTCAGAGATAAGAGGAGAATAATTCAGAAAAATAAAAAAAACAGTTAAAATTTCATAAAAAATCACTGTTCCATTGAAATTCTTCTGTGATTTCTGAGGTTCTCAATTTCTGAAATAATTTCTGACTCATCTGGGAAAAATGGACTGAATTTGGGTTTTAAAAGTCTGGTTTGAAGTCCTCTGTGGTTGTTGCTCGATTAAAACTGGATTCTGGACTGTTGCCCATCATTTTTCTGTCTGAAAATTGGTTCTGCTGCTGTTGCTTCTTCTAGCTCTCTCACCCTTTGTCCTTGTTTGATTGCTGCCATCAGGTATATATTCTTGGACTATGCTAGATGCAAAGCAAGCTTGAAGTATGGAATGAAAATGGATGTGCAAAGCATGACATCAAATTCTCTGTTTATAATCTAATTGTCTTTCTTTGAATTGCATAGTGTTACTTCCAGATTCACAGTACTTCTTAATCTTTCCATAGTTTCATCTTTGATTTTCTACCATTGTATTTAACCTTAGGCTTTTGAGATATGAATTTGACTTATTTGAACAATACGTGAGTTGTATGGTAACGTTTGATTCCAGGTTAATTTTATGGTCATTTGTTGTATTCTGGGTTCAAATGGCTTCAGAGTTTATTGTTTGGCCTGTGAGCAGCAGGGGTGAAAGCATTAAGTGTCTGATGCTGGGAGTTTTGTTGAAAAACTTTAAAGCTCAATGCAACTGCTTGAGAGCTATCTTTGGATTGTATTTACCCTGTTAAAGGCAGTACTTGAATTCTGCCCCCCCCCCTCCGGTCATCAGTATTTGCATGCATGAATAGTGTTTGCTTTAGACTTGTGATTTAACCCTGTGATATCGGGAACCTATTTCCCCCAATGAGTATATTGTTTACTTTTAGCTTAGGACTGTGGCAGTCAATAGTGAAATAGAATCCATATTGAACAACCATACATGGGAATTGGTTGATCTTCCTCCTGGAAATAAACCTTTGGGTTCTAAATGGATTTTTAAGAGAAAAATGAAAGATGATGGCACTATTGATAAATTCAAGGCAAGACTTGTTGTCAAAGGGTATAGACAACGAGAAGGTCTTGACTACTTTGATACATACTCCCCAGTTACAAGGATTACGTCCATACGGATGTTAGTAGCATTAGCTGCAGTGTATGGTCTTGAAATTCATCAAATGGATGTTAAAACGGCCTTCTTAAATGGAGAGTTGGAGGAAGAAATTTACATGGAACAACCTGAAGGGTTTGTGGTTCCAGGTAAAGAAAATAAGGTATGTAGACTTGTTAAGTCCCTTTACGGACTAAAACAAGCACCCAAACAATGGCATGCGAAATTTGACCAAACAATGTTGTCAAATGGTTTTAAGATAAATGAATGTGATAAATGTGTGTACATTAAAAATGTTCCAAATCACATAGTCATTGTTTGCCTATATGTGGATGATATGCTGATAATGAGTAATAACATTGCCAACATAAATGCTACTAAGCGTATGCTAACTAGCAAGTTTGATATGAAGGACTTGGGAATTGCAGATTTAATTCTGGGGATTAAGATCCAAAAGACTCCTCAAGGCCTGGCATTGTCACAATCTCATTATATTAAGACAGTACTTGAAAAATTCAAGCACTTGGGCTTTAAAGTTGCAAAGACTCCAATTGACGTGAATCTTGCACTAGCAAAGAACAAAGGCCAAAGCATATCACAATTGGATTATGCTCGTGTGTTGGGATGCTTAATGTACATCATGAATTGTACACGACCAGATATAGCTTGTGCTATAAGTAAACTAAGTCGATACACGAGCAATCCAGGTCAATCTCATTGGATGGCAATGAAACGAGTTTTGGGATACTTAGAACATACCCAAAACTTTGATTTGCACTACAGTAAATATCCTGCGGTGATTGAAGGATATTGTGATGCAAATTGGATCACCGGTTCAACTTCAATATTGGTGGAGGAGTGGTATCTTGGAAGTCATCCAAACAAACTTGTATTGCCCGCTCTACAATGGATGCTGAGTTCATAGCTTAGATAAAGTCGGTGAAGAAGCTAAATGGCTCCGGAATTTCTTGGAAGATATTCCATTTTGGCCCAAACCGTTGGCACCAAATGCATACATTGCGATATCCAAGCGGCAATGGGAAGGGCTGGGAGCATTATGTATAACGGTAAATCTCGTCATATATGACGAAGACATAAAACCGTTAGGCAACTACTCTCTAGAGGAATTATCACGATTGACTATGTAAAGTCAAGTGATAATGTGTCGGATCCACTTACAAAAGGCCTAACTAGAGAGGTAGTTGAGAAATCATCGAGGGAAATGGGACTTTGGCCGAGAACAAGTCATTGTGGCGGTAACTCTACCTAGAAGACTGGAGATCCCAAGATCTAGGTTCAAGGAGATCAAACAAAGTCATTAATGACGGTTCAACATTGTCAACAAAAAATTTGGTCCATTCTCGTGATGAGACAATGTTCAGTACCAAGGATAAAGCATTAAGGCTTTTTAATGATTTCTAAATTTGATACGGGGTATATCAAATAGTGTATCTACGGGATGACACGATTATAAATCACCTATGTAAGTGTAAAGTGTTAGTCGCTTCAAAGAGAATTTTGCATGGCCAATTCTCTACGCACTTATGAAACCATGCGGTGTTCATGGCTGAAACGAACACAACAATGAGAACAAAAGACGGATAAGGGTTGATTGTGTGACTTATGGTTGTCTAGGTATATACTAAAGTTCGACGGTTCAAAGATATCAAATCTAATGATTGACTGAGTATATCCGACATAAGTTCACTATGGAAAGTTCAAAGGGAAACCTACTTATCCAGATACAATTAATCCTTGCTTGCAAATCACACAAGTTTTTCATGCATACTTCCGTGATATAGCCATTCCCCATTTATGTGGGGGATTGTTAAGGATTTTAAGATGGAAAAGTTTTAAAAAGAGGGTGAATGGGAAATGGAGGGAAAATAAAAATTTTGAGTAAAATTTTAAGTTTCCCTCTCTTGAAACATTGTCTCATATTGGAAGAGGAAAAGGATTTTGGTGGGTATATATACAATTGCTCTTCTTGTAGCTCTTAAAGAGTTAAGAAGAAGGCAAGCCTCGCGCCGTCGTCACTCGCTCGCTCGGCTCGGCTTCGGCTTCGAATTTGGATTTGGATTTGGTCAAATGATCGATTGATTGATTAATTTTTTGGACCAAATTTATTTGTTAATCGTAAATATTAACGTAATATTATCCGTGTTTGTAATGGATATGTTCCAATCCGTGGATTTGTTCCAGCAGGCTAATGCATCTCCCACCATTGCCAAATGCTTGCTCCATAATAGCAAGTGATTGCTCCATTAGTTAGCAGCTTGGTGCTCCGTCCAATATGGCCAAGTGCTCCACTAAATGAGTGGCAGCAGGTCCGTGTTTAGCACCTAACTGCACTATAAATAGATGGTGCAAGCAGCTTGTTGAAGATACACAGAAAGAAATCATTCATCTTCAGTTTACACTGCTATTGATATCCTCTTCAGAAAGAACTCAACGTTGGCTATACATTGCATTCCTTCCTCTCAGAAATTCCATTCGACTTATGAGTTCTCTTCCTTCGTTGTGCATTGTTTTAAACTACAAACAAAGCAACCATAAGTGTGATTTGCTGCTGAACTTTGTGTTCGCTGAAACAGTGGGGTTTGAAGTACCGCTACACCAGTATGTAATTTGTTCTATCCTGGGAGGAAATAATCCATAACCTTGGGTACTAGGAGGGGATTAAATTTCTTAAGGAAATACTGTGAATTCAGTGGGCTCGAATTAATTACTGTTTCATTTATATTTACGTTTATACGCTAACGCTCTTTTCTCCAAAATTATTATTTACAAATACAGCAAGTAAGAAGATATCACAACCAACATTTTCTCCTCCACTTTAAACCGTTAAGATTTCCACATCTCTTTTCTGAGTTTAAATGTTTCAGGTTGTATGTTATTCTCTTTCAGTAACCTATCTTAGGTCCCTATAGAAAAGAAACACAACATGAATCTGCTTTCAAATTTAATGCTAGAAGTTGGAGAAAATTGTCTAATAAGTAAGGATGTAGAGATTGGGATTGGGGGTGGGAAAGATAGAGAGAAGTAATATTTCCTCAAGCTACTTTGGAGGAAATATGATTTTATAAAATTGTTGCTGAGAAGAAGAGTATTAGCATAGAGTCAAAGAAGCTGAAATAACATATACAGCGACCAGCGAAGCAACTTAAGGTAAAATAGAGTGCACAAATGAAGTGTACCAGAAAAAAACATTCCATAAGTTAGCCATTTAGCCCACAAGACATACAAAAATGACTAACTGTCGAATTTGATGTTGTTAACAGAGAGTGAACTTGAGGAAATATTACTTTCAGATGCCAAAAAATGCATAGCTCAACATCAATGGTCTGTGCATTCTGTTTTCACTTCTTAAGACTCATCATCAAGCCTCCTACACTCATTGCTACAAATGAAAGTTTTTGTTAAGGTACTAAATTAATCCGACTTCTCTTAATTGCTGTTGTTGTCTTACTTTTAGCAGATTGATATTACATATCATACAAAGAGTGATCCTATACCAACAGCCCAAAAATAGTGAAACAACAAAATTCTATAAACAGGAAAACACAAAACAGTGTTGCGGAAGCCAAATGTATATAGTGTGAATGAGTCACAATTACTATACCAAAAATTATGGCAGCCACTAAATAATAAATAAGACAATAATACAACAATAAAAGGAACACCAGAATTTACGAGGTTCGGTCAATTTTGCCTACTTCCTCGGACACAACCAATATTTTATTTCACTCCAAAAATACAAGTGAAATAATACTAAAGAGAGAAGATACAAATGCCTTAAGAAGATGAAAAGGCAAATGAGAGGTATGTTTAAATCCTAAACATTAGGCCTCCTTTTATAGGAAAAAATTCCCAACCAATTTGGTCCTCCACCGATGTGGGAGTTTTGGCATACAACAAATCTCCACCTTGGCAAAATTCCGCATCTTCAATTTTTCCTCAATAACAAATTTTGGTTGTGTCTTCATCTTCAATTTTTAGTGTTCAACAATATTGATTAAATCCAAACAATGTTGAAACTTGACTGTAGTCACCACTTTTATCAGCATATCAGCAGGATTCTCCGTAGTATGAATTTTCTTCACCATGACTCCACCTTCTTCTATGATTTCTCGTACGAAATGATACCGAACATCAATGTGCTTCGTCCTTGCATGATAAACTTGGTTCTTCGCTAATTGAATAGCACTTTGACTATCACAAAAAATTGTGATACTTTTTTGTCCAATATCAAGCTCCTTTAGCAACCCCTGAAGCCAAATTGCCTCCTTCACAGCCTCTGTAATAGCCATGTACTCTGCCTCTGTTGTAGACAAAGCAACTGTTGACTGCAAAGTAGACTTCCAACTAACCGGTGCCTTTGCAAAAGTAAATACATAACCAGTAGTTGATCTTCGTTTGTCCAGATCACCCGCAAAATCTGAGTCACAATATCCAACTACAGACTGATTGCCTCCTCCTCAAAAACTAACCCAACATCTACAGTATTATAAATATACCGTAGAATCAACTTCACGACTTGCCAATGCTCCTTTCCTGGATTATGCATATATCTGCTAATAACTCCAATAGTTTGTGAAATATCAGGTCTCGTACAGACCATTGCATACATCAAGCTACCAACAGCATTTGTGCATGGTACCTTTGACATATACTCTCATTCAGCTTCATCTTTTGGCGACATAGTAGTACTTAGCTTAAAATGGGGAGCAAGTGGAGTACTAACTGGCTTAGTCTTTTCATCTATGCCAAAACTTTGTAGTACTCTTTTTAAATATTTTTTCTGAGATAAACAGAGTTTCTTTGAACGTCTATCTCTTATTATCTCCATGCCAAGAATTTTTTTTGCCTCACCCAGATCCTTCATCTCGAACTCCTTCTTCAGTTGAATCTTCAACTTATCAATTTCTTCCGAATTCTTGGAAGCTATCAACATATCATTAACATATAAGAGAAGATATATAAAAGAACCATCTTTAAGCTTGCGCAAATACACACATTGATCGTACTTGCTTCTCTTATACCCTTGCTGCAATATAAACTTGTCAAATCGTTTGTACCATTGTCTAGAAGATTGTTTCAATCCGTACAACGATTTTTCAAGTTTACACACCATATTTTCCTTTCCAGCAACTTTGAATCCTTCTGGCTGAGCCATGTAGATTTCCTCCTCCAAGTTTCAATGTAAAAACACAGTTTTTACATCCATCTGAACTAGTTCCAAATCCAACTGTGCTACCAAAGCCAACATAATTCTAATGGAGGAATATTTTATAACTGGAGAAAACACTTCATTGTAATCAATTCCCTCCTTTTGAGCATATCCTTTGGCCACCAATCTTGCTTTGTAGCGAACATCTTCTTGGTTAGGAAATCCTTCTTTCTTTGCAAATACCCATTTGCACCCAATTGCTTTCTTTCCCTTCGGGAGATTGGCCAATCTCCATGTATGATTCTGATGAAGGGACTGTATTTCATCATTCATGGCAATCCTCCACTTATCTTCTTCTGAACTTTGGACTGCGTCTTTATAAGTGGTAGGAACATCATCAGCTACAATTGAGGTTGCACAAGCAACCGTCTCTATGAGACAAACATATTTTGTTATTGTCCTTTTTGACCTTCTAGTTGCTATTGATTCAAGTTGTTGTTGAGGTTCTTGAGTTGGAATCTCCCTCTCTACTGGCTCTTCTTCCAAAGGATAATCTTCATTTGTTTCCTCCTTTACTTCTTGTGTAGGAAAAATAAATTTTCCCTCAAACTCCACCTGCTTAGAAGCACCCTCATTTTGTTTGGTATCTTCTGTTACCTTATTTACCATAGCAGATTCATCAAAGGTAACATCCCTGCTGAATATTACTTTCTTTGTCATAGGACACCATAACCAGTATCCTTTAGCTCCAGAAGTAATCCCCATAAAAATAGCCTTCTTTGCCTTTGGATTCAATTTTGACTCTGTCACATGATAATATGCAGTTGAGCCAAACACGTGCAAAGAGTCATAATCTACAGCAAGCTTTCCATACCATTTTCAAATGGTATCTTGTCGTTAATAGCAGCAAATGGTAGACGATTAATGAGGTGACATGCATATGTAATTGCCTCAGCCCAAAATTCTTTGCCCAAGCCAGCATTGGACAACATGCACCGTACCTTCTCCAGCAAGGTCCGGTTCATACGTTCTGCCACTCCATTCTGTTGTGGTGTATGTCTGACAGTGAAGTGTCGGACGATGCCATCATTTTCACATACCTTATTGAAATGATCATTTTTGTATTCACCTCCATTGTCTGTGCGAATACACTTGATCCTCCTGCCTGTTTGATTCTCCACCATCGTTTTCCATTTGAGAAAAATTCTCAACACTTCATCTTTCTTCTTCATTGTATATACCCACACTCTTCAGGAAAACTCATCAACAAAGGTTATAAAATAGTGTTTCCCACCTAATGAAGGTGTTTTGGAAGGACCCCAAACATCAGAGTGTAGATAATCCAAAATGCCTTTAGTATTATGGATTGTTGTACCAAATTTAACTCTTGTCTGTTTTCCTTTGACACAATGCTCACAAAACTCCAAGTTGCAAGTCTTTACTCCTTTTAACAATCCTTGATACCAATTGTTGCAGAAGCTAAATGTATATAGTGTGAATGAGTCACAACTACTATACCAAAGATTATGGCAGCCACTAAATAATAAATAAGACAATAATACAACAATAAAAGGAACACCAGAATTTACGAGGTTCGGCCAATTTTGCCTACTTCCTCGGACACAACCAATATTTTATTTCACTCAAAAAATACAAGTGAAATAATACTAAATAGAGAAGATACAAATGTCTTGAGAAGATGAGAAGACAAATGAGATGTGTGTTTAAATCCTAAACATTATGCCTCTTTTTATAGGGAAAATTCCCAACCAATTTGATCCTCCACCGATGTGGGAGTTTTGGCATTCAACAAACAGAACATTAAGAGAAAATGTCAAATAGATCAAAGAAATTGGATATCAACAAATGAGCAAAAGCAAAATAAAAAAGAGCATCTTTTATAATTGAACTTTTCATTATAAACAATAAGAATGAACTCTAAGAGTCACCGAGACCTTGAGAAAACGACAACATCATCTACATTGCACAAAATCGTTGATGAAAAAATATGTTGGTTGTTATCGTAACACCAACATAATCTAAACATCCAATAAGTCAATGTCAGAATCCCTAAGATTTCACAGATATCCTAATCTTTAAAAAAAAAGTTATCTTGGATTTCAAAGAAACTCAAAAACAAAAAATACCCTTTTCAAAAATCTACCAAGTTTCAATTTTCCAGAATTAGTAAAGCAAGTCATTCTGCACTAAACCATGATCCCCAAAATCCAATATAGATTTCCAATCAAATTCTCCTTCATCACCTTCCTGATAATAGCATTCTTGATTTTCTACGTTCAGCATTCCAAAGAATTCATCAGAATCAGTCTGATTAGCAAGAACCAACATTCAATCATTTGGTTCTAATTGTTCCACTGAAAAAACATTAGAGGAAGTGCTCTCCAACATCACAGGACTGTTCTCAGACAAAATCATAGTACTCTGTTCTTCGGGTGATGTTTGGAGATGAACCACACGATCAATGAACCTCTTATATTCTACAATAGTAGCACTACTGTTTCCTCAACTTCTGATCTGGGGTTCTTCTTAACCGCACAGATTACAAACTCTTTTGCTTCGTTAGATTTCAACTGCTGAAGAAGAGAGTCAGCCAAGAAATACTCCATCATCAACCAACGGCCATTCAAAGAGGAGTCCTTCTTGTTCTTGTAACTCAAGCTTCTTTTATACCCAATAATGAGACTGCCATCCTCATCAAGAATTTCCTTGCCTTTATTCCGCTGTGTCCAACTCCCATTACCCGTAATTCTGCTGAATCTGGCATCAGTGGACTTCTTCTTCAGTTGGGTAAGGAAGTAATGGGTTTTCTTGGAATTTATCTCTCCAATTAATTGACATGACTCTTTGCTGTAAACATCTGCAAAGACAATGAGACCTTCAGTTAGTAAGCATTTTCCAGCCACAAATTTCAACAACTGCATTATCAAATCAGTGTCAGAGGGACGAAATTGAGCATTCTTCTCCATGCTTCAGTTCTTTCTTGAAGCCTTGAAGAACCAAGACAGAAAACGCTTTCTTGAATCGTGAATGACAGAAAACTAGGAAGAACAAACAAAGAGCGTATTCACGAGGCCAAGGTTGAACTACTAATATATAGACACTCTTTTGGAAAGCATGACACGCCAAGGTTGAACTACTAATATGTAAGACACACTTTTGGAAAGTATGACACGCCAAAAACAGCTGTGACTAATAACGTTTTTTTTTTTTGTTGCAGGGAAAGGACCAAAAATACCCTTAGAATGGACAAATCTAGTTTTGCTTCAATTCTATATTTATATTAAATTTTTTATTAAATATATATAAATATTTAATTATGAATTTGATAACTTAAACAAACTAAGAGAGTATAACTTAAGTAATAGTATGTGTTACATGTTAATTATTATTTAGAGTATTTCCTTGGCCCATTAAAAATTAATAAGAGGTTACTTTGATTTTTGTATTATGATCTCATTAACATTGTATTTGATGTAATTCTTTCAAAAATACGCAAGTAAAGTATAGTTCTGGTAGTACGTAACTGCACGTGTAGATGAGTTATAGAATAAGAGAGTTCCATCCAATTAATTCATTTTCTTTTGTAATTGGAATTAACAAGGATTAAACATATTTTTTACTTTAAAAATATTCCAAAAAATAAAAATGTGACGGAAATAAACATGATAGCTATTTTTACCCTCTATAATTGAAAAGGTTAAAGTTGTTCAATCCCTTAATAAGCAAATGCATGTGTGAGATTTTATTTATGCGCTAGTTTCGAGCACATTATCATAGAAGCGAAACTTAAAAAGGAAAGGGACCAAATATACCCCTCTATTTTTTAAATGTTGTCTACATTTAACCTTCATTATATTATTGGGCCAAATTTACCGAGGATCATAAATTTGTTTCCTCGATAAGATTACCAATGATGAAAGAAATAAGAAAATAGAACAAAATCAGTTGTAAT
The DNA here is from genome assembly GCF_000393655.2 of Nicotiana sylvestris. Taxonomy (NCBI): domain Eukaryota; kingdom Viridiplantae; phylum Streptophyta; class Magnoliopsida; order Solanales; family Solanaceae; genus Nicotiana; species Nicotiana sylvestris. The sequence continues at coordinate 40,600,219 of NC_091064.1, forward strand.
ATAGGGTGTGTTTGGTATGAAGGAAAATATTTTCCGAAAAATGTTTTCCAATTTTTCTATGTTTTGTTGGCCTAAATGTTTTGGAACGGAAAATGTTTTCCAATTTTTTCATGTTTTGCTGACCTAAATGTTTTGGAAAATATTATCGACATGAACATATTTTCCTCCAGTTGGAGGAAAATATTTTTCCTATTAAAAAAAGAAAAAATATTTTCCAAAACTCCTTCTCAACCTTCCCCATCCCTACCAACCCCCACCAATCCACCCCCACACCCCACCCCCACCCCACCCCACCCTACCCCACCCCACCCACCCCCACCCCATCTCACCCTAAATAAAAATATTATTAATAATACTTTCTTCATGTTGTAGATAGGTTTTTCTTTTAATTTTAACAAATGAGTGTTTTTTTATGATATAAAAAAGTATTTTTTTCATTTTAACAAAAAAATACTTTCTTTTTATGTAGAAAAAGTATTTTTTTTATTTCACAAAAAAAAATATTTTCTTTTCATGATGTAATTTTTTTTTTCATTTCAACCAAATGAGTATTTTCTTTTATTTCAATAAAATGAGTACTTTATTTTCATGTTGTAGAAAGAATACTTTCTTTTTCAACCAATAAAAGAGTATTTTCTTTTTAGTTATGGAGCACAAATTTCAACATTATTTTTGCGTAAAAAAGTAAAGCAGCACATTAGTTTCTTTGAATTTGTGTGAATTTTTAGAGAGTTGGGGGAAGGGGGAGGGGGGTTGAGGAGAGTAGCATAAAAAAATATTTTCCTAAAAAAAATATCTACTCTCTAACCAAACACTAAAAAATATTTTCAATCGCCAACCAAATAAGGAAAAATAAGTAGTAAAATCACTCATTTTCCATGAAAATATTTTCCTTCATACCAAACACACCCATAGTATGAAGAGTTAATTTAATTAATTCGCAAACTTGAACAAATAAGAATAAAATAGTATAAACCAAATTTATCCAAACTAAGTCATCATTAATCATTATTTTTTTAGTAACTAAAACCTCTCTACAAGGGTAACATTGTAGCCATTGAGGAAAATTAATTGAGAAGACGTAAGATTCAATTCTTCAATTTGTGTTATTTCACAAATTTTTGAGAATTTTAATAAAAGTATAGCTAATTCTATTTTTGTCGTTTTCAAATAAATTGACAATATTTTTCAGAAAAGCTCTTACTTCTTCAAGAGTGATGTTTTTCCTGAAACAAAAAAGAAAGTATAATAATTTATGAAATTGGATTGATAAAATTATAATACTGGAACAAAAATTTAAGGCAAATATATTTGAATGATGATTGAGGACTCTATGAGACATAATTTCTTTTTTTGGTAAAATGACCTCCGAACCACCTAAACTTGTACCCAATTTTCATCCCGATAAAAAAACTCCGAATTTTCCATTTAAACACTTCTACAGTTCTACTAAATGCCTACTAATAAAAACTCCTTGAGCGTGTTCTTCAATCGCTGAGATATTACGACACGTCACAGCTTAACCTATTATTTTTTAACATTTGTATTTTGTAGACCCCATTAACTAATTAGTAATTAAAATTTTAAAACCAATTCCCCTTCTTCTTCTTCTAAACATGGCAGCCACACAAAGCAGCCGCCACAGGTGGAATTGAAGATAGTTGCTTTATGACATCTAATTTTTTTTCCTTTCTCTTCCTTTATACGATAGCTCCACTAGGACCGTGAAAGAGTTGATGGGAGTTGCTGGTGTCACTAATCCGGCGACCTGTCATCTAGAGAGATTCGGAACTCCTTGAAATTAAATTTGCCGTCGTCTGAACTTTTTCCGACAGCAACGAGCTTGCCGGAGTAGTTTTGGGGTCTTACGATGGTTTGAAGAGTACCCATTTCGTCTGTAAAAAGAAAAAAAGGGTTCCCATAAATTTCTGGAATGGTTTTGTAGCCATGAAAGCTTGAACGAAGTGATGGAATATATACCACAGCGGAAGCAATAACAGAATCTTATTCACGTGTAATCTAAACAACTAGCATGTATGGAGATTTTAGGATTACCTCTTGAAGCGTAAACACAACAAATCTAGGTCGTTCTCCAGTTCCTCAGTTGAAAACACACTAGCAGATTTCCACAGTCTTCTACTGTGTTACCCAAACAATAACCAAAAAAAAAGAATTTTGGGTGGGCAAAATTCTAGTAGAAACCGCAGTCAGAATCATGTCAAAAACGTCCAGCCCTTATATCCATATATATAGCTGCGTTTTTTAGGTCAAAACCGTTTTCAAAACCTGTTAGGTTTTCTTCTCCCACTAAGGGACGGTTTCCACATTTTCTTTCCCACTAAGTAACAGTTTCCACTATTTTCTATTATTTAGGCACAGTAGGGACCACAGAATTTAATTAACAAGGCTTCCTATTATGATATTAATTTCGAAATTCTGAAACTAATTTCCATCATAATAAATTACGAATTATTCCACTAAAAATTCGTAATTGCACTCCTTAGTTCAATTTCGAAATTCTTCCATAAAACCTTATTTAACTCCCCATGTTAAGATTCAGATACTAATCAATCAAATTAAATTACTGACTATTTAATTTATTGATTACTTCCTTTAGACTTACACTTAACTTATTTCATGTGTCGGATACAAAATCCACCGGCCGGGTTTACACATGAAAACTTATAAGCTTTCATAAAGGAGTATCATCAATCTCAAAATTGAGACATGGATTCCATCAACTAATTATTACTTCGCCAATGTATATCATTGTCATCCAATTTACCAGGCTTATTGACTCGCGAAAGAATCTCGCCTTTTAATAAATCAAAACAACAAGTGACATACACAGCTAATAATAATTATATCAGGATTAAGAGTATAAGTACATTAAATGGACTAGAGAAATTATTTTATAAAGTCAGTATAAAATACTCATCTCTACTTGATCCGTTCAATACATACAAAATGTACTAGCACAAGAAGTTGGAATTAAACCATTCCCATAATCAAGATAAATTATACTTAATCTTGTGCTACAATCATTCCGATGATTTGTCCAATTCCATCATTAGATTGTGAACATTAACTTTTATGTCTTACAAGAACCGATGATTTAATCTTCCGTGTATAAGCTAAACTCTATACACTAAATCATCTACTATGTAAGCAATGGACGCACAAACCAACACATGATCTATTTAAAATGAAACTTTATTGAATTTAAACAAGTAAATAAATAATTGTTCATAAAGAATACTATAACAATACGCATGACTTATAGTATATTCTAACAATCTCCCACTTAGACTAATAACCATGCGTCTACAATTTTGACACCCATTCCTTCTACATGCTTATCAAAAGTCTTCTGTGGTAAGCTCTTAGTAAACGGATCTGCCAAGTTGTTCTCTGACGCAATCTTGGTGACCACTACATCCCCTCTCTGCACTATATCACGAATTAAATGATATTTACGCTCAATGTGTTTTGCCCTCTTATGGCTTCGTGGCTCCTTTGAATTTGCAACTGCACCACTATTATCACAGTAAAGCGTAATTGGTGCTTGAATCGAAGGAACCACACCCAACTCTCTCAGGAAGTTACCGAGCCAAACTGCCTCTTTGGCTGCCTCAGAGGCTGCCACATATTCGGCTTCCATGGTGGAATCAGCAACACAAGTTTGCTTGATACTCCTCCAACTTATGGCTCCACCTCCAAGAGTAAACACATTACCTGAGGTAGACTTTCTAGAATCTCTGTCTGATTGGAAATCCGAATCAGTATACCCAATAGGTACCAGGTCATCCGATTGGTAGATCAACATGTAATCCCTAGTCCTTTTCAGGTACTTGATTATATGTTTAACCGCCGTCCAATGCTCTTTCCCAGGATTAGACTGAAATCTGCTAACAACGCCAACGGCAAAGCAGATATCAGGCCTAGTGCATAACATAGCATACATGAGGCTCCCCACAGCTGATGCATAAGGGACCGCCTTCATCTTTTCTATCTCTTCATCAGTCTTAGGAGACTGATCTTTAGATAGAGAAATTCCATGTCTGAAAGGAAGGAATCCTTTCTTGGAATCATGCATGCTAAACCTGGAGAGTATTGTATCAATATAAAGACCTTGGGACAAGCCTAATATCCTTTTCTTGCGATCTCGCAAGAGTTTGATCCCAAGGATATGAGCCGCTTCTCCCAAATCTTTCATATCAAAATGTGTGGACAACCACTGCTTAACTGAATTCAACATGCCCACATTATTTCCTATGAGCAGTATGTCATCTACATATAAGATCAAAAATGCCACTTTGTCCCCATCCCACTTTTTGTATACACAAGATTCGTTAAGACACTGATCAAAACCAAAAGTTTTAATCGCCTTATCAAAACAAGTGTTCCATGCCCTAGATGCCTGTTTTAGTCCATAAATGGACCTTTTAAGCTTACACAACATGTGCTCTTTGCCACTTTCCATAAAACCGTCTGGTTGCATCATATAGATGCACTCATCAAGACTTCCATTAAGGAAAGCTGTCTTGACATCCATTTGCCAAATCTCATAATCATAATGAGCAGCAATGGATAAGAGAATCCTTATAGACTTAAGCATGGCTACCGGCGAGAAGGTTTCCTCATAGTCAATCCCTTCTTTCTGAGTAAACCCTTTCGCTACAAGCCTTGCTTTAAAAGTTTGTACTTTTCCGTCTACACCTCTCTTTTTCTTATAGATCCATTTGCATCCAATGGGTTTAACCCCATCAGTTGGTTCTACAAGATCCCAAACCTGATTAGAGTACATAGACTCCATCTCTGATTTCATAGCAGCAACCCACTTATCGGCATCCTTATCATGTAGTGCTTGGTCGTAATTGACAGGTTCGGAGGTAGGCTCCTCAGGGATCCTATCATATGATTCTCCCAAGAGCGTGTAACGAACTGGCTGTCTTATTTCTCTCCCACTACGACTACGCACTACATCAGTTGCAACTACATCACGTTGATTTTGTGGTTGAACCACAACATCATCAGGAACCTGAGTCTCCATGCTATCCACAGGGATATCAACGACTTCTTCCTGTTGTGCAGTCTGCTCAACATGACTCCCACTACTTTGTGGTAGTATGACTGCGGGCACTTGTTCTTGTGGTACATTAAGTCTATTGACATTTCTCCCACTACTAAAGTGCAATGGTATGTCAAAATCGACTTCCGGGGTTTGGATATGGTCGTTTTGATTTTCAGATGACTGAGTTTCCATTCCTTTGTTGAGTTCCTGTAAAACGAGTTTACTTCTAGGAACATGGTTCATCAAATAGTCCTCTTCTAGAAACTTGGCATTTGTGCTAACAATTACCTTTTTCTCTTTAGGACAATAGAATAAACCACCTTTCGTCCCTTTTGGATAACCTATAAACACGCATACATCCGTTCTTGCCTCCAATTTATCCGTTTTCCCCTTTAGCACATGTGCCGGACAACCCCAAACTCGAATATGCCGCAGACTAGGCTTGCGCCCAGTCCACAATTCTGTAGGGGTCAAGGGTACTGACTTTGAAGGAACTAAGTTCAGAACATAATTCGCCGTTTCTAAGGCATGTCCCCAAAAAGACGAAGGCAAATCGGAATAACTCATCATTGATCTAACCATTTCCATAAGAGTCCTATTTCTTCTTTCAGCTACACCATTTTGTTGTGGAGTTCCAGGTGCAGATAATTGAGATGTAATTCCACATTCTGATAAATAACCAATAAAGTCTGTAGAGAGGTACTCCCCACCACGATCAGATCGTAGTGTCTTGATATGTTTATTATGTCGCTTTTCAGTCTCAGTCTTGAATTCTTTGAACTTTTCAAAACATTCAGACTTTCGACGCAACAAATAAATATATCCATATTTTGAGTAATCATCTGTGAAAGTCACAAAATACTCAAAACCACCTCTTGCTTGGACATTCATTGGACCACACAAATCAGAATGAATTAATTCTAATTTATCACTTGCCCGATTTCCTTTTGAGGGGAAATTTCGTTTTGTCATTTTCCCTTCTAAACAAGATTCACAAGTTGGTAGTGCCTCCACTTTCAATGAACTTAAAGGTCCATCCTTGACCAACCTGGAAATTCTGTTCAGATTTATATGACCCAAACGCAAGTGCCATAAATATGTTTCACTCAATTCAGAAGAACGTTTTCTCTTGCTTGGTAAATCAACATTATTCAGTTCTTTAGGTGGTAACTGTTTAGGAATAGAGTCAACAACAAAAAGACCATTAATCAATGTAGCCAAAGAGAGATAACGCTTATTATGAGTAATAACACATTTATCAACGTCATGACAATTAAAATCATAACCATCTCTCATAGCGCTAGAAACCGAAATTAAATTCCTTCTAACGGAAGGTACATATAATGTGTCTTTTAAAGCTAAAACTCTACCACTACCAAACGAAATACTAATATTTCCTAATGCTAAAGCTGAGGCTGCTGAACCGTCTGCTTGATAAACATTGATTTCTCCTTTACTTAGCCACCGCGTTACCTGAAACCCCTGCAAATAAGTGCAGATATGATTAGTGGCTCCCGAATCTATGACATGGTAGAAACAGCCGCTAAAAATGTTTCAACGACAAGTAGATGTAAATCACCTGGTTTATTTTTCAGCTTGGCCAGATAAGTTGGACACTGCTTCTTATGATGCCCGGGCTGCTTGCAGTGATAACACTTGCCCTTAGCCTTTTTCACACCAGCAGTCGCGCCACCAACAGAGGGTTTTTGAGCCTTTTTCTTTTTCTGCCCGCCTCTCGGCTTAGAAGAAGAACCTGCCTCAAAATTCAATGCCACGGGAGGAGCTTGGGACTTGATAATAGTCTCTGCCGACTGCAGCTCATTCAACAATTTCGCAAGGGACAAATCCATTTTGTTCATGTTATAATTCAGGCGAAATTGCTGAAAACTGTCAGGCAAAGTCTGCAGGATCATTTCAACCTGCGTGTCCTTATCAATGTTAGCTCCAAGGACCTCCAGTTCATTCAGAAGACTCATCATCTTCAGAACATGGTCCCTGACCGATGAACCTTCAACCATTTTGGTATTCAGAAGGGCTTTCATGGCAGTCTGCTTAGCCGCACGATTCTGATCTCCGAACATTTCTTTGAGATTTTCCAGAATGTCATAAGCAGACTCCATCGACTGATGCTGATGTTGCAGAACATTCGACATGGATGCCAAAATGTAACACCGCGCCATCTCATCAGCCTTAATCCATTTCTGGTAAGCCTTCTGTTCATCATCTGTGGCATCATCTCCAGGTTTTTCTGGACACACCTCATCGAGCACAAATTTGTACTCTTCAGCAATTAGAACAATATCCAAATTTCGTTTCCAATCAACATAATTTGGACCCTCAAGTTTGTTTTGGGTAAGAATGGCAGTAAGGGGATTAAAAGCAGTCATTGTTAATCTGGGAGACATTAAATATTTAAATAGATCAAATCAGTTTGTATTATGAACATTAAAATTCAAAACACATTATATATATACAATCTATGCACCTTGAACAACAAATTTCGATGGGAAAGAAGCTATTCTTGCAATATACATATATAATGACAGATTTTCACTCCATAAACTTAAACATGTCATACTCAGATGGAGAGTAAACTGTTAATTTAAGCCAAGTGAATATCAACATTCAACATATATTAGTCCCATTGAACCAACATGCATACTCAGATGGAGAGTAAATACAAATAATCAATGACTAGTATAACATAGTGATTATTCATAATATTTTTATCCGATATGGAAGAAGACCTACGTCAACGTGTAAAAACATTATATCACTGATTTTTTTAAGCCCGGGGACCAAGGGAATTGATCCCCACAATTTCTGGAATTAAAAACAACTAAAAAAAATTTCAGAATTTAGAAAAACAGCAAAAACACCATCTAAACGACCCCGAACGCCCAAAAAACGACTTCAGATCCATGAGTATTGCTCACTGGGCCATTTCGCATGGACCTGCCAAGTTTCAGGTCAATCGGAGTCCGTCAACTTTTTGACCTCCGATTTTCTGCCCTAATTCAGCAGAACGTGTTTTTCCGTTTTACATGATAAAATTCAATTTTCAGATTATTCTAACTCAACATCACCAATATTAAAAAGATACATCAAGTTTCCAGAATAATCAACACAACCCATAACAGATAATCACACAAAAAAAACAGTGCAGGTTTTCAGAAAAACAAACTTTGCATGTAATTCAAAACTTGCATATAGAACATGATATTAATCCTTATGGTTTATCCTAATTATTTAATTAGACGTGAGTAAGCTCTGATACCAATTGATGGAATATATACCACAGCGGAAGCAATAACAGAATCTTATTCACGTGTAATCTAAACAACTAGCATGTATGGAGATTTTAGGATTACCTCTTAAAGCGTAAACACAACAAATCTAGGTCGTTCTCCAGTTCCTCAGTTGAAAACACACTAGCAGATTTCCACAGTCTTCTACTGTGTTACCCAAACAATAACCAAAAAAAAGAATTTTGGGTGGGCAAAATTCTAGTAGAAACCGCAGTCAGAATCATGTCAAAAACGTCCAGCCCTTATATCCATATATATAGCTGCGTTTTTAGGTCAAAACCGTTTTCAAAACCTGTTAGGTTTTCTTCTCCCACTAAGGGACGGTTTCCACATTTTCTTTCCCACTAAGTAACAGTTTCCACTATTTTCTATTATTTAGGCACAGTAGGGACCACAGAATTTAATTAACAAGGCTTCCTATTATGATATTAATTTCGAAATTCTGAAACTAATTTCCATCATAATAAATTACGAATTATTCCACTAAAAATTCGTAATTGCACTCCTTAGTTCAATTTCGAAATTCTTCCATAAAACCTTATTTAACTCCCCATGTTAAGATTCAGATACTAATCAATCAAATTAAATTACTGACTATTTAATTTATTGATTACTTCCTTTAGACTTACACTTAACTTATTTCATGTGTCGGATACAAAATCCACCGGCCGGGTTTACACATGAAAACTTATAAGCTTTCATAAAGGAGTATCATCAATCTCAAAATTGAGACATGGATTCCATCAACTAATTATTACTTCGCCAATGTATATCATTGTCATCCAATTTACCAGGCTTATTGACTCGCGAAAGAATCTCGCCTTTTAATAAATCAAAACAACAAGTGACATACACAGCTAATAATAATTATATCAGGATTAAGAGTATAAGTACATTAAATGGACTAGAGAAATTATTTTATAAAGTCAGTATAAAATACTCATCTCTACTTGATCCGTTCAATACATACAAAATGTACTAGCACAAGAAGTTGGAATTAAACCATTCCCATAATCAAGATAAATTATACTTAATCTTGTGCTACAATCATTCCGATGATTTGTCCAATTCCATCATTAGATTGTGAACATTAACTTTTATGTCTTACAAGAACCGATGATTTAATCTTCCGTGTATAAGCTAAACTCTATACACTAAATCATCTACTATGTAAGCAATGGACGCACAAACCAACACATGATCTATTTAAAATGAAACTTTATTGAATTTAAACAAGTAAATAAATAATTGTTCATAAAGAATACTATAACAATACGCATGGCTTATAGTATATTCTAACAATCTCCCACTTAGACTAATAACCATGCGTCTACAATTTTGACACCCATTCCTTCTACATGCTTATCAAAAGTCTTCTGTGGTAAGCTCTTAGTAAACGGATCTGCCAAGTTGTTCTCTGACGCAATCTTGGTGACCACTACATCCCCTCTCTGCACTATATCACGAATTAAATGATATGTTTATCTACCAGGATGACAAATGCGTACAAATTTAGGTGGTCCGGAGGCTATTTTGCCTCTTTTTTCATTGAGTTCGCAATATAGAATGAATATTTTCCAATTTCTAAAGCTTAATTTTTATTTTATAACTGAAATATGTTCCTAGAGCTTAACCTTTATTTTATAACTGAAATATATTTTCTAAATAATATTTATGTTAGTCTTTTTAAAAAAGTATTCATTGTTGTTACATATTGTTTCATAATGTATCGTATTGTATTGTATTACAGCCTTTCTACCTCTTCGGGGTAGAGTAAGATCTGCGAACACACTACCCTCCCCAGACCTCATTAGTGGGATTCATTAGGTCGTCGTTGTTGTTGTTTGTTGTATTGTATTGTATTTTATCATTTGATGAATACAATGTTTGGATATATTGTATCGTTTGCCGTTGTTTCATGATATGACGCACCAGCAATATAAAGAATAAACTTGCTCTATTTAAAAAAAATTATGATACGGGGTAAAATTATTATATAAAAAGATAGGGTAAATGATAAAATAAAATTATTTAATAATGAAGAAGAGTGAGATGAGAGAAAAAGATAAGGTAACGATGCGATCACACCGAATTGATCGTTACATAAAGTGACACATTTCATCGTTATGTAACGACACGATACAATAAAATTTAAGTAACAATCAAAACAAATATCATATTTAAAGTAACAATTAATATGATACGTCGATACAATACAATAGGTGACAACCATCCAAACAAGCTATGAGTTGGGGTACCGTCAATTTAAAAATATGTGACAAAGTATGATTGTAATAGTAGGTAAGCACGCGTATAATAGGAACTAGTTCTGGATATGTCCATTGCACGTGCAACCCATATTAATTAATATAAAATTTTAAGAAAATAATATTTATTTTTATAATTAAAGAAAAAAAGTTGATGCATGGCATGTATATTCAGAAACACAGGAATGAGTATGTTTGTCACATTATTAGCATTGAAATTTGTCACTTTGAAATTGAAACATAAATGATATATTTCCAATAAGATTTGTAAAATCGTAAAGCAATTGCATAATCGGATTCGCTAAGAGATTTTCAAGTTTTCATTTTGTATATACTGGACAATTATAAATTTTTAAGAATCAAACAAATATCATTCGTAACCATCATAAGATAATATAGATGAATGTTTTTTTCCTTATAATTTGCACTGCTATTATTAGGAATGGAAGTAGGGGTGGAATGCGCTGAAAATTACAATATATTTACATGGTCAATTCTTTTATATTATATACACAGAATAGATGTTAGTCAAAATTCTAGCTATATCACTAGCTATTGTCACTTTGTGAATAACGATAGCTATAGAAAAAAACTGTGTTGTTAAAGTACAACATTTGGTTTTCGAGGAGCAAAGTTGACTCATTCCCACTCCAGCAGTAGAAGAAATATGATATTTAGTGGCGACCCTTTGTAGTTGCCACGACAAGTGAGGGTTTTCGTAGCGATTTATTAAGGTCGCCACCGAACATGATATTTGTAGTGGCAACCCGTAAAATCGCTAAAAAAATGAAAGTTTCTGTGGCGACAAAAAATAGTTGCTACCAAAGGGATTGTATTGGTGGCGATTTTACATGAGTCGCAACTAAATTTTTGTTTCCAATAACACAAGGGTTTTGTGGCGACTAACTCGCCACGAAAGGTAATGCTTTTATGGTAAATGTACTACTAATTGATTAGAATTCACATTATAAATATTAAGTGGTCTGAATAAGCAATTACTCTCTTGAATGTTTGTTATTAAAAAAAATAAACTTATTATGATTTATATAATGTAAAATAAATACAATAAATTATAGATGAATTATAGGATTATTACATTCTTCCCCAAACCTCCCCGTAAACCCTATCTTCCCCTTCCCCAAATTCATCCAGTTTAGCGACTTCGACCGGCGATTTCGTCTTTTCGACTTATAAATCACTAATCCAAATCCAACGACTCCTTTTAATCTTTCCGTCTTCCCTACCCCTTTCACTATGCTACTACCATATCCCCTTACAACGACAAGGCTGGGATTTGGCCAGAAATGGGGCGGATAGTGGATAAGATTCGTTGGCTCGACTGCTATATAGTCAGTCTTAAGTATTTTTTTTTATTTGATTGCTTAAATTTTTGCAATTAATTGGAGAAGTGTTATTTCTCTTGTGGATGTGATTGTACTTTTTCGATGTGTGTTGGTTATTTGAATTTGACTTGCTTTTTGGTAAATTAAGGCATTTCATGTTTTAATTTTGGGCATATAGCAAAGTTCTCTAATTAGAATTTGCAAGAGCTTGCTTTGTTAACTGATCTTGGTACCACTTTTATATTTATTATCTTTTCAAAAGATAAAAGCACTCTTTATCAGATGCACATATCTGTTTAGTATTAAAAATAATCTGGATTTTACTGATAAATAATTATAGACTCGGACCTGCATACAATTCACATTGATTGTCCACTCAGTTGTATGCCTTTCAGTTTGGTAATTGTACCTTTATAAATGATTGTAAATAAATCTCCTTGTAGTCTTAAGTTTTGAAAGGGAAATCCATATTCCGTGAAACATCCTCTGTACAATAGATTTAAGTATCTTCTCTACCGCTAATTTGTGCTTCTATTGAGTGAGAACTGAATAAATCAGTCTCTGCAAATGTAATTTAAGGTTAAATCGGAGTCCGTCAACATGAGAATGGTGATTGAGTATAAGGTGTGTGAGCTCTTAATACCTTCTTACTATTCTGTATGAATCAGATAGAGGAGATTCAGATGTCACTGCTACCAAGGCAACTCGATAGTAAAAGAGAGCTGAAGTGTGGTTACTTTAACTATTTATGATTATTTCTCTTCTAATATCATGCTTCTTGGACTCAAAATCAAAATTTGCTTAGTATTACGTGATATAGAGCTTCAAATTACAATCAAATTCTAACTTAGAGGGGCTTTCAAGAGCATTTACTTACCAACATGACATTCAAAGATAAAGGGTAACTCTTTTTTCCTATAATAATTGATGCCATGGTATGCGCACATCCTGTAAATACCAAATAAAGTTACTAGCTCTAAAAAGGGTGAACTTTTACTTATGTTGTAGGTGTCTGTGAGGAGAATCCAGAAGTTATCTGTCAAGATTACATAAACTAGTTTCTCCTTTATAGCAAGGTAATCAATTACTACAAGCTACATTTATGTACTAGTTAATATCTAAAGAAGGTTTGATTCAAGTGTAGATGGGCACACGTTAGTACTGCATGAAGCAGCAATATCTGGCAATGCTCTTCATGGTCAAATACAAGTTTAAAAATCTCATCTGATATGTTGCTAATAGATTTTGCAAATGTGAGTTGTGCATTATATTTATCGTACGATTGATAATTGATATGTTAATTTGATAATCTCTCTATTTATTTCAAACTCTTAGAAGATTGCAACGTATGATTCATTAAAAGGTCATAAGAAACTTGTGTCTTTAAAAAAAAATATAAAATTGCAACATCAACTTGGAATTGTAATTCTACCTATTTATCTCCTGCCACTGTCATAGAAAATCATGTGTATATGGATAGTTAGTTTATCAAGAATTTAGTAAAATTCTAGTAATAGCCTTTTAGAAGGCATTGTAACTTTCTTGATGTTTACTCTCTTCTTCCACATTTTGCTAAATTAATGAAGATATGTCAACTCTTAGTTTATCTTGCTGATTGAAATTTCAGGGACGGCCAAAAGGAGTCACTCCTAAATTCAGCCTAGCACTGCTCGTCCCAGGTGATCTAAACTACTTGTCCAGGTATATATCCCTTTGCCATTTTAATATTATTCCTTGCTTTATAAGTTGTACAATACATTATGCTCAACGCATTGAATTTTTCTCTGAACTTTCAACAATATGGAATACCGTGATTTATTTGGAGGTTCTGCTAGTTTGCTGAGAGATGTTTCCAATTTCATTAGAAGTCACAAATTTGAGAATGCTTAGGGCAGTACCCAAGACCTTAATATCAATCAGTTTTGGATTAATTAAGATGCCATAAAAGGATAATACTTAAGGCAGAGATGAAGGTTTATTGGTGTCGGCAGTAGTAGTTACTGAGTTCATTTCATAAGTCTATCTTGTGTACAAGCTGATATGAACCTTAGTTGGATTTGATAAGTACTTCACATATTATAAAGAAAAAGTTGCTTTCTGTTATGAGGGTTATCAAAATGATCGTTGGCATTTTTGTTCTTTAAATTGCAGGGACAAACGTTCGTCGAAAAGGAAAATGATGTTGGCCAAGGAGGAATCCATAGACAACAACAACAACAACAACAACAACAAACCAGTATAATCCCACAAGTGGGGTCTGGGGAGGATAATATGTACGCAGACCTTACCCCTACCCCGAAGGGTAGAGAGGCTGTTTCCAGGAGACCCTCGGCTCAAAAAAACAATAGGAATCCATAGACAGTTGATTTTATTTTCCATGTTTATGCACAATTGAATGTATTATGGAGTGTTGTATACTTTGTAGAATAGATGGTAATGAAAAGTTCTATGTCATTTTATTCAATTGTATTTGGTGGTGTCTCTTATAATATAATATGATATGTTGTTGGGTAAAGTAGTAAAATGTAGCTGCCAATTAAATTTTTTTTTTTCAAAAAAAAGATACTTCAGTGGCGACCCAAGTTGCCACGGAAAATAGATTTCAGGAAAAAAATATACACTTTTTGTGGCAGCTTGTTATCGCAATGGTAGGTTTTTGGCGGCGCGTTAGTCGCCACTAAACGTACCTTCAGAAGCGGCAACCCATTTTTGAAGAACTTTCGGGGGTCATTTTGGTGGCGGTCAAGATCGCCACTAATATATATTTTTGTGGCGACCCCGAATGGTCGCCGCTAATACGTATCTGCCTCTTAGTATAGTCAACGACTATGTGGTCGCCACGAATACCCGTTTTGTGGCGCCTTTTCTAATTTCTGTGGCGATACTTGTCGCCACCGAAAGCCCGATTACTTGTAGTGTTGCAGGTAATTAATTGAAAGAGATTGTAAAGAGAATTTTTTTTCTCTCAAAGAGATTACTTGGTTTAGATAGCACTTTAATTTTTTGTGACATAACTTCTCGATATTTTGATAAACCAGCATGTAGAAAACAATATATATCAACTGTTAAAACAAAAGAAAATACTTCGACAATAATTTGTATCAGTTTGAAATAGAGCCTTAGTTGTTGTACCGTGTCAATGAAACATGATATTGATTATAGAGATATGGAGTTGGCTAAGAGTACCACAAACAAAATATCAATAATATATTACCAATATATAGACATTGAACTTTTAAGAAATACTAATATATTATATTCCATTAAAAGAATTCGAAAGATATATCAATATGCTCTTTATATAAATTTGAACGCACAACTGACTAATAAATACAATACTCGAATTAAAAAATTAAGATATATGCTAGCATAATGAAAAACGTTTAAACTTTCACTGACAGTAACTCAGTAAGGTAAAAAGTTTCTTACCTTAAATTAATGTTGTAACTTGTAGGGGTATGCTATACTATAATAGAAACATATTCACCACATTTATTTAGGTTTCTTATTAATTACTTTGTATATCTATATTTACTAGTTATATACAAAATCATAAAAAAGAAGAAATTCAAGATCCCTTAAATCTAGTCAGTCAGTTACATACTTACATGACACCCAAGCCCTGTTTCCAATAATTCCCCATACATTTAAGATTCTTTCCTTTTCCAAATGATTACAAAAACATATTCTCTCTTTCTTAACAATTATCCAAAATTAATCTTACCCACAGTAAGAAATTTTGTTTACCTATTGTTATCCAAAATCTTGCTTACCCATTTTTATCCCCCCTCCCCCCCCCCCCCCAAACCAAAAAATTGCAGATTTTTTTTGCTCTTACAAAGCTTTTGAAATTCAATTTCTCTCTTTCTTACTAATCACCCAAAATTTCTATTTTTTTAATTGATATAATGTAGACGAAATTTAAAATATTGTTCTAGAATCAAATTGTGGGTAAGCGTTGGATCTTGTTTTCTTTCTTTCTAAAATCTTTATTATATGTGACTTGTATATGATACATCAATATCCAAAATAATACTCGATACAACACTAATACAATTATAATACGATTATATTAAATTTTTAGTGTATATTTGTGATTGAAACTTGAAGAAGAAGAAGATCATAATTTTTTCATAATTTTTCAGAAATATATCGCGATTGTATTATAATTATATATGTATCATAATTGTTGCAAGAATTGTATTACAAATGTATGATAGTTGATATTCATTGTATATTGTTACGAGCAGTTGTGCCTTCGTGATGAATTTTACAGTTCGTATCACAAATATGATAATTGTATATTAATTTATTAGTATATCATGTATTATTTTGCGTATTAATATACCAGATACAAGTTTAATACAATTATGATACAAGTATGGTACATTATGTTTTAGGCATTGATGTATTTGATGCAATTCAAATATAATAATGATACAGTTATCATACAATTATCATAAAATTTCAGAATATTTTTAATAATATAAAGCTATCGGTGATGGTGGAAAGAGAGAAGATGGAGATTCGGGGATTAGATTAATGAATTTTGATGTAAAAAAAGGAGAGAGAAGAGGAGAGGGAAAAAAGAGAAGAAAGGATATAATTGAATCCCTTAATTGAAGGCACTAATAATGGATATGATTCTTTTAAGAAGCAATGTATATAATTTGTAAGAAAAACTTAGATATTTATTAAAAATTTCAAAACATAGAGAACATAGGTAAATAAGTTTATAATATAGTATAACTAAGTAAAAATCCCTAACTTGTAACGGACTTCTAAAGCTCTTTATATAAGAAAGAAGAGTAACTTTGAAGGATTGAAAAAAATCTGCTCGAAAGAGTTCTTGACATCGTCAAAGCCACTAAAGTTGGAGAAACAGAGTTGATGGAGATAGAACATTTCCTTGCCTTTATATAATCTTTTTTTTTCTTCTGTTGGATGGAGTTGCTTGAACTTTCCCAAGCGTTTTTTTAATTACTCTACAATTAATAATTCAATGTGCCTCTTCAAATACTCTAATATTTTTTCTACAGCAACGAAGAGGTTGTCTAATGCAACTATGATTACTTAATGTATTGGCATGTGAAAAGAATGATATTTATTTATTTATTGAATTAAATGGTACGTTATAACAGAAGGAATATTTATTTACTTTTATACAAACTAGTATCTATGAACGTGCGTTGTACATTAATAATGACACATGATGATTTAAACATTTATTTATATGAAAGAATAATAAAATTTAATTAATGAGAGTAATTTTATGTATAATAATATAACAATCATCTAAGTGCCGAAAAATATTATTACATTAGCATAATACATGAATTTAAAATAAAAGAAAAGTATCAAAACTTACACAAATGATCAATTTTGTCATGTTAGATAATTATTATTATTATAGTTTAAAAGTATTTAATGTGATGTTATCTTAACGAACGCTTTTTTGTGAATAATATTATGTTTCTTCCTAATGCTTTGGTTGCTCTGCCTAAACCAGAACTCTTGATATCCCTCTTGAAAGTGTACGTAACATAGTGTTGTTCGTGCAAGAACATATATTGCGGTAAATATAGTCTAATATTTAGGATGTTTGTCCTTGTATATTTATTATATTTGTAAAATATAAACATACTAAAAATTATTTTCACATAAATTTAAAAGGATATTCTTTAGTTTCAGAAGAAGAAAGTTGAATTCGGGATAAAATTATACTTAGAAGCACATTGACCAGTATCATAATTTTTGCATCTATGACTTTATTGTAAAACTTCTATATACCATCTGTGCGCTATTACATAAGTTATTCGGCGTATCTAAGTTTTCAGTAGTATGATGAGCATATTTTTCTTCAAAATCAACCTATATATAATAGAAGATCAATTTTAACTTAGTCTATTATATATATACGGTGACACTAACATACGTAAAAAAAATATTAACCTTGATAACAAACATGTATGATAGAAGGCCATTTGGTATTAAAGTATCTAAGTATAATCTTCTTGGTAGTAATTATTGGTATCATTCTGCTGAGTCAAAAATTGAAAAATATTTTGTTTTTACTATAAAATTTTTCAATCCACCTTTTATTTAGTTGATCAACATATTCATTTCTGCTAGTTAAGATATCTTTTAAATTCTATCATGCGATTTGCACAATTTGCGTTTTAATCTAATGATAGAAATATTTCTCTTATTAAATGCACTTCTATTACTATTGGAGTTGATAACCAAGTGTTCAGGAAGAACCAACTCATCTTTTATTAGATGTTCTTCTTCATTTTCGACACGAAGCAAGAAGACACCGAATCTTGATATGTTCTTACTTTATATTTTTTGTGAGTTGAATCCTTTTCATTTAAGCCAAAAGTATAACTTTGGCAAGTTAGCTTTTACATTCTATGCTTTTGTCAATTTT
Organism: Nicotiana sylvestris; assembly: GCF_000393655.2. Lineage (NCBI taxonomy): Eukaryota > Viridiplantae > Streptophyta > Magnoliopsida > Solanales > Solanaceae > Nicotiana > Nicotiana sylvestris. The sequence continues at coordinate 40,618,641 of NC_091064.1, forward strand.
GGAACTAATTATAGTACTTGACAGAAATCACCTCCCAAACCATTAATTTTTCACCAAACGGTTCATTAATATCCAATATATATTTAGAACTACGGGCAATTATTTCGATCATTTGACACTTAGCCATAAGCGCTTCATCCCATATTAACAATTTTGCTTTTCTTATAAATTTGTGATGGTTATTTAAATTGTTTGAAGATGTATATCAAATCTAAAGTGGGTGGCCTCATAATAAAATCGTTATTGGTATATCACTTGCTATTATTGTTAACCATGTTATGTCTCTTGATATAATATTTGCAAGTAATGCATGACATAGAAATATTATTTCGATTCCACCAGAGACATCTACAAAGAATAATTCCGTTATAACAGAGTCGACTCTTTATAATATAGTCTTGAAAACTTGTTCTTGTTTATGATTTAGCTTTGATTGTGTTTCCTTAGACACTTATATAACATTTTGATTCTTAATAATATACTAACATTTTAAATTTATGTTGTAATACTCTTTTTATGGATAAATTTATGTACACTAAAAAAATTTTAAACTCGAAGAAGAATTTTACTCATGAATTTAAAAAATAATTGAATTGGATTCTCTTGCTAAATAATTAATTAAAATATCTAATTATTTGGTTTTAATATAAAAATATTTTATTCTATGTTGATTCAGATCTTAATATTAGTTCACCTCTTGTTTTGAATATTTAAACTTAATTATAATTTTATCCACCATAAATTTTATTTTCAAAGACTAAAAGATTGATCTGACATTTCGCTTTTAGATCTTTATGTTTGTAGAATCATTAGTGGTATTGACTCTTATCAACTATTTTTTCCCTCTTCCTCACATATTTATATTCTTAAATATTTTTAGTTATTGTTTAATAATTGGATATTTTTTAATATTACACGAAAAATTAATAAAAAGATATTATTTGAATAGGAACACAATTGAAATATAATATAAAAATATATTATCGTGGAGGTATTTTTTTCTCAATTTTAACTCTTTATGCAATCCATTTAATATTACCTTTTGGTGGGTATTGGACATTATGGAGTGATAATGTATTGCCAATACGGAGGATTTTTATGAAATTGATTTTACTAAACCATCCTACATATTTATAATAAGAAATTAATAGATAGAATTTTATTAATTTTAAAATTTTAAGTATTAAACATTAGCTTCTAAAGTCGACTAATATTATTTATATAAAATTATGTATAATATAAAGTCGACTCTAGTTGAATGTTAGTCGACTGTAGAATGTATAATCGAGATTCTATGTATGTTAGTCGACTCTAGGAACATAAAAAATAGTATTAGCTTAATATATTGTGTAGTATTATGTCCTAAAACTAATAAGATTCTAAGACTAATATTTAGAATTCCGATTATATCCTTTTTTATGAGTTATTATGCTTAATATTTAAGGTTATTTTTGTAAACCGACATCATATTCATGTTTTTATAATAATATCGATATATTGTAAGTATTCTAATGAAGGGCAAAATTGGGTATTTTTTAATTTAAGTTTAAAGATAGGGCTTCCCACTTTTATTATAACTAGTCTCTATACTCGTGCATTGCACGAATATCTCAAGTTAAGTATCATAGAATTTATTAATATAATAGAGCTAATTGATGTATATAATAAATTACTATGGTGAAATTTTGTGCTAGTTGTTTCTATGTTGAATTCAACTTTTCTTTTCCCACATACACATAATTATAAATGTATTGCAATTGTCAATAGCATGATTTTTTGTATATTTTATTTTTTTGTTTTTATTTTTTAGTGTTTCTTTATTTTCACAAGATTCAAAGTGATCAGAATTTTTAAGTCTACTCTAAAAATTTAACAATAATCTAATCAAATTCATAAAGTTGAAGATTTCAATCTTAATCCAAATTGAAATAATGATGTCATATTTTCAAATAAAGTTTGTTGAGAATTAAAAAGTAGGATTATATTTCCGAGTAGTTTTTGGTGCAAAGCGATTGCAGTTTGATACTATTAAAGAATAAGGTAAGTCTCACTTTTAATTAGATTGTCAAACATGTTCTTTCGATGGATAACGAAATAGGACTCTTAAACCCAATAAACTTTAATTCTTGCCTTTTATAATTTATTCCTTACATGATTCTATCAGAGAGGTTAAAAGTTTCAAGTTTCTTATATACAAAATTCTAATTGAATTAAAAGTCCAAAATGTTAGGAAAAGTTTTAAATATGATAATTCTATCCAGCTGGTATGTCACGACCCGGATTTTCCATCCTTGGGAGTCGTGATGGCGCCTACTCGTGAAAGCTAGGCAAGCCGCGTAATATAGAATCACTAACTCTTTTATTTAACCTTTTTAACAATTTAAATTAACATGCGATTAACAATGAAATATTAACGATAAATAAATATATGCGGAAGACTTAATCTGATAACTTAGCCAAAACCAATACGACAATACCAACATACATCTCTACCCAGAATCCGGTGTCACAATATCACGGACCATCTACGAATACTACATACAAATGTCTGGAAAGAAAGGTACAATCTGTCTCCGAAGTGAATAAAAATAGAATACATATAAGGATAGAAGAGAACGCCGGGCCTGCGGACGCCTGCGGGATTACCTCGGGATCTCTAACTGGACTAAAGCCAGCCACCTAATGCTACGGTCCAAAAGTTGCCGCTCCGGGATCTGCACATAGTGCAGAGTGTAGTATCAGCACAACCGACCCCATGTGCTGGTAAGTGCCTGACCTAACCCCGACGAAGTAGTGACGAGGCTAGGACCAGACTACCAAATAAACCTGTGCAGTTATATAATATACAACGGAAAATAAAACAGGAATATATAGGTAAAGATGGGAGGGGGTACATGCTGGGGGAAATATCAATACCAACAGTAATTTAAGAGAAAGACATAAGGACAATTTAGAATTCATAGCAAAACAATAAGGAACTCGTCACCAATCTATAAGCACTTCTTATCTATTGTTGCGGCGCGCAACCCGATCCAAAAATATAATAACACTGTTGCGGCGTGTAACCTGATCCATATTATTTATCACTGTTGTGGCGTGCAACCCGAAACATTTATATAATTGTTGCGACGTGCAACCCGATCCAAATATAATATTGTTGCGGCGTGCAACCCGATCCACTTATACAGTTCAACACCAATCACAACGAAAGTCCCGGCAAGGGATCAATAAAGAAACAACACTATCCTGACAAGGGAATCGACAGTATAAGTAAGTACATCCCGGCAAGAAAAAATTAGCTATAACCAAACTTGTTCCAACATCTAACTACCTCAACTAGAACCAATACTCAATCATAATTAATTTCCACGAGAATAATCATAATCCTTGCTCAACACAGAGAATCAACAACTTAGGCATTCATAGTATTTATTAAGAATACAACAATTTCAATTTAAGACTCACGGTCATGCTTGACACCAACGTATAGATACTCGTCACCATTCCTATACGTCATACTCAACAAGTAACATATAGCAAATAGGACACAACTCCTAATCCCTTAAGCTAAGGTTAGACCAAACACTTACCTCGATGCCACGAACACAATTCAAGTCTCTACTATCATTTTACCTCTTGATTCCACCACCAATTCACTCGTATCTAGTCACAAGTTACTTAATTACATCAATAAATGCTAACAGAATCAATTCTAATGCATGAAAATGAGTTTTCTAAAGTTTTACCCAAAAAGTCAAAAAATCGACCTCGGGCCCCCATGGTCAAAATCCGAGGTTCGAACCAAAACCCGATTACCCATTCCCCCACGAACCCAAATATATAATTTATTTTTAAATCGGACCTCAAATCGAGGTCCAAATCCCCAATTTTTGAAAAACCTAGGTTCTACCCAAAACACCCAATTTCCCCCATGAAAATCATTAATTTTGAGTTGAAATCATGTGAAAAGATGTTAATGATTGGAGGAAACGAGTTAAAATTGAGTTACAATCGATTTGGACGAAGAGTTATCTTTGAAAAATCGTCCAAAAGTGTTTTGGTTTTGAAAGAGTGTGAAAAATGAAAGATTTTCGGCTAAGTTATAAAATTGCAGGTTGCAGATGTCGCAATTGCGACTAGGGTTTGCAATTGCGAACCCAGACTTCTGCTAAGTTCGCATTTGCGAAGCAATTTTTGTATTTGCGAAGTGGGAATTGCGAACAATGTGTCGCATTTGTGACGTCAGGCTAAAACTGGGGGATCGCGTTTGCGATCAATCCCTCACATTTGCGAGGTAAGCTGACCTGGGCTATTGTTCGCATTTGCGAGCTAGGCTTCGCAAATGCGAAGCCTGCAGGCCTGCCATGCAACAACTGAAATCTGCAATTCCTCAAGTCCAAAATCCACCCCGTGGCCTATCCAAAACTCACCCGAGCCCTCGGGGCTCCAGAATAACATACACACCAACCTAAAAACATCATACAAACTCGCGCGTGCATTCACATCACTAAAATAACATCAGCAACTATGAATTTAGAATAAAATATTATGAAATTACTTAAGAACATCAAAAATTTTAATTTTCTAAAAAATGATCCGATTCATGTCATTTCAAGTCTGTTTCTTACTAAAATTCACAGATTTATCTTAAATCACATATAAGACCTGTATCGGGCGTCGGAACCAAAATATGGGCCCGATACCATCATGTTTTAAACACATTTCATTTCCAAAATTCATAAATAATTCCAGAAAATAATTTTCTTTAAAAATTCATTTCTCGGGCTTGGGACCTCGGAATTCGATTCCGGGCATACTTCCAAGTCCCATATTTTCCTACATACCCTCAAGGACTGTGAAATTACGGGTCCGGATCCGTTTACCCAAAATGTTGACCGAAGTTTACTTAAGTCTATCTTAAAGTCAAAATTCATAATTTTTCACAAATTTTCACATAATAGCTTTCTGGCTACGTGTTTGGATTGTCCACGCAAATCGAGGTGATGTCGAAAGAGGTTATTGAGGCCTCAGAATGCAGAATTTACTTTTAAAACAACACAAGGTAATTATGTTTTGGAATAATAATTCAACTTTCAAAGGATATAAAAGTCTATTGATATTTTGAGAATATATTTGTCATCTATTCGTGCTTTTATAATAATACTAATATCTATGAACGTACGTTGTACGTTATTAATAGCACGTGATTATTTAAATATTTATTTATATGAAGGAATAATAAAATTTAATTAATGAGCGAAATTTTATGTATAATAATACAACAATCATCTAAATGTCGAAAAAATTATTACATTAGCATAATACATGAATTTAAAATAAAAGGACATCATCAAAACCTACACAAATGATCAATTTTGTCATGTTAGTTAGATAATTATGTATTATAGTTTAAAAGTATTTAATGTGATCATCTTAACGAATACTTCTTTGTGGATAATATTTTTGTGTGTATATTTCCTCCTAATGCTATATTTACTTATTTAGTTTTATATGAATTAGACAGCCGGAAAGTAATTATACTAATAGGATTCTTAAAGGTAATCATGTAGGATTCCTAACGTGTAGTGTTATGTCCTAAAACTAATAGGATTGTAAGGTTAATATCTAGAATCCGGTTATGTCATTTTATTATGAGTTATTATGCTTAATATTATAAGGTTATTTTTATAAACCAACATTGTATTCATGATTTTATAGTAATATAGATATAGATAGATATATATGCCTAGTTTATATGTACGTACCTTGCACATAAATCATCAGTTAACTATTTATTTAGAGGAGCAAAACATTAAACTTAAAAAAAAATTAAACACAAGAAATAAGTTTTTTTGGAGATATGGACTTTTTGAATAAGTTTGAAGAATCTTCAATCAATTTTTTTTTTTAAATTTTGTTTTCTATATCTATGTTTTTCAGTTTTTAAATAATCTTTTTGAATCGAAAGAAGCAATTTTTGAAGATATAGTCTTAAGTCATTTAAACAATTCACCTACTAAAAATTGAGTAACTACATACACGTATAATAACTTCTAGTGTTTTCCTAGAGTAGTTCAAATATATTAAGATTAAGATAGATTCAATCGTAATAAATACCATCACATTATCAACAAAACTCAAAGACGTTAGAAGATAAAAGGAAAAAAATAAATAATACTCTATGTATAAAAACCTATCAATAGTTTTGCATCGATTTAAAAGAACGAAAAACTAAACGCAAAACTTACACTTCATAGACAAATTATTAAAAATAAATGCTTTTGTCATGTTAATATATCTATGTGGTGTCTTTTGACAAATAATTATCTCTTCTAGAACTCTGCACGTAAAACTTACGCAAAGCAACATATAATCCATAGTTACACATGTTTATGTTTGCATAATATATTTATATGACAAAAGTATAAGTAGATTAAAGGAAAATATGTATGATATTGCCAATGTATAGTCAAATAGTCATGTAAATTTGAAGTTGTAACGACCCGACCGGTCGTTTTGAGATCTAGCACGTCGTTCAGCAGTTTGAGGTCATGAGCAGCTTCACTTCAGGTATTATGACTTGTACGCATGGTCGAAATTGAATTTCAGGAAGTTCGGAGTTGATTTGGAAAGAGAATTCTCATTTCGAAAGCTTTAAGTTGAAAGAATTGACTAAGATTGGATTTTTGAGTAAATGTCACGACCCTGATTCGCCCTCCGTGAACCATCGTGACGGCACCTAGTCTCTACGACTAGGTAAGCCTAAATTGCGAAAGAAAAACCAAAATTTGCTGAAGTAAAACAATTTAAAACAGGAATAAAGTAATAATAGTGTTTAAATGTGCCACTCGGCATACACCATGTTTAACTCTCAATACCAATACGTAACTCCAAGACCCGGAAACCCACGAATCACAAGCTAAGATCAATACTACATGGCTCTAACTCCGGAATGTCTAGTAAGAACAGAAAAATACAGAAGGGCTAAATACTAAAAGCGGGAATAGAAAAGGACTTCTTGGTCTGCGGACGCGACAGATATACCTCGAAGTCTCTAGAGCAGTCGTCTCCTCAAGGATGATAGGCCTGAGTAGTGGTACCTGGATCTGCACATGAAAAACATGCGCAGAAGGGGCATGAGTACACCACAGCGGTACTCAGTAAGTGCCAAGTCTAACCTCGGTTGGGTAGTGACGAGGAAGGTCAGGGCCCTGCTGAGGTTAAATAAAATATAAAGATGACAGGATATGATAATCAGTGTAATTGAGAATCTACAGTAAGAATCTATACACGATAATAAGATTACAATAACGGAAACAGAGATGAAGGAAAACCACAAGGAAGTACCACTCATAACAAGGATAATAACCGCGGATCTCTTGGTATCCCGAGGATCTCTTAGTACCCTCAATATATACCAGGGATTTTTTGGTATCCCGAGGGTCTCTCGGTATCCTCAATGTATGCTAGGAATCTCTTGGTATCCCGAGGATCTCTTGATATCCTCAATATATGCTAGGGATCTCTTGGTATCCTCAATGTATGATAGGGATCTCTTCGTATCCCGAGGATCTCTTGGTATCCTCAATGTATGATAGGGATCTCTTGGTATCCCGAGGATCTCTCAGTATCCTCAATATATGCTAGGGATCTCTTGGTATCTCGAGGATCTCTTGGTATCCTCAATATACGTGCTGGGTATCTCTCGGTATCCCACACTTTAGCTCAAATCGTAAATGCGTACAGTGGATCTCCCAGGATGCCGTCTCGTAGTCCCAAAGTAAAATACACAACAATGGCACAAGGAATACTCAAATAAACTCAACTTTATAACAACGTAACACAGACAATTCTAACCTAGCATGCTTCACGTAATACAAATAAGGCAGTTAAAGCAAATAAAACAATTAAGTCAATTAGACATGCTTCTTTAACTAACAACAGGTTTAAAGGTGCAAGTAACATAAATAGAAAGGAAAAACACAATTAAAGTTACTTAATGAAAATCGAATTTTCAACAATTAGCACAAGTACACACTCGTCACCTCACGTACAAAGTATTTCAATTATCACAATACCAATCCTAAGGGAAAAGTCCCCCACGCAAGGTTAGACAAGCCACTTACCTCGAACCGGCTCAATAATCAATCCGAAACCACGCTCTTGCCACGAGTACTCGACTCCAAATGGCCCAAATCTATTCAATTCAATTGCATAATATAAATAACACTTCAAGTAACTACAATTAAACTCTAAGCTAATACGCGAAATTATGTAAAATGACCAAAATGCCCCTCGGGCCCACATCTCAGAATTGGGTGAAATTTACATTTTCAGAAACCTCGTACTCTCACGAGTCTATACATAACAAGAACACTGAAATCGGATTCTAAATGGCCCCTCAAATCCTCATTTAAAGGCCTCTTAAACCCAAGCCCTAATTAGCCATTTTCCCCAAATTTCACACCACTAATTAGGTCTTTAATCACATAAAAATGAGTTATGAAGTCAAAAATATTACCTCCAAGTGATTCCCCTTGAATCTCTCTTCAACCCTCTTCAAAAGCTTCAAAATCTCCTAACAATGGAGGAACCTAGGCTAAAATTCGCGAAATCAACCTTTTAAAACATTCTGCCCAGGAATTTAATTCCTTCTTCGCGAACGTAGTCAAAGCCTCGCATTCGCGAAGCAAAAAAATGATGTTGACCAAAAGTTCTTTTACGCGAACGCGACAAGGCCCTCGCGAAGGCAATGCTTTACCCGTCTAATCTTCGCGAACACGTTCTTCTCATTGCGAACGCGATGAGTAAATTCTAATGGGCCAAATTTCCTCCTTCGCGAACACGGTTCCCAAGTATCCAACCCTTCACAAACGCGGATTTCCCATCGCGAATGCGAAGGCTTAATATTTCCCTTCCTCAAATGACTCTTCGCGAACGCGAGGGTCCACTTGCGAACGCGAAGGGTAAAATTCCTCTGCAACAACTGAATAAAATCTGCAACTTTTTAACAACTTAAAATGATCCGTTGAGCATACGAAACACACCCGAGGCTACCGGGACCTCAACCAAAGACACCAACATATCCTAAAACCTTATTCAAACTTGTAAAAATCTTCAAAACACCTCAAACAACATCAATTCAACCAAAACACATCGGATTCAAGCCTAAGTCTTCCAAAATCTTCCGAATCACGCTTTTGATCAAAAACCCAACCAAACCACCTCCGAATGACCTGAAATTTTGCACACACATCCCAAATGACATAACGGAACTACTAAAACTATCGGAATTCCATTCCAACCCTAGGATCAAAATCTCACTGTCGAACCGGAAAACTTCAAAAATTCAACTTTCGGCATTTCAAGCCTAAATTAGCTACGGACCTCCAAAACACAATCCGAACACGCCCCTAAGCCTGAAATCACCTAACGGACGAAACCATCGGATTTCCATTCCTAGGCCATCTTCATACTGCTCCAGCTGCGGTCAACTCTCCAACACTTAAGCTCTCATTTAGGGACTACATATCCCAAAACTCTCCAAACTTAAACCGAACATCCCGGCAAATCAAAATAGCAGAAATAAACTTGGGGAAGACAGTTAATAAGGAATCAGGGCGTTAATTCTTAAGACGACCGGCCGGGTCGTCACATCCTCCTACACTTAAATATTCGTTCGTCCTCGAACGAGCATAGAGACATACCTGAAGTAGTGAAAAGATGAGGGTAACGACTGCGCATATCCTGCTCGGTCTCTCAGGTCGCCTCCTCGACCGGGTGGCCCCGCCACTAAACCTTTACCGAAGAAATTTTCTTTGACCTCAACTTTCTAACCTGCCTGTCCAATATTGCCACTAGCTCCTCAACATAAGATAGATCCTTGTCCAACTGGACTAAACTGAAATCCAACACGTGTGATGGATCACCGTGATACCTCTAGAGCATCGAAACATGAAATATCGGAAGAAATCCGGCCAAGATAGGAGGTAAGGCAATCTCATAAGCAACCTCCCCAACACGCCTCAAACAATATCAATTCAACCAAAACACATCGGATTCAAGCCTAAGTCTTCCAAAATCTTCTGAATCATGCTTTTGATCAAAAACCCAACCAAACCACCTCTGAATGACCTGAAATTTTGCACACACATCCCAAATGACATAACAAAACTACTGCAACTCTCAGAATTCCATTCCGATCATCGGATCAAAATCTAACTATCGAACCGGAAAGCTTCAAAAATTCAACTTTCGGCATTTCAAGCCTAAATTAGCTACGGAGCTCCAAAACACAATCTGAACACGCCCCTAAGCCCAAAATCACCTAATGGAGCTAACGGAACCATCAAATTTCCATTTCGAGGCTATCTTCATACTAATCCGGCTACGGTCAACTCTCTAACACTTAAGCTCTCATTTGGGGACTAAGTGTCCCAAAACTCTCCGAAACTTAATACCGAACATCTCGGCAAATCAAAATAGTAGAAATAAATTGGGGAAGGCAGTTAATAGGGAATCAGGGCGTTAATTCTTAAGATGGTCGGACTGGTTTCATAGTAAACAACCTCGAAATTGGGATTCGAAGGTTCCAGCAGGTTCGTATGATGATTTCAGACTTGAGCGTATATCCGGATCAGGTTTTAGAAGACTCGGGAATTTTTCGGCACCTATTATGGAAGTTAGCATTTTTAGAAGAATTTCATAAGTTTGGGTTGAAGTGAATTTAAGTGTTATCAATGTTCGTTTGGGATTCCGAGTCTAAGAATAGCTCCGTATGGTGATTCTGGTGTTAGGAGCACGATAGAAAGTGAATTCGAAGGTCCGTGGGTCATTTGGCTAAAGATAGAAATTTGAAGGTTTTTGAGGAGTTTGATCGGAAGTGGACTTTTTGATATCGGGGTCGGAATCCAATTCCGGAAGTTGGAGTAGGTCCGTAATGTCGAATGTGACTTGTGTGCAAAATTTGAGATCAATCGGACGTGATTTGATAGGTTTCGACATCAAATGTAGAAGTTTGAAGTTCTAAAGTTTATTAAGCTTGAATTGGAGTGTGATTCATGATTTTGATGTTGTTTGATGTGATTTGAGGCCTCGAGCAGATCCATGTTATATTAAGGGACTGGTTTGTGTGATTGGACGGGGCACCGGGAGCCTCGAGTGTGTTTCGGATCATTTCGGGTTGTTTTGCAATAGCTGATGCTGGTGTCTGTTATTGTTCTTCGCGTTCGCGAGGATCCTCTCACGTTCGTGAAGAAGGATTTGGCTTTATGGACTCTGTTCTTCGCGTTCGCGAAGAGATCCTCACGTTCGCGAAGAAGGAAATCTCTATTGCATAGGTCTAACTTTGTAGGCTCATATCTCGCAATCTATAAGGAATTTGGAGATGATCCAAAAACAAAAGTAGTTGTAGCCCTTTGTGTCTAGTTTTCAGAAAACAAACCACTTGGCATTGGATTTGTGTACAAAAAGTTATGGCTGCTACTCTACAGGCTGTTCGGGAAGATTTAGAAGAAATTTGTATTGCACATGGCTGACTTTGGCAGCTTATATCTCAATATCAATAAGGAATTGGGAGATGATCAAAACATGAAAGTTGTAGATCTTGGTTTCTAGTTTTCAAAACATTAAACTAGTTGTAATTTGGAGTTTTGTACAAAGAGTTATGGCTATTATACTAGAGGCTGCCTGAGAAAGGTTTGGAAAATGGTTTTTGGGAATTTTCTTCTTCGCGAACACAATGGGGGTCCCGCGAACGCGAAGAAGAGTCATCTGGGCAGTGTATAAGTGTAAAGAAATGGGTTTGGCTCATTGCATCTTATTTCTTCCATGGGAGCCGACCTAGGAGCGATTTTGGAGCTCCATTTTCATCATCCATGTCAAGGTAAGTGATTCCCACATAATGCAAGTTAATTACTTGGATTATATCTAGATTTTAACATGGAAAATCATGTAAATTAGTAGAAATTTTGGAATTTTAAAGAAAACCTAGGAAATTTGTATTCTTGGATTTTGACCACGATTTTGGACATGAAATTGAGAGCTAATTATATATTTGAATTCGTGAGGTTGTAGGTAAACTTTATCTTCGAATTTTTTTGAATCCGGGCATATGGGCCCAAGGGCATTTTTGTCATCTTTTCAATCGGGGGTAGGGATTGCTATGAATTAGTTTATTATGAGTAATTGAACATGTATTAATGTGTTTACATAATTATTGGCTAGTTTGGAAACGTTGTGCATCAATTTGAGTCTTCAGAAGGGCGTGGAATGTCGGTTATGGATCTTCGGAGCGAGGTAAGTCTCCTTTCTAACCTTGTAAGAGGGAATTATCCCCATAGGTGAAATAATTGGTTATGTGCTCCTATTTGTGGGGGCTATGTACACATGAGGTGACGAGAGTCCATGCGTAGCTACTATTATGTTTAACTCCGGGTAGTCTAGGACCCAAAACATGCTATACCTGAAATATTTGCAATCTTAATGACAACTGAAATTGCCTAAATCATATCGAATTAGTAAAAGAATTTCTAAAAAGGGTGAAACCTCATTTTCTTAAATCGTTAAAGAGAATTGACTTTTCCTGGGATAAATGTTTCTTGATGAATTCATAATTGACTGTTTGAATATGTGTATCTATGAGTACCTGCGTCGCACGTATGATTCGCGAGCGGGGTAATAGATGCATCTATGGTTCGTGCCATTCAACCCTCTGGCAGTGCACAATTTAAATATTTGTTGGATCGGGCCGTTCGACCTCGACATGATTTGCGCATGCTTGTAATGCTTGCTTGAGATTTACAAATTGATATTGCCTCCCTGGTCTGAGATAAATTGATAAATAATGAATTATGAATTTGGAGACTTCTAAATATATAAAGAAATGTTTACTTATTTTTTGACTTACTTGAGTTTACTGTCATTTTTAATAAATCCATGATTATTCGCATTATTAATATATTATTATTGTACCACTAGTAAGTGTCGAAGTCGACCTCTCGTCTCTACGTCTTCGAGGTTAGACGGGATACTTATTGGGTACGCGTTGTTTTTGTACTCATACTACACTTGCTATGCATTTTTGTTGCACAGGCACATGTATGTTTAGTGGCCTAGTTGGGCGCAGCGGCATGGTTGATACGAAGAGTTAGGTGAGCTGCACCTCTCGAGATGACCCGCAGCCAGCAGAGTCTCCTTCAGAGTATTGTACTGTATTTTCTTTTCTATCCAATTTGTATTTCAGACAGTTGTTGTATTACATTATTTCCCAGAAACTACTCATGCACTTGTGACATCCGGTTCTGGGATGATTATGGTGTATTCTGTATTAACTTCTAAATATTCTTTTATTTATTTTGTAAAGATTATCTTTTACTAGCCAAATTGAGGGAAAATTATAGTTTTCACAATTATTTAAATGAGAATTTAATTAAGTATTTATGGTTGGCTTGCCTGACAGTGGTGTCCGGCGCCATCACGACCCTTAGCGGATTTTGGGTTGTGACAACATGGTATCAGAGCACTAGGTTCACTTAGGTCTCACGAGTCTGAGCAAGTCTAGTAGAGTCTTCCGGATCGGTATGGAGACGTCTGTACTTATGTTCGAGAGGCTACAAGTCTATTAGGAGTACTTCCCTTTTTGATTCTTCATCGTGCGGTTTGATTCCTTTGAGGCTTATGCCTTTGTTTGTTTCCTACTCAATCTTATGCGACATGAAACACTTGCTATATCGATCGAGAATTGAGAAATTGTAATTGTACTACAAATATGGTGCAGGATGTTCCTCCCTACGTATTTGATTGGGCTATTGTCGTCGCCTTGCGGAAGACCGTTCTGTCGTTTCTGCTCAGTATCAGTATTACCTAAGGTTTTGAGATTTGGAATTAATTATTATGAAGATTCGTGCATTGCTATCGAACAGTATTGGTGTAATGGTAGGATGCTTGTCTATGCGTTGAAGCAGTAAATGACTTGGAAGGATGTTTACTCAATGCAAGATTCAGAGATTTAGAATTTTATTTCCGGCAGAGGAGAGGCAATCTGGCTACGAATGTTCAAGTTTGGTTTGATGGAGTAACAAGACTTGGTATTTTTGAGCGAGTGGTGGAGTTTTCATCTGTGATGTGGTGTCATTGTCCTTGTTGAGTACGTTAAGTTCGCTGGTGTTATGGTTTTCTTCAATTCGCCTTTGGGGAAGAGTATCATATGGGTTTTGTGGTAGGATGACTACACTCCTTGAGAAAGGCTTAGAGTGATTTGGGATTCATGGTGGATAATGACTAGGTCTACGAGCTTAATTTGAATTATTGGCTAGAATAACGGCAGGAGATTTGATATGACAGAAAGGAGCTGCTTGATATGAAGAAGGATACAACATAACTTTGAATTGGAATATATTGTCGCACATTTAGTTGATGTCCACGAGGAGTGAATGGACTTGTGTAGCCGGTGAATGAGCACGGGCTCAGGTGGGTTATCTCCTATGAGTAGGCCAGCGGTCGCGTGGTTGGTGAAGCTCCTATGAAGGATTTTACTGGCTATCCGGTAAGAGGTCCAATATGTGAATGTTGCTAGAAATTCAGAGTGTTCATGAAATGCTAACAGAAGGATTTCGAGGAATCTAGCGGTTTAATTGCGCAAGGTCATGTCAATAAGAGATAAAGAATCTTGGTGGGTTCCAAAGTTGTGTAATAGTGGCTTCAAGCTAAGTGGGAGAGTCCCACCACCTACGGTTGGATTGCCTGGTCGTTTGTGAGATTTCTAGTTATCGACATATTGATGGGTTACTGCGACTAAGGAAAGAGAACATCAGTGGTAATTTGATCAAAGGAATTGAAGAATGTCTTCTATAATTGGCATCATCGATTCATGTTCAGGCTTTGGGAAGACTCAGGAATTATGTTTCGCGTAGAAGTGAGTTGCAAGGATTGTGATTCGGCCGTGTGCTTCTTTGAGAGGGTGGTCATGTGCTAGAAGAGCCTTACCGTCGATTATATTTGGGACCAAGTCAGAGTGGGTGACTCTCAATAACAGTCCTAGTGGGTTCAAAGGTTAAAGTGTGGTGCCTAAGGGTTTTGAGTCCATAGTATGGTTGAGAATCGAGCTTTTGTAGCAGATTATGATAAGGAGCTTAGAGTGTTCTGTGTTATCTTCGGTCTGTGGTATAAATTGAGAGGAATGGGAGAAAATGACTTCAGATTCATAGAGGAATTATCAGAATGGGTGTACCAGTTGAGGATGCGAATATGCGCATAAGGAGGGTATGAGATGGTTTGTGGGAATTGAGACAGCGTGGTCTCGTGAAATAAGGTCACTCAGGATAAGTATGGATTTGGGTTCGTGATGTTTTGAATGGGGCAACTATTATTCCTAAGTCAAGCCCAGAGTAAATTGGAAGAAGTAAAATTAGTCAGCAATGGTTGAATTGGTATAATGGTGGTAGCGATTAGTTCCTTCAACGTGTTAAGTTATACACATGATTACAGTAATGTGTGCGAGGTTTGACGGTCGACGTAATTGATTTTATTTGGAAGCTTTCAAGTATTATGGCATATTATGTGCAGATGGATGCCGGAAGAGTTATGGTGGGTTAGACCACTACTTGAGGTTGGTGTTTTTTGCAGTTATGAGAATTTAGTCATGGGTTGTAATGGTTCCCTTGAAATAAGTTAAGTAAAAGGCTTCTATATGATGAAGTGTTTACCCTATTAGTGGTTCAGGAGTTATGATAAAATTCTTGTACTCTTGCGCATTGTCATGATTAAGTGCCGTGAGTAGCATGGGATTTGGAAGTTGAGAATCAAGGTTGCAGTTCGGTGTTGACAAGGAGGTCACGGGCTCGGATGAGCAGGAAAAGAATTTAGATGTTTAGAGTAAGCTAGTATTATCTTCAGCATCACCTGAGATCAGTGTCATGAGTAAGAGGTTTTATGTATTGACTTGCGGATCCTTGATTCGCTTTGCAGCATTTGTATGGCCGGTGGTATGGATGTGCAGACTTGTTACCTGGTGCAGAAGGCCATGGGAGCATATCCCACAGAAAGATTGTATAAGTGTGACGTGTAGTCACTTAATTGATTGAGGATTTAAAGCAAGTATGGAGATTGTGGTACTATTGCTAATTGCGAATTTATGTCTGAAGGGCGCTCGATTCATTTGGTTGTGGAATGTGGAAGGTTGTTCCGGATTGGACGGTTGTTCTTGTGTGTTATGGGAAAAAAGGGGTTATTATGGACCCAGGAAAGATTATTGGCTTAGTTCGCTATGATTAGAATCGGCTTGAGGTATGTGAATGGATTTAAATATGAATATGGGCTCTATATCAGGCCGTATGTGTTTATTTTAGCATAGCACTCCTTATGGAGGAGTATTCAGACATTGGATGTTATTTCGTTGTCGGCTATTTTATATAATGCTATATTGTGCCGTGTGAGTTGCGAAATGGCTTGATAAATTTCTTGTGTGTTGAGGTTCCGCGTAGCGATGATGTTATGTAAGCAGGATGGCTCTTGAGATTCCGATCATATATCGCACTCCAGTTGTGCTTGAGTTTTGTAGCTTATGACGCTATCTGTCTCCCCAGGGATGGTATTATGCACTTAGCGTGCTTATGGCCGATATTCGGTATTTTGTAGTAAAGAACGATTTTTCTCGGTGTGTATCTTCTTAAGTGAATTTTATGTGTGGATCGGATAGCACGCCTCCACGGGTATGTTGTTTGGATAGGGTTGCACGCCACGACAATGTGATGTTGAGTATAGTACCTTATATCTATTTTTGTGTGTTTTGTTTCCCATTTTCTGAGGAAAGTTCATATTAGTTGCATGAGTTGAGTAGTCCCTTCCAGAGTTCGTTTTCCTTATGTATCACATTCGAGCTTGTGGCCTATTGGCATGTTGCGACATCATATGGGACTTTTGATCATAACCGGGGTGACTTGTTGTCTGAGCAGTTCGTATTGGGTGAGACAAGATTATTGGATCTAGGATCAGTGCATTCGGATTATATGAAGTATATTAAAGAGCAAAGATCATTATTTGGTTCAGAATGAGGTAATGGTTCTTGTCTGTAGTATAGACTCAATGATTTGTTGACTCGACAGTTGGTTATGAATTTCTACACATCTCTTCCGTCGTGGTAGTATTGCGAGAGTTGGAACAAGACTTATATATATATCATGAGGTGCATTGTTAGCATCAGATTTAGGGAATGTCGGTTATTATAATGAGAGAATGTTATAGTGGTCATGTGAATGATGTGGTGCATGGTGAGAATTCAGAAAAGGCATGTAGTCATGTTCTGGTACCTCGTATAGTGATTGATACGGTATTCATATATTGAAAGCAGGCCTGGTAGAGAATTCCGGATGGTGGAATTGGGCTCTAAGTTTATTTGCTTGAATAAAAGGGAATATCTTCAGAATTGATCGAGCTAATGTGCTCCACTGGGTTGTAGTAGCACGGGTAGGTGCATGAGGTATTAAATAAGGATTTCGGACAACTCTAGTGTAGTTCTTAGCACGTTCGAGGACGAACGTATGTTTAAGTGGGAGAGAATGTAATGACCCGATCGGTTGTTTTGAGCTCTAGTGCGTCGTTCAGCAGTTTGAGGTCATGAGCAGCTTCACTTCAGGTATTACGCATGGTCGAAATTGAATTTTGGGAAGTTCGGAGTTGATTTGGAAAGAGAATTCTCATTTCCGAAGCTTTAAGTTGAAAGAATTGACTAAGATTGGATTTTTGAGTAAACGACCTCGGAATTTGGATTCGAAGGTTCCAGCAGGTTCGTATGATGATTTCGGACTTGAGCGTATATTCGGATTGAGTTTTAGAAGACTCGGAAATGTTTCGGCACCTATTATGGAAGTTAGCATTTTTGGAAGAATTTCATAAGTTTGGGTTGAAGTGCATTTCAGTATTATCAATGTCCGTTTGGGATTCCGAGTCTGGGAATAGATCCGTATGGTGATTCTGGTATTGGGAGCGCGATCAGAAGTGAATTCGGAGGTCCGTGGGTCATTTTGGAGCCATTTGGCTAAAGATAGAAATTTGAAGGTTTTTGAGGAGTTTGACCGGAAGTGGACTTTTTGATATCGGGGTCGGAATCCAATTTTGGAAGTTGGAGTAGGTCATTAATGTCAAATGTGACTTGTGTGCAAAATTTGAGATCAATCGGACGTGATTTGATAGGTTTTGACATCGAATGTAGAAGTTTGAAGTTCTAAAGTTCATTAAGCTTGAATTGGGGTGCGATTCATGATTTCGATGTTATTTGATGTGATTTGAGGCCTCGAGCAGGTTCGTGTTATGTTATGAAACTGGTTTGTGTGATTGGACGGGGCCTCGGGTGTGTTTCAGGGTGGTTTAGATCATTTCAGGCTGTTTTGCAATAGCTGATGGTGGTGTCTGGTATTGTTCTTCACGTTTGCGAGGATCCTCTCGCGTTCACGAAGAAGGATTTGCCTTCAGGGACTGTGTTCTTCGCGTTCACGAAGAAGGAAATCTCTGTTGCACAAATCTGACTTCGGAGGCTCATATCTCACAATCTATAAGGAATTTGGAGATGATCCAAAAACAAAAGTAGTTGTAGCCCTTTGTATCTAGTTTTCAGAAAAGTAAATCACTTGGCATTTGGATTTGTGTACAAAAAGTTATGGCTGCTACACTATAGGTTGTTCGGGAAGATTTAGAAGAAATTTGTATTGCACATGGCTGACTTTGGCAGCTTATATCTCAATATCAATAAGGAATTGGGAGATGACCAAAACATGAAATTTATAGATCTTGGTTTCTAGTTTTCAAAACATTAAACCATTTGTAATTTGGAGTTTTATACCAAAAGTTATGGCCATTATACTAGAGGCTATCTGAGAAAAGTTTGGAAAATGGTTTTTGGGAATTTTCTTCTTCGCGAACGCAAAGAAGAGTCATCTGGGCAGTGTATAAGTGTAAAGAAATGGGTTTGGCTCATTTTATCTCATTTATTCCATGGGAGCCGACCTAGGAGCGATTTTGGAGCTCCATTTTCATCATCCATGTCAAAGTAAGTGATTCCCACTTATTGCAAGTTAATTACTTGGATTATATCTAGATTTTAACATGGAAAATCATGTAAATTAGTAGAAATTTTGGGATTTTAAAGAAAACCTAGGAAATTTGTATTCTTGGATTTTGACCACGATTTTGGACATGAAATTGAGAGCTAATTATATATTTGAATTCGTGAGGTTGTGGGTAAACTTTATCTTCAAAAAATTTTGAAATCCGGGCACGTGGGCCCGAGGGTATTTTTGTCACCTTTCCGATCGGGGTTAGGATTGCTATAAATTGGATTATTATGAGTAATTGAACATGTATTAACGTGTTTACATAATTATTGGCTAGTTTTGGAACGTTGTGCATCAATTTGAGTCTTCGGAAGGGCGTGGAATGCCGGTTATGGAACTTCGGAGCGAGGTAAGTCTCCTTTCTAACCTTGTAAGAGGTAATTATCCGCATAGGTGAAATAATTGGTTATGTGCTTCTATTTGTGAGGGCTACATATGCACGAGGTGACGAGAGTCCGTACGTAGCTACTATTATGTTTAACTCCGGGTAGTCTAGGACCCAAAAGCATGCTATACCTGAAATATTTGTAATCTTATTGACAACTGAAATTGCCTAAATCATATTGAATTGGTAAAAGAATTTCTAAAAAGGGTTAAACCTTATTTTCTTAAATCGTTAAAAGAGAATTGACTTTTCCTTGGATAAATGTTTCTTGATGAATTCTTAATTGACTGTTTGAATGTGTGTATCTATGAGTACATGCGTCGCACGTATGATTCGCGAGCGGGGTAACTCTATTATTTATATTTGACTGTGTCGCACGTATGATTTGCGAGTGGGGTAATATATGCATCTATGATTCGCGCCATTTGACCCTCTGGCAGTGCACATTTTAAATATTTGTTGGATCGGACCGTACGACGTCGACATAATTTGTGCATGCTTGTAATGCTTGCTTGAGATATACAAATTGATATTGCCTCCCTGGTTTGAGATAAATTGATAAATAATGGATTATGAATTTGGAGACTTCTAAATATAAAAAGGAATGTTTACTTGTTTCTTGACTTACTTGAGTTTACTACCATTTTTAATAAATCCATGATTATTCGCATTATTAATATATTATTATTGGACCACTAGTAAGTGTCGCAATCGACCTCTCGTATCTACTTCTTCGAGGTTAGACGGGATACTTACTGGGTACGCGTTGTTTTTCTACTCATACTACACTTGTCGTACATTTTTGTTGCACAGGCACATGTATGTCTAGTGGCCTAGTTGGGCGCAACGGCATGGTTGATACGGAGACTTAGGTGAACTGCACCTCTCGAGACGACCCACAACCAGCAGAGTCTCCTTCAGAGTATTGTACTTGTCACAACCCAAAATCTCACCTGTCATGATGGCGCCTATCGTGGAACTAGGCAAGCCTCAACTCGACATCTCAACACAGTAGAACTTTTAAATAAAAGCGGAAGCAGTTAATATTAAAGAAATTCTTTTTTAAAAAAAATAGAATATAACTCCAAAATTACTATACAATCCATCCACAAAACCCGATGTCACTGAGTGCATGAGCACCAAAATGATAACAATAGATGACTGATAAAACACTGTCTGAAAATATAAAACAGTAGAATATGAAAGGGAAGGAGAGTCAAGGTCAGCGAACGCCATGCAACTAGCTCAATAGTCTCCTGAGTCTGACTCCTCAATCAACAACTACCGTGACCAGAAGTGTCTAGATCTGTACACGAGGTACATGGGGTAACGTGAGTACACCAACCCAGTAAGTAACAAAAATAAATAAGGAACTGAGAAGTAGTGACGAGATATGCAAATACAGTTATCTCAATAACTTTCAATAAGAATAGCCATACTTTCAATTTAACAGTTTAAGTCTCATCAGTGCATACTCAAATAACCCAGATATCAAATATTCCATAAATATGTACTACAAGGATAAATAGCAACTAAGTGCAGCAATTAACTGAAAACAAATATAGCGTCTCAAGGCAACAGTTACTCAGCTCATCTCATAACTTAAAAATCTCAGTGGAAATAACAAAACCAAATTTATAATTTAATTCCAAACATCTCGTAAAAAAAAAACTCCAGTTCCAATGAAAGTTGTTCAAAATATTTGTTTAACATTTTTAATAGAGGCTCAGTATGAAGATGAGTGAAGACAGAAATTTCACAAAACAAGTCCCTCGGCCAAAGCATCACTCGTATGTATGTATATATAGCCCCTCAGGCAAGCCTCTCAGTCCCTCATGACTCAACTCTTATCAATCAGCACTCACACTCAGCATGTACCTCATAATAACCGTTGCGGCGTGCAGCCCGATCCATATATATATATAGTCGACTGCGCTCACTGGGGGTGTGCAGACTCCGGAGGGGCTCCTTCAGCCCAAGCGCTATAAACTGCACGGACAACTCACGTGCTGCACGAACAACTCACGTGCTATAATAATATCAGGATCCGCACGGACAACTCACGTGTTGCACGGACAACTCACGTGCTGCACGGACAACTCACATGCTATAATAATATCTAGATTCGCACAGACAACTCATGTGCTGCACGGATAACTCACATGCTATAATAATATTTGGATCCGCACGGACAACTCACATGCTGCACAGACAACTCACGTGCTATAATATAATATCTGGATCTGCACGAATAACTCACGTGCTGCACGGATAACTCACGTGCTGTAATAATATCTAGATCCGCATGGACAACTCACGTGCTGCACGGACAAGTGACGTGCTATAATATAATATCTATATCCGCACTGATAACTCACGTGCTATAGTATCAATAACCTCACACTTAAGCCCTCGGCCTCGCTCAGTCATCAATCTCTCCAGTCTCTTGGGCTCTCAGAAATCATTTAAACGGCCCAAACATAAGTAATATCATATATCAACAATGAACAGTAACAAATGGAGGCATAATAAGCAAGAAAAGTTATGACTGAGTACAAAACAACAATTAGCAGCTAATTCAGCAAGTACACGACCTCGCAGGTCTCAGCAGTGATCACATAAGGCCTAAACATGATTTCTAACATGAAGTACAACCAATTTCTTTGAAAATAGAGGGAACATGTATTAAACAGTAGGCCAATTAATTTCACAGTCTCGCGGGACGGACCAAGTCACAATCCCTACGGTGCACGCCCACACGCCCATCACCTAGCATGTGCATCACCTCTAAAATAGTCATCCGACATAATGTCCGGGGTTTCATACCCTCAGGACCAAATTTATAACCGTTACTTACCTCAATTCCAGCAAAATCCTACTCCGCAATGCCTTTTCCTCTCAAACCGACCTCCGAATGCCTCGAATCTAGCCACAATAATTCGATTCAATCAATAAAAATTATAGGAATTAATTCCATATGAAATTCTACATTTTCCACTAAAAATCCGAAATTGCACTAAGAATTCGCCCGTGGTGCCCACGTCTCGGAACCCGGTAAAAATTATGGAATATGAACCTCCATCCAACCACAAGTCTAACCATACCAAAATTACTAAATTTCGACCCTCAAATTCTCAAATCTATCTGAGAGCATTTTCAAACTCTTCCAACTAAATTCACAGATTTAATGCCAAAACTAGTAATAGATTCGGGTAATCTAACAAAAATTAAGTTAAGAACACTTACCCCGTTGTTTTCTCTAAAAATCTCCTGAAAATCGCCTCTCCCCGAGCTCCAATTTGGTAAAAATGGAAAATGGGACGAAGTCCCATTTTCAGAAGTTACATTCTATCCAGAAATTTTTCGGGTTTACTGTTCACGGTACTGTTTATGGGTACTGTTCATAGATACTGTATACAGATACTATTTTCGCATGTGTGGTCACTGTTCACACGTGCGAAAAATGCAGAAGCTGCCCAGAAAATTTTAGCAGCTAATTTCAAGTCCAAATTGATCCGTTAACCATCCTAAAACATCATACGAACTTAGTCGAAACCTCAAATCACATCAAATAATGCTAAAACCGCGAATCACACCCCAATTCAAGCCTAATGAAACTAGGAACATCCAACTTCTATATTCGATGCAAAAACCTATCAAATCAAATCTGATTGACTTCAAATTTTGCACACAAGTCATAAATGACATAACGAAGCTATGAAAATTTTCAGAACAGGATTTCGACCCCGATATCAAAAAGTCAAATCTCTGGTCAAACTTAAGAAATCTTTAGTTTTAGATTTCTAGATTCCATTAAATGGCGATAATTTGATCTAGGGACCTCCGAATTCAATTTTGGGCGTATGACCAAGTCCCAAATCACGATACGAAACTACCGGAATGGTCAAAAATTTTATCCGGGTTCGTTTGCTCAAAATATTGACCGTAGTTAACTCAGTTGAGTTTTATAGTTCTAGTTTACAATTTAATCTATTTTTCATATAAAAACCTTCCGAAAAATTATACGGATTGCGCACGCAAGTCGAGAAATTATTGATAGCGCTTTTTATTATCTTAAAACACCGAGATGATTATTATTTTAAGATGACATTTTGGGTCATCACATTCTCCACCTCTAAAACAAACGTTCATCCTCGAACGTACTAAGAATTATTCTCAGGTTACCAAATTGATGATTTTACTTCTACACAAATATTCGTGATTGATCCCACATTACCGCATTCGACATAAGTCCGACAACACCATTTCAATTGAGATTATTTCCTTTGAATATATTTGTAAACTTGAAGACTAAATTTCTTACACTCCAATCATTTCTAGAAAGGTCCAATTTTCACGGCAACACACGATATTAGTCTCGACTGGCTATAGCAACTCGTGCTTACGCACCCATCAAATACGGGGTATTACATTCTTCCCCACTTAGGGTCATTCGTCCTCAAATGAGAAGTAGAGCATGTCCTTAAACACATAATGTAACTTATCTCATTCTTTGCATATCTCAATATCCCAATTTTTTCTAACTCCCAAATTTTTCAGAAATTTCGGCAGATTCTCCCCTGTAATTGGGCCTATCCACCTGCCAGAGTAACACCAAAACAACTCCTAACAACATGTCCACAACCCAACAAAGCACCACAAAGTATATATTAATAATACTAATCTCCGCATTACAAGCACGACATTATCACAATGATATCTTGACATGAAACACATCATATGTATGACCATAACCACATCTATGGTCTTAATAGTTGTTTTTAAAGATTACAACATCACAAATTAACCTTGTGTTAACAAAATCTCGTTTCAAACCTCCAGTTTACTAACAACGAGGCATGAAGATCTCATAATTACTTACCCGAATTAACGAGTAATAATTTACATCCCCGGGCACTCACCTCGTAGTCTAAAACTCAATAATTATAATACAAATCTGGCAATTATGCACAAAGATATTCATACAAGAATTTTTTTTTCCATCTAAGTCTAATAGGCGTGACTCCCTATACGTACTATACAAATTTTTAATTTCACAAAGGGGGCATTTAAACACATAATTTTTTTTCTTTCACCACAAGGAGCTTGTCCTTATATAACATCTACCGCAGCTTGTAGCCCGGATTAAATATTTCACATAATATAAAACACAAGAATCACATCCTCAACTCTGTACCACGAGTAATATGCACGTCGTGCCAAATTGGAACATTCCATTTTCTTCCTTTGAATAATTTTTCGCTTAACAAAATCACAACACATAATGATAGACATAGCTATCTACATCGAATCTCCCAACAGGAGTATTCACATAAGTAGATTTCAGAATTATGAAGTTCACTCATAAGTGGAGCACAATAGGAGGACTTGCCTCGATACTCAGAACCGAATCAAGTTAATAAAATTATTACTTTATAATAATTCGAGACCGTACTTGTAACGACACCATATGGTGTTGCGACCTCAGCTATACCATAGAAAATATATCAACGGGCTAGGTCTCCACCCCTAGGAGTCTCACCTCCACCTTTAACATCCTGACCCCTACCTCTGGCTGGTCATTTAAGTGGAGTAGTAACTGCAATGGGGCACGTAGCCTGAGTGCTTTGATAAAATATGTTTCTACCAAGTCTAGGACAATTTTCCCATGATGTGTGTAGTACTATCACATTCATAACAATCCCTTTAAGGATTCAGTTGCTCATACTGAGTCTATGCTAGATAACTGGAATAACCATTATACGAAGCTCGTGTCGGTAGTGCATTAAAAGAACTTACTGGAGCACCCTGAGTAATCAGATATATTGACTGGGCTGGCTGGCTACCCAAGCCCCTGTCATAATGATTTGTAGTTGTAGAGTAGACTCGAGACCTCTTGGTCTTTTTTTTCCTCATACAGAACACATTCTAACATTTTGGCAATTTCTACCACTATCCGAAATGAAGCATCAACATGTAGCTTCCCGGGTTTTACTAAATTTTAAGATCATAATTGAGTCCTTTAATGAGTCTGTGGGCTCGCTCTCTGGCTTAGGAACCAGAGTAGGAGTATGACAGCTAACTTATTGAACCTGATGACATATTCTGACACTGTCATGGTGACCTGACACAACCATTCAAACCACATATACCACATATTACAGAGAATCTGGGAGATAACTTCTTCAAAAATATTTCTGAGAACTGAGTTGAGTAGGTGGTGTTGCATTGGCTAGTCTGCACTCTTCATAGGCTTGCCACAAACACTGACGGCTAATTTTTTTTTTTTTGCTATGTTGACTCAACACTACTGAGCTAACATATTTATTCGTATACTCTTCAATTCTTATTTGGGGTAACTCTTTCCCCCAATTATGCACAAAGATCACAAAAGTATAGCTCCATCAAGATAAATCTTGGCACGAACTACATAATCCAGAAGATCGTCAACCACTGTACTTCCTTTGAAGCACCCAAAATCTGCAACCTTGACTTCCACACTAAGCAGACCTTCTATAAATTTATAGTTGTTTTTCTAACTCCTTTGATACTGAAGTATTGGATAATTAAAGAGGCATACATACCGTAAGTCCCAACCTTATCCCCTGCATGTCTCAGGCCTTAATTATGCGTAAATTATTGGGGACCTTTCAGTACTATATATATATATATATACATTTCAGGTCAAAACTGATATAACACATGACTATTCGATTTATTCATTGATAGTGGACATCCCTATTTTGCGCGAAGTCATGGGTTACAACGTCCGATAATCCACAATGCGACCTTTTAACTCATATAAATCAACCAATGTCAAGGTCCGTTGCACCCCTGCATGATTCACCGGGTGATCTTCTCAATACGTCCGCATCTTCAGACGGAACTATAACAGGTCTAGTAAATACCTAATATTTCCACCACCTCTTGGCAGAACCCGTCATCTGAAACACAGTAAAATTAACCCCTATTTCTTTCAACTATTCCCATATTCTGCAATATTTCATGGCAGTGGTTCAGAAAATCCTTTGGGTCTTCAGAAGGTGTACCACTAAAATGGACTGGAAATAGCTAGGTAAACTTATCCAATCTCAGCAAAGCCTCAAAAGACAAGGTAGGTCTGTCATCGGCCCGTGCTGCAATAACTGGTTGAGCTGCCCCAACTGGATGAGATTAAACTAAATCCTTCATAAGCTAATGCAACACAACCCATCTAATTCCTCAAACCATTTGCAAATCTCGCATTCACCTTCGTAATAGTCAAGCCCACTCTCATAAGTAATCCAATCTCAAATTGCAACACGTATATTTCACTGGTAAAAGAGGACTGGCAACCAACAACATAAGGATCACACAAACTTCAAAACATCTCGCAGGAGATAATCCACTTGCTTAGCCTCAAATTGGTATCTCTCTATACTTTTCCATAATCATAATTATTACACAATCACTTAACCCCCCCTCCTCTGAGTCTGAACTCATAACACAATATGCAGATTTACTCCGCCCCACAACTAAACTACACGAGAGGTCCTTGACTACACCCATAGCTCGAAGCCATATGCCAACTCAAGACAGAAGTCAAACACCCAATAATCCTTGCTATATCCTCAGCAAACTCTTCCCGTCACATTCGAACAATTTGAACATATCTCACAATCAAATCATACTCACCCCTAGTCATCCAGTCACAAATTCCACCAGTCAGGACACAAATGGACATATAAGTCCCAAATGCACGTGCTCACACAATCAAAATCTCAGTACTAAAGTCATAGACAAAACCTGGCCTCAAGTCCTCCAGATCGACCCAACATCACACACATAAATCACATCTCGCACCTCATCCAGGGAATCACAAGCTGTCGATGCACAACAGATACCGAGCACTCATGTGCGCACACGAATGCGTGGAAGGAATTCAAGGAATTACGCTTCAAGTTTAATCAATGTCACACGATAAGAATTCAAGAATGTGGAATTTCCTAAAGGGTTCTGCAGCCTCTCGAAGATAAGTACAGACGTATCCGTACCGATCCGCAAGACTCTACTAAACCTGCTCATGACTCGTGAGACCTATGTAACCTAGTGCTCTAATACCAACTTGTCACGATCCAAAATCTCACCTGTCGTGATGGTGCCTATCGTGGAACTAGGCAAGCCTCAACTCGACATCTCAATATAGTAGAACTTTTAAATAAAGGCGGAAGCAGTTAATATTAAAGAAATCCTTTTTAAAAAAATGGAATATAACTCCAAAATTACTATGCAATCCATCCCCAAAACCCGGTGTCACTGAGTGCATGAGCATCTAAATGATAACAACATCTGACTGATAAAACAATGTTTGAAAATATAGAACAGTAAAATATGAAAGGAAATGAGAGTCAAGGTTAGCAAATGCCATGCAGCTACCTCAATAGTCTCCTAAGTCTGACTCCTCAATCAGCAACCACCGTGACCAGAAGTGTCTAGATCTGTACACGAGGTACAGGGGGTAACGTGAGTACACCAACTCAGTAAGTAACAGAAATAAATAAGGAACTGAGAAGTAGTGACGAGCTATGCAAATACAATTATCTCAATAAATTTTAATAAGAATAGCCATACTTTCAATTTAACAGTTTAAGTCTCATCAGTGCGTACTCAAATAACCCAGATATCAAATATTCCATAAATATGTACTACAAGGATAAATAGCAACTAAGTGCAGCAATTAACTGAAAACAAATATAGCCTCTCAAGGCAACAGTTACTCAGCTCATCTCATAACTTAAAAATCTCAGTAGAAATAACAAAACCAAATCAGAAATTTAATTCCAAGCATCTCGTAAAAAAAACTCCAGTTCTAATGAAAGTTGTTCAAAACATTTGTTTAACATTTTTAATAGAGGCTCAGTATGAAGATGAGTGAAGATAGAAATTTCACAAAACAAGCCCCTCGGGCAAGCCTCTCAGTCCCTCATGACTCAACTCTCATCAATCGGCACTCACACTCAGCAGGTACCTCATAATAACCGCTGCGACGTGCAGCCCGATCCATATATATATAGTCGACTGCGCTCACTAGGGGTGTGCAGACTCCGGAGGGGCTCCTTAAGCCCAAGCGCTATAAACTGCACGGACAACTCACGTGCTGCACGGACAACTCACGTGCTATAATAATATCTGGATCCGCACGGACAACTCACATGCTGCACGGACACCTCACATGCTATAATAATATCTAGATCCGCACAGACAACTCACGTGCTGCACGGACAACTCACGTGCTATAATAATATTTGGATCCACACGGACAACTCACATGCTGCACAGACAACTCACGTACTATAATATAATATCTGGATCCACACGGATAACCGCTGTAATAATATCTAGATCCGCACGGACAACTCACGTGTTGCACGGACAACTCACGTGCTATAATATAATATCTAGATCCGCACTGACAACTAACTGTTGATACCAAATTTTTTTTAGGTAATTTTATACCCAAAATATTTCCAAAATAGCATATATGTGCATATATCAGCACACCCAAGAGTTTTGGTATTTTTAATGATTTTTAAAACCAAGTTATTGCCTATTTTAATACCATAAATCCATAATTATTTCCAAAATCATCAATTTTGGTGAATAACTTATTTTATCCTCATATTTACACCAAAATACAATTAAGGTAATTTTTTCACATTTTTACAAATTCGTTTGGCATTTTTAAAAGCTAAATTGCATATAATTGCAATTATAGCCTATTTTGTAATTGATAGCATCTTATAATCATAAAATTAACCCCAACATTTTTTAATTAATATTTATATGATATTTGTTTATCCGGTACTTTTAATTTGTTCTTAAAATCATTATTGCTATTTTTTATAAAACAAAATGGGAAAAGTGGCTATTTACAATCTAGCCTCAATTGTATTTCAATTTCAGCCAATTTGGCACCCCTAATTAACCCAACTCAGCCCCAAATTCGAGCCCAAACTACCCATCCCAATTACCTTTAACCCGACCCAGTACCTACTCAACTGACCCAGCCCATAACCCCGTTCAATCTCGGCCGTTGATCACTTAGATCAACGACCACCATTGATTCTTTCCTTTTTAATTTCAAACGACCCCTAAACCTACACCATTCCTTCAGAGACGCCACCTTTGAATCCCTTCTTTCTCTCAGTTCTCTCTCAACCCATCTCAAACCCTAGCCTCCGCCTCTCATTGAAACCCTAATCCATGGCTTCCCAGGCTCATCGGAGACCTGTACCAGCCTCTCATGGCCTATACGTGCTCGTCTTTGAGGTCCTATGACCAGATCTTGAAGGGGTTTCGACCAAGCCTTTGCTTGATGACTGTTCTCCGGTCGTCTTCAACCTTTGTCCAGGCCAGCCATGGCTATTCGAGTTCGATCTTCGACTTTCCTGCTTAGATCGATGGTTTTCAAAGCCTTTCTCATCACCTGGGTTTCTTACGAAATCCTAATCTCTAAGGTTCCTTCGATTTTATCTGCCCCGGATCTATATGTGTTTGAACTTTCTAAGCATCTTTCTCAAAGTTTCTTTAATTTTTTGCTTTCAAAACTCTTTATTCTTTAATTAGGGTTTTATGTTAAGGTATTTCGAATCTCTTCTCTGATTCTCGGCATGTTTTACTGTGTTTTGCTTGTGTTGTTTTCTATCTGAGTTAGCATGTTTAAAACCCTAATTCTTGAGATTTTGTTTGAGTTTCTTAGTCTGTTTGTTAACATTCGTTTACCTTGTTTTTCTATCTGAGTTAGCATGTTGAAAACCCTAATTTTTGGGGTTTATTCGAGATCCTGAATTTGTTTGCTTGTTTCACTAGTTTATCGCCTCTAAACCTGGCTGATTTGAAAACCCTAGTTCTTTGGGGGGTCTATTTGAGTTCCTGAAGTTCTTCGTCTGTTGAAATTGCTCAATGTGATTCCTTTACTTCAACTCTCTTTTTTCTTTATGTGACTCTTTTGGTTCTGAGTTCTTGCTACCTGTCAAACTCGACTATGATTTTCACTCGACTCTTTGCATGCCTCTGATCCTTTTCTCTATTACTAAACCACTAAAACCTGACTATCATGATTTGAATGCTTGCTCTATGCTACTACTGTATGTTGTTTCTTTTGCCATAGCTTGGCCTCACGTGTGTCTATTACTTGTGCATTCCTTTATATACTGAGTCCCTTCTGTGATTGATTTTCAAACTCATAACTGATTTCAAAACTTTTCCCTCTTACTCGCCTGTTAAGGGTTAATTGATTCTCTTTCTTGGTTTGGCCTTACTAAACCCTTTCCAAAAATAAGTACAATCCTGTACTTGGGCTTAAATACCTATTGTATGATTTTACTGCTCCTTTTATGGCAACAACCATTCTGCTTACAAACTGATTTTCTTTCCTTATTTTTGATCCTGTTAGTATCCGTTTGAACAATAATCCCTTGATTAAAGAGAAGTCTTGTGTTAATTGATTCTGATTGTGATCATGCCCATATTTGTGTTAAAGCTATACTTGTTACCTTATTCTTTACTCGTCTTCAGTACTATAAGTACCCCCATTCTCTTTTGCATGACACTTACTAACACATTGCATATCAAGAACACATACAACATAAGTCACTACTTCTTCTCTCAAATACTCTTAGTTTTTCTTAAAAGCATTCGAGTTTTTCTCTGAACTCATAAGCTAGAGTCCTCTTCTCTGATTGTGCTTTAGCTGCAAGTATTCTGCTTTTCTTCCTGCTTACTTTTCTGCAACTGGTATGTCTCTTCTTGTCTAAATTCTGCCTCTCTCTTATGTGTTTATGCTTCAGTCTTCTCTTTGTTTATTTTACTGCTTTTTGCAAGTTTGTTTATTCCTGCTCCTATATGAATCCCCATCCCTAAACCCTTTGTATGTTGAGTTATGATTCAGAAAACTTGACAACACTTGATATTGTTGGACTGGACTCCCTGAGTCCTAAACTCTTTCAATTCCCATTCCCCTTTCCCTTTATGTGTATTCTGAGCCTGAGACTTTGGTCTGGCAGTGTTCTAATCACTGTCCAGACCATAGTCTGACCTTCAATAGGTCTGTTCTCTTCTTTATTGGCTGAACATGCCTGGTCAAGGGTGTACCAACCTATCCTATGGCTAGGCATGACCACCAGCCTGCCATGGAACTCCCTAACCCCCCTTTTGCACTTACACTCATTCTTAGAAACTAAGTTCTGCTCCTCTCTTGTGAGCCTTGCCTTGGGACCCCCTAAGCTCCCTCTGAACTTGGACACCTGCGGGCTGGCCCTTCCACACTGCACTATAACTCTTTCTAATTAATATCTTGGGTGTAAGCACTGCCTAGAGTTCTTGAAACTCCTTGGATCTCTGAAACACCCTAGATAAGAGAAGGCTTTGGAGATCTGGATCACGGAAGTGGTTCAATCTCATATTGTTAGATACTAAGTATGAATTAGGCTGCTCGGATGTAGCTGTAATTTCTGATGTATTTTTATTTCTGTCTTATTTTTCTTGTCTGTAATAATTTGTATAAACTCGGGGATATAGTGAAAAGGGGAGGGGATTTACTTTTATGCACAAAAGGATAGAAACTATGCCTATAGGCTTTTACTGTTAATCTATGCAATCTCACAAGTAGAAACCATGCCTATAGTATCTAACTTTCTGATTTCTGCAACTATACATATAGATACCATGCCTATAGGGATTTGCATTTATGCATTTATAATGACATTAGGCAAACCGTTAGGTTTAATGATAAATCAGCATATAGATATCATGTTATAAATCAGTAGTTCTGTCCCACACTTAAGGTAAGGTTGACTAATTAAAGTGGCTCAGTCTTTGACAACTGCATTTGAGTGAGCCTAATACGTACTTCTTGTCTAAAAATATGTGTTGAATCAGTCCGCTTATCGCTTAAATTTTTAAAGACCAAACTAGTACATGCAAGACATGCTAAACTCTATGGCATATCTGATTTAAGGAGGTTTACTTGAGCCTTACTTGCTTATCTGCCTCCACTTTTACTTGTATTATGTGTTTTGATTGACACCTTAGTATTTTGTCCTTTGAAACTCTCAAAAGGCCCCAAATCCCTTTCCCTTTAGGATTAGTAGTCCTAGATGCCTCCGGGACTGATAGGATTGGGACGGGTAATAACATGCAATAAGTAACAAAACTTTCCGCGCTTTAATACCTTAATGGGGTGGGAAGGGTAGAATATGGATATGATGACCGGTGTGCTAATATCACGTGCGACCCCTCTTTTGAGGAGTGATTGCTGGATATTGCATTGAAGTGATCCATATTAATCATAAACCTAGGACCCCCTTCCCTTTATTTGCTTTCATCTCTTCTTGTAAAACTATTCAAATCCTTTTTCATAGATTTCTGCCCTCTCTACTTGCCTTCAAAAGTTTTCAACCTAATTGCAATGTTATATGCCTTGATTGTTTACTTGTAAAGTCACAATTGTAGCATGGTCGGGAACCACACTTGTGGATCCTGAGGGGTGCTTAACACCTTCCCCTCGGGATAATGTCTAGCCCTTGCCCTAATCTTTAGTCTCTTCATCTCAAACCTTTCTTAAAAGTGTCCTAATGCACTATAATCATTAGGTGGCGACTCTTCAAAATTCCAAAACCCAATTCTCGAAAGGGAATAGAGTTTCCTCCCAAATGTCGTATACCCGATTTCGACCCTTAGAAAAAGGGGGCGTCGACAGCATGGTGACTCTGCTGGGAAACTTCTTTAGGATTTTACCATTGCATGTTTCTTGTGACTTTACCATCTCATTAATTGCTTTATTTACTGTCTTTTATTCTTTCACTACGAAACTGACTTGGCTCTTCATGTCTTTTCTTTCCTTTTACTGCTTTTCTTTACTGCTTTATTTCAATACTATTGTGATTACTGCAATTATTGTAATTATTATCTTATGAACGTGGAAATACATGTCAATTTGTTTCATTCTTGTAAACTGCATCTTCAACATCATATTCCACTCATTCCAAACTGATACCATAGCAACGCTTATAATGAGTGGTTGCGCTCTTCCAATATTATCACCCTTTAAATTCGGCAAAGGCGTATTTGCGGTAAAACCAGTCGATCAGCGGTGCAGTCGACGGTTCCGTGCCTTTCCCTCTTGAGTTGTCCGCTCATGGGTACCTGTCTAATACCCTAATAGAAACCTTACTCTGTTCAATTGTACATGCATTATGGTCAAACCTAGCCAAGTCAGTTATGTTGTCCGCATAATGACTCATTAAGATAGCCTTGTCCAAAGTCCATCGGGTTTCCCTGAAACCCAAACGGACACCTACATGTTCTATGCATTTATTTGGAGAACTAAATGCTTGCTATGCTAATTATTGGTTTAAATAGTCGAGTCTGGCGGGGTAAGGGTCTAACACTCTATTTTGCAGAAAATAAGGCACGAGTCCCCAGATTTGGCATGGTAACCAACATTCATCCAAGGCTGCTAAATTGGTGGAAAGACCTCCACTCCAGTGATCGCAAATACTTAGTGAATCTGCCTTCTCTTCTAGAAATCCAACCTGACAACAAAATCATAGAGGCTGCAACTCTGTTCTGGGATAGTGACAGGTCCGTGTTCTGCTTCGGGGACCTTGAAATGACTCTTTTGCTGGAAGAAATAGGAGGTTTAGCTGGTATTCCTTGGGAGACTCCGAGTTTGCTTATTCCAGAGAATCGCAAGGGTAGGGGTTTCCTTAAGATGATGGGACTGAAGAAGAATCCAGACTTGACTTGTTTGAAAGACTCCTACATCCAATTCGATTATCTATACGAGAGGTACGGGCATAGCAAGTCATATCGCACCTACTCAAACGAATTTGCCCTCACCTCACTGGGGCATATTCATAGAAAGGTCTTCGTATTCATGTTTTGTTTCCTAGGGATGATAGTGTTCCCTATGAAGAAGGCTAGGATCCACACCAGACTGGCCATGGTAACTAAGACTCTGATGGAAGGAATTGGCGGACAGCCTTTCAGTATAATGCCCATGATCATTGCTGAGATATACCGAGCCCTGGACAACTGTCAGCGAAAGGCCAGTCATTTTGAGGGATGCAATTTATTACTTCAGCTCTGGCTCATGGAGCACCTCCAGAAAGGGGAATACCGGCAAGAGATCTTACGCAAAGACTGAGATGATCACATTGCCTTCCACCAGCCGAGGCGTATGAATTATATGCCTAACATGTTCGCTCAGCCAGAGGACGCTGGAGGATTGGTGGAGCTATTTGAGAATCTTAAGGAAGACCAGGTACAGTGGATGGTCGAGTGGTTCCCTACGGAAGAATTCATTGTTCGATCCCGAGATGCACCATTTCTCATACTCATTGGTCTAAGAGGAACTTATCCCTACGTTCCCTCCGGGCCATGAGGCAGGCTGGAAGAAAGCAAATCATACCAAGGGTCGACAAAATGAGTCACTTTAGGGCTGATTTTTAGGACGATGATAGCCCTCACAAATGCCAAGCTCAGCACATAAGGCACTGCAAGATCGTTTTGGGGAGAGAATCTATTAAGCCAGACAGGTATCACGCCGGTTGTGTGCCACACTATTCGGGTTTGTTGGAATATAATCACAATGGTAGGGGTCAGCCCAGGTTCATTCAAGGACACAAAATTATCGAGGAGAAAGCTGAAGCGCGAGTTAAGTACAATCAATTGCACAAGAGAATTCGAGAGTGTGAAAGTGAGCATCGGGAAATACAAGAAGCCCATCAGAAGTTGATCGAGGAATGGAAGGATATGGCTGTCAGCGCCAACAAACGACTAGGGTATTTGGAGCGGGGTCTAGTGGATCTAGAAGGAAAGTTCCTCAAGAGGATTGAAGACTATCGAAACGCTGAAGGGAATGCAGGCGGACATTTGGCCCAAGCTTATCTGCTGCTAGGACTGCGCGAGCTGGTGAAGTTGTTCGAGGGAGACAAAGATGCCGAATCTGGGTAAGGTCCTTCTGAGACCAAGTAGTTAGGAGTCTTTTATTTTTCTTTAATGATGTAATAAGGCCAATGGCCACTAGTGATATTTTACTTTCCGTTATTTAGTGTCGTTTTGGATTCGTCTTATTTTTATCAATAAAATTAGGCATTTAGCATTATGAGTTCTCCAAATTAATTTGTCTCTAGGCTTACCTCGGGCACAACGAGGCACCCAAATTAGGACGCGATTTATGTTCTTGCACACCGAGTTTAAATACTGCAACATTTTTCCTCATAATCCGCACTAACTTGTTACCTTGTTTTTTGTTTTTCTTTTATTTTTTATTCCCCTCCCCAAAGGTTAGTTCGTGCATTCTGGCACCATCATCATACAGTACAAGATCCAAGGGCTCTCCACCTCCTCATCCTCTGAGTCCTATCCGGAATAAGAACAAAGGCAGGATGGGAGATTCAAGTGCCAGAAAGGAAATTGAAAGAATTGAGATTCCTCAGGATACCCCGGTTACTAAGGAAATTGCTGCCCAACTTGAGCAGAAATTATTGAAGTTCCGAGAAGAACTGGATCAAGTTCGGAACTTGGCAAATTTATCATTCTCTCTCACCGCTCTTGATGTCAACTTTCCAAATGCTCAAAATCCCGCACCTCCACAGAACACCCCACAACCACAGATGCAACTCACTCATGCTCAACACTGCAACACATGCCACACTCCAAACAACACTCCATTACTCATTCCTGAACCACTGAACACCACATACGACCACCTCCACAACACTCCCATCTACGTAGATACCGTACCCCGCTACACTCAACCAATCTCAAGTGCACCTGAGTCTGATGACAAGGAGTCTCTTATCAGAAACTTGGCAGCAAAACTCAAGAAGTTGACCAGCCGAGTCTAGGGCATGGAAGGAAACAAAGGTATAGAGGGGCTGAATTATGAGTACCTCTGCATTCAGCCAGATGTTGAACTTCCGGAGGGCTACAAACCTTGAAAGTTCGAAATGTTCGATGGCACGGGAGATCCCAGAGTCCATTTGAGGACATATTGTGATAAGCTGGTTGGAGTCGGAAGGGATGAGAAAATCCGTATGAAACTCTTCATGAGAAGTCTGAAGGGGGATGCTTTATCCTGGTACATCAGCCAGGACCCCAAGAAATTGACAAGCTGGGTAGGTATGGCATCAGATTTCATGAACAAGTTCCGATTCAATACAGATAATGCACTGGATGTATTCTACATCCAGAATTTGAAGAAGAAGCTTACCGAGACATTTCGCGAGTATGCTACTCGTTGGAGATCAGAGGCTACTAAGGTCAGACCTGCCTTAGAAGAGGAACAGATGAACAGATTCTTCGTCCAGGCTCAGGATCCACAATATTATGAGAGGTTGATGCTGATCGAGGGCCAGAAATTCTCCAATATCATCAAGCTGGGAGAAAGAATTGAGGAAGGCATTAAGAATGGTATGGTTACTAATCTTGAAGCATTGCAGGCCACCAACAAGGCTTTACAGTCTTGTGGCATGTCCAAGAAGAAGGATGTGAGTGCTGTGATGGTCATACAGGGAGCCAAATCACCACTAAAACCTCCACTTACATATCAGTCCATCCCAAATTACCAAGCACCTGCACCCTCTTACCAAAATCCACCACCCGTTTACCAATCATCTCCACTTCCCGCATATCAACCCACTTCACCCAGATTCTCTCAACCTACACTTGTTTACCAAGTTTATAATGCCCAACCCTCTCACTACCAATCACTTCCCACTTGCCAAAATTTCCCTATACCCAGACCAAATTTTGACCGCAGACCTCCCAGACAATATACAACCATCGTTGAGCCAATTGACCAGCTGTATGAGAAACTTAAAGCTGCTGGTTACGTCTCCCCTATCCCTGCCATAACTTTAGAAAATCCTTCCCCGTGGTTCAACCCTAATAAGACCTGTGCGTACCACTCCGGCATGAGGGGACATACCATTGACGAGTGCTGCTCGTTGAAGGACAAGATTCAAACTATGGTTGACAATAAGGTTATCATAGCAAAGGAGCCTGCTCCTAATGTCCGCAACAACCCTCTGCCTGATCACAAAGGTGGAGACATTCACATGATCGAGATCGAAGATGACTGGGACCCCAAGGGGTCGATAGGATTGATTGCTGAGGGTGATGAGCCAAAGAAACCGGCGGTTACGCTTAACCCAATTGTTGTGCAGAATCATCCCTCCCAGGGTGATGAAGTAAATATGTCTATACCTCTCGAATTTGAAGCACCTTCTTCTGCCAAGGCGCCCGGACCAATTAAAGTTGAGTTTGGAGTCCCGAAGGCACCGACACCTTTCGAAGTTGTTGTGTTACCACCAAGGGTACCCATTCCTGTAGCAATGTCAGACATAACACTGTTCCACTCAAATGCCATACCATGGGATTACACAGGTGAAGCTAGGAGGAAAGGGAAGACCAAGAGGGGAGAAGCAATTGCTGCGCAGGGTATGACCGGAACAGGCAGAGTTTACACTCCAGAGCACCTAGCCGAGTCTAGTAAGCAAGCCTCTGGACGGACTATTGAAACTGGGCCCGATGATCTTTGGAGGAAAATACAAGCTAAGGAGTATTCGGTCGTTGAGCAGTTGAACAAAACACCAGCGCATATCTCCATCCTAACTCTTCTACAGAGCTCCGACGCACACAAAAATGCCTTGATGAAGATATTGAGTGAATATTATGTGCCCAACATCATAACTGGAGGCGAAATGGCAAATATGGTAGGACAAATACTGGAAAGCCACAAAATCACCTTCCACGAAGATGAGCTACCGCCGGAAGGACTGAGTCACAACATGGCCCTGCATATCACCGTGCAATGCGAGGATTACTTCATCACTAGAGTCTTGATCGATGGAGGCTCCAGCCTCAACATCTGTCCATTGATAACTCTCAGAACATTGGGAAAGAGCCTACACGAGATCAAATATGGGGCCATCAATGTCAAAGCCTTTGATGGGTCCCAAAGGTCTACTATCGAAGAGATTAGCCTATGCTTGCAAATGGGGCCAACCTGGTTCGACGTTAACTTTCAAGTGATAGATGTCCTAGCATCCTACAATTTGCTGTTGGGATGACCATGGATCCACACTACTGGAGCTGTATCATCGATCCTGCATCAGGCAGTGAAGTTCGAATGGAATCACCAAGAGGTGATTATTCATGGCGATGGTAGCAACCCTATATATAGTCGCCAGACCATCCCGATGATTGGAGGCAGAAGGAGAATAGGCGGAGAAACATACCACCACATTTAAAGAGTCAACGCTGCACACAAAGATAAATGGTGGGATAACAAGATTGAAAGTATCCTGAATTGGTGTGGATACGAACCTGGAAAGGGACTCGGCAAAGACCTCCAGGGAATCGCCAAACCCATCAAGCTGAAGAAACATGGTACTACATTTGGTTTGGGGTATGAGTACACTTGGGAGGAGTTCAATCACTGGTCGCCACCATGGCGCGGTCCCTACTACCCACTGGAGCATCTGATACCTCACCTAGAGCAGACTTTCCAGCCGGCAGATACTATATATGGGTCGGAGGAAGATGAAGCATTGTCAGCCGTGAAGAATCTGTTCCTGGAGGATGATAATATGGACTGCTGTGTTATTTTCGAGGAGGAAGGGGAGGAAGGCCCTTCTATACAAGTTGTGAACCCAGGAGAGCGCCTCAGCAATTGGTCAATCAGAACCACCAGGGCCCGGAAAGCTTCGGGGTAGCAAGGCTAAACAAAAGCACCATGCATCACATTTTTACCTTTTACTAGATGATTTTATTTCCGCATTGTCTTTTAATTTTGAAAAGAGTTCTGATATTCAAAACAATTATGAATTCAATCAAAGCATTTTAGTTTATTATATATCTCGCTCTTATTATTTTTTCTATCATTCATTTTATTTTACACAGCATTACTATTACTTGCCTTGACGATGAACCAACGATTGTGACTTGCAATGAGACAACACAACAAACGGATATGGATTCAGAAGAGGATGATATGCCAGAAGAGGTCGTTAGAGAGGTTGAGAATTTTGAGAATAGGCCTAAGTCTAACTTGGACAAAACTGAGGTCATTAATCTAGGAGATACAGAGAATGTCAAAAAAACGCACATCAGTATTCAAAGCCAAGGTTCTCAGGGTGGTAGAGTATGCGACATGGTTAGCCAACATTGTGCCAGTGCTAAAAAAGGATGGGAAAGTTAGAGTTTGTGTTGACTACCGGGATCTTAACCGGGCCAGTCCTAAAGACGACTTCCCCTTGCCTAACATACACATTCTTATCGACAACTGTGCCAAGCATGAGTTGCAGTCTTTTGTTGATTGTTTTGCTGGGTATCATCAGATATGGATGGATGAGGAAGATGCAGAGAAAATGACTTTTATTCTAGCCATGGGGAATGTACTGTTACAAAATGATGCCATTCGGTTTGAAGAATGCTAGTGCCACCTACATGAGAGCCATGACTACCATCTTTCATGACATGATACATAAGGAGATCGAGGTATATGTGGATGACGTCATCATCAAATCCAAGAAAGCCAGGGATCACATGGAAGACCTAAGAAAGTTCTTCAACATACTGAGGAGGTAAAATCTGAAACTGAATCCCGCCAAGTGTGCATTCGGGGTTCCTGCTGGTACATTATTGGGTTTCATCGTGAGTCGTCGAGGAATAGAATTGGATTTGTCAAAGGTCAAAGCTATCCAAGAATTGTCGTTGCCAAAGAACAAGAAGGACGTGATGAGTTTCCTAGGGAGACTCAACTATATCAGCCGGTTCATAGCTCAGTCCACTGTCATTTGTGAACCTATCTTCAAAATGTTGAAATAGGATGCTGCTACCAAGTGGACTGATGATTGTCAGAAAGCCTTCGACAGAATCAAAGAATACCTGTCAACGCCACCAGTCTTGGTTCCGCCTGAGCCAGGAAGACCCCGATTGCTTTACCTTGCGATATTGGATGGAGCATTCGGTTGTGTTCTGGGACAACATAATGAAACAGGGAGAAAAGAGCAGGACATCTACTATCTCAGTAAGAAGTTCACATCGTACGAGGCCCGGTATTCTCTTTTAGAATGCACTTGTTGTGCTCTGACTTGGGTCGCGCAGAAGTTGAGGCATTACTTCTGTACTTACACTACTTATCTCATATCCAAAATGGACCCTCTGAAGTATATCTTCCAGAAACCCATGCCCACTCGCAAGCTCGCCAAGTGGCAAATCCTGCTAAGTGAATTCGACATTGTTTTCGTGACCCAGAAAGTAATCAAAGGGCAAGCCTTGGCGGATCATCTCGCCAAGAATCCCGTGGACGGAGAATACGAGCCCCTAAAAATGTATTTTCCCGATGAAGAGGTATCTTTCATAGGAGAATATATTGCAGAATCCTATGATGGTTGGAGGTTGTTTTTCGATGGAGCTGCAAATTTCAAAGGAGTTGCCATAAGAGCAGTCCTAGTATCAGAAACCGGCCAGAACTACCCGGTATCCGCCAAGCTCAGGTTCCCTTGCACTAATAATATGGCTGAATATGAAGCCTGCATCTTGGGGATCAAAATGGCCATTGACATGAACGTTCAGGAGTTGCTAGTGATCGGGGATTCAGACTTGCTCATATATCAGGTTCGAGAAGAGTGGGAAACCAAGAACTCTAAGATACTTCCCTACTTTCATCACATACAGGAGTTGAGGAAAAGGTTCACAAAGACAGAATTTCAGCATGTCCCCAGAGTCCAGAACGAGTTTGCTGATGCATTAGCTACTTTATCATCCATGATCCAACATCCAGATACAAATTTCATTGATCCCATCCCAGTAAAGATTCATGATCAGCCGGCTTATTGCGCCCATGTTGAGGAAGAATCGGATGGAAAACCATGGTTCCATGACATCAAGGAGTACTTGACAACAGGGGAATATCCAGAACTTGCCAACGCTACTCAGAAGCGCACACTTCGTAGGTTATCCAGCAATTTCTTTCACAGTGGAGGAATCCTGTATAGGAGGACTCTCGATTTGGGTTTACTAAGGTGTGTCGATGCAAAAGAAGCATCCAGGCTATTAGACGAAGTGCATGCAGGGACCTGCGGGCCGCATATGAATGGTTTTGTCTTAGCAAAGAAGATACTCCGAGCAGGGTATTTTTGGATGACTATGGAAATAGACTGTATCTGGTATGTTTGCAAATTCCATCGCTATCAGATACATGCAGATATGATAAAGGTGCCTCCAAACAAGCTTACTGCAACAAGCTCACCATGGCCATTCGCCGCTTGGGGAATGGATGTTATCGGACCTATCGAGCCTGCCACATCAAATGGGCACAGGTTCATCTTAGTGGCAATCGATTATTTTACCAAATGGGTTGAAGCAGCATCATACAAGGCGGTCACTAAGAAGGTTATGGCAGATTTCGTCCGCGACCGCATTGTTTGTCGGTTCGGAATTCCGGAATCAATCATCACCGATAATGGTTCCAATCTCAACAGCGACTTGATGAAAGCAATGTGTGAAACATTCAAGATCAAACACAAGAACTCTACAGCCTACAGGCCTCAGATGAATGGAGCTGTGGAGGCAGCCAACAAGAATATCAAGAAGATTCTAAGGAAGATGTTCGAAAGGCATAAACAATGGCATGAGAAGTTATCATTCACCTTATTGTGATACCGCACCACAGTCCGCACATCGACCGGAGCAACTCCCTACATGCTGGTTTATGGTACAAAGGCGGTCATCCCCGCCAAGGTAGAAATTCCCTCCTTAAGGATCATACAAGAAGTAGAGTTGGATGATGCAGAATGGGTAAAAGGTCGCTACGAGCAGTTAGCCCTTATAGATGGGAAAATGATGAATGCAGTTTGCCACGGTCAGTTGTATTAGAACAGAATGTCCAGGGCCTTCAACAAAGGAGTTAAGCCAAGGAAGTTTACACTGGGGCAGCTGGTGTTGAAGAAAATATTCCCACATCAAGATGAAGCCAATGGGAAGTTATCTCCCAATTGGCAGGGTCCGTACATGGTTCACCACGCTCTAACTGGAAGAGCCCTTATTCTTGCAGAAATGGACGGAGAAGTCTGGCCGAAGCCAACCAATTCAGATGCAGTAAAACGATACTATGTGTAACCACTTATGATTCCCTTTATGATGTAATTTGAACTACGCCTGACATGATTCCCGTTTAAGAGGGGATACGTAGGCAGCCCTATGGGTTCGGTCACAATTTAATAAAAATTCCATTTTTCCCCGCTATTAGAACTAGGGCAGAATTTTGAGGAGGACCCTCAAAATTCCGAAGTTGATTTTAGTCCATGCATCGCCAGAAGTGCCAGCCTAGTAAACTGGAGCAGAATTTTGAGGAGGACCCTCAAAATTCCGAAGATGATTTTTTTAGTCATTTAGCACAGCCGTCAGAAATGTCCGCTCAGCAAACTGGGGCAGAATTTTGAGGAGGACCCTCAAAATTCCGGAGCGAAAGAGGTTGCAATGTCTTGAACCACATCACAGTCGTTGGTTCATCTAAAGAAAACTTTACGTTATATTTACTAAATCATGCATAACTATTATCCGGTTTGCTGTTATTTAGCAACGCTACCCTAATGACACACAACGTCAAGAGCCCGGGGAAGACAAACTAACCTTTTCCCCTTACAGAACTCACGATTTTTCTTTGGATGCAGGCACTCAATTCGCAATATCATTAGATATATTTATACACTCACACTTTCCCAAGAATGCAACTTCTCAAAACCATCACGTGCCCTCAATTGCTATCCGTACACAATCTCCCCAGCAGTCATATTGTCATAATCGGCTATCAGCTAAGAGATCTTACTACTAATCGTCCTTTTACATTCTTGCACTGCATAAGACTACTTTTCTGCCTTCCGAGGTTAAGCTCTACCTCCATCTGCATATCTTTACATTGCATATGGCTACCTTTCTGCCTTCCGAGACTAAGCATTGTCTCCATCCTACATTTCTCTGCATTGCATAAGGCTACCTTTCTGCCTTCTAAGACTAAGCATTGTCTCCATCCTACATTTCTCTGCATTGCATAAGGCTACCTTTCTGCCTTTCGAGACTAAGCCTTGTCTCCATCTGCATTTTGCATAAGGCTACTTTTCTACCTTCCGAGGTTAAGCTCTACCTCCATCATCATCTGCATAAGGCTACTTTTCTGCCTTTCGAGACTAAGCTCTGTCTCCATCTGCATTTTGCATAAGGCTACCTTTCTGCCTTCCGAGGTTAAGCTCTACCTCCATCTGCATTTCCTGCATTGCATAAGGCTACCTTTCTGCCTTCCGAGACTAAGCTCTGTCTCCATCCTGCATAGCTGAAATATCACCACTTTATTTTCTTGCATCGGCTGAAAGATCGCCACCTTATCTCTCTCACATGGCTGAAATATCGCCACCTTTTTATTTACGTCTTGCATCGGCTGAAATATCACCAAATCCTACATTTCATGGGCTGAAAGATCGTCACCTTCTGCATTTCATGGGCTGAAAGATCGCCAAATTGTCCAAAGGCGTCATTGTTCGGAGGCACCATTTGCATAGCCCGAGAACGCCATGCCATGGCCTGAGGACCCCATTTTATCGTTTGCATATCATTATTCAAAGGCATCATGGTTCGGAGGCATAATTCTCATAGCCCGAGAATATCATTTCATAGCCTACGAATCCTTTATTATACGCTTCATGGCCCATGACGTCATGGTCTGAGGACGTCATCCTAACCGTCCAAAGACAACATTCATGGTCCGATGGGAACTTGCATCACGTTTAAATTTATGCACAATGTATGTTGGTATTATTCATTTGCAGGTACACCAGCTAGCAACGACCGTCTCATCAGGAGCTATCTTGCTCCGGTTCCCGCAGCCTATCGATTTTCAGAAACCTCTCTCAATCTAAACATCGCGTTCGTCCGTTTCAAATCTCAATCGGCATATTCCGTCAATGGTTCCTGAACTACATATGGCCTGATTCCTATAAGACTATGTAGGCAGCTCAGAAACCAGTGCTCGGTCAAAATTCCTTTCAAATCGCCAGTTCCGGTCAAAATTGGCCATCTTGTCTTTACCCGACAACTCTTTCATCCTCCTCGGGTAAAGAGGGGCAGTTGTTGATACCCAATTTTTCCCTAGGTAATTTTATACCCAAAATATTTCCAAAATAGCATATATGTGCATATATCAGCACACCCAAGAGTTTTGGTATTTTTAATGATTTTTAAAACCAAGTTATTGCCTATTTTAATACCATAAATCCATAATTATTCCCAAAATCATCAATTTTGGTGAATAACTTATTTTATTCTCATATTTACCCAAATAATTAAGGTGATTTTTGCACA
Source organism: Nicotiana sylvestris (assembly GCF_000393655.2). Taxonomy (NCBI): domain Eukaryota; kingdom Viridiplantae; phylum Streptophyta; class Magnoliopsida; order Solanales; family Solanaceae; genus Nicotiana; species Nicotiana sylvestris. The sequence continues at coordinate 40,663,539 of NC_091064.1, forward strand.
TTTTTACAAATTTGTTTGGCATTTTTAAAAGCTAAATTGCATATAATTGCAATTATAGCCTATTTTGTAATTGATAGCATCTTATAATTATAAAATTAACCCCAAAATTTTTTAATTAAAATTTATATGATATTTCTTTATCCGATACTTTTAATTTGTTCTTAAAATCGTTATTGCTATGTTTTATAAAATAAAATGGGAAAAGTGGCTATTTACAATCTAGCCTCAATTGTATTTCAATTTCAGCAAATTTGGCACCCCTAATTAACCCAACTCAGCCCCAAATTCGAGCCCACACTACCCAGCCCAATTACCTTTAACCCGACCCAGTACCTACTCAGCCGACCCAGCCCATAACCCCATTCGATCTCGGCCGTTGATCACTTAGATCAACGACCACCATTGATTCTTTCCTTTTTAATTTCAAACGACCCCTAAACCTACCCCATTCCTTCAGAGACGCCGCCTTTGAATCCCTTCTTTCTCTCAACTCTCTCTCAACCCACCTCAAACCCTAGCCGCCACCTCTCACTGAAACCCTAAGCCATGGCTTCCCAGGCTCATCGGAGACGTGTACCAGCCTCTCATGGCCTCTACGTGCTCGTCTTTGAGGTCCTATGACCAGATCTTGAAGGGGTTTCGACCAAGCCTTTGCTTGATGACTGTTCTCCGGTCGTCTTCAACCTTTGTCCAGGCCAGCCATGGCTATTAGAGTTCGATCTTCGACTTTCCTGCTTAGATCGATGGTTTTCAAAGCCTTTCTCATCGCCTGGGTTTCTTACGAAATCCTAATCTCTAAGGTTCCTTCGATTTTATCTGCCCCGGATCTATATGTGTTTGAACTTTCTAAGCATCTTTCTCAAAGTTTCTTTAATTTTTTGCTTTCAAAACTCTTTATTCTTTAATTAGGGTTTTATGTTAAGGTATTTCGAATCTCTTCTCTGATTCTCGACATGTTTTACTGTGTTTTGCTTGTGTTGTTTTCTATCTGAGTTAGCATGTTTAAAACCCTAATTCTTGAGATTTTGTTTGAGTTTCTTAGTTTGTTTGTTAACATTCGTTTACCTTGTTTTTCTATCTGAGTTAGCATGTTGAAAACCCTAATTTTTGGGGTTTATTCGAGATTCTGAATTTGTTTGCTTGTTTCACTTGTTTATCGCCTCTAAACCTGACTGATTTTGAAAAACCTAGTTCTTTGGGGGTCTATTTGAGTTCCTGAAGTTCTTTGTCTGTTGAAATTGCTCAATGTGATTCCTTTACTTCAACTCTCTTTTTTCTTTATGTGACTCTTTTGGTTCTGAGTTCTTGCTACCTGTCAAACTCGACTATGATTTTCACTCGACTCTTTGCATGCCTCTGATCCTTTTCTCTATTACTAAACCACTGAAACCTGACTATCATGCTTCGAATGCTTGCTCTATGCTACTACTGTATGTTGTTTCTTTTGCCATAACTTGGCCTCACGTGTCTATTACTTGTGCATTCCTTTATATACTGAGTCCCTTCTGTGATTGATTTTCAAACTCATAACTGATTTCAAAACTTTTCCCTCTTACTCGCCTGTTAAGGGTTAACTGATTCTCTTTCTTGGTTTGGCCTTACTAAACCCTTTCCAAAAATAAGTACAATCCTGTACTTGGGCTTAAATACCTATTGTATGATTTTACTGCTCCTTTTATGGCAACAACCATTCTGTTTACAGACTGATTTTCTTTCCTTATTTTTGATCCTATTAGTATCCGTTTGAACAATAATCCCTTGATTAAAGGGAAGTCTTGTGTTAATTCATTCTGATTGTGATCATGCCCATATTTGTGTTAAAGCTATACTTGTTACCTTATTCTTTACTCGCCTTCAGTACTATAAGTACCCCCCATTCTCTTTTGCATGACACTCACTAACACATTGCATATCACGAACACACACAGCATAAGTCACTACTTCTTCTCTCAAATACTCTTAGTTTTTCTTAAAAGCATTCAAGTTTTTCTCTGAACTCATAATCTAGAGTCCTCTTCTCTGATTGTGCTTTGGCTACAAGTATTCTGCTTTTCTTCCTACTTACTTTTCTGCAACTGGTAAGTCTCTTCTTGTTTAAATTCTACCTCTCTCTTATGTGTTTATGCTTAAGTCTTCTCTTTGTTTATTTTACTGCTTTTTGCAAGTTTGTTTATTCCTGCTCCTATATGAATCCCCATCCCTAAACCCTTTGTATGTTGAGTTATGGTTCAGAAAACATGACAACACTTGATATTGTTGGACTGGACTCCCTGAGTCCTAAACTCTTTCAATTCTCATTCCCCTTTCCTTTTATATGTATTCTAAGCCTGAGACTTTGGTCTGGCAGTGTCCTAATCACTGTCCAGACCATAGTCTGACCTTCAATAGGTCTGTGCTCTTCTTTGTTGGCTGAACAGGCCTGGTCAGGGGTGTGCCAGCCTATCCTATGGCTAGGCATGACCACCAGCCTGCCATGACACTCCCTAACCCCCATCTTGCACTTACACTCATTCTTAGAAACTAAGTTCTGCCCCTCTCTTATGAGCCTTGCCTTGGGACCCCCTGAGCTCCCTCTGAACTTGGACACATGAGGGCTGGCCTTTCCACACTGCACTATAACTCTTTCTAATTAATATCTTGGGTGTAATCACTGCCTGGAGTTCTTGAAACTCCTTGGATCTTTGAAACACCCTAGATAAGAGAAGGCTTTGGAAATCTGGATCTCGGAAGTGGTTCAATCTCATATTGTTAGATACTAAGTCTAAATTAGGCTGCTCGGATGTAGCTGTAATTTCTGATGTATTTTTATTTCTGTCTTATTTTTCTGGTCTGTAATAATTTGTATAAACTCGGGGATCTAGTGAAAAGGGGAGGGGATTTACTTTTATTCACAAAAGGATAGAAACCATGCCTATAGGTTTTTACTATTAATCTATGCAATCTCACAAGTAGAAATCATGCCTAAAGGATCTAACTTTCTGATCTCTGCAACTATGCATATAGATACCATGCCTATAGGGATTTGCATTTCTGCATTTATAATGACATTAGGCAAACTGTTAGATTTAATGATAAATCAGCATATAGATATCATGTTTATAAGGTTGTTAACGTTTGAAAGGTATTAAAATCAGTAACCCGTAGAGATCATGCCTATAGGAACTTCAAATCAGAATTGTTTCACTCGTCTAAAACAGTACTGACCCTTTTGCTAAAACAAGCGACTTTCTGCACGTTTTCTGAACCTTTAAAACTTTTCTTGCAACCAAATCAGTGCATCTTTTTCCTTCTTGATAAATATTCTCAAATCAGTGCATATTTTCTGAAAACTTACTGCTTTCCTGATAATTTGACAAACATTTTTCAAATCAATCTGAATTCATTTGTTTATACTTATCTGATAAACCTTTTGAATCAGTCTGCAATTCAGTTCTTTTGTTAAAACTCGGCAACTCTTTTTCTTAAACAAGTATGTTTTATGAAACTCGTTTTAAACCATTTTCTCTGTATTAAGTATGCAACTTTTCTGAAACTTATCTTATTCTGCAACTCCTTTACAATCAGTATTTCTGTCCCACACTTAAGGTAAGGTTGACTAATTAAAGTGGCTCAGTCTTTGACAACTGCATTCGAGTGAGCCTAATGCGGACTTCCTGTCTAAAAATATATGTTGAATCAGTCCGCTTATCGCTTAAATTTTTAAAGACCAAACCAGTACATGCAAAACATGCTAAACACTATGACTTATCTGATTTAAGGAGGTTTACTTGAGTCTTACTTGCTTATCTGCCTCCACTTTTACTTGTATTATGTGTTTTGATTGACACCTTAGTATTTTGTCCTTTGAAACTCTCAAAAGGCCCCGAATCCCTTTCCCTTTAGGATTAGTAGTCCTAGATGCCTCCGGGACTAATAGGATTGGGACGGGTAATAACATGCAATAAGTAACAAAACTTTCCGCGCTTTAATACCTTAACGGGGTGGGAAGGGTAGATTATGGATATGATGACCGGTGCGCTAATATCACGTGCGACCCCTTTTCTGAGGAGTGATTGCTGGATATTGCATTGAAGTGATCCATATTAATCATAAACCTAGGACCCCCTTCCCTTTATTTGCTTTCATCTCTTCTTGTAAAACTATTCAAATCCCTTTTCATAGATTTCTGCCCTCTCTACTTGCCTTCAAAAGTTTTCAACCTAATTGCAATGTTATATGCCTTGATTGTTTACTTGTAAAGTCACAATTGTAGCATGGCCGGGAACCACACTTGTGGATCCTGAGGGGTGCCTAACACCTTTCCCTCGGGATAATGTCTAGCCCTTACCCTAATCTCTGGTCTCTTCATCTCAAACCTTTCTTAAAAGTGTCCTAATGCACTATAATCATTAGGTGGCGACTCTTCAAACTTCCAAAACCCAATTCTCGAAAGGGAATAGAGTTGTCCTCCCAAATGTCGTATACCCGATTTTGACCCTTAGAAAAAGGGGGCGTCGACACTCACGTGCTATAGTATCAATAACCTCACACTTAAGCCCTCGGCCTCACTCAGTCATCAATCTCTCCAGTCTCTTGGGCTCTCAGAAATCATTTAAACGGCCCAAACATAAGTAATATCATATATCAACAATGAACAGTAACAGACGGAGGCATAATAAGCAAGAAAAGTTATGACTGAGTACAAAACAACAATTAGCAGCTAATTCAGCAAGTACACGACTTGCAGGTCTCAACAGTGATCACATAAGGCCTAAACATGATTTCTAACATGAAGTACAACCAATTTCTATGAAAACAAAGGGAACATGTATTAAGCAGTAGGCCAATTAATTCCATAGTCTCGCGGGACGGACCAAGTCACAATCCCTACGGTGCACGCCCACACGCCCGTCACCTAGCATGTGCGTCACCTCCAAAATAGTCATCCGACACAATGTCCGGGGTTTCATACCCTCGGGACCAAATTTATAACCGTTACTTACCTCAATTCGAGCAAAATCCTACTCCGCAATGCCTTTTCCTCTCAAATCGACCTCCGAATACCTCGAATCTAGCTACAATAATGTGATTCAATCAATAAAATTATAGGAATTAATTCAATATGAAATTCTACATTTTCCACTAAAAATCCGAAATTGCCTAAGAATTCGCTCGTGGGGCCCACGTCTTGGAACCCGGCAAAAATTACGGATTATGAACCCCCATCCAACCACGAGTCTAACCATATCAAAATTACTAAATTTCGATATCATTTTGACCCTCAAATTCTCAAATCTATCCGAGAGGATTTTCAAACTCTTCCAACTAAATTCATAGATTTAATGCCAAAACTAGTACTCCCTCCGTTCTAATTTATGTGTACCTGTTTGACTAGACACGAAGTTTAAGAAAAAATGAAGACTTTTGGAATGTGATCCTAAACAAGTCCAAATGGGGCCCAAAGTATTTGTGTGGTTATAAAAGCTTCTCATTAAGGGTAGAGTTTTAACTTTAAGCTAAATTGTTACCAAATTTAGAAAGGGTTCATTATTTTTGGAACGATCAAAAAAGGAAATAGGTTCACATAAACTGGAACAGAGAGAGTAATAGATTCGGGTAATCTAACCAAAATTAAGTTAAGATCACTTACCCCGTTGTTTTCTCTAAAAATCTCCCAAAAATCGCCTCTCCCCGAGCTCCAATTTGGTAAAAGAACACTTCGTCCCATTTTTCAGAAGTTACATTCTGTCCAGAAATTTTTTGGGTTTACTGTTCACGTACTGTTTACGGGGTGCTGTTCACGGTACTGTTTACGGGTACTATTCACAGATACTGTATGCGAATACTGTTCACGCATGTGCGGTCACTGTTCACACGTGCGAAAAATGCATAAGTTGCCCAGAAAATTTCAGCAGCTAAATTCAAGTCCGGATTGATCCATTAACTTTCTGAAATCCACCCGAGGCCCTCGGAACCTCAACAAAATATACCAACAAGTCCTAAAATATTATACAAACTTAGTCAAAACCTCAAATCATATCAAATAATGCTAAAACCGCGAATCACACCCCAATTCAAGCCTAATGTAACTAGGAACGTCCAACTTCTATATTCGATGCAAAAACCTATCAAATCAAATCCGATTGACTTCAAATTTTGCGCACAAGTCATAAATGACATAACAAAGCTATAAAAATTTTTATAACTAGATTTCGACCCCGATATCAAAAAATCAAATCTCTAGTCAAACTTAAGAAATCTTTAGCCTTAGATTTTTAGATTCCGTTAAAAGGCGATAATTTGATCTAGGGACCTCTGAATTCGATTTCGGTATGACCAAGTCCCAAATCACGATACGTAACTACTAGAATGGTCAAAACTTTTATCCGGCTTTGTTTGCTTAAAATATTGACCAAAGTCAAATTAGTTGAGTTTTAAAGCTCTAGTTCACAATTTAATCCATTTTTTATATAAAAACCTTTAGGAAAATTATACGGACTGCACACACAAGTCGAGAAATTATTGATAGCATTTTTCATTGTCTTAAAATACCGAAATGATTATTTAATTTAAAGATGACATTTTGGGTCATCACAATACTGTATTTTCTTTTCTGTCCAATTTGTATTCCGGACAGTTGTTGTATTACATTATTTCCTATAAACTGCTCATGCACTTGTGACACCGGGTTCTGGGATGATTATGGGGTATTCTGTATTAACTTCTAAATATTCTTTTATTTATTTTGTAAAGATTACCTTTTACTAGCCAAATTGAAGGAAAATCATAGTTTTCACAATTTTTTAAATGAGAATTTAATTAAGTATTTATGGTTAGCTTGCCTGACAGCGGTGTCCGGCGCCATCACGACCCTTAGTGAATTTTGGGTCGTGACAGAAGTTACATACCGTCAATCGAAAAAATAAAATATAATTTAGAACAAAATACAACCCAACATTATTCATTCAATGGAGAAGGAAGCACTTGAAAGTAAAAACATTACCAAATGTGCTTATTTAAACAACCCTGTGACCTTATTCTTGGCATGGCTCCTATTTCGGTTTCTTCCTGTCACGATCCGAAATTTTCACTCTTAGGAGTCGTGATGGCGCCTACTAGTGAAAGCTAGGCAAGCCAACCAACTTAACTATTTACCTTGTTTTCATTTTTTAATCCGATAATAGTTAAGAGCCAAAAATTAAATAACAACATAATTGAATAAGCGAAAGGCTGCATTGCAAAGTTTTGATAATACTGCTAGTACCAACCCATAACAAATCTACCCAATACTGGTGTCACAACTTCACAGACTGTCTAGGAGTACTACAAATAAAGGTCTGAAAGAAATAAATACAACACTGTCTCTAGAAATGCATGAAAGAAACATGAATAGTAGATAGAAGGAGACGCCAAGGCCTGCGGACGCCTGCAGGACTACCTCGGTCGCCTGATGAACAAGAAACATCAATCTCGCTGCGGTCCGAAGTCTACAGCATTGGGATCTGCTCAAAAGAGTGCAGAGTATACTATTAGCACAACCGACCCCATGTGCTGGTAAGTGCCTAGCCTAACCTCGGCGAAGTAGTGACGAGGCTAGGACCAGACTACCAAATAAACCTGTGCAGTTAAATCATGTACAATGAAGAAAGATGAACAGTAATGTACAGTTAAGTATGGGAGGGGGGTAACATGCCGCTGGGACATTGAATAATAACATAAAAACAACAAATAAATATGAGGATCACCACAGTTCAATTTAAAATAGGAAAGGGAGATCATGCTGCGAGATACAACAAGTATCAACAGGAATCCAGAAATTAAATGTAGAGAAACCGTAACTCAGTTATCAATAAAAATTAGGAAAACAAAGACAAGTGCACAGCATCACCCTTCGTGTTTTAACACTCTCTCACCAAAACAATACACAACATTACCCTTAGTGCTTTAACACTCTCTCACCAAGACAATACACGGCATCACCCTTCGTGCTTTACACTCTTCCTCACCCAAGCAACAAACACAAGGCAAATAGGGTAAGGGAATCTATAACATCGAAATAAAATCAAGGAACAACAGAAAATCAGTAAATAAACGTAAAGGACAACATAACTCAATTATCAGCAAGAATCAGGAAAATCAAGGACAAATGCACGGCATCACCCTTCGTGCTTTTACTCTCGTCCTCACCATAAGAATCAATATAGACTGCACAGCATCACCCTTCGTGCTTTTACTCTCATCTTCAACATAAAATCAATATAACAGGCACAGAATGGTACATTATGCAGCACGACATCACCCTTCGTGCTTTAACACTCTTCCTCACCCAAATAACAATCACAAGTAATGGGCAAGGGAATAAATGAAATTACAATAAGAATCCCGGCAAGGGAACAATAGTTCAACAATCAAGTCCTGACAAGGGAATAACATCAAAGAAACATCAACATCCCGGCTAGGGAGATAACATCTAAAACAACAAATTCCCGGCAAGGGAGATAATATAATGATTCTCTTCTCTTTTTTCACTTTTACTTCTCAACTCACTTCACAACTTGAGCCAATGCTCTAAAAGGTTCAATTTCCACTTATGCTTTCACATTTCATCGTACAACTTGAGCCAACGCTCCTCAATGTTCAAATGTCACAATATTTCTACAAACTTTGCCCAACAATAGAAATCATCATCAAAGCATGAATAATACAACGAAGTCATAATAATCACAATGTAAAACTCACGGGCATGCTTTACACGAACGTATAGATACTCGTCACCATGCCTATACGCCGTACTCGACAAATACCACATAGCAAATAGGACTCGACTCCTAATCCCTCAAGCTAAGGTTAGACCAAACACTTACCTCGATGCCACGAACACAATTCAAGTCTCTACTATTGCTTTACCTCTTGATTCCACCACCAATTCGCTCGTATCTAGCCACAAGTTACTTAATTACATCAATAAACGTTAAATGAATCAATTCTAATGCATGAAAATGAGTTTTCTAAAGTTTTACCCAAAAAGTCAAAAATCGCCCCCAGGCCCACATAGTCAAAACCCGAGGTTCGAACCAAAACCCTATTACCCATTCCCCCACGAACCCAAATATATAATTTGTTTTGAAATCGGACCTCAAATCGAGGTCTAAATCCCCAATTTTTGAAAAACCTAGGTTCTACCCAAAACACCCAATTTCCCCATGAAAATCATTGATTTTGAGTTGAAATCATGTGAAAAGATGTTAATGATTGAAGAAAACGAGTTAACATTGACTTACAATCGATTTGGAAGAAGAGTTGTCTTTGAAAAATCGCCCAAGAGTGTTTTGGTTTTGAAAGAGTGTGAAAAAATGGGAGATTTTCGGTTAAGTTCTAAAATTGCAGGTTGCAGATATGGGAATTGTGACCAGGGTTATCTGCAGGGAATTGCAGATATGGGAATTGCGAACCCTGACCTCTGCTATGTTCGCATTTGCGAAGGGGTTCTCACATTTGCGAGTTGGGAAATGCGAACAAGGGATCGCATTTGTGATAACAGGCCCAAAAGGGGCCTATCGCATTTGCGAAGGAAATCTCGCATTTGCGAGGAAGCGCTAGCCTGGGCTGTTTCGCATTTGTGACTCAGCCTTCGCATTTGCGAACTCGTATTTCCGGGCCAGGCTTCACAAATGCGAAGCTTGCAGGCCTGATCACACCAGCTAAAAACCTGCAATTCACCAAGTCTAAAATGCACCCCGTGACCTATCCAAAACTCACCCGAGCCCTCGGGGCTCCAAACCAAACATGCACAACAACCTAAAAATATCATACCGACTCGTTCGTATATTCAAATCACTAAAATAATATCAACAACTATGAATTTATCATCAAAATCATGAAATTTCTCAAGAACTTTAAATTTCTCATTTTCTCAAATATGATCCGATTCACGTCGTTTCAAGTCCGTTTCTTACCAAATTTCACAGACTTATCTTAAATCACATATAAGACCTGTACCGGGCGCCGAAACCAAAATACGGGCCCGATACCATCAAGTTCTAATCACGATTCATTTTCAAATCTCATAAATAATTTCATAAAATAATTTTCTTTAAAAATTTATTTCTCGGGCTTGGGACCTCGGAATTCGATTCCTGGCATACGCCCAAGTCCGGTATTTTCTTACGGACCCTCCGGGACTGTTAAATCACGGGTCCGGGTCACTTTACCCAAAATGTTGACCGAAGTCAACTTAAATCCATTTTAAAGTTTTCATAGATTTTCACAAAATGGCTTTTCGGCTACGTGCCCGGACTGCGCACGCAAATTGAGATAATGCTAAAAGAGGTTTTTAAGGCCTCGAAATGCAGAATTAACTTTTAAAACAAGTGATGACCTTTAGGTCTATCACACTTCCTCAAATCCAGATTCTCCTTTATTTTCTTTCCCTGAAATCCTTCTTTATTTTTAAATACAATAAATTAGTTTTTCTTACCATTTCAAACTATATTCATTGTCGATCTTTATATCTCGCTTATATTCTCTTGCTTGAAGAAACTCAAGCACTACGATTTACTCGAGAATGTGAATATTTTCTTTTACCATTCTTCTCGTCTAGACCTATGAATCATGAACCTACCACCTTTTTCCATGTTGGACCCCATAAATAATAGGAGTACTTCGATTTTCCTTAACTATGACACCAAATAAGATTTTTACTCATACGAAATAGAGGGAAGAGTTGGTTAAAATTGCTTTCGTCATTGTAGAGTTGGTATGGTTTTAAAATTCCCAATTATAGGTAGAACACGATATCCCAAATAGCTAAAATGTTGGAATTTGATTAAGATTAGAAGTCCACGTAATAATACTCGTATTTGGTAAAGTCTTAAATATTATAATTTTATTCAACATGAAATTATTTTGTGAAGAGGTAATTAATCTTTTGAAGGGTATAAAAATCAATTAAATTTTAAGAATATTTTTGTTGATCAACATTTAATGTCTTAACATTCGTGCTTTTATAATAGTATTAGTGTCTATGAATGTGCGTTGCACGTTAGTAATGGCACGTGATGATTTAAATATTTGTTTATATGAAAGCAACAATAAAATTTAATTAATGAGAGAAATTTTATGTATAATAATACAATAACCATCTAAATGCTGAAACATTGTCACGACCCCAACCCCGGTCATGATGGCGCCCAACACACTGCTAGGCAAGCCCGACCATTCAACAACACTATCCCAAATTCTTATTCAGATTATAGATAAATATCACAGAGAATTTACTAAGTCATTACATTCAAGTATATAATTAACAATAAAATCTACGGAAGTTCAATTAAAATACCACACCATAGCCCAATAGAATCCGGTGTCACGAATATGAGCCTCTAATACAGAATATCCACCTATTACAAGTCTGTCTAGGAAAAATGCGGAATAAAAGATAGAGATAGAGGGGAGAGATCAAGACTGCGAACGCCATGCAGCTACCTCAATACTCCCGGATACTGCTGCTCAGCTAACAAATCCTCACTCAGCCTGTGGTGTACCTGGATCTGCACGCAAGGTGCAGGGAGTAATGTGAGTAATAAACATAAATAAAGGCTGAGAATAAGAAATCGTGGAAAAATACAAAGTAAACTATGACTGGCATTTTAGAACAACAATTAGTGAAGCAACAAGTCAATTAAATCAGAGTACCAATTACTGAGACATGTATAACAGATAAAAACAAATGCATGAGTGCAATGCAATGCATATGATGGTACACTCTATGCATGAGTGCAATGCAATGCATATGATGGTACTCTCTAGTACCCACTGCGGCGTGCAGCCCGAGCCATCCATTTTATTTATCGTCGATGGCGCTCACTGGGGGTGTGTACAGACTCCGGAGGGGCTCCTACAGCCCAAGCGCAATATAAAGCCATCTCGTGACATCAAATCTAGGCCCTCGACCTCATATCAATATCAGTATAATCACCCAGGCTCTCGGCCTCAATATCAATTTAATCAACCAGGCCCTCAGCCTCAATATCAATGTAATCAACCAGGCTCTCAGCCTCAATATCAATATAACACTGCTGCGACGCGCAGCCCGATCCTTGCTCAGTCTATAAATCATCATAAGCCCCTTGGGCATTTGTAAAACAGTAGTTCTCAGCCCGAAATATCATTTAAGTTTTCAAATCTTAGAAAGATGACTGAGTTTGCAAAACAATATTTAAAACCTTGGACTGAGATCAAATGATATGCATGTATGCGAAAACAATGATGTCAATCCCTGAAGGATTCAAATAATTGGCAAGAAGCCTAAATGTAACAATTAAATCCAAGTAAGGATGATTCTCAATTTAGTTCAAATAGAAACACGGTAAAAACATCTCTCGAGATGGACCAAGTCACAATCCCCAATGGTGCTCTACCCCACACCCGTTATCCGGCGTGCAAGTCACCTCAATAAAGCGTTACGATATGAAATTTCGGGGTTTCAAACCCTCAGGACATCATTTACATCAATTACTCACCTCAAATCGGCTATTTCTTTAATTCACGACGCCTTTTCCCCTCGAATTGGCCTCCACGTGCGTCGAATCTGCCCAAAATCGCAACGAATATGTCACATAATGCTAAAGAGACAATACCCAATCGAAAGCACTCGAACAATATCAAAATTCACGAATTTGGCAAAACCCGAGCCCCGGGCCCACGTCTCGAAAAATCAGAAAATTGACATCACCGGATTCCTTATCTCGCCACGAGTCTATACATATCAAATTTACCAAAATCGGAGTCCAAATGACCCCTCAAATCTAAATTTGAAATATTAAAACTCAAGCCCTAGTTCTTCCTCTTTCGCTAAATTTCCATGGATTCCAAGATCAATTTCACAATAAAAACGTGTTTTTAGTTCATAGGACTTACCTCCAATCACTTCCTATCCAAACCACTTCAATCCCCGTCCAAAAGCTCTCAAGGTTGCTCAAAAATAGAGGAAATGGGACTCGGATCGCGGGTGAAATGTTTATTAAACTCACTGACCAGAATTTTTCGGAAGTACTGTTCACGCGCGTGGTCACTGTTCACCCGCGCGGTAACTGTTCACCCGCGGTTACTGTTTACGCTGCTAAAAAATATAAAGCAGCAGTCAAAGAAATTGCAGCACTTTTCTTTTTACTAAAATGGCTCTAACTCTATCATACGAACTCGGAATTCGATGATTCTTATTCCTATGAGTCACAAATAATGATACGAACATAGTCCTTTAATCGAAACTCAATTCGGAGCTCGTTTGCTCAGTGCGATATCCATTTCGCTCGTTAAACAATTAACTCATGTTTAGTGTCAAAAGCCCAATCGCGACTTGATGAAATTAGACCAAACTTTCTAGATCACTCCTATAATTCATTATTTAAATTCTGAAAATCTCGAAATAAAATTTCGATCTCTAGAACTAAAAATGGACCTTTGGATCATTACATGCTTATGCTCAAACGGCAAAAATCTTCCAAAACTTATCCGAGCCTCATGGGACCCCGACCAAACATGCCAACATAATTTATAACATTATTCAAATCTCTTCCATTCATCAAAACACCTCAAACAACATCAAATTACCCAAAACTCATCGAATTCAAGCCTAATTTTCTAAAAACTTCCGAAATACACTTTCGATCAAAAACCCAACAAAACAACGTCCGAATGACCTGAAATTTTGCACACATATCCCAAATCACCTAAAGAAGCTATAGCAACTCTCGGAATTCCATTCCGACTCTTGGATCAAAATCTCACCTATCAACCAGAATTCGCCAAAATACTAACTTCGCCAATTCAAGCCTAATTCTACACCGGACCTCCAAAATTACTTCCGATCACACTTCTAAGTCACAAATCATCCCTCGAAGCTAACCGAATCATCGTAATTCACATTCGAGCCCTCTAACTCATAAGTCAACATCGGGTTGACTTTTCCAACTTAAGTCTTCTTAAAAGAGACTAAGTGTCTCATTTCTTATCAAAACCACTCCAAACCAACTCGATCACATAAGATACGGATAATAAAGCATAAAGAAGTTGAGAATGGGGAACAAAATGGAGCGGTAACCCATGAGACGACGGGCCAGGTCGTTACAAACATATTACTACATTAGCATAATACATGGATTTAAAATAAAAGGACATCATCAAAACTTACATAAATGATCAATTTGTCCTGTTAGTTAGATAATTATGTATTATAATTTAAAAGTATTTAATGTGATGGTATCTTAACGAACACTTCTTTGTGGACAATATTTTTTTGTGTATTTTTCCTCCTAATGCTTTGGTTGCTCTACCTTAATCAGAACTCTTCTTGTCGATCTTGATATCTCTCTTGAAGTGAAACATACAGTTGTTCGTGCAAGAAAATATATTGCGGTAAATTTAGTCCAATATTTAGGATGTTTGTCCTTGTACTTTATTTATTATATTTGCAAAACATAAACATACTGAACATTATTTTCACATAAATTTAAAAAGACATTCCTTAGTTTTGAAAGACGAAAGTTGAATTCAGGGATAAGAATATACTTGGAAACACATTGACCAGTATCATAATTTTTGCATGTATGACGTTATTGTCAAAACTTCTATATACCGTCTGTGTGTTATTACATAAGCTATTCGGCGTATCTAAATTTTTAGTAGCATGACAAGTATATTTTTCTTCAAAATCAACCTAAATACTATGGAAGATCAATTTTAACTTAGTCTATTATATAAACAGTGACACTAACATACGTAGGAAATAATAAACTTGGCAACAAACATGTATGGTAGAAGATCATTTGGTATTAAAGTATTCTTCTTGGTAGTAATTATTGGTATTCTTTTCTGTTGAGTCAAAAATAGAAAAATATTTTATTTTTACTATACAATTTTGCAATCAATCTTTTATTTAGTTGATCAACATATTCATTTCTGCTAGCTAAAGCATCTTTTTAATTCTATCATGTGATTTGCACAAATTGCATTTTAAACTAATGATAGAAATATTTCTCTAATTAAATGCACTACTATTACCATTGGGATTGATAACCAAGTGTTCAGGAAGAACCAAATCATCTTTTATTGGATGCTCTTCTTTATTTCTAACATGAAGCAAGAAGACATTGAATACTGGATCTGTTCTTACTTTATATTTCTTGTTAGTTGAATCTTTTTCATTTGAGCCCATAAGTATATCTTTGGAACGCTAGCTTTTACAGTATCTGCTTTTTTCGATTTTGGAACTATTGGTAGTACTTGACATAAACCATATCGCAAACTATCAATTTTTCACCAAACGGTTCATTAATATCCAATATATCTCTAGAACCCCATGTAATTATTTCGATCGTTTGACACTTTGCCATAAGTGTTTCATCCCATATTAACAATTTTGTTTTCCTTATAAATTTAGCACCATTTCTCTGCTTTGATATATTTGTGAGGTTATTTAAGTTGTTTGAAAAGGTATATCTAATCTAAAGTGGGTGGCCTCACAATAAAATCGTTGTTGGTACACCACTTGTTATTATTGCTAATGCCTCTTGATATGATATTTGCATATAATTCATGATATAAAAATATTATTTCGATTTTGCCGGTGGCATCTACAAAGAATAATCCCGTTATAGTAGAGTCAACTCTTTATAATATAATCTTGAAAGCTTGTTCTTATTTAAGATTTAGTTTTGATTGTGCTTCCTTAAACACTTGTACAACATTTTGATTCTTAATAATATATTAAACTTTTTACGTTGTGTTCTAACGCTCTTTTTATGGAATAAATTTATGTACCCTAAGATTTTTTTTAAACTTGAATAAGAATTTTACTCATATGATGAATTTAAAAAATAATTGAATTGGATTCTCTTACTAAATAATTAATTAAAATATTTAATTATTTGGTTTTAACATAAAAAATAATTTATTCTATGTTGATTCAGATCTTAATATTAGTTCATCTCTTATTTTGAATTATAATTTTATCCACCATAAATTTTATTTTCAAAGAGTAAAAAATTGATATGACATTTCACTTTTAGATCTTTATGTTTGTACTCTTACCAACCATTTTTTTTCTATTTCTCACACATTTATATTCTTATATATTTTCTTAGTTGTTGTTTAATAATTGGATTTTTTTTAATATTACACGAAAAATGATAAAAAATATTATTTGAGTAGAAAAAGAGTTCAAATATAATATAAAAATATCTTATCATGGGGGCATTTTTTCTCTTAATTTCAACTCTTTATGCAATCCATTTAATATTACTTTTATTTTTTTTTAGTATTGGACATCATGGGATGGTAATGTATTGCCAATACAGAGGATTCTTATGAAATTGATTTTATTAACCCTCCAACGTATTTTTAATAATAATTTAATAGACAAAATTTATTAATTTTAAAATCTTAAATATTAAAAATTAGCATAGAAGGTATTGTGGTCCAAAATATAGGTTGTTGCAGTTGTGTCCTCTTCTTATGAGTTATTTCGTTTAATAATTTAGGCCTATTTTGATATATTAATATTGTATTTATACTTTTATAATAATATAGGCTCTCCTTCTTCTATATAAATTTGGACAATATAATACATTCTCATTCAAATTAAATTAGTAATAGAAAATTATATGAAGTATATCCTAAAAGTAATAGGATTACATGACTAAAGATATTTGCTTGTTAAATTTATATGAATTAGACAGCTAGAAAGTAATTGTACTAATAGAATTCCTAAAGCTAATCATGTAGGATTTCAAATGTCACGACCCAATTCCCGAACTCGGTCGTGATGACGCCTCTCATGAAGACAAGGCCAGCCAAACCAAACAGAACACCTCTTTTAAACAGTTAAATACCATAAATAGTTCTAAAACATGATATAATAACCATAATTTGCGGAAATAACGATAACAACAATAGAAACCATATCGACACAACCCAAACCGGGGTGTCAAAAGTCATGAGAAACTAATAAATTTGGATACCAGTCTACTAGATACAAAATCCGATATAGAAGTTCAAGAACATGACAACAGTATGATAAGGAAGGCACGGGGGCTGCGGACGCCAACAACTACCTCGTGGTCTCCGAAAACACTGTCTGGACTGGGAAGATCAGCACTCAGGAGCGGACTCTGCGATGCCTGAATTTGCACACACGGTGCAGGGAGTAATGTGAGTACTCTGACCCAGTGAGTAATAAATATAAATAATGGTTGAAAGCAAGAAAACACGTAAAGGCAGAAAGCAATTCTATATCAAGCAGTAAAATCACTTAAAGCAGTAAATCCATGAAGAAGTCAAATGAAATTCCTTTAAACCAAGTAAAACAGGTAATTTAGCAGGTAAATAACAAGTAGAAATCCGCCCCTTGGGCACAGTAACAATCACTCAGAATAGTATCAGCCCCTCGAGCTCACTCTCAGTACAATGTCAGCCACTCGGGCTCACTCTCAGTATAGTATCAGCCCCTCGGGCTCACTCTCAAATCATGATGGGTACCTGCGCTCACTGTGGGGGTGCAGACTCCGGAGGGGCCCCTTACGGCCCAAGGGCTATATTAAGCCACCTCGTGGTTTATAAAAGTATCTCAGGCCCTCGGCCTCATATCACTCAGCATATCCTCACATATGGTCCTCGGCCTCACTCAGTCTGAAAATCATCACAAGCCCCTCGGGCATTAGTAAAACAGTAGTTCTCAGCCCAAAACATCATTTAGAAATATCATTTAAGTTTCAAATATTAATAAAAGTGGCTGAGTTTGTAAAACAGTAAATATCAACAGGACTGAGTTCAAGTAATAAGTCAAACAGTGAGGAATTAGTGATAATAATCCCCCGAGAGTTCAAATAGTTGGCACGAAGCCCAAATATGGCAATCAGCCCAAATCATGATGATGACACATAAGTTTCAGTCAAATACGCGGTAAGATCATCAATCGGGACGGACCAAGTCACAATCCCCAATAGTAAATGACTCCACGCTCATCATCAGCGCGTGTCTCACCTCAATATAGCACTACGATGTGCAATCCGGGGTTTCATACCCTCAGGACATCATTTACAATCATTACTCACCTCGAACGGCTACAACTCTAGCTCGCGACGCCTTTGCCCCTCGAATCGACCTCCACGCGCGTCGAATCTATCCAAAATCAGAACGAATACATCACAATATGCTAAGGGAGCAACGCCCAAGCGAAAACAATCGAAAAATATCAAAAATTCCGAAATTAGCAAAACCCGAGCCCTGGGCCCACTTCTCGAAACTCAGAAATTTTCATATCATTAGATTCCTTATTACCCCATGAGTTCATACATACCAAAAGTTCACAATTCCGACCTCAAATGGTCCTTCAAATCCCAATTCAAAAGTTCAAAATCCCAAGCCCTAGTTCTTCCATTTTTAGCTTAGTTCCATGAATTTCTAGGTGGATTTCACAATAATAATCGAGTATTGAGTTCAAAAATCTTACCTCTAGGTGATTCCCCTTGAATCCCTCTTCAATTTCCTTCAACAAGCTCTCAAAATGATCAACAATAGAGTAAATGAGCTTTAAAATCGCGGATGAAACGAATTAAAACATTCTGCCCAGGGTTTTTTTGCATCTGCGAACAAAAGCCCGCTTCTGCGGTACCGCATTTGCGGTCTAGCTTTCGCTTCTGCGGAAATCACTTAAGGGACCATATTCCGCATCTGCGGTCCATGAGCCGCATTTGCAACTCCGCAGGTGCGGTCCATATGCCGCATTTGCGGTCCCTGACTACTCTTCCCAAATCCACTTCTGCGGCTCCCCTCCCGCATGTGCAGCACCGCACCTGCAGTCCCCAATCCGTAGGTGCGGAAATACCAGAAGCAGCAATCTTCTGAAATCTCTTAAGTCCAAAATCTTTTCGTTAACCATCCGAAGTCACCACGAGGCCCCCGGGACCTCAACCAAAGCACCTACATGACCCAATACCTTATTCAAACTTGTTCCAATCATCAAAACACCTCAAACAACATCAAATTACCCAAAACTCATCGAATTCAAGCCTAATATTTGAGAAATCTTCCGAAATACGTTTTTGATCAAAAACCTGACCAAACCACGTCCGAATGACCTGAAATTTTGCACACACATCCCATATGACATAACAAAGCTACTGCAACTCTCGGAATTCCATTCCGACCCTTATATCAAAATCTCACCTATCAACCGAAAATCGCCAAAATATCAATTTCGCCAATTCAAGACTAATTCTACTCCGAACCTCAAAAACCAATTTCGATCATGCTCCTAAGCCATAAATCACCTCCCGAAGCTAACCGAACCGTCAGAACTCACATCCGAGCTCTCTAACGCATAACTCAACATCCGATTGACTTTTCCAACTTAAGCCTTCTTAAAAGAGATTAAGTGTCTCATTTCTTACCAAATCCTTTCCGAACTCGAACTAATCAACCCGATCACATAAAATACGGATAACGAAGCGTAAAAAAGCAGAAATGGGAAAAACGGAGCGGTAACTCATGAGACGACTGGCCGGGTCGTCACACCTAACATATAGTATTGTGTCCTAAAACTAATAGGATTATAAGGCTTATATCCAGAATTTCGGTTGTGTCCTTTTATTATGAGTTATTAAGCTTACTATTATAAGGTTATTTTTGTAAATTGATATTGTATTCATGCTTTTATATTAATATAGATAAAATATTATACATTAATATGCTAAAATTTTAACCCAATTATGTAGAATAGAAATAAGGTATACAAAAAATTACCACATGACTACTATATGATCACGCCCAACTATGCCTTATAAAAAGGACTAAACAGACGTTGCAAATATAATCTGAGTATTTAGCCCAAAGTCGAACCCACAAGGAATTAACCTATCAATTACTCTTGTTAGACTCACTAAATTCTACAGAATCAACTTGCCAAATGTTTTGAATAACAATTGAGGATATTTCTACTAACTAGAACTGACTACAATTAAGTAACTAAAGACTAACTATGATTAAGTTGTAAACAATTAAGAGAAGGATCTAAGGTTGTGATGTCTCCTATTGATGGAATCCCTTCCTATTATGTTTCATACAGATTTGCATAATCATCTTTATCGATCATGAGCACTCTTATTATCGTAAATCTCTCCCAGTAATTACGACAATTTACTAGACACACTCTCCCGAGTTACACTAGCTGGCCTTGATTACACCTCATTTAAGATCACACCCAAGGCTTCATTATCCCTAATCCCACCTTTAAACCCCCGGTTATTGATCCCTCATATACTTTGGGAGTGGTAATGTTCAAAAATTACCTAAATAAGAACTCTCTCCCGAGTAATACATATTAAATAGGCACAGCTAATTGAGGATCCTATCAGTTAACTACAACAAGAACGTAGTTGAACAAATAGAGATTAAATCGGGCAAACTATATTAATATAACAAGAAGTTCATCCTCAACAGGTTCCATCAAAACCCTAGACTAAGGAATTATCTACTCATAGCAAAGCAAGATAAAACTACAAAAGTATTCATAATGTGCAATTGAAATAACAAAGAGAAGATTGAAAAACTCTAATTGTTGATTGCTCTTCTCACATTTGTTGTTGCCTCCAAATCAGTCTAAAAACAAGCTTAACCTTTGCTTGGGCGAGTTTGTTGAGTTTATAATGGGTTAGGATAAGTTTTCCCCGATTTACAATTTAGTCCCAAAATTTTTGGGCAGTTACACAGTCGACCGCGGCCGTGGTGAAACGCAACTATTCTGCCTCATTTTCTTGTCCTACTGCGGTCCATCCGCGATCAACTGCGGTCGTGGTGGCATCTTGCCCAGTCCTCTTTGCCTCTTTCTTTCTTATTTTTGCTTGGGTTCTTCTTGATTGGCCTTTTATCCACATTATTGACTCCAAAACACTCCATAGTCTTTTCCTAACTTGAATTAGTCCCTGCGAAGCAAAAGATCACCAATTAGAGTATTTTGTTATCATTTAGCCTTTAAAACAATAGTAAAGTATGGTATATTTAGAGTGCAAATAGCGTCTATATAGCCTACTATCAACACCCCACACTTAAACCGTTGCTAGTCCTTGAGCAACAAACCACACTCTATAAGCCTAATCATCATTGAGTTACTTCCCTACTCCCTATACCAAGAATAATTCACATGGATAGACTACGTCAGCACCACCTCCTCGCCTCAAGAGTGGACTCCTTCCTAGCCACGCAATGCCCCTAAACAACTCTCCTACTCTCAGTCAGAGGTCTAGACTTACCTTCATTTTATGAATCATGTGCCTACTCACTACAAAAGAGACTTATATCATTTAAAAACCACACACTGAGGAATTCGAATAAAACATTTCACTCACCCTCAGAACAAATTCTTATGCCACAATCAACACACCATAGGCTTGCCCATAGTGTATACTCGCCTAATCGAGCTCATTTGGTCTAGAATCAAATAGGACTTTATTTGGTTATAATGCTGGTTGCGGGACGGGTAGGATACATATGGGTAAAGTGACTACACCTCCCTAAGCACTCCACTACATTGTGTACTTTTAAGCTCTTCACTTTATCACATCTTCCTTCCACCATTACATTATTGTGTTACCCCTTATTTTTTTTCTTAAGCACACCTTTCTTTTAATAGCTACCACCACTTTGAGGCTTCTCTCTCTTTTTTTTATCTGGTGACCTCTAATATTGTTTATCCGCCGGTGCACTTTTTTTTTCTTTTTTTTCCCTTAATTCCACTTAATAGCCAAACCAACCACCCCACACTTATATTTTTCCATA
This sequence comes from Nicotiana sylvestris, assembly GCF_000393655.2. NCBI lineage: Eukaryota > Viridiplantae > Streptophyta > Magnoliopsida > Solanales > Solanaceae > Nicotiana > Nicotiana sylvestris. Next base: position 40,685,349 of record NC_091064.1, read on the forward strand.
TTCATTACACTTGAGTGCTTCTAAGAGGTGATAAGGTTCAACAAGATAGGCTATTTAAACTCGGGTTAGGCTTGTAATGTGGTTGCCAAGGAAAACAGGCTTACATGCTCAATGGAGTTGACTAGGGTATACACAGTTAGGTAGGAACAAGCATACATAGAAGGGTTAAGCAAAGAAACGCCTATATCACTTTTCAAACCAAACGGGGCTACCATTTCACTTTGCACACACACAGGGCAAGTTCTAGGCATTGAATGTTAACACAAAATACAGAAACCTCACTCACACACGGCACATGACTCAATTTAGTTAGGATCATCAGACACTCTTTTCGATGTACTTGATCCATTCAAGAACACACAATTTAAGGCCTTATTTGAGTCAACTAAAGAGCCTAAGTGTCACACTAAAGCAGTCTTTATTCAAGGTACCACAGAGTTAAGGGTCCCTATTTTCATTTTTTGTTTCTCGCCCAAGACTTCCTAACTAAAAAGAAAAACTAACTACACCTAGTTCAATAGAAACCCTTGGAAAAGAACCGTGGTTTAAAGAAAAACCAAGGGGGAGTTGATACACTACCTAATCAAACAAAAATCTTTTCTTTTTTTTGTTCGACTTATATCCCTCAAGAGACCTGTCGAGAGGTGTTCGTCTTTGGATCAAGTCGAAGTTAACAAACATAAACCAACAATACCAAACAAACAAAAAATATAACACCATACAAAGTTATACAATTTTTACAGCAACAACCATCCCCCACCCCACACTTAAAGCTTTGGCATGTCCCCATGTTTACGAATATAAAGCAGAGTAAGGTAAGGGGACTTCCCTGATGCTTAATCTTGATCAGATACGGTGCCAAGATCGAGGTGACATGCTCGTACTAGTGCCCGGAGCCAGCCCATGATCTTTTTCTCTGACTTGGCATGTTGAGTAGTCAAATTGTCAACTCTAGTGCACAGGTTAGTGATCGAAGTGCGGAGGCCAACCATATCTTGCTCCAAGGCTATCATGAGGGTACTTCGGCAGGCCTGTGATAGGCCTACTTCATCAGCTCTCAACAGTGGTGGGGTAGCAGCATCCTCATCAGACTCATCATCATCATCAACCATCATTACCGGCTCTCTCCCAACTGTGATTTTCCTAGCCCGAAATGGGGCTTTCAATGGCAATTTCTCATCTACCCTAGGATTTTCAGAAACTCGTGCAGCACGGTACAACTTTGTAACCAGAGAGGGGAAGTAAAACCCTTTGAGTACTTCTGGGGAGCGAATGAACATCTCATCATGAAGGAGCTTGGTGACATTAAAATTCTGGTGGGTCATAAAATAGTAGATAGCTGCTGCTCGTGGCCTATTGACATCAGTAGTGTTGCTGGAGGGCAACAAACGGCTATTGATAATGGTGAGACAACACTTAGCCTCCCAATTAAGATATTGTGAGTTTATTGTGATCCGGTGCTTTATCCATATATGCTCCCTATTAGGCACACATATTGCTTCAAGAATTGGTGCCCACCAGATAGTTGGGCGATGATAAGAAATGTAAGTATCTCTATCCCCAATGAATATTGGCAGCCGGTACACTCGGCGGATAGCCTCAAGGGACGCATTTACCTGGGTGTTTCATATTGTGACCACCCCATTCTCATGCTCTGGGCAGTTAGCGTAGAACTACCTAACCATCAGTACATTCGCCTCCTCCGGTTCATTAACGAAGATGTCCAGCTGACACCTCCTCAACTTTGCAAAGATATTTGGGCATTCCACTTGCAAGGCTTGCCGGTCAATATGCACTTCAGGTAATAATTTCTTGGACGCCTTGGCATTATACCTGCCTTCAGCTAGTTTGGAGACAAACCTAGCACGGTCAAACTATTCCACACTAGCTTGACCCCGAGCTCTAGAAAAACTGCCCGGTCCACTAGTGGAGGACCCTGTGGTATGTCTCTTCCTGGATTGATGCATTGTACCGGCCAAAAACAGAGCCTCCTATTAGTGAGGGTTTGAGTTGTGTGAACCCTGGGTGGTTACTCAGACTTCACCACTACCATGGTCACATTAGCCATTACAACTCCATTAGGGCAATTGCACAAACACCTTGTGAGCAAGGGCTCTATCCTATCACACTTAGCCCCATGGAAACATCAATTCTTCCCCCAAATCAACAATTCGTACTTCACCATTCCACCCCACCACAATTAGTTTTACACACAAAATCATACACTTCTCTACAACATTGTGCACACACTTCTCTACAACATTGTGCACATAACCCATTAAAAAGAAGAAAAGTAAATCAAAATAAAAAAATCTACTATAAATACTACACAATTAAGGAATTGAACTTGTAAAATACTAAAACAAAAAATACAAGAGAAGAGAGAGAGAGAGAGAAGCTTGCCATACCTGGTTCGAGTAAAGGGTGAGAGGAATGGAGGTTGATGAAGAGAGAGTGGGAGATGGGTGGGAGTGGGAGAGAGGAGAAGAAGAAGAAGAAGAAGAAAGGAGAGAGAGGCGTTAGGTTAGGTTTTAGAGAGAGGGGAGATGGGGAAGATTAAGGGGGGGGGGAGGGGGCGGATGTTTTAGGTTTATTGGGGGGGGGGGGAATTAGAAAAGAAAATAAAAATAAAAAAATTGAAATCTAACTTACTTGGGCGACGAAAAATCACAAATCACTGCGGTCGACTGCAGTCCCACCGCGGCCGCGGTGAATGAATGAGCGAGAGATAGAATACTTACATTTTACCGAGGTCATGCCGCGGTCCCATCGTAGTCGCGATGGATCACGAATGCCTGAGACAGAATACTCTTCATTTACCGCGGTCGCGGTCACACGAATTTTTTTTGTAAGGGAGTTACAAAAGAAAAGAAAAACAACAACATTCATGGGTTGCCTCCCATGCAGCGCCTGGTTTAACGTCGCGGCACGATGCAGATAAGCACATTTAAGGTTCGCTCGACCTCTGAGGTTCAGTCAGGTGGAGCTCTGTCACTTCCTTTGGTTCATTCATGCCCGCATATAGTTTCAATCTCTGCCCATTGACTCTAAATGTATGAGAGTCTTTCTCTGCGGCAATCTCTATAGCCCCTGAAGGGAATACTTCGACCAATTGAAATGGTCCAGACCAGCGTGACTTGAGCTTACCCGAAAATAGCCTAATCTTGAGTTATAGAGCAATACCATGTCCGCGGGGTTGAAATTTTGCTCCACAATGTTCTTGTCGTGCAACCTCTTCATTCTTTCATTGTACAACCTTGTGCTCTCAAAAGCAAGATATCTGAACTCGTCGAGCTCATGCAATTCTGTGATTCTCGTTGTGCCCGCAGCCTCGATGTCTAGATTCAGTTGTTTCAGTACCCACCAAGATCTATGTTCAAGTTCCACTGGCAAGTGGAATGCCTTCCCTGAAACCAACTTATATGGTGACATACCAATCAGTGTTTTAAAAGTAGTTCTATAGGCCAGAGTGCATCATCTAGCTTTTTCACCCAATCAGTTCTTGTGGTGTTCACAGTCTTGGTTAGCACACTCTTTATCTCTCTATTTGACACTTCAACCTGTCCACTGGTCTGAGGATGATATAGGGTTGCCACCTTGTGGTGCACGTCATACTTCACTAGCAACTTCTCGAAGGTTCGATTGCAGAAGTGAGTGCCTTCATCACTGATAATAGCTCTCGGGGTCCCAAAACGGGTGAATATATTCTTCTTCAAAAATCCCACCACCACTCTTGCATCATTGGTTGGAAATGCTGCAGTTTCTACCCCTTTGGACACTTAATCTACAACAACAAGTATGTACTTATTACCAAAGGAGCCGACAAAGGGGCCCATGAAGTCAATCCCCCAGACATCGAACACTTCAACCTCTTGAATTGGGTTCATGGGCATCTCATGGTGACAGGAAATGTTCCCAGTTTGCTAACATTCATTACATCCCTTCACCTAGTGATGTGCATCCTTAAATACTGTTGGCCAGAAGAACCCGACCTCTAGCGCTTTCGCGACCGTCCTGACTCCTCCAAAATGCCCTCCATACGCCGATGCATGACATGCCTGCAAAATAGAAGATTGTTCTATCTCGGGGACACACCTTCGGATCATATTGTCAACACATATTCGAAACAGATAAGGTGCATCCCAATAATATATGCGACAGTCACAATAAAACTTTTTCTTTTGTACAGAGGAGAGGTTATAGGGAACTACACTGCTTGCCAGGTAATTTGCAAAGTCTGCATACCAGGGCACTTCCTCAAGGCTTGTAGGGAGCAGCTGCTTGTCTGGAAAGGTTTCCAGAATATCCTCAACCTCAACTGAGTTTTCAGCTCCCTCAAGTCGTGATAGATGATCAGCGACTTGGTTTTCTGTACCCTTATAGTCACGAATTTCGAGGTCGAACTCTTGTAGTAACAGCACCCAATGGATCAGGTGTAGTTTAGAATCCTTCTTCTCAATCAAGTACCTGAGAGCTGCATGATCAGTATATACAATTACCTTAGAGCCAATCAGGTATAATCTGAACTTGTCGAATACAAACACCACAGCCAGCATCTCCTTTTCCGTCACAGTGTAGTTTAGTTGGGCACCACTCAGTGTTCTACTGGCATAGTAGATTGGGTGCATTCGCTTGTATTTCCGCTGTCCCAGCACTACCCCACTGCATAGTCACTGGCGTCACACATGAGTTCGAATGGTTGCTCCCAGTCGGGGGCAACAATGATGGGTGTTGTAACTAGCCTTTTTTTCAACTCCTCGAATGCTACCCTACAATCATCAGAAAACAAGAAAGGGTGATCTTTTTCTAACAACTTACAGAGAGGATTGGCAATTTTTGAGAAGTCTCTTATGAATATCCGGTAGAAACCGGCATGCCCGAGGAAGCTACTGATTGCCTTGACTGAAGTGGGAGGTGGCAGCTCTGCTATCACATCAACTTTAGTACAATCCACCTCGATTCCCTTGCTTGACACCCGGTGTCCCAAGACTATGCCCTCTTGTACCATGAAATAACACTTCTCCCAATTAAGTACCAGGTTAGTTTCAATACATCTTTTCAGCACATGGGTCAAATTTATAAGGCACTCATCGAATGAGTTTCCCACCACTGAGAAATCATCCATGAACACCTCCATTATGTCCTCGACCATGTTAGTGAATATGGCCATCATGCACCTTTGGAATATGGCGGGTGCATTGCCTAGGCCAAAGGGCATCCTCCGAAAAGCATAAATGTCATATGGGCAAGTGAAGAAGGTCTTCTCTCTATCCTCGGGTGCAATAGAGATTTGATTATACCCTGAGTACCCATCCAAAAAATAGAAGTGAGACCTCCCTGCCAATCTGTCTAGTATCTGATCAATGAAGGAAAGTGGAAAGTGGTCTTTCCGGGTGGCCAGATTTAATTTTCTGTAGTCCATGAAAATTCTCCAGCTTGTGATGGTTCTTGTAGAGATCAGCTCATTGTTATCATTTTTGACCATCGTCATGCCACCCTTTTTAGGAACACATTACACTGGGCTAACCCAGTTGCTGTCAGAGATTGGGAAAATGATTCCTGCATCCAACCACTTAATCACTTCTTTCTTCACCACTTCCTTCATGTTAGGGTTCAGCCTTCTTTGGTGCTCCTTGGAAGGCTTGTGTCCCTCTTCCAATAGAATTTTATGCATACAATATGTCGGGTTGATCCCCTTAATGTCTTCCATGGTCCACCCAATGGCAGTCTTGCACTCCTTGAGTACCTGCAAAAGTTGTTGTGCCTGCACATCTAATAAACTAGATGAGATAATAACAGGTAATGTGGAGTTAGGTCCTAAGAACTCATACATGAGATGGGCGGGCAGTGGCTTCAATTCCATCTTTGGTGGTTCTTCTATGGATGGCTTGGCTGGAGGAGTTTCTCTGTTTTCCAAGTGCAAGGGCTCGAATTCAAGAGTTCTATTCCAAAACCCTCTTCCCTCTAAAGCCAAAACCTATTCTGCCGGTTCTTCCCCATTCACCTCATCTAAATTTACCAGACATGCAGCAAGAGGGTCCTTAATAGTCAATGTTTCATCATCAACTTCTACGATTACATCCACAGCATAATTAAGAGAGCAATTGGCGAATTCACTTGGTTGCCTCATAGACTTCTGCACATTGAATGTTATCTCCTCATCGTTAAATCTCATCTTGAGATCCCTAGTTTCACAATCAATGAGAGCTCTCCCCATGGCCAAGAACGGCCTTCCCAAAATTATGGGAATTTCTTCATCCACCTTGCAATCTAGAATCACAAAATCTGCAGGGAACACAAATTTCCCTACCTGAATCAGAACGTCATCCAATATACCAGAAGGTCTTTTGATGGTCCTGTTAGCTAGCTACAACAACATAGATGTGGGCCTAACTCTTACAATCCCCAACCTCTTATAAATCGCCAGGGGCATAAGATTTATGTTGTCCCCCAGATCACAAAGTGCCTTGGCAAAAGCAAAGTTACCAATAGTGCAGGGAATTGTGAGACTCCCTGGGTCAGACAGCTTCTCAACAATTAGTCTAGTCACCACCGCACTGTAGGTCTAAGTAAGAGTCACCGTGGCCAAGTCTTGGAAATCGAATTTTCGGGACATCAAGTCCTTCATAATTTTTGCATAACCAGACATCTCCTTCAAAGCATCAATCAATGGAATATTTACCTAGATTTATTTCAGCATCTCCAAGAATTTCTTGTATTGTTCCTCTTTTTGGTACTTGGCCAGCCTCTGTGGGAATGGTGCGGGGGGTCTCTTCTTCCCAATGATTTGGGTGTTTTCTTTGTCAGCTACCACCTCAACTACCGATTCCTAGGCTGTCTCAGCTTCTTTCTCAGCCTCAATCTATGTGTTATGTTCTTCCTGGGCAGGCTGTACTATCACCTGTGTCAGTTTCTTTGACTCATCTAGCTCAATGGGCACTAGTACAAGTGTTTCAGCTTGTCTGCTTACTCAAGCCCTATCTTTCTCCAAGTCTAAGTCTCTGCCATTGCGTAGACTCACTGCTATCAACTGTTTCGGGCCTTGATCTTTTAGATTTACCTACGTGTCTGCAGGCAATGTCCCAAGAGGACGATTATTCAAGGACATTGAAATCTGGCCCATCTGCACTTCAATATTCTTAATAGGTGACTCATGTGCATCTACTCTTTCACTCAATTTTGCATTTGACCGAATAACCTGCTGCATCATTGCCTCAAGTCTAGCAAACCCATCTTCCTGTCTTCCACCATGCTGCTGCTGAGGAGGATGATAACCCTGCTGCTGATTTAGATTATTATATCCCTGTGGCCTTTGGTAAGGCACCATATTATTGTGAGGTCTCATACCTCCCATGTTTCCATTGTTGAGCTGTGGCTGGACTGGCCTGTACGGCTGATTTTGTTGGCCCCAATTTTGACCAACCTGTCTCTGGCCTCCATAATTAGATACATAATTCATGTCCTCAGGGTAGTGATGATGATCACTTTCTGCATTCCACTAGTTACCAATTGGCTGACTAATGCAAGATGTGCATAAGCCCCCATTGGTAGTATGTAAAATGTGTACCTGCTGCTTCTGCCCTGACTCTTCCACCTTTTTGGTGAGTATACTCATCTGTGTCATTAATGTGGCCATGTTTTCAGCAAGAGTGTTGGATGGATCTAAGGGCACTGAGTGAAGCACTGGAGTGATCGGTACATTCCTGGTTGTCCACCCCGAATTCTGTGCCATCTTGTCAAGCAGACTCTGGATTTCTTTCCATGTTTTGCTCAAAAATGCTCCACCAGCTGAAGCATCAACATTACCCTTCACGCCGTCTGCCAAACCCTTTTAAATCGTTGTGCCAACATCTGATCTGGAATACCGTGGTGCGGACATATAACCAACATCCCTTTGAATCGTTCCCATGTTTCTTGCAGTGTCTCCATTGATTTCTATTTGAAACTCAAACTTTCATCAATTTATTGAGCAGTCTTGTTGGGTGGATGAAACTTATTCACAAATTGCTTGACTAACTCCTCCCAAGTCGTTATGGAATTAATGGGGAGTGAGTTTAGCCAGGTCTGGGCAGCTCATGTCACTAAGAATGGAAACAACAACAGCTTTATTGCTTCCTGAGTTACGTTGGGCTGCCTTTAAGTTTTGCAAATTGACAGGAAATTCTTCAAGTGTTGTTGAGGATCTTTGATTTGTGACCCTGAAAATAATCCCTTGTTTTGTAACAAGTGCAGCATGTTGTTCGTGATTTGAAACGATTCAGCCTGTATCTGCGGGACTAAAATCATTGTGGACAAGTTCTCTATTGTGGGTTGTGCCCAGTCATATAGAGCAGCCTCTGGCACAAGAGGTGCCACTGGCTCTAATGGCACACCTGGGTCTACTGCGTGATCCCCCACGTCTGGTTCGAATTATTCAGTTGTTTGTTGTTCTTTGCTTTTCCGATTGGCCCAATTCAAGGCCTTGAAAAGTTTCTCAGTATCTGATAATGCTTCAAATACTTCACCAGTTCTCGATGAGTTTCTAGGCATGCACCTATACAACCATGTCAACAAACGTTAAAATTTCAATGTATAGATAGGATATAGTGAAAACTGATTACACTAAGAATTTTTGTACTTCTTTCAATTGTAATTGATAACACCGTTAATTCCCCGGCAATGGCGCCAAAATTTGATCATGCCCAACTATGCCTTATAAAAAGGACTAAAAGGATGTTGCAAATATAATCTGAGTATTCATCCCAGAGTCGAATCCACAAGAAATTAACCTATCAATTACTCTTGTTAGACTCACTAAATTCTAGGAATCAACTTCCCAAACGTTTTGAATAACAATTGAGGATATTTCTACTAACTATAACTGACTGCAATTAAGTAACTAAAAACTAACTATGATTAAGTTGTAAACAATTAAGAGAAGGATCTAAGGTTATGATTTCCCCTATTGATGGAATCCCTTTCTGTTATATTTCATACAGATTTGCATAATTATCTCTATCGATCATGAGCACTCTTATTACCGTAAATCTCTTCCGAGTAATTACGACAATTTACTAGACGCACTCTCCCGAGTTACGCTAGCTGGCCTTGATTACAGCTCACTTTAGATCACACCCAAGGCTTCGTTATCCCTAATATCGCCTTTAAACCCTCGGTTATGATCCCTCATATACTTTGGGAGTGGTGATATTCAATAATTATCTAAATATGTACTCTCTCTCTCGAGTAATACATACTAAATAGGTACAACTAATTGAGGATACTATCAATTAACTACAACAAGAATGCAATTGAACAAATAGAGATTAAACCGGAGAAACTATATTAATATAACAAGAAGTTCATCCTCAACAGGTTCCATCAAAACCCTAGACTAAGGAATTAGCTACTCATAGAAAAGCAAGATAAAACTACAAAAGTATTCATAATGTACAATTGAAATAACAAAAAGAATATTGAAAAACTCTAATGGTTGATTGCTCTTCTCACACTTGTTCTTGCCTCCAAATCAGTCTAAAAACAAGCTTAACCTTTGCTTGGGCGAGTTTGTTGAGTTTATAAAGGGTTAGGATAAGTTTTCCCCGATTTACACTTTAGTCCCAAAATTTCTGGGCAGTTACACAGTCGACCGCGACCGCGGCAGAACGTGGCGCGACCGCGGTGAAACGCAACTATTCTGCCTCACTTTCTTGGCCTATCGTGGTCCAGTCGCGGTCGACCACGATTGCGGTGGCATCTTGCCCAGTTCTCTTTGCCTCTTTCTTGCTTATTTTCACTTGGGTTCTTCTTGATTGGCCTTTTATCCACATTATTGACTCCGAAACACTCCATAGTCTCTTCCTAACTTGAATTAGTCCCTGCGAAGCAAAAGAACACCAATTAGAGTATTTTGTTATCATTTAGCCTTTAAAACAACAATAAAGTACGGTACATTTAGAGTGCAAATAGCATCTATATAGTCTACTATCACTATACATATATAAATAAATGAGAAGAGATTTATTTATGAATCAAATAACGCATGATCACAGAATTTCGCGACCCAAAATCCACTAAGGGTCGTGCTGGCGCCGGGCACCTCTATCAAGCAAGCCAACTACAATTTACTAGCAATTTCTCATTTTAATTATTTTGAAAACATTTTCTTTAAACAAATAAATAATAAATAATAAACTCCGGTGGATAAATGAGGATGTCTTTACAAAATTTAACTACTGAAAAATCCCGTGATCATCCCAGAACCCGGTGTCACGAGTACATGAGCAATTTCTAGGAAATAATGTAATACAACAACCGTCTGGAATACAATATTGGATAGAAAGTAAATATAGTAATTTGAAAGAGACTCTGCTTGCTGCGGGTCGTCTCGAGAAGTGCAGCCCACCTAAGCCTCCATATCAACCATGCTGCTACGCCCACTAGGCCACTATAGGTGCATGTGCCTGTGCAACAAAAATGCACATCAAATGTAGTATGAGTACGAAAACAACATTTACCCAATGAGTATCCCGTCTAATCTCGAAGAAGTAGAGACGAGAGGTCGACTTCGACACTTACTAGTGGTCCAATATTAGTAATAGTAAAGAAATGGGAGGAGATCATAAATTTTATGAAGCAATTATAAACTCATAAAGCCGGATAATAGGTAAACAACTTCTCAAATAATAATGAATTTATCTCCCGCCAGGAAAGGCAAATATCAATATTTATAAATCTTAGGCAAACAATACAAGCATGCGCATATCATGCCGAAGTCGTACAACCCGATCCAACATAAATATAAAATGTGCACTACCGAGGGTCGAACGGCGCGAACCATAGATGCATCTATTACCCCGCTCGCAAATCATACCTGCGACGCAGTCAACATATATAAACAGACACCCTGCTCGCAAATCATACATGCGACGTAGGTACACATAGAAATACATGCTCAAACAGCAAATTAAGAATTTATCGGGGAACGTTTATCCAAATAAAAGCCAATTCTCTTTTAGCGATTTAAGAAAATGAAGTATAATCTCTTTTAGAAATTCATTTACCAATTTGATAAGATTTAAGCAACTCAACTGCCAACAAGATTACAGATATTCCAAGTATAGCATGCTTTTGGGTCCTAGACTACCCGGACATACAAATAATAGTAGCTACACACGGACTCTCGTCACCTCGTGCGTACGTAGCTCCCACAAATAGGAGCACATAACGAATTATTTCACCTATGGGGATAATTCCCTCTTACAAGGTTAGAAAGGAGACTCACCTCGCTCCAAAGATCCATAACCGACATTCCACGCTCTTCCGAAGATTTGAATCGATGCACAATGCTCCCAAAACTAGCCAATAATTATGCAAATCCATTAATATATGTTCAATTACTCATTACAATCCAATTTATAACAATTCCTAACCCTGATTGAAAAGTTGACAAAATTGCCCTCGGGCCCATTTGCCCGGATTCCGAAATTTTTCAAAAACAAAGTTTACCCATGAACTCACAAACTCAAATATATAATTTTCTCTTAATTTCATACCCAAAAATCGTGGTCAAAATCAAAGAATATGGATTTTCTAGGTTTTCCCCCAAACCCCAAGTTTCTACCAATTTTCATGCTCAAATCCGAAACAAAACCATGTATTTAACGTCTAATGAGTGGGAACAACTTACCTTGACATAGATGAAGAAAATCTCTCTTCCGAAAGCTCCAAAATCGTCCAACCCGGAGTGAAAATGGGTGGAAATGAACCAAAAATCGATTTTTAAAGAGAGCTCACTGCCTCCAGTCCTTTCGCACATGCGGTCTCTTGACCGCTTCTGCAGTCCCGCAGGTGTGCACCAATTGCCGCTTCTGCGATTCGGGGCTCCCAACCCATTTCCGCTTCTGCGCTCCTTCTTCCGCAGGTGCGGTCACGCTTCTGCGGTGACCTGACCGCATCTGCGGTCCCAACCTTCACCCTTCACCACCGCATTTGCGTCCCATTGGCCACTTCTGCGGCTCCGCACCTGCGGCCAAATCCAGCTGCGGTTATACCAGATATCAGCTGCTTCAGCTTTTCTTCCAAATTCTAATTCGATCCATTAACCATCTGGAATCTACCTGAGGCCCCCGAGACCCCGTCCAATCATACCAACCAGTCCCATAACACATGACGAACTTGCTCGAGGTTTCAAATCACATCAAACATCGCTAAAATCATGAATCGGCCTCCAATCCAAGCTTAATGAACCTTAGAACTTCAAACTTCTACATTCGATGTCAAAACCTATCAATTCACGCCCAATTGACCTCAAATTTTGCACATGAGTCATTTTTGACATTACGGACCTACTCCAACTTCCGGAATTAGAATCCAACCCCGATATCAAAAAGTCAAACTCTCGGTCAAACTTCTCAAAAACTTTCAAATTTCTATCTTTAGCCAAATGACTTCAAAATGACCTACAGACCTCCGAATTCACTTCCGATCGCGCTCCTAATACCAGAATCACCATACGGAGCTATTCCCAAACTCGGAATCTCAAACGGACATTGATAACCCTGAAATGCACTTCAATCCAAACTTATGAGATTCTTCCAAAAATGCTAACTTCCACAATAGGCGCCGAAACATTCCCGGATCTTCCAAAACCCAGTCCGGACATACGCCCAAGTCCGAAATCATCACACGAACCTGTTGGAACCTTCGAATCCCGATTCTGAGGTCGTTTGCTCAAAAATCCAACCTTAGTCAATTCTTTCAACTTAAAGCTTATGAAATGAGAATTCTCTTTCCAAATCGACTCTGAACTTCCCGGAATTCAATTCCGACCGTGCGCACAAGTCATAATACCTGAAGTGAAGCTGCTCATGGCCTCAAACTGCTGAACGACGCGCTAGAGCTCAAAACGATCGGTCGGGTTGTTACACAGAATATTTACACAATTATCTACCAATAATTCAAAACAAATGGAAACAAAATTGTGTGTCTTGATATTTTATTATACTAAATAAAATAAAAGTTAATAGCTTATATGAACTTTAATAATCGAAAAAAGTGAAGCGTATGAGTTGGAAACAGTTGCCAACTTAAACGATTTCAAATTCATGGTGGAATTGACCAAAATTCAAGTAGGCAGGTGTTTAGTAGAATTCAAAGATCGAAATATTTGGTAATTCTTCCCATATGGATTATCTCTTCGAATGAATTCAACGTTTCAAGGGCATAATAGTAAATTAATATTTCGGGATATTTTCGATGTTCAACATTTAGCGGAAGATATTCGTGCTTTTATAATAATCTATATCTATATATATATCTATCTATATCTATATTATTATAAAAGCATGAATACAATGTTGATTTACAAAAATAACCCTATAATGTTAAGTATAATAACTCATAATAAAAAGACATAACCGAAATTTTAGATATTAGCCTTATAATCCAATTAGTTTTAGGACATAATACTACACGTTAAGAATCCTATATGATTACCTTTCGAAATCCTATTAGTATAATTACTTTCCATCTGTCTAATTCATATAAAATTATACAAGTAAATATCTTTAGTCATGTAATAGCCTTAAAAATATTATTAATTTTGGATAAAATTGTAATCTTTAAAGTTTTAATAATAATAGGATTTGAAATAAACTAAAATTCTCTACATTTTGTAACCGAATATGGTGCCCACGAAATATTAAGAATTAACTTCTATGAATTTTCAATCCTACCAGGACTAAATATGTTATTCGATTCTTTTATTCACCTAAAACATATTGGGCTAAAGAATTATATGAAACCTAATATCGTTCTTATCAAATTATTCTTATATAATCCAAGGAAAAAGCTATTCTATCTTCACAAATCCAAAAATTCAAATTTCTTACTATTTGGTTATTGTAAGTATTTCTATTTAGAGTCCATTACTTAAGATTCTTGTTTTTATGGGACGTCATGTCAAGCCCGCCTAGTAATTTAGATTTTTAATCAACTAAAATTTACATAATATACGTTTGGAATCCTATATGATTACCTTTAGTAATCCTATTACTATAATCCTAATACTTTTAGCCATGTAATCCTATTACTTTTAGAATATACTTATTAAAAAGTTCCTACTACAAATTTAGTTTGAACACGTATTACATTGTCCTATTATTAATTTCATTTGACAATATATATTGTCCAAATCCATTTAGAAAAAGATATACATTTACTTTTAGTATATATTTCTTAAAAGTTCTGTTACTAATTTAATTTGAAGACGTATTAAAATGTCCTATTACTAATTTAATTTGAGAATGTATTATATTGTCCAAATTCATTTAGAAAAAGAGAGAGCATATATTATTATAAAAGTATAAACACAATATTAATATACCAAAATAGCCCTAAAATATTAAACGGAAGAACTCATAGGGAAAGGGCATAACTGCAATAACTTATTTTTTGGACTATAATACGTTCTATGCTAATTTTTAATATTTAAGATTTTAAAATTAACAAAAATTTTCTATTAAATTCTTATTAAAAATGTGTAGGAAGGTTTAATAAAATCAATTTCATTAGAATCATTCGCATTGGCAATACATTACCACTCCATAATGTCCAATAGCAAAAAATAAAGTAGTAATATTAAATGGACTGCATAAAGAGTTGAAATTAAGAAAAAAATACACCCCACAATAATATATTTTTATATTATATTTGAATTATTTTCCTGCTCAAATAATATTTTTGTCAATTTTTCGTGTAATATTAAAAACTACCTAATTATTAAACAACAACTAAGAAAATATTTAAGAATATAAATGTGCGAGAAAGAAAAAAAAATGGTAGGTAAGAGTCAATACCACTAATAATTCTATAGACATAAAGATCTAAAAGTGAAATGTCATATCAATCTTTTACTCTTTAAAAATAAAATTTATGGTAGATAAATTTATAATTAAGATTAAATATTCAAAACAAGAGATGAACTAATATTAAGATCCTCAACACAGAATAAATTATTTTTATGTTAAAATTAAATAATTAAATCTTTTAATTAATTTTTTAGCAAAAGAATCCCATCCAATTATATTTTAAATTCATCATATGAGTAAAATTCTTATTCAACTTAAAAAAAATCTTAGGGTGCATAATTTATTTCATAAAAAGAGTGTTTGAATACAAAGTAAAAAGGTTAATATATTATTAAGAATCAAAATGCTATACAAGTGTCTGAGGAAACGCAATCAAAGCTAAATCCTCAATAAGAATAAGCTTTCAAGACTATATTATAAAGAGTCGAATATGCTATAATAAGATTATTCTTTGTAGATGCCTCTGGCGGTGTCACGACCCGAATTTTCCACCCTCGGGAGTCGTGATGGCGCCTACTAATGGGAGCTAGGCAAGCCAAACCTTAACTACTTTCTACACTTTCATTTTTGCTTTCTTTTAACAAACACAAGTCGATAATATGATAAAAACGGAATTTTAAATAAATAAGTGGAAGTCAACAATTATATATCTTAAGGCTACGTCTATTACAACCTTTAAAACCTCCAATACCCAAAACCTGGTGTCATAGTGTCACAGACTGTCTAAGAGTTACTACATACAAGGTCTGAAGAAATACAATACACTGTTTCTGAACAAAAGGAAATGAAATAGGAAATAGAGATAGAGGGAGACGCCAGGGCCTGCGGACGCCTGCAGGTCTACCTTAGGTCTCCGGGTGGACTGAAGGAAGCACTCCAACTACTGTCCGAAAGCTGCTCCTAGATCTTCACACAGTGCAGAGTGTAGTATCAGCACAACCGACTCCATGTGCTGGTAAGTGTCTAGCCTAACCTCAGCGAAGTAGTGACGAGGCTAGGATCAGACTACCAAATAAACTTGTGCAGTTCAAATGTATATACAGCGGAAAAGAAATATAGAAAATAAACAGTCAATGCGAGAGGGGGAAACATGCTGTGGGGGAGATAACAGTTCTGAATAAAAAGCATCAAGTAAGGAAAGAAACAACATAACTCGAATATTAACAAAGAATCAGAAGTCAACAATTTGCACGACATCACCCTTCGTGCTTTTACTCTTGTCCTCTCCAAAGCAATTTTATAATAAAAGTGTGCACGGCATCACCCTTCGTGCTTTTACTTTCGTCCTCACCAAATCAATCACATAATAAAGATGTGCATGGAACCACCCTTCGTGCTTTTATTCTCTTTCCTCACATATAATCAATGAAAATCGGTATGGAATGGTACATCGTACGACACGACATCACCCTTCGTGCTTTACACTCTTTCCTTACAATAGCAAATAATGCACGGCATCACCCTTCGTGCTTTACACTCTTTCCTCACATTAACAAACAATGCACGACATCACCTTTTCGTGCTTTAACACTCTTCCTCACCCAAACAACAATCACAAGCAAATGGGCAAGGGAATAAACAAAATAGTAATAGAGATCCCGACAAGGGAACTATAGTTAAACAATTAAATTCCGGCAAGGGAACAATAGTTAAACAATTAAATCCTGGCAAGGGAACAACATCTCGGCAAGGGAGATAATCAACAAAGCAACAATATCCCGGCAAGGGAACAATTTAATAACTCTTTCTCTTTCTTTCACTTTTATTTCATAACTCACTTTACCACTTGAGGCAATGCTCTAAAGGGTTCAATCATCTCATATACTTTCACAATTCATAATATAACTTGAGCCAATGCTCCAAAGGGTTGAATCATCTCATATACTTTCACAATTCATAATGTAACTTGAGCCAATGCTCCTCGATGTTCAAGGTTACAATTCCTTCCACAAACTTTCCACAACAGTTAGAAATCATCACCAAGGCATGAAAGATACAACGAAATCAAGATCTTCAAAATTTAAAGACTCACGGTCATGCTAGACACCAACGTATAGATACTCGTCACCATGCCTATACGTCGTACTCAACAATTATCATGTAGCAAATAAGACTCAACCCCTAATCCCTCAAGCTAAGGTTAGACCAAACACTTACCTCGATGCAACGAACACAATTCAAGCCTCAACTACTGCTTTACCTCTTGTTTCCACCACCAACTCGCTTGTATCTAGCCACAATTTACTTAACGATATCAATAAATGCTAAATGAATCAATTCTAAAGCATGAAAATAGGTTTTATAAAGATTTCCCCAAAAAGTCAAAAATCGACCCCGAGCCCTCTTGGTCCAAACCCGAAATTCGGGCCAAAACCCGATTACCCATTTACCCCGAGCCCGGATATATAATTGGTTTTGGAATCCTACCTCAATTTGAGGTCTCAATCCCCAAATTATAATATTCTTAGGTTTTACCCAAAATTCCCAATTCCACCATGAAAACCCTAGATTCTAGGATGATATCTTGTTAAAAGAAGTTAAGGAGTGAAAGAAATAAGTTAAAATTATTTACTAGTGTTTTGGGAGAAGAAAGAGCATTTGAAAAATCGCCTCTTATGTTTTAGGATTTTAAAAAGTGAAAAATAACTGAAAAGTCCGTTTAAATATACTCTTCTCAGACCCTCTCCGCGGACCGCATAAAAAGGACTGCGACCGCGGAGCTCCACCGCGGACCGTAAGAAATCGAGCGCGGCCGCGAAGGCTTGACCTTGCTCACCGCGGACCGCACAAATCCCACTGCGGTCGCGAAGTCCCCACCGCGGACCGCGAGACCTGGCTTCAGAGACTTGCAACTTCTCTGAATCTGCAACTTTTTCCTAAGTGTAAAAACATCCTAAAACTCACTCGAGCCCTCGGGGCTCCAAACCAAATGTCATACTAACTCAAAAACATCATATGGACCTCCTCGTGTGATCACATCATCAAAATAACATGTAAAATCATGAATTAAACCTCAAAACTCAACATTTTCATCAAGAACTCTCAAAGTTCATAACTCTTCAACCGGAAGTTCAACTCACATCAAATAAACTCCGTTTTTCACCAAATTTCATAGTTATCTTTCAAATACTATAACAAGTTTGTACCAGGCTTCGGAACCAAAATACGTGCCCGATAAAAATGGTTTCAAACATTAATTCTTTTCTTTATTCCTTAGATAATTCAGTAAAACAATTTCCTTCAAAAATTAATTTCTAATGCTTGGTACCTCGGAATTCATTTTCGGGCATACGCCCAAGTCCCATATTTTACTGCGGACCTTCTGAAATTATCGGAACACGGATCCGGGTCTGTTTACTAAGAATGTTGACCAAAGTCAACCATAATCAAAGCTTTAACTCTAAAATTTCTATTTCTCATATTTTCACATAGAAGGCTTTCCGAATATTGGTCCGGACCACGCACGTAAATCAAGGTGGGGTAAAAAGGGAGGTTTTTAGGCCTCGGAACACTGAATGCACTTGCAACACAAGTGATGACCTTTTGGGTCATCATAGGCGGAATTGAAATAATATTTCTATGTCACGCATTAGTTGCAAATATCATATCAAGAGACATGACATTACTAGAAATAATAGCAAGTGATGTACCAAAAACGATTTTATTGTGAGGCCATCCACTTTAGATTTGATATACCTCTTCAAATAACTTAAATAACTATCACAAATATATCAAAGCAGAGCAATGGTGCTAAATTTATAAAAAAAGTAAAATTAATAATATGGGATAAAGCACTTATGGCTAAGTGTCAAACGGAGTTCTAGAGATATTTGGACATTAATGAACCGTTTAGTAAAAAAAATTAATGATTTGGGAGATAAATTATGTCAAGTACTACCAGTAATTCCAAAATTGACAAAAGCAGAGACTGTAAAATCTAGATTGTCAAAGTTATACTTCTGGCCTCAAATAAAAATGATTCAACTGACAAGAAATATAAAGTAAGAACAGATCCAGTATTCAGTGTCTTCTTGCTTTGTTTCAGAAAAGAATAAGAGAATCCAATAAAAGATGATTTGGTTCTTCCTGAACACTTGGTTATCAATCCCAATGATAATAGTAGTGCATTTAATAAGAGAAATATTTCTATAATTAGATTAAAAAATAATTTGTGCAAATGCATGATGGAATTAAAAATATATCTTAGCTTGCATAAATAAATGTGTTGATCAACTAAATAAAAGGTTGATTGCAAAATTTTATAGTAAAAATAAAATATATTTCTGTTTTTGGCTCATCAGAAAATGATACAAATAATTACTACCAAGAAGAATACTTAAATACTTTACTACCAAACAGCCTTCTACCATACATGTTTGTTGTCAAGTTTATTATTTCTTACGTACGTTAATGTCATTGTATATATAATAGACTAAGTTGATCTTCCATTGTATATAGATTGATTTCGAAGAAAAATATGCCCGTCATGCTACTGAAAACTTAAATACGCCGAATAACTTATGTAATAGCATACAAATAGTATATAGAAGTTTTGATAATAACGTTACACATGCAAAAATTATGATACTGGTCAATGTGCATGCAAAAATTATGATACTGGTCAATGTGCTTCTAAGTATATTCTTATCCCTGAATTCAACTTTCGTCTCCCGAAACTAAGGAATATCCTTTTTAAATTTGTATGAAGATAATTTTTAGTATATTTATGTTTTGCAAATATAATAAATAAAGTACAAGGACAACCATCCTAAATATTGGACTATATTTACCACAATATATTTTCTTGAACAAAGAACTGTATGTTGCACTTTCAAGGGGGATATCAAGATCGACAACAAGAGTTCTGGTTAAGGCAGAGCAACCAAAACATTAGGAGGAAACATACACAAAAAAATATTATCCACAAAGAAGTGTTCTTTAAGATACCATCACATTAAATACTTTTAAATTACAATACACAATTATCTAACTAACACGACAAAGTTGACCATTTGTGTAAGTTTTGATAATGTCCTTTTATTTTAAATTCATGTACTATGCTAATGTAATAATATTTCTCGGCATTTAGATGATTGTTGTTTTATTATACATAAAATTTCTCTTATTAATTAAATTTTTATAAATAAATGTTTAAATCATCATGTGTCATTATTAACGTGCAACGCACGTTCATAGATACTAGTTATTATAAAAGCATGAATACAATGTTGATTGACTAAAATATCCTTAATATATTTTGATAAAAACTCATAAGAAATGAGCATTATAAAAGCACGAATACAATGTTGGTTGACAGAATTATCCTTAATATTCTTTGATAAAAACTCATAAGAAAGGGGCATACTAGAAATAGTATATATTCAGATGAAAAGTTATAGTAGAATAAGTAAAAATCATATATAGCTTTTACTTTAAGAAGAGACGTAATTGAACTCAAATATAGTTTGAAAGAAAATATAACTCATATATAGCTTAGGGATGTCAAAGTTCCATAACATTTACCAATTAATACCCATTCTCCACAAGGATATATGTGTCCCATACGTAGTATTAGTTATTAAAAACTTTATTATTTTATTCTTCTTAATCTAATACTCAGTAATGGGTGAAAAAAGAATATAGGAAAAGGGAAGAAAATTGGCTTCTCATGATAAAACAATCTCGCATGACTGCATGAAGTATGTAACAATTTGTTATAAACTAATTAGGAGTAATTGTTATTTATAGGTATTGAAACACCTTATTCAATTGCATAAGATCCTCTTTGACGTGTGAAATAATTAGGACTACAAATTGTATTCAAATAGTAACAATATCCAAATTATCTTTTCAATGAAATAGTCAATTTTTTAAAGGTCGTAATATAGGGTCATCACTTAATTATAATCCATTAGAAATTAGGTATGTTGCCATCTGTAGTGGTGGTAAATACTAAAATTGTAAAGTGGTGAAAAAGTTTGGTTGACTATAAAGACTTATTATAAGAAGATTTTAACTATGAGTACAATTTTATCCAATTCTAACTGGTGGAAGTTTTACTTGTTTTTACAAAGTAGCGTGAACGATTATTATTTTAGCTACTAATGTTGTTTGCTTGAATATTGGATGAAGAATATATTGCCATCGACTATGATGTTTGGAAGCTTCTTTACAATTTCATAAGTTAGAATGTTTACGTTAAGGCAAAATATTTTTTTAGCATGTAGAATGTTTACAATATTGTATGCGGGTAAAACATGGGCAAATGAATACCCCGATTTTTCGGTTGGGCAAACGAAGCAAGGACATAACTATATGGAATCAGAATTGCAGCTAGGAACCTCTCGTACTAAGGACCGAACGAAGCATTTACCATCAGAGGCATCGAGACAACGCCCCCAAATCCAGTTCAAGCTCCAAAATCTCGGAGAGTACTACCAAATGGTTGCACACGACTAACGAAGGGCCGTGATCATATCCGCGCCCAACCGGATATCACGGCGTGGATCTCGACCCGTATTGGCAACAGATCAGTGATTAACGAAAAAGAAGTTTTTTACCTTTCTTAAAACTTAGCACCACTACTGGTTTGATTATTTATTTTATCTTTAACTTGCTTATCTAATGTTATTGATCACTTGTATTGAATTAATTCACATATCCTTAAAATCGCGTACAAATTCAATTGTTATCCATTTTTAAGGGTAAACAAATATAAATGTGATGACCCAAAAGATCATCACTTGATTTACGAGTAAGTTCTACCTTCGAAGGCCTTAGAAGCCTCCTATTTTCTTCACCTCAATTTGCGTGCGCAGACCGGGCACGTAGCTAGAAAGTCATTATGTGAAAATCTGTGAAAAATGATAAATTTTGCCTTTAAGATAAATTTAAGTTGACTTCGGTCAACATTTTAGGTAAACGGACACGGACCCGTGATTTGACGGTACGGAGGGTCTGTAAGAAAATATGGGAATTGGGCATATGCCCAGAATCGAATTATGAGGTCCCAAGCCCGAGAAATGAATTTTTAAAGAAAATTATTTTCTAAAATATTTATGAGATTTTGGAAATGAAATGTGTTTGAAATTTGATGGTATCGGTCCTGTATTCTGGTTCGGGAGCCTGGTATAGGTCTTATATGTGATTTAAGTTGAGTCTGTGAAATCTGGTAAGAAACGGACTTGAAATGACGTGAATCGGACCGTATTTGAGAAAATTGGAAAATTTGATGTTCTTAAGCGATTTAATGATTTTGATGCTAAATTCATACTTGTTGATGTTATTTTGGCGATTTGATCGCACGAGTAAGTCCATATGATATTTTTGAGTTAGTGTGTATGTTTGGTTTGGGGCCCCGAGGGCTCGGGTGAGTTTCGGATAGGTCTCGAAAGGTTTTTATACGTAGGAAAAGTTGCAGAAATGTTGTTTCTAATGCACAGACATTCTGTGCTTCGCGATCGTGAAGCCTATCACGCGATCGCGAAAGGGAAATTGGGGCTGGGGTAAACTTGTTCTATGCGAACGCGAAGTAAGGGACGCGAACGCGGAGCACTGGGGGGCTGCTCTACGCGAACGCGTAGTGTAAAATGGGGGGCTGGTCTAGGATGTTATCGTTCTTCTACGCGAACGTGAAGGCATGGGGGCCCAACCCTTCGCGAACGCGTAGGACGACTCGCGATCGCGTAAGTCCACTTCTGACAGCTCTTCGCGATCGCGACAGTGTTCTCGCGAATGCGATGAACACTGTCGCCCAGCTCTTTTAAATAGTAACAGAAACGGGAATAACCCATTTTCTCACATCTCCTTCCCCAAAATCAGAACCTAGCCGATTTTTGAAGAGTAAAATCAACACCAAATCATAGGTATGTGTTCCTCAATCCATCTCCTTCATTTTCCATCAACCCCCATTAGATTTTCAGGCCTAAATATTATTCTTCCATGGTAGAATTTGGGTAGAGTTAGGACTTTTT
Organism: Nicotiana sylvestris; assembly: GCF_000393655.2. Taxonomy (NCBI): domain Eukaryota; kingdom Viridiplantae; phylum Streptophyta; class Magnoliopsida; order Solanales; family Solanaceae; genus Nicotiana; species Nicotiana sylvestris. The sequence goes on from NC_091064.1 coordinate 40,708,171, forward strand.
GAATAATTGGAATTTAGACCTCGTTTTGGGGTCAGATTTTGAAACTAATTGCATATTCGGGCTCGTGGGTGAATGGGTGATCGGTTTTTGGTCCGAACCTCGAGTTTTGTCCAAGCGGGCCCGGAGGTCAATTTTTGACTTTTTGGGGAAAATGATAGAAAACCTACAATTAAGCAGTGGGTATGAATTCTTTATCATTTATTAATGTTGTTAAATCAATTTGGACTAGATACGAGTTATTTGGAGGCGAATTCTAAAGGAAAAGCGATGTTTGAGGCTTGAGTTGGCTGTAGAAGTTTGAGTTAAGTGTTTGGTCTAACTTTAGCTTGAGGGATTAGGAGTCGAGTCCTATTTTCTATGTGTTATTTGTCGAGTACGACATATAGGCATGGTGACGAGTATCTATACGTCATTGTCAAGCATGCCTGTGAGTCTTAAATTGAAATCGTTGTGTTCTTAATAAGTACTACAAATGCCTAAATTGTTGATTCTCTGTGTTGGGAAAGAATTATGATTATTCTCGTGGAAATTGCTTATGGTTGAGTATTGGTTCTAGATGAGGTTTCTTTGTAAAGTTAAATGCTGGAACAAGTTTGGATATAGCCGATTCCCTTGCCGGGACGTATTTGCTTCTTATTGTCGATTCTGTTGCCGGAATATTATTGTTTCTTTATTGCTCCCTTGCTGGGACTCTTTTGTGATTAGTGTTGAAATGTATATTGGGATCGGGTTGCATGCCGCAATAATATTATATTTTTATCAGGTTGCACACCGCAATAATAGTATATTTAGATCGGATTGCACGCCGCAACAATATTATATTTGGATCGGGTTGCACGCTGCAACAATATTATATTTGGATCGGGTTGCATGCCGCAACAGTGATATATGATTTGAATCGGGTTACGCGCCGCAACAATAAAGGATAAAAGTGGATATTGATTTGTTCTGTTTCCTTATTTCTTCTGTTGCGAATTTTAAATTATTCTTTATGGTTTCCTCCTGAGTTACTGTTGGCAAATGATATCCCCACAGCATGTCCCCTTCCCATCTTTAACTGATAGTTTCCTTTATTATTACTTGCTACATATATATATATATATATATATGATTTAACTGCACATGTTTAGTTGGTAATCTTGTCCTAGCCTCGTCATTACTTCGCCGGTGTTAGGCTAGGCATTTACCAGCACATGGGGTCGGTTGTGCTGATACTACACTCTACACTATGTGCAGATCTCGGAGCAACAACTTTTGGACCTTAGCTTGGGTGGCTACCTTTAGTCGATACGAATATCCAAGGTAGTCCTACAGGCGTTCGCAGGACTTGGCGTCTCCCTCTATCTTTTCTTTCTGTTTCACTCATGTAATTCAGAAACAGTGTTGCATTTATTTTTCAGACCTTGTTTGTAGAATTCGTAGACCGTCTGTGGAGTTGTGACATCAGTCTTGGGTAGTTTTTGTTTAAGAACTCATGTTGGAATTATTTAAATGGTTTGATTGTTTCTTCCGCTTGTTCTAAATTTTTGCTGTTTATAAACTGTTGATTCACATTTGTTAAAGAATTAAAATGGAAAAAAGGTAATTTGTTCAAACGGTCAGCTTGCCTAGCTTTCACTAGTATGTGCCATCACAACTCCCGAGGGTAGAATATCCGGGTCGTGACAAGTTGGTATCAGAGCTCTAGGTTACATGGGTCTCAAACTCACAAACAAGCTTAGTAGAGTCTGAGGGATCGGTACAGAGAAGTCTGTATTTATCCCCTAGAGGCTACAGAGTTAGGAAATGCTTCACATTTATTCTTTCCTGTCGTACGGTTTGGTTTCTCAATGCTAATTGAATTTCTACTTTATTATTTCGCAGATGGCGAGAACACGCGCTTCCTCATCCACCGATCAATAGACCGAGCCCCCAACAGCAACTCCTACGAGGGAGAGAGGGCGAGGTTGAGGCCGAGGTAGGGGCAGAGCTCAGCCTAGAGCAGCAGCACTAGCGACGGAGCCTTATATTGACTTTGATTATGAGGTTCCGGCTCAGACAGTCCCGGTGGGCCCAACTCAGATCCCAGAGGGGTTCATTGCTACCCTAGTATTCCAGGATGCTCTAGTTCATCTAGTGGGCCTTATGGAGAGTATCATTCAGGCAGGCTTGCTTCCTGTAGCACCAGCCGTCTCTCAGGTTGGAGGAGGAGCCCAGACTCCTGCTACTCGCACTCCGGAGTAGATGGTTCCCCAGTTTCAGATTCCAGTAGCTCGGCCAGATGGAGCAGTTTAGCCGGGTCTGGTAGCTTAGACCGGTGATGGAGCAACTATATCTGCCGATGCTTTGTGGAGATTGGACAGATTCACCAAGGTCTTCATTACTACTTTCAGCGGTGCATCTTTTGAGGGTCCCTAGGATTATCTAGACAGCTGTCATGAGGTTCTCAAGAACATAGGGATAGTGGAGACCAGTGAGGTCGACTTTGCTACTTTCCGCTTGTCTGGATCCGCCAAGACTTGGTGGAGAGATTATTGTTTGGATAGACCAGTCGGACCGCCAACTTTGACTTGGGAGCATTTTATTCAGCTATTTCTAGAGAAGTTTCTCCTATCACTCAGAGAGAGATCTATCAGAGGCAGTTTGAGCGTCTCTAGCAGGGTTCTATGACGGTTACTCAGAACGAGACCAGATTCATCGACTTGGCCTGTCATGCTCTTATCATACTTCCCACCGAGAGAGAGGGTGAGGAGGTTCATTGAGGGACTCATTCAGCCTATTCGACTTCAGATGGCTAAGGAGATGGTGAGATTTCTTTTCAGGAGGCAGCCAATGTGGCCAGGAGAGTTGAGATGGTTCTATTGCAGGGGGGTTGTGATGGCCCAAAAGGTCATCACTTGATTTACGAGTAAGTTCTGCATTTCGAGGCCTTAGAAGCCTCCTTTTTCCTCACCTCAATTTGCGTGCATAGTTCGGGCACGTAGCTGGAAAGCCATTATGTGAAAATCTGTGAAAAATGATAAATTTTGCCTTTAAAATGAATTTAAGTTGACTTCGGTCAACATTTTGGGTAAACTCACCCGGACCCATGATTTGACGTTCCCGGAGGGTATGTAGGAAAATATGGGACTTGGGCGTAAGCCCGAAATCAAATTCTGAGGTCCCAAGCCCGAGAAATAAATTTTTAAAGAAAATTATTTTCTGGAATACATATGAGTTTTAAGAAATGAAAAATGTTTTGAAGTTTATCGGGCCCGTATTTTTGTTCCGGAGTCCAATACAGGTCTTATATGTGATTTGAGTCGAGCTTGTAAAATTTGGTAAGAAAAGGAAGTCGTTTGATGTGATTCGGACCCGTAGTTGTGAAAATTGATACTTTGAAAGTTTTGAGGTTTTTCATAGATTTCTATGCTAAGTTCGTTGTTTAAGATCTTATTTTGGCGATTTGATCGCACGGATAAGTTCATATGATGTTCTTGAGTTAGTATGCATGTTTGGTTTGGAACCCTGAGGGCTCGGATGAGTTTCAGATAGGTTTCAGAAGGTTTTAAACTTAGAAAAATTTGCAGGTTTTCAGTTTTTTGTGCACAGGGATTTTGTGCTTCGCGTTCACGTGGCTTCACTCGCGAACGAGGAAGGCAATATCCCTCAGGTGAAAATCATTCTTCGTGAACAAGAAGCTTGGGACACGAACGCGAGGCTGTGGGGGGAATACCCTACGCGAACGCGTCCAGGCCCTCGCGAACACGTCGTCTTAGTGGCATGGGGTAGGGATTTCAAACTTACCTTACGCGAACATGACCACCTGACCGCGAACGCGATGACTCTGGGAGCTGAAGCTTTGCGAACGCAAGCTTCTTATCACGAACGCGATGGTCAGCTGGGCCTGATCCATCGCGAACACGATTTTGTTAGAGCAAGGCGCCAAGGGATCCATCACCGAGTGGGATACATGAACCACGGGTTGACTGAGAAAAACTGCATTAGCGGCTTTGAGAAACGAATGACACACGACAGGCCCATCGCGAACGTGATGAAGGCCTGCCCAGTGATTTTAAAATAGAAGCAAAAACGGGCAGAACCCATTTACTTCATATTTTTCGAAATTTGGGAGCATTGAGGCGATTTTCAAAGAACAATTTCTTCTCCAAAACATTGGTATATGATTTCAAACCTTTTTTCTTTCGATTTTCCATTGCATTTCATCAATTTTCATCCTAAAATCTAGAGTTTTCATGGTAGAAATTAGGAAATTGGGTAGAGTTAGGTCTTTTTGATTAATTGGGATTTAGACCTCGTTTTGGGGTTGGATTCCGGAACTAATTGCATATCCAGGCTCGTAGGTGAATGGGTGATCGAGTTTTGATCCGAACCTCGAGTTGTGACCAAGCGGGCCCGGGGTCAATTTTTGACTTTTTGGGGAAAATTATAGAAAGCTTATAATTAATCATTGGGTATGAATTCTTTAGCATTTATTGATGTTGTTAAATAAATTTGGACTAGATACGAGTTATTTGGAGGCGAATTATAAAGGAAAAGCGGTGTTTGAGGCTTGAGTTGGCCGTAGAAATTTGAGGTAAGTGTTTGGTCTAATAATAACTTGACAGATTAGGAGTTGTGTCCTATTTGCTATGTGTTATTTGTTGAGTACGATGTATAAGCATGGTGACGAGTATCTATACATTGGTGTCAAGCATGCCCGTGAGTATTAAATTGGAATCGTTGTGTTCTTAGCAAGTACTACGAATGCCTAAGTTGTTGATTCTCTGTGTTGGGCAAGAATTATGATTATTCTCGTGGAAATTGCTTATGATTGAGTATTAGTGCTAGTTGAGGTTTCTTTTGTGAAGTTAAAAATTGGAACAAGTTTGGTTATAGTTGATTCCCTTGCCGGGATGTATTTACTTATTCTGTCAATCCCTTCTCGGGACAGTGTTGTTTCCTTATTGTTCCCTTTCTAGGACTCTTTCGTGATTGGTGTTGAACTATATATTGGGATTGGGTTGCATGCCGCAACAATATTATATTTGGATCGGATTGTACGCCGCAACAATATTATATTTGGATCGGGTTGCACGCTGCAACAATATTATATTTGGATCGGGTTGCACGCCGCAACAATATTATATTTGGATCGGGTTGCATGCCGCTACAATATTATAATTGGATCGGGTGGCATGCGGCAATAGATTTTTATGATTTGGATCGGGTTGCGTGCCGCAACAATAAATGATAAAAATGGTTATTGATTGGTTATGGTTTCCTTATTTCTTTCTGCCACGAATTTTAAATTGTTCTTTATGCTTTTCTCCTGAGTTACTGTTGGTAAATGATATACCCCGCAGCATGTCCCCCCTCCCATCCTTAATTGTATATTCTGGTTTTTATTTTTTGCGGTATATGCTATAACTGCACAGGTTTATTTGGTAGTCTGGTCCTAGCCTCGTCACTACTTCACCAGGGTTAGGCTAGGCACTTACCAGCACATGGGGTTGGTTGTGCTGATACTACACTCTACACTATGTGCAGATCCTGGAGCAGCAACATTTGGACCGTAGTTTGGGTGGTTGCCTTTAGTACAGTCGGAGATTCCGAGGTAGTCCTGTAGGCGTCCGCACGCCCTGGCGTCTCCCTCTATCCCTTCATCCTGTTTCATTTACATATTTCAGAAACAATGTATTATTTATTTTCAGACTTTGTTTGTAGTAATTCTAGACTGTCTGTGAAACGTGACACCAGTTCTAGGTATATTTTGTTTAAGATATTGTATTGGATATATATTCAAATGGTTTTATTGATTCTTCCGCTTATTTAAAACTCCGATGTTTATAAGCTATTGTTTCATTATTGTAAAGGAGTAAAAATTGGAATAAGATAATTTGTTCAAACAGTTGGCTTGCCTACTTTCATTAGTAGGCGCCATCACGACTCCCGAAGGTGGAAAATCTGGGTCATGACAGGGTTGGTCAGGGGTCTGACAAGAGGCCTTGTCATTCAAGCAGATTCAGTGGTGCCTCGTCTGGAGGCAGGGATTCGTATGGTAGAGGCCATCCTCCTAGGCCTTTTCAGTCAGCACTTCAGGTGGTCGTGGTTCTCAAATGCAGTATTTTGATCAGCAGCCCTACAGTGCACTCCCAGCTCCTATCAGTGCACCGCCGCTCCAGAGTTTTCGGGGTGGTCATTCAGGTCACCAGGGTCAGTCTTAGTTTCCTCAGCCGCAACATTCAAGTGGATGCTTTGAGTGCGGTGAGTATGGTCATATCCGGAGGGCTTGTTGAAGATTAGTCGCAGCAGCAGGGTTCAGTCGCAGCAGCAGGGTTCCCGTGCTATGGTTCAGGCGCCAGGTGTTCCACCACCCGCTCTACTAGCTAGGGGTGGGGTAGAGGTGCTAGAGGTGGAAGTAGAGGTATTAGAGGTGGAGGTTAGGTATCTAGAGGTGGAGGCCAGCTAGCAGCAGGTCGACCCAGAGATGTAGTTCAGGGTGGAGGGGCTTAGCCCCGATGTTATGCTCTTCCAGCCAGGCCTGAGGCTGAGGCTTCTGATGCAGTTATCACAGGTACTGTTCTGGTTTGTAGTAGAGATGGTTCAGTTCTATTTGATTCAAGGTCTACATACTCCTATTTGTCATCTTATTTTGCACCGTATCTGTTCATGCCTAGAGATTCTTTGAGTGCTCTTGTATATATGTCTACACCGGTGGGTGATTTTATTGTTGTAGATCGAGTCCATCGTTTGTGTATAGTTGTGATTGGGGGTCTTGAGACTCGTGTAGATTTGTTACTTCTGGACATGGTTGATTTTGATGTCATATTGGGGATGGACTGGTTATCACCTTACCATGCTATCTTGGATTGTCATTCCAAGACTGTGTAGCCTTGTCGGGTTTACCTCGTTTGGAGTGAAGAGGGACTCCTGGTCATTCTTCCCGTAGTGTTATCTCATATATAAAGGCCCGGCGTATGGTCGAGAAGGGGTGTTTGGCCTATTTGGCATATGTTCGTGATTCAAATGCTGAGGTTCCTTCTATGGATTATGTGCTTGTTGTTTGTGAGTTTCCTAAGGTATTTCCTTCAGACCTGCCGGGTATGCCACCTAACAGAGATATTGACTTCTGCATTGATTTGGATCCGGGCACTCAGCCCATCTCTATCCCGCCGTATCGTATTGCCCCGACTGAGTTGAAAGAATTGAAGGAGCAGTTACAAGACATGCTTGAGAAAGGCTTCATTAGACCTAATGTCTCGCCTTGGGGTGCGCCGGTGTTGTTTGATAAGAAGAAGGATGGATCGATGCGAATGTGTATAGATTACCGCCGGTTGAACAATGTTACAATCAAGAATAAGTATCCATTGCCAAGGATTGATGATTTGTTTGATCAGCTTCAGGGTGCCAAGGTATTTTCGAAGATTGACTTGAGATCTAGCTACCATCAGTTGAGGATTAGGGCATCCAATGTCCCTAAGACAGCTTTCCGCACTCGGTACGGGCATTATGAGTTTTTGGTGATGTCATTCGGGTTGACAAATGCCCAGCAACTTTAATGGATTTGATGAACCGAGTGTTCAGGCCTTACTTGGATTCATTCGTGATAGTCTTCATTTATGATATTTTGATCTATTCTCGCAGCCGTGAGGAGCACGAGCAGCATCTTAGAGTGGTTCTTCAGACTTTGAGGGACAGACGGTTGTATGACAAGTTTTCGAAGTGTGAGTTTTGGTTGAGTTTAGTTGCATTCTTGGGTCATATTGGATCATCAGAGGGTATTTAGGTTGATCCGAAGAAGATAGAGGCAGTCAAGAACTAGCCTAGACCCACATCAGCTATAGAGATCCGGAGTTTCTTGGGTTTGGTAGGCTACTATCGTCGGTTTGTGGAGGGGTTTTTGTCTATTGCAGCCCCGATGACTAGGTTGACCCAGAAGGGTGCCCAGTTCAGGTGGTCGGATGAGTGTGAGGAGAGCTTTCAGAAGTTCAAGATAGTTTTGACTACGGCACTAGTGTTGGTTTTGCCCACAGGTTCAGGGCCACAAGTATCCATTGCCAAGGAATGATGATTTGTTTGATCAGCTTCAGGGTGCCAAGGTATTTTCGAAGATTGACTTGAGATCTGACTACCATCAGTTGAGGATTAGGGTATCCAATGTCACTAAGACAGCTTTCCGTACTCGGTACGGGCATTATGAGTTTTTGGTGATGTCATTCGGGTTGACAAATGCCCAACAACTTTAATGGATTTGATGAACCGAGTGTTCAGGCCTTACTTGGATTCATTCGTGATAGTCTTCATTTATGATATTTTGATCTATTCTCGCAGCCGTGAGGAGCACGAGCAGCATCTTAGAGTGGTTCTTCAGACTTTGAGGGACAGACGGTTGTATGACAAGTTTTCGAAGTGTGAGTTCTGGTTGAGTTTAGTTGCATTCTTGGGTCATATTGGATCAGCAGAGGGTATTTAGGTTGATCCGAAGAAGATAGAGGCAGTCAAGAACTAGCCTAGATCCACATCAGCTATAGAGATCCGGAGTTTCTTGGGTTTGGCAGGCTACTATCGTCGGTTTGTGGAGGGGTTTTTGTCTATTGCAGCCCCGATGACTAGGTTGACCCAGAAGGGTGCCCAGTTCAGGTGGTCGGATGAGTGTGAGGAGAGCTTTCAGAAGTTCAAGATAGTTTTGACTATGGCACTAGTGTTGGTTTTGCCCACAGGTTCAGGGCCACAAGTATCCATTGCCAAGGATTGATGATTTGTTTGATCAGCTTCAGGGTGCCAAGGTATTTTCGAAGATTGACTTGAGATCTGACTACCATCAGTTGAGGATAGGGTATCCAATGTCACTAAGACAGCTTTCCGTACTCGGTACGGGCATTATGAGTTTTTGGTGATGTCATTCGGGTTGACAAATGCCCAACAACTTTAATGGATTTGATGAACCGAGTGTTCAGGCCTTACTTGGATTCATTCGTGATAGTCTTCATTTATGATATTTTGATCTATTCTCGCAGCCGTGAGGAGCACGAGCAGCATCTTAGAGTGGTTCTTCAGACTTTGAGGGACAGACGGTTGTATGACAAGTTTTCGAAGTGCGAGTTCTGGTTGAGTTTAGTTGCATTCTTGGGTCATATTGGATCAGCAGAGGGTATTTAGGTTGATCCGAAGAAGATAGAGGCAGTCAAGAACTAGCCTAGACCCACATCAGCTATAGAGATCCGGAGTTTCTTGGGTTTGGCAGGCTACTATCGTCGGTTTGTGGAGGGGTTTTCGTCTATTGCAGCCCCGATGACTAGGTTGACCCAGAAGGGTGCCCAGTTCAGGTGGTCGGATGAGTGTGAGGAGAGCTTTCAGAAGTTCAAGATAGTTTTGACTACGACACCAGTGTTGGTTTTGCCCACAGGTTCAGGGCCATATATAGTTTATTGTGATGCATCTCGTATTGGGCTCGGTGCGGTGTTGATGCAGGATGGCAAGGTCATTGCCTATATTTCACGGCAGTTAAAGATTCATGAGAAGAACTATCTGGTCCATGATTTGGAGTTAGCAGCCGTTGTTCACCCGTTGAAGATTTGGAGGCATTATCTGTATGGCGTGGCATGTGAGGTGTTCACGGATCACAAGAGTCTTCAATATTTGTTCAAGTAGAAGGAGCTAAATTTGAGGCAGAGAAGGTGGTTAGAGCTGTTGAAAGACTATGATATCACCATCTTATATCATCCGGGAAAGGCCAATGTGGTAGCCGATGCTTTGAGTAGGAAGTTAGCCAGTATGGGTAGTCTTGCTTATATTTCGGTGGGTGAGATACCGCTTGCTTTGGATGTTCATGCTTTGGCCAATCAGTTCGTGAGTTTGGATGTTTCTGATCCTAGCCTTGTGTTAGCTTGCATAGTCGCTCGTTCTTCTTTATTGGAGCATATCCGAGATCGGCAGTATGATAATCCTCATTTGTGTGTCCTTAGAGACACGGTGCAGCGCGGAGGTGCCAAGCAGGTTACCTTAGGAGATGATGGAGTTTTGATATTGCAGGGTCGAGTTTGTGTGCCTAATATGGATGGACTCCGAGAGTTGATTTTAGAGGAGGCCTATAGTTCCTGGTACTCTATTCATCTGGGCGCCGCTAAGATGTATCAGGATTTTTGGCAGCATTATTGGTGGAAGAGAATAAAGAAGGACATTGTTGCATATGTGGCTCAGTGTTTGAACTGTTAGCAGGCTAAGTACGAGCATTAGAGGCCCAGTGGTTTGTTCCAGAAGATTTAGATTCCTGAGTGGATGTGGGAGCGTATCACTATGGAATTTGTTGTTAGACTCTCACGAACTCAGAGGAAGTTCGATGCAGTGTGGGTTATTGTTGATAGGCTGACCAAGTCAGCACATTTTATTGTTGTGGCAGTCTCCTATTCATCCGAGAGGTTAGCTGAGATCTATATCCGGGAGATTGTTCGTCTTCATGGTGTGCCTGTGTCTATCATTTCGAATCGAGGTACACAGTTTACCTCACATTTAGGGAGAGTAGTTCAGCGAGAGTTGGGCACACGGGTTTAGTTGAGCATAACGTTTTATCCTCAGACGGACGGGCAGTCCGAGCGGACCATTCAGATTTTGGAGGATATGCTCCGAGCTTGTGTCATTGACTTTGGAGGCTCGTGGAATTAGTTTTTGCCTTTAGCAGAGTTCACATACAACAATAGCTACAGTCGAGTATCCAGATGGCTCCTTATGAGGCTTTGTATGGTAAATGGTGTTGGTCGTCGGTTGGATGGTTTGAGCCGGGAGAGGCTCGGGTGTTGGGTACAGATCTAGTACAAGATGCCTTGGACAAGGTCAGGATCATTCAGGATAGGCTTCGTACAGCTCAGTCCAGGCAAAAGAGTTATGCCGACCATAAGGTTCGTAATTTAGCATTCATGGTCTGTGAGTAGGTATTGCTTCGAGTGTCGCCTATTAAGGGCGTGATGAGATTCAGAAAGAAGGGAAAGCTTTGCCCTAGGTTCATTGGCCCATTTGAGATTCTTGATTGAGTGGGAGAGGTGTCTTATAAACTTGGGTTGCTGCCGAGCTTATCAGCCGTGCATCCAGTATTTCTTATGTTCATGCTTTAGAAGTATCACAGTGATCCATCCCACGTATTAGGCTTCAGCACTGTCCAGTTGGACAAGGATTTGTCATATGAGGAGGATCCAGTAGCTATTCTAGACCGGCAGGTTCGTCAGTTGAGATCGAAGAGTTTCCCTTCTATTCGTGTTCAGTGGAGAGGTCAGCCTGCTGAGGCATCGATCTGGGAGTTCGAGTCCGATAAGCGGAGCCGTTATCCCAATCTTTTCCCCGACTCAAGTACTTTCTTCTTATGTCCGTTCGAGGACGAACGGTTGTTTTAGAGGTGGGGGATGTGATGACCCAAAAGGTCATCACTTGATTTATGAGTAAGTTCTGCATTTCGTGGCCTTAGAATCCTCCTCTTTCCTTACCTCAATTTGCATGCACAGTCCGGGCACGTAGCCGGAAAGCCATTATGTGAAAATTTATGAAAAATGAGGAATTTTGCCTTTAAAATGAATTTAAGTTGACTTCAGTCAACATTTTGGGTAAACAGGAAAATATGGGACTTGGGCGTATGCCCGGAATCAAATTTCGAGGTCCCAAGCCCAAGAAATGAATTTTTAAAGAAAATAATTTTCTGGAATATTTATGAGTTTTTGGAAATGAAATGTGTTTGAAATTTGATGGTATCGGGACTGTATTCTGGTTTCAGAGCCCGATACAGGTCTTATATGTGATTTAAGTTGAGTCTGTGAAATTTGGTAAGAAATGGACCTGAAATGATGTGAATCGGACATATTTGAGAAAATTAGAAAATTTGATGTTCTTAAGTGATTTCATGATTTTGATGCTAAATTCATACTTGTTGATGTTATTTTGGCGATTTGATCGCACAAGTAAGTCCATTTGATGTTTTTGAGTTAGTGTGCATGTTTGGTTTGGAGCCCCGCGGGCTCAGGTGAGTTTCGGATAGGTCTCGAAAGGTTTTTATACTTAGGAAAAGTTGCAGAAATGTTGTTTCTGATGCACAAACATTCTGTGCTTCGCGATCGCGAAGCCTATCACATGATCGTGAAAGGGAAATTGGGGATGGGGTGAACCTCTTCTATGCGAACGCGAATTAAGGGACGCGAACGCGGAGCACTAGGGGCTGCTCTACGCGAACGCGACCTATGTCCCGCGAACGCATAGTGTAAAATGGGGGGCTGGTCTGGGATGTTATCGTTCTTCTACGCGAACGCGTACGCTGGTCCGCTAATGTGAAGGTCAAGGGGGACAACCCTTCACGAACGCATAGGAGGACTAGCGATCGCGTAATTCCACTTCTGGCAGCTTTTCGCGATCGCGACAGTGTTCTCGCGAATGCGATGAACACTCTCGCCTAGCTCTTTTAAACAGTAACAGAAATGGGAATAACCCATTTTCTCAGATATCCTTCCCCAAAATCAGAACCTACGCGATTTTTGAAGAGTAAAATCAATACCAAATCATAGGTATGTGTTCATCAATCCATCTCCTTCATTTTCCATCAACCCCTATTAGATTTCTAGGCCTAAATATTGTTCTTCCATGGTAGAATTTGAGATTTTGGGTAGAGTTAGGGCTTTTTGAATAATTGGAATTTAGACCTCGTTTTGGGGTCGGATTTCGAAACTAATTGCATATTCGGGCTCGTGGGTAAATGGGTGATCGGATTTTGGTCCGAACCTCGAGTTTTGACCAAGCGGGCTCGGGGTCAATTTTTAATGTTTTGGGAAAAATGATAGAAAACCTATAATTAAGCAGTGGGTATGAATTCTTTAGCATATATTGATGTTGTTAAATCAATTTGGACTAAATACATGTTATTTGGAGGCGAATTCTAAAGGAAAAGCGGTGTTTGAGGCTTGAGTTGGCCATGGAAGTTTGAGGTAAGTGTTTGGTCTAACCTTAGCTTGAGGGATTAGGAGTCGAGTCATATTTGCTATGTGTTATTTGTCAAGTACGACGTATAGGCATGGTGACGAGTATCTATACGTCGTTGTCAAGCATGTCTGTGAGTCTTAAATTGAAATTGTTGTGTTCCTAATAAGTACAAAAACTGCCTAAATTATTGATTCCCTGTGTTGGGAAAGAATTATGATTATTCTCGTGGAATTGCTTATGGTTGAGTGTTGGATATAGATGAGGTTTCTTTGTAAAGTTAAATATTGGAACAAGTTTGGTTATAGATGATTCCCTTGCCGAGATGTATTTGCTTCTTATTGTCGATTCCCTTGCCGGGATATTGTTGTTTCCTTATTGCTCCCTTGCTGGGACTCTTTTATGATTGGTGTTGAAATGTATATTGGGATCGAGTTGCACGCCGAAACAATATTATATTTGGATCGGGTTGCACGCCGCAACAATAGCATATTTGGATCGGGTTGCACGCCACAACAATATTATATTTAGATCGGGTTGCACTCCGCAACAGTGTATATGATTTGGATCGGGTTGCGCGCCAGAACAATAAAGGATAAAAGTGGATATTGATTTGTTTTGTTTCCTTATTCCTTCTGCTGCGAATTTTAGATTGTTCTTTATGTTTTTCTTTTGTGTTACTGTTGGCAAATGATATCCCCCCACAACATGTCCCCTTCCCATCTTTAATTGATAGTTTTCTTGATTATTACTTGCTACATATATATATGATTTAACTGCACAGGTTTAGTTGGTAGTCTTGTCCTAGCCTCGTCACTACTTCGCTGGGGTTAGGCTAGACACTTACCAACACATGGGGTCAATTGTGCTAATACTACACTGTGCACTGTGTGTAGATCCCGGAGCAGCAGCTTTTGGACCTTAGCTTTGGTGGCTGCCTTCAGTCCATACGGAGATCCAAGGTAGTCCTGTAGGCGTCCGCAGGCCCCGACGTCTCCCTCTATCTTTTCTTCCTGTTTCACTCATGTAATTCAGAAACAATGTTGCATTTATTTTTCGGACCTTGTTTGTAGAATTCGTAGACCGTCTGTGGAGTTGTGATACCAGTGTTGGGTAGTTTTTGTTTAAGAACTCATGTTGGAATTATTTAAATGGTTTAATTCTTTCTTCCGCTTGTTCTAAATTTCCGCTGTTTATAAACTGTTGATTCACATTTATTAAAGAATTAAAATAGGAAAAAGTAATTTGTTCAAACGGTCGGCTTGCCTAGCTTTCACTAGTAGGCGCCATCACGAATCCCGAGGGTGGAAAATCTGGGTGGTGACAATAAAATTCTTGCAAGATAGTAGATGTGATATGTATTAGTGGAGTAACATTTTTTTATGAATGGGAACAGATTAATGAAATTATGGAGAAAAAATATTACACCATTTTTAACTTCAAATGAGATATTTAAGTTCCCTAAATATGAATTAGCTTGCGAAATTGTGCTTCTTTGGTAATGATTTTAACGTTAGAAGAAAAGAAAAGATATCCTATCAGAATAATCTCAGAAAATTGATCAACTTTTATGCACTTGAATAATTAAATTACTTCAAAAACATAATTAAATTAGATAAAATTTTAATATCTAAGATTTTGCCTAAATTCTAAGAATTTCAAGTTTAGTTGGGCATAGAGAAAAAAAAGTTTTACGTTGACTTTAATATTCTTCAAAGCTGAGTTATTAATTGAAATAGATAATTTTAAATTCGATAAAATTATTTTCTTAATTATTTAAGACTTTAAAGTTAACTAATAATTTTTTTTAAGTGCGAATTTGTTGAATAACTTGTCAATTGCTTATTCTTTTGCATTCAAAAGATCCAAATGTTAGCCCCCTTCTAAGTTTTATGATCAAAATAATTCTTAACGGGCATGCAGTTCAAATTCATTCACCACTGTATAAACAAGTTTTAGGTAATTACATTACATATGTATAGACTATAAGCACAGATATTATATATCTAATTAACTTAATTAATTTGTTCATTAATTTAATTTATTATTTCTTCATATAAATAATGATGGAACATCTACGTGTCACTATTAACGTGCAACGCACTTTCGTAAAAACTAGTATAGATAGATAGATATGATATGATGATATGATTAACAAAGATTGAACATGTTTTTGACTTTAATATAAAAATTATTTACCGTGAAAATGGTAACAATAATTAAATTTGTAAATGAGACTGTAAAAATACATGATCTATTTTTATGCTAGTTGTTAAACCAGTTGATGCTAAGAGTATGAAGTTCAGCGATGAGATGCAAGCTAAAACGGGGCAGTAATCAAACCGAGGGGATTGCTGCCCGAGCTTCGGACTGGTCGATGAAGGGCCTCGGGGTCGATATCCAGCTCGAGTTTGAGCTATCGGGGGTAGTCGGAAATGGGATAACAGTTAAGATATAATAAAAGAAGGCTCTTTATGGCCAACACCAAGCGATAAATAAAGAACAAGTATGGAAGTAATAAATGGAAAGGGCAGCCTCGGGCAGATGAGTTAGAGAGAAAAGAGAGAGAGAGAGATATTATTGATCTTGTGTGGAATAGTTGGAGCAACAGCAGCCCCTTACAAAGTGGTGTGAATTCCCTTTATATAGGAGGGGAACCCGATTATAGTACAACATACATTAATTATAAAAGCATGGAGATGGGACGGCTAGACGTGACGCCTCGACACAGGCTCTGGGTAGGCTGGCTCTTGTCAGACTTAGTCGCGTGCCTTGAGAATTCCCTATTTTGCTCTAGCCTCGATCTTTGTCTTCTTTGAGTCGGGCCTCGACGAGCCCCGAGGGAGGGGACTCGGTCGCAACTCCACGTCCTCGGGGTCTCGAGATATTCTTCTGAGGTGGCTTGATAGTAAGAAACTAAGCCCTCTGATTTCGCCGCATACACATAGTCTCCGCGTTTCCTAGAACGAAGCGATGAGAAATGATTTTGACACCTGACTCTACGAGCTTCTTGCGGTGACGTCATACCAATGATGCAA
Source organism: Nicotiana sylvestris (assembly GCF_000393655.2). NCBI lineage: Eukaryota > Viridiplantae > Streptophyta > Magnoliopsida > Solanales > Solanaceae > Nicotiana > Nicotiana sylvestris. Next base: position 40,724,118 of record NC_091064.1, read on the forward strand.
CCTACGGTGCGAGTCTTTGCGACAACCGGGATGTCCCACAGACTTGTGTTTTGACATTATTCAATGCACTGTTGATTCCCGTTCTCCAAGGTGAAAGTATCACCGTCAATTCGGTTCTTCAAGAATGCAGTAATTGCGTCCGTCGGTCAGTCTTCCAAAGCCTTGATGACCGTGTCGTTACCCCTTATAAATGGGGTGTTCTGGTTTCTATCCAAGTACTTTCATCTCCTCATTCGCCCATTTCTTCTTATCATCTTCCTCTATCATTGAACATTATGTTTGGGGTTTGTGGCCTCAAGGCCGTTTGGCAGAGCTTCGATAGATCGTGTCGTGGCCCTTTGCCGGAGCTCGACTATGCTATTCCGTTACTGCTGCGGTTGTTATTGTGTCTGTTGTCGCTGCCCTTGTTTGCTCGAGACGATAACATACGGGGGTCAGCTTTCCTTGCTCGTGAAAAGCTCTTCGGATTATATACCGCTGCTCAAAAGGGGGCTCGGATTATACACCGCTTCTCACCTTCGTTGTGAGGCCCCATAAAAATTTCTAATCTAAACCCGAAAGCTCGTAGTGGCAATTAGGAATATGTGTTAGAGATGCGTAAAGCTTGCCGTGGTTCGGACCCTTTAGAACTGGTCTATGCATTAAAAAGTCAAAGAATAATGTTTTCCATAAAAGTACCATTTTTGTGGTCCATTATGCGGTCGCATAATAGGAATGCGGACCGCATAGTTACCGTAGAGTGAAGCAGTATGTTGGCCAAATTGATGTTAACTATGCGGCCGATTATGCAATCGCATAATCGATATGCGGACCGCAAAGTCGTCGCATAATTCTCTTGGGATTTTGAAAGGGGCAGTTCTACAGTGCATTATGCGACCGCAGAATGGGTATGCGGACCGCATTACTGCCGCATACCCAGGCAGTGTGTTCAGGTCTTGGGGAGAATTTTTGTGGTCCATTATGCGGGCCGCATGTCCACTTTGCGAACGCAAATGCGATCGCAGATACGAGTCGGGGCTCCAGTTTTCTAAATTTTAAACCCGACCCCCCTGTCGTTATATCCTGTGCAATAACTCATTTGAGCCTATTTCCTGATACTTTTAGAGTGAGAGAGAGAGAGGGGTCTAAGAGAGGGTAAGTGCTTCCCATCAAAATTACTCTATGAATCCTTGGTAAATCATTGAAGATAATCAAGTGAGGGACCTAAACCCTCATCCCAAGAGGTAAGGCTTCATCACCTCAGCTCTCATTTTTACACATAGCTACAAAGGGTCATTGGTGAGGTAATTCATGGGGATAAGGAGGTTTGCATTGCATGCATGTGTTCTTGAAGAGTATGAGGAATTATAAAAGAGGAGGCATGGGTAATGGGCTAGTGTAATATTGCATAAAAGAACCATAAGGCCTTAATGAACACTAAATGCTCGGTAAAATGCTCAAGAGAGCATTTTATGATCTTTTCTTGATTATGAGTTAAATTGTGCTATATTGCTTAAATAGATTGAAGTGCGAACATTCCGGAACGTTATTGGATTAAGGAAAGCTCGGTTGAGGTATGTATGGCTAAACCCTCGTCTTTTAGAAATTGAGCTTCATCGGCGTTTGTGTGAATATGTTAAGATTAGAGCTAAATTGTTGCATTGCTTGTCATTTTACGTGAATTGATGTTGTAACCGTATATGCATGAAAAATATGTCTCAACATGATTAATGTGCTGTCTTGATAACTTGAAGAGGGCAATGATATGAATTATGTATTGAAATGCTTGGACTTTAAATTGAAATTAAAGTTGCGTATGTTGCGCCATCCATGTGAAATCTTCTTGATGCCTACAATTTTAATTGCTCTTGTGTGCGCTTATATCCTAAATTACAAAGCTAACATTGAATGTGGAAACAATTTAAATATGCGGCCTAGTGCCAAGGATAATGTGATAAGTTGTGGCCCCAAGTGCCTATGAAATAATATATGAGAAACGAAGTGATTAATGTGAAAGGAACAATGCCTTGGAAAGGCGGCCTAGCCGATCGGGCCAAGGTCGGATTCCGCTCAAGATAGCGGTGGTATTGTGAATGAATTCTGGAAAGAAAAATGAGATTGTGATTGAAATATATGCCTCAAATGAGCCGACCTAGCCGATCGGGTCGAGATCGGACTCCGCTCAGGATAACTGTGGTATTGTGAACAATGATGAATAGTGTGAAATGACCCAAACTAAAAGCTATGTAAAAATGATGTGGAAGTTGTATGATTCTTGTATTTGATAATGTGGTGATCGTTTAAAGCTTGAGTTATACTTGTGATTTCTCATTCTTGCATGAAAGTTCTTTCTAACTAGATGGTGTTTAGTTATCAATACTAGTACTATTCCATGGTACTAACGTCCCTTTTGTCGGGGGCGCTACATTTTTAAATGAATGTAGGTGGCTTCATTGTAGATAGTACGGATTGCGTGTAGCAGAGTACCTTCTTCTTGAAGTCTTGGTGAGCCCATTTCTCCTTCAAGGGGTTATATTGCACATCTTTTGTTGTAGACTTCTACTTTTGAGGTGTAGTAGGGGCCTTGTTGCCGGCATTGTCATGACTTGTCTTTTCATCCTTAGAGGCTCCGTAGACATATGTGTGGGTTATGTACGGGCGTTGGATGGGTCTACTAACTATGATGTAATTCAAATTCTTGCTTTGCTAAAGTGTATTTGTATGGAATCTTGGAACTTATCGACGGTTTAATGTGATTTAAAATGAGCTAACATTATAGAATGCACCCTCTTTCCTCGTCTAAATAAATGAATGAAAGCATGGTTTCCTTATTCGTATCGAGTTGGGTAGGAAGTGTTTGATAAGGCTTGCTCAGTTGGGGGCTCCTCGACTAAGCGTCGGTCGCGCCTCCCGAGGTTGGGGCATGACAAACTTGATATCAAAGCCTAAGGTTTTAAAGAGTCCTAGGATGTCTCGAAGCCGTGTCTAGTAGAGTCCTTCTTATCGGTGTGTAGTTGACCACATCTATAAGTTGGAGGCTACTTGGGCATTTAGGAATAACACCCTTCTTTGATATTCCGGATCGTGCGGTGACATTGTTCCCTCTCTAATTAGTGCATTATTCTATCTTTCAGTAAATGGCACCTAAGAAGAAAGCAAGGATTGGATAGGAAGCCAATGCTAATGCCACTTCAAGAGTGGCTAATGATTCACTGCTTGATATTGTGGGTGAGGGTAGCCGCCCTACTATCACTCTTCCTGATTCTTCTATTCCAGAGCAGACTAACCTAGTCCCTACACCCATGGAGGGTACCACTATCCCTCCTGTTGATACCAATGTCCCGCCTCCAGCCCCAATTTCTGGTTCTGGTATTTCTGGAGATCTTAGGGGAGCTATTTAGATGTTGACCCAGCTAGTGGCCTCTCAGGCCCAGAGGTCAAATGTTGCGCCCAGTTCATCCAGCCAGCAAGGGGATTCTACTAGTTCTAGGGTGAACAAATTTCTTTAGTTAGACCCTCTAGTGTTTTCAGGTGCCAATCCAGAAGAAGACCCTCATGATTTCATTGATGAAATGCACAAGACCCTCAGGGTTATGCGTGCAACTGAGACGGAGGGAGTAGAGTTGGTTTCCTACCATCTGAAAGGGGTGGCTATTCGTGGTTTGAGTTGTGGGAAGATACCCGAGAGGAGGGGCGCCCTCCGACGAGGTGGAACAAGTTTGCTGATGCCTTTATAGATCATTTCCTGCCCGCTGAGAAAAGGGCAGCCCATGCAGCAGAGTTTGAAAATTTGAAGCAAGGTAACAAAAGCGTGTGGGAGTACCACATGGAGTTTGCTCGCTTGTCCAAGTATGTCATTCATATGTTTCCCACAATGGAGGCCAGGGTGTGCCGGTTTGTTTAGGGCCTTAATTCTTTAAATATTAATCATACTTCTACAACTGCGTTGAATTCTAACATGAATTATGGGAAGATGGTGGCATTTGCTCAGGCCACAGAGAACTGTAAATTGAAGAACAGAATGGAGAGAGAGGGCAACAGCAAGGCCCGGTCTACGGACAACATGAGAGAGTCACTAGGTGGGGGAAGATCAGCTTTCAGGGGAGGATCATCAGGTCCTTCCTAGTCTGTTGCACAATCTTCAACCAGTGCACTACCATCAAGGCCCATCCAACAGCAATGGATCCATTTTAGGCCCGGTCAGGGAAACAAGGGATCCCATCAGCGGGGTCGGTCAGGAGAGAGGTTCCAGCAGCAGCAAAGGTCCCCGTGCCCCAGGTGCGGGAAGATGCACTCGGGGATTTGCTACATGGAGTTGCCCGTATGTTATGGATATGGGATGAGGGGTCATATTCAGAGGCATTGTTATGTGTCCTGCCAGGGAGCAGGTAGGGGCACAACACAGCCAACCAGCCCAGTAGTTGCTACATCTTCAGCCCCTTCTCCATCTCGAGGTACCCCAGCACCTACAGGGCGTGGTGCAGCTAGGGGTGGTGTGCAGAGTTCAGGAGGACCTAGCTGGTTCTATGCTATGAGTGGACGCCAGACTGCAAAGGCTTCCTCAGATGTTGTTACATGTATTCTGACTGTCTAATATCATGATGTGTATGCACTTATTGACCCCAGTTCCACCCTGTCCTATGTTACCCCTTTTGTTGCTATGGAATTCGGGAAAGAACCAGAACAGTTTCATGATCCATTCTCGGTGTCTACTCCGGTTGGTGAGTCAATTTTGTCTACTCGAGTTTATAGAAGTTGTGTTGTCACGATGTGTGGTAGGGATACCAGGGCCGATCTTATTGAATCTGGAATAGTGGATTTTGATGTAATAATGGGACTGGATTGTCTTTATTCATAGTTTGCCAAGCTTGATTGTCGGACTAAAACTATGAGGCTTGAATTTCCTAATGAGCCCGCTATTGAATGGGAGAGGGATAATGTAGTGCCTAGAGGCCAGTTTATTTCCTACCTTAAGGCCGCAAAGATGATCAAGAAGGGGTGTATCTATCATTTAGTTCGGGTTATGGAACCAATGCCGAGGTGCTTAGCCTTGAGTCTGTACCAGTTGTGAATGAATTTTTGAATGTCTTTCCAGATGAGCTCCATGGGATTCCACCAGACAGGGAGATTGATTTTGGGATCGATGTGATGCCAGGCACGCAGCCTATATCAATTCCACCCTACAGAATGGCACCGGCAGAACTGAAAGATCTAAAGGAACAATTAAAGGATTTGCTAGAAAAGGGTTTCATCCGTCCGAGCGTATCACCGTGGGGCACACCGGTCCTATTTGTAAGGAAGAAGGATGGGTCTATGCGGATGTGTATTGACTACCGGCAACTCAACAAAGTCACAATCAAAAATAAATACCCTCTACCAAGAATAGATGACTTGTTTGATCAACTTCAAGGTGCTACGTGTTTCTCAAAGATTGACTTGTGGTCCAGGTATCATCAAATTGAAGATAAGGGAGCAGGATATTCCAAAGACGGCTTTAACAACTCGATATGGGCACTTTGAATTTATGGTGATGTCCTTTGGGCTAACAAATGCCCCGACAGCTTTCATGGATCTTATGAATATAGTCTTCAAGACTTTTCTAGACTCCTTTGTGATAGTATTCATTGACGATATTATTGTGTATTCCCGAAGTCGGGAGGACCACACTGACCATCTCAGGGCAGTTTTGCAGACTCTTCGGCAACATCAATTGTATGCAAAATTTTCAAAATGTGAATTTTGGCTTGAATCTGTCGCGTTCTTGGGTCATGTTATTTCCGGGGAAGGAATTATGGTTGATCCTCAAAAGATTGCAGCAGTGAAGAATTGGCCTAGACCTACCACTCCAATGGAGATTCATAGTTTCTTGGGTTTGGCTGGGTACTGCAGGAGATTTTGTGGAGGGGTTTTCTACTCTTGCCTCTCCATTGACTAAATTGACCCAGAAAGCAGTTAAGTTCCAGTGGTCAGACGTTTGTGAGAAGAACTTCCAAGAATTGAAATCAAGATTGACTACAACACTAGTACTAATCCTGCCAGAGGGTACAGAGGGATTTGTGGTGTATTGCGATGCTTCTAGGATCGGGCTCGGGTGCGTGTTAATGCAACACGACAAGGTAATAGCCTACGCTTCTAGGCAACTCAAGAATCATGAAAAGAACTATCAAACTCATGACTTAGAGCTTGCGACAGTGGTGTTTGCGCTAAAGATTTGGCAACATTATCTATATGGGGTCCATGTGGATATATTCATGGACCACAAGAGCATTCAATATATTTTCAAGCAGACGGAGTTGAATCTAAGGCAAAGAAGATGGCTAGAGTTACTCAAGGACTATGACATTGATATTCTTTATCACCTGGGAAGGGCTAATGTTGTGGCAGACGCTCTTAGTTGAAAATCTATGGGAAGTTTGGCTCATTTGGAGGCATATCAGAGGCTGTTAGCCAGGGAGGTTTACCAGTTGGCTAGTTTGGGAGTTCGCCTTGCGGACTCTAATAAAGGAGGGGTAATTGTGTAGAATAGGGCTGAATCATCGGTTGCGGTGGAGGTGAAAGAAAATCAATTCAATGATCCATTATTAGCACAACTGAGAGAGGGCATTCACAAACACATGACCACAGCTTTTTCCCTTGGCATTGATGATGGTACCCTACGATACCGAGACCGCCTATGTGTTTCTGATATTGGCGATCTTCGGGAAGGATCATGGCAGAAGATCACAGTTCCAGCTATTCCGTGCACCCAGGTTCTATGAAAATATACCATGATCTCAAGGAAATTTATTGGTGGAACAACATGAAGAAGGACATGGCAGACTTTGTGGCAAAATGTCTGAATTGTCAGCAAGTAAAGGCCGAACATCAAAGGCCCGATGGGTTGGCTCAAAGCATAGAAATTCCAATGTGGAAATAGGAGATGATTAACATGGATTTTGTGGTAGGTTTGTCGTGCACTCCGCGCAAGTTCGACTCAATTTGGGTAATCGTGGATCGACTTACGAAATCAGCACACTTCTTGCCAGTTAAAGCTACCGATACAGCGAAACAGTATGCCCAGTTGTATATCAAGGAAATAGTCAGGTTGCATGGTACTCCAGTCTCAATCATTTCCGATTGAGGGGCTCAGTTCACAACCAACTTTTGGAAGAAATTTCAGCAAGGTTTGGGCACACAGATAAATCTTAGCATAGCTTTTCACCCTCAAACCGACGGGCAAGCAGAGCGGACCACTCAAATGCTTGAGGACATGTTGCGTGCTTGTACTCTTAATTTCAAGGGTAGTTGGGATGACCATTTGCCACTCATATAATTTGCTTACAACAACAGCTTCCATGCTAGTATCCAGATGGCACCATTTGAGGCATTGTATGTTAGGAGATGTAGGTATCCCATTGGGTGGTTCGAAGTTGGAGAAGCGAAATTGATAGGGTCGGACCTCGTGCATCAGGCCATGGAGAAAGTCAAGATTATCAAGGAGAGGTTGAAAATTGCTCAGAGTCGCCAAAAGTCTCACTCGAATGTTCGTCGCAGAGATTTAGAGTTCAAGGAAGATGATTGGGTATTTTTGAAGGTTTCCCCTATGAAGGGCATCATACGGTTTGGGAAGAAGGGAAAATTGAGTCTGAGGTATGTCGGACCATACAAAATCATTCAAAGGATTGGTCAGGTGTCATACAAGCTCGAGCTACCACCCGAGCTGTCATTGGTACATCCGGTCTTCTATGTGTCTATGTTGAGAAAGGTAGTAGGAGATCCGTCCACTATTGTGCCGGTTGAAACTATTGAGGTTAATGAAGATCTGTCGTATGAAGAAGTTCCAGTTACCATTCTTGATAGGCAAGTTCGGAAGTTGAGAAATAAGGAAATTGCATCCGTGAAGGTGTTATGGCGGAACCAGCAAGTTGAGGAAGCCACTTGGGAAGCCGAGGATGAAACGAAAAAGAAGTACCCATATTTGTTTGAATAGTCATGAAATAGCTTTTATGCACTTAGCTCCTATGAACTATTATCTTTTGAATTAATCTATGTAAAATTGTCCTATTTTGGTTATATATATATATATATATATATATATATATATATATATATATATATATATATATATATATATGTTGCCTATGCGGCCATGGTTAGTATTGTACGAGCTATGTTATGCCTATGGAATGTGTACCTGCTATTAGGATGTGTTTTTAGGGCTCTCTGACGGGTGGATAAGACCCAAATACAAAGGAAACTCTGGCGAAATTTTCGGCAATTCAGGGAGTTAGCCGAATTTGGAGACTAATAATAGTTTAGGTTGAGAAAAAAAATTGGAAGGTTGCATAAGAGATTGCTAAAAAGAGAACCTTGATCCTCATTCGAGGACGAATAATCTTAAGTTGGGGAGGATGTGAGGCCCCGTGAAAATTTTCACTCTAAACCCGAAAGCTCGTAGTGGCAATTAGGAATATGTTTAAGAGATACGTAAAGCTCGCCACGGTTCGGAATCTTTAAAATTGGTCTATGCATTAAAAAGTCAAAGAATAATGTTTTCTAGAAAATTGCAGTTTTTGCACTCCACTATGCGGTCGAATAATATGAATACGGACCGCATAGTCGCCGCAGAGTGAAGCAGTGTGTTGGCCAAATTGATGTCAACTATGCGGCCGATTATGCGATTGCATAATCGATATGAGGGCCGCAAAGTCGTCGCATAATTCCCTTGGGATTTTGAAAGGGGAAATTCTGCGGTGCATTATGCGACCACAGAACGGGTATGCAGACCGCATTTCTGCCGCATACCCAGGCAGTGTGTTCATGTCTTGGGGAGCATTTTTTGCGGTCCATTATGCGGGCCGCATGTCCACTTTTCCGATCGCAAATCCGAGTCGGGGCTCCAGTTTTCTAAATTTTAAACGCAACCCCCCTGTCGTTATATCCTGTGGAATAGCTCATTTGAGCCTATATCCTGACACTTTTAGAGTGAGAGAGAGAGGGGTCTAAGAGAGGGGAAGTGTTTCCCATCAAAATTACTCCATGAATCCTTGGTAAATTATTAAAGAAATCAAGTGAGGGACCTAAACCCTCATCCCAAGAGGTAAGGCTTCATCACCTCAGCTCTCATTTTTACAAATAGCTACAAAGGGTCATTGGTGAGGTAATTCATGGGGATAAGGAGGTTTGTATTGCATGCATGTGTTCTTGAAGAGTATGAGGAATTATAAAAGAGGAGGCATAGGTAATGGGCTAGTGTAATCTTGCATAAAAGAACCATAAGGCCTTAATGAACACTAAATGCTCGGTAAAATGCTCAAGAGAGCTTAGATTATGATCTTTTCTTGATTATGAGTTAAATTGTGCTATATTGCTTAAATAGATTGAAGTGCGAACATTCCGTAACGTTATAGGATTAAGGAAAGCTCGGTTGAGGTATGTATGGCTAAAACCCCGTCTTTTATTGAGCTTCATCAGTGTTTGTCTGAATATGGTAATATTAGAGCTGAATTGTTGCATTGCTTGTCATTTTAGATGAATAGAAGTTGTAATCGTATATGCGTGAAAAATGTGTCTCAACATGATCAACGTGCTGTCTTGATAACTTGAAGAGAGGAAGGATATGAATTATGTATTGAAATTCTTGGACTTTAAATTGAAATTGAAGCTGCGTATGTTGCGCCATCCATGTGAAGTCTCCTCTATGCCTACAATTTTAATTGCTCTTGTGTGCGCTTATATCCTAAATTACAAAGCTAACGTTGAATGTGGGAACGATGTAAATATGCGTCTTAGTGCCAAGGATAATGTGTTAAGTTGTGGTCCCAAGTGACTATGAAATGATATATGTGAAATGAAGTGATTAATGCAAAGGGAACAATGCCTTGGAAAGGCAGCCTAGCCGATCGGGCTGAGGTCGGACTCCGCTCAAGATATCGGTGGTATAGGGAATGAATTCTGGAAAGGAAAATAAGATTGTGATTGAAATATATGCCTCAAATGATGCGACCTAGCCGATCGGGTCGAGATCGGACTCCGCTCAAGATAGCGGTGGTATTGTGAATAATGATGAATAGTGTGAAATGCCCCAAACTAAAAGTTATGTAAAAATGATGTGGAAGTTGTATGATTCTTTTATTTGATAATGTGGCAATCATTTAAAGATTGAGTTATACTTGTGATTTCTTATTCTTGCATGAAAGTTCTTTCTAACTAGATGGAGTTTAGTTATACATACTAGTACTATTCCATGGTACTAACATCCCTTTTGCTTGGGGCGCTACATTTTTAAATGAATGTAGGTGGCTCTATTGCAGATAGTGGGGATCGCGCATAGCGGAGAACCTTCTTCTTGAAGTCTTGGTGAGCCCCTTTCTCTTTCAAGGGGTTATATTGCACATCTTTTGTTGTAGACTTCTACTTTTGAGGTATAGTCGGGGCCTTGTTGCTGGCATTGTCATGACTTGTCTTTTCATCCTTAGAGGCTCTGTAGACATATGTGTGGGTTATGTACGGGCGTTGGATGGGTCTACAAACTATGATGTAATTCAAATTCTCGCTTTGCTAAAGTGTATTTGCTTGGAATCTTGGAACTTATCGACGGTTTAATGTTGTGATTTAAAATGAGCTAACATTGTAGAATGCACCCTCTTTCCTCGTCTAAATAAATGAATGAAAGCATGGTTTCCTTATTCATATCGAGTTAGGTAGGAAGTGTTTGATAAGTCTTGCTCAGTTGGAGGCTGCTCGACTGAGCGCCGATCGCGCCTCCCGAGGTTGGGGCATGACATTCGTACCCCGGCTCGACGTGGTGCTCTGCCCTGAGCTGGTAGCTTGCATGGCTAAATGTTTCAAGAAGTGGATTCTAAAAAGTCGTGCAAGCGAGGCCGAGGCTCACCCGGTCCGCTATCTCTCTAAGGTTCTCTTGGCCAGCAAGGGTCCTCGACCTTCGGTTATCTATGGCATTTTTTCATCCCTCCCTTCTTCTCGCCCTATCTTTTGGAGTTATCAGTGTGGAAGGCCGGGATGAGGCTTATGAGGATGCATGCCTGGAGGCGCTTGTTTCAGGAGGTGGACCTTCGAGAGTAGACCAGTTTCTAGGCTTTTACCATGCGTGTGTACCCTTTTGTTTCTTCCTTTCTACATAAGAACCCCTTGCGGGCATTTGTAATTATATGTAAGGACCCTTCGAGGGCCGTTGTAGCCGATATTTACCAAATATGAAGATGTTTCCTTTACTTTTGCTTTTGATTTTTGTCGTGTTCTCGTATACTCTTGCGCGTTCACGGAGATTTTGAATGTATGCCTCTGTTGACAATTGCTAATATTTTTCTGTCCTTTGGTCGACAAAAATGGCTCCTTTCCGAGGTCATCGCTATTTCTGGAATCAAGCCCGAAGTGGTCTGATAAACCTGGATCATCGGGGCCCTCAAGCCCCATGGATATAGAGCACCGAAGTGAAAGTCGACTTCGGGCGCTCGAAACTTTTACTTTGAGCTTGGCGTAGATAACTTTTTTGAGGTGTTGTGGGCAGGCTTCTGAGGAAGGGGCTATTCGTATTTAGGCGATTTTCTACGATCGAGCCCTCGTGATTGGGGTTCGAAGTGCTTATTTTTTCCTCTCAAGGGAAAACTTCGAGGTCGGGCACCACCTTGGAATTGAAGATGATGTTGTTGACCCTCTGTGGCCTAACTTCTTCTTGACGGAGATCTCCTGGGTCGAGCACCACCTCGGGATCCGTTCTAGGGTCGTTGGCCTCCTAGGGCTTATCCTGGGTAGGCAAATTATCGTTGTATCCCGCATATATGCGGGGTGGCTCTTACTTCTTTGGAAGATCCCATTATTTTAGATAGCTATCTTTTCGCCTTGGTGTCGGGTCCTTCATTACCTTAAGCGGAAAAGTGTTGGTGTAGGCCCCTGCTTCAGTCTGCCAATTCTACTATAGCCATGGCAGCTACTTCAGGGCCGGGCCGGCAGGGAGGGGAGAGTTCCCCTCCCAGTGCTCATGATTCGCGGGAGTTTACTCTGAAGACTATGTCTTAGATAAGAGAGGAACATCTGGAGATGGTGAGGAGATACTGCAGATGGGGCGAGGGGGTAGTGTTGCAGGCGCTTTCCCCGGATAAGAGTATTACTGACTCCACTGATGGATTCCTGAACATATACTTATACCCTTTCGCACTAAGCCCCCTTGATAGGGTTGTTCTTGATTTCTACCTGAAGTATTGGGTTATTTTGGCGCAGATACACCCGTGTTTTTGGCGAATAGTGTTGATGATAAGATTCTTTGCGGAGAAAGTTGGGCTTGAATTCACGTTTAGCCACCTCGTTAGGCTATACCGGCCCTTTCATCATCGAGGCTTGCTAACCTTGCGGTGCCGTTCGTCCACACCCTTTGTTGTTGATGACGAGGAAAATGGGGTTCAAGAGTGGGTCAGTCGATTCATCCGGGTCCGGACGACTGATGTTATCCCCGTGGAGCTCATGCCTTTTCCCAAGGGATGGAATTACACGCATGAGTGGATTGTCTCGAGCTTTCTTAGATTCGCTTATAGCAAAAACCAGTTTAGTAATTGTGTTTCCTCCTTTTTTGCAGCAACTTCATGGATGCCGGGCGAAGTTCCCGATTTTCCCGGTTGGGTTTGGAGGTTGGCAACCCATTCGACTTGCGACGAGCGTAGGTGGCGAGCTGCGTCCTGGGGAAGATGGGAAGCAAAACACCAAGGTATGCGCGTACGCTGCTTTTACCTTGGTCTTCGTATGTTTGAGATGGCATTTTCCTCTTTCTTTTGTACTGGCTTTGCCATTGCAGGTATCGGGTGGTTCCTTGGGGCAAGGTTGTGTTCCCCTGGAGAGGGGGAAGAGTCGTCGGCCTCCGAGCTAAGGGGCGATGGCGATAAATGGGATTTGCACTCATAGTGCGATGGAGCTTTTAGCGGGGCTAAACAGGCCCGTGTCTTCGAGGAGAGAACATCGCCCAAGCCTGCTATTCTCGAAGTCTTTGGTTCAGGACCGGTGGTTCCTCCGAGTGATTATGCCTCGACCGAGATTGGTTCTTCCAGGGTTGGAGGGGCTGGACCAACAGGAGTTTGCTCGGCTTTCGAGGGAGTCCGCCGGCTTCACTTCACAGTGAGTTTTGGTGTAGTCCTTCTGTATTTTGTGTCTTCCTTTTCTTATCGAGTTTTTCTTTTGCAGGTCTTTGATAGACTCAGGTCTAAGCTGCTCCGTCATGGGGCTAGGCTTTGGAAAGGTCTGGATGAGGGTGAGTCCCTTAGGCTCCTCAGCGAGGAGAAGGAGGTTGAGTTGATGCACTGGCGATATGAGATGTACCGGAGCTCGAATTATGAGAGATATTTGATGGAGTAGGTAACCTCTCGTAGTACGCATTTCGCCTTTTTGACCCTTAAGGTTAATCCTATTGGCTATCTTAGTTACAGAAAAAGACAGAGGCTCTAGAGTACCTTAGGGGCGAAGCCGACCGAGTTAGGAATGCTTGTGGTGAACTGAGGGCTCAAGTGCAGGTTTAGGATATAGAGGAGAATGGTGCTTTGGCTAAAGTTCCTGCCTTCGAGGCCCAACTCCGCTTGGATCGTGACAACTCTTCAGTTCAAGTGGATATGATCGCGAAGCTCGAGGCCGATCTCTCGAAGGTCAGGGCTGAGATAATCGATGCTCGGGCAGAAACAGCATTGAGTCGGACTAAGGTTGATCAGGAGATGGTGATTCATTTAAAGGACACTACTAATGCACAAGCCGAGTTGAAGTGGGCCCTCGATCGTGAAAAGAGGATCGAGGAATATGTTCATTGCAGATCCCGAAGAGAGGTACTCGAAGAGATCGGCGCCAGGGGTTTTGTTCTCTTGGAGGAGATGGCTCGTGCGAGGGCGGACTAGCGTGATGCTCGGTCACTTCTTGCTGACGTCACAGAGAGCGAAGCTGGGGCTGGTAGGCCGTAGCCTTCTAGAGCGGAGCGTAGATTTTGCCATTTTACCATTTTGTATTTGACATTTGCAGAGCATGTTTGTAGATAGAGAACACACCTTTTGCGTATGTAAATAAAAGAAAACTTGAAGCTTTATTTCTTTTGTATCTCTTTCTGCATTGCTTTCGACCAGGCGAGCTGGTTTCGGTGTTTAGAGGGAGACCTACGGATCCAGAGCTTATTAGATAGGCCCGTAGGCTCTTTCATGCTCGGTCAAGTGCGATTTTTAACACGAGTAGGCATTAGAGCTTTTGTGCTTTGCCCAGCTGTTTTTGGGTTTAGTCTCCGAGTCAGGCTTTGACTCGAGCTTTCCTGACCTTCAATCTTCTGTGCCTGCACGGGAAGACGACAACGGTTCTTACGCCTTGCCCTTGGGCATTTGTATTTTAACTATTTTGGGTTCAGTCTCCGAGTCGTGTTGCGAATCGAGCTTAATTGACCCTCAAGTTTTTTGTGCCAGCGTGGGTGGATGAAAATGGCTTTTATATGCCGTGGGTCGAAGCGACCTTTTAGGTATGTGGCCTTGAGGCTCGTGAAGCTGGAAACGGTGGCTCTTACGTTGTGCCTTAGGCATGTATAGTTAACTATTTTGGATTCGGTCTCTGAATCGGGTTATGACTCGAGCTCATTTTAATCCTCAAGTTTTCAATTTTTTAGCTGGCGGCAGTGGCTCTTACGCTTTTGGTCGTTGAGACCTTTTAGCGTGTGGCCCTGAGGCTCATTTAACTGGCGACAATGGCTCTTACTCTTTGCCCGTGGGCATATGTAGGCTTTGTTTTCCTCTCGTTAAGGTCTTTTTGAGATAATTTTGCCTGACCCGTCATCGGTTCGGGAGGAACCTCGATTTCAAGTCGTTAGCAGCGATGTTTGAGCACCTCAGAAGGTTTAGCTCGTAGGATGAGTAGCTCGAAGCCTTGTAATTTGGAGCTGACATGGTCGAATCTTGTTTGCCTGTTGAGGGTAGCCTGTTTTAACCGGTTCTTTTTGAAGTAGATTCGAAGTAATGGCCTGTGATTTTGTTAGCGATGGTCGGGCATCCCCGAGTCGCGTTAGTTTGGCTGGTACAGCCATTTTGACCGTAGTCATATGTGTTTGGCCGGAGCCATTTTTGATCCTGAGTGATAGTTTAGGCGTCTACATCGAGGGTATGCTCTTTTGGGAGTCTTACAAATGTGACATATAGCCTAAACTTCGGGATTGAGTTTTATTATTGTAGTAAGGGCTTACAATTTTCATGCCTGTTGAGGTCTTACAATTTTTCATGCCTGTTGAGGTCTTACAGTTTGTCATGCATGTTGAGGTCTTAGAATTTGTCATTCCTGTAGAGGTCTTATAGTTTTTCATGCTTGTTGAGGTTTTACAGTTTTTTCATGCCTGTTGAGGTCTTACAGTTTGTTATGTAAAGTAGGTCTGGTTAGACCAAGTCTGCCCGCTCGGGGTCTTAAGGCCTTAGGTTTCCCAGTAAATGGCGATTGACGTCAGTCTCCGAGTCATCGAGTTTGCTTAGGCCCGAAGACCGTTACTCATGAGTTTGGAATTACCTCGTTGGGGCCTTATGAGCACGGAGTTCCGAACCTGAGGTCGTGCGGGTGCTAGATCGTTGACGCTAAGTCTCCGAGTGTTTCGGGATGTACTTGATGGGGTGGGGGGATCCTTGCCGCGAGCATGACACATTTTTCTTTTTTGGAGTACGAGATACTGAAAGATATTCTTTAATTGCTTGGCGTAAATACATGTTGTTTTGTTGTCGTGAGCTCGGCCCACGCGGGCACGACTCCTTTGACCGTTTGGCCCGGTACATGATTTCCTATTGGAACTTGGTCTATCGTTCTCCACCCCTTCGAGCGGACGGCGCCTTCAAGGGGGTGCCCTCCATCGTTCGGGGTTGATTGCAAAAGAAAGCCTGCGATCTTGTCGGATCCTCCTTAGGAGGTACGTTACTCCGCTAAGAACCTTGCTGGCGAGACCCTCTTCAGGGCGGAAGTCCGGCCGAGGGGAAAGAGTGCGACGGGTGCCGTTAAGGCCTTGGGATCTTCGGGTTGCGCAGGCGATGTTCTGAGGTTCGATATGTCCCTGCTATTTTAGAGCGAGTACTCTAGTACAGTCCTTCGCTGTGTGTAATCGGGCTTGGCTGAAGACGTGGTTCACTTACCCTTTAACTTATTCGAGAGTGGAGATATTGGTGACATCGATGCGTTATGTGATGCAAACATTTTCCTTGCTGCGTGTCGTTCCCCGTAGACGATTTCAATTCTGTCCTTCGTTGGGGGTTTCATTCTTTGGCGAAGAGGGGAAGGTACCGTTTTCATGCGGTGTGTCCGCCGTCGTCTGAATAAGGCGTTCATGCCTTACGCCTCTTTTGATGTACGGGACTTGGTGTTCCAGTCTGCGCCAGCCGCGCTGACTGAGAGAATGATCTTTCTTCTTGTTGTCTCGATCGCCGTGTGGAATCCACCAAAGATTCGAGACGTGGGCGTGATTTGGTCCGTCGGTCCGAGCCTCCCTATCAACCTCATCCCGACAACGTTGATCGAGACACCTGAATTCATGAGCATATGTTTTATTTGAAATGGATCGAATGAGGAAGAAGGTTACCAATGCGTTAGTGAGAGGCCGAGACAAGGTCTCGGTGTCTTTTTTGTTGAATGTGAGGGCGTCCTCGGGAATATATCCTCGGATTCGTTTTTCTCTGGTGACGAGCATTTTTACTCTCCTTTTTATGAGTTCTTGGAAAGTGTCATCACTCCTCCACTATCGTGGCAATATGTCACGGCTCATTTGCTTCATTCTTATTGGTCGCCTTCCCTACTCGGAATTGAACTCGAGCCTACTTGCTCCACAGTTTTCGGTGGTGATTTCTATTGAGTAGTTCGGTTATTTTCCTCCTGAGCTGGTGGCCACTTTTGGCCCCGTGGCCGTGCATGTTATACAGTTCACACACCAAGCTGTGATTCCTCTGGGAGGGACTCTGTTGAATAGGTCTGGGCCATCTGGTGTCCCTGGTTTTGCTGACGATGAACACGATGTCTGATACAGCGATGTTGAAATTGTATCTTGATGAGCGAGGCACCCTTGCTGGCCTTGTGTCCCCGTCGAATCTGGCCCGGCTGATGATTCCTTGAGGATATTATCCTCGATCAGTTCTCTGATCGTTGCGAAGTAGGTTGCGTCTCGAGACATTCCTCCTATCTGTGGCGTACGACCAGTATCTTCCTTCATTTGATTTCGGTTTCTTTTCCAGGAGCATGCTTGGGTATGCTGAGCCCGAGGGGGCCTTCAACCGGTCATCCTCAACCCTAATTTGCGACTGGTGCCGGTTGCCGGCGTCCGGCCAGGTCTCAGCTGGATACTCGATCAAGTTCTGTTTCAACTGCCTTAAAATCATCAGGCTTTGTTTGTTTAGGATCTGAGTGAAGGCCTACACCGCCCAGTCGTATGAGACCGGGGGTAGTTTCGTTCGTTCCATCTGGGAACGAGATGCGAATTCTCGTAGCATTTCATTCTCCCTTTGTTCGATCTTGGATGCGCCGGGCTTTCTCGTCATTGCTTCGATGGCACCGACGTGTGCCTTCATAGAGGGATACGCCAGTACGGTAAGTGAGTTTATGGGGTCGGGAGTTAGGCTATGGTACCGCATCACTGCCCCTTTCGGGAGCGCTTCTCCGAACCCTTTTAATAAGACAGACTCGATCTCCTCATCTCTCGTGTCATTACCTTTTACCGCGCACGTACAGGCGTAGGCAGTAACGTGTTCATTAGGGTCAGTAGTCTTGTTGTATTTAGGGAGTTCCGGCATTCTGAACTTCTTTGGGATGGGTTTCGAGGCTGCTTCTTCAGGGAACGGCCTTCGTATGAACTTCTTCGAATGCACGCCTTTGAAGACCGGGGCACACCCGGGATCTGGTCGACCCTAGAGTTGTAGGTCTCGACCTTCTTAGTGTTGGCTGCTATCATTTTCTCGCCCGATTCAACCCTTTTGGTGAGATCCTCAAGCATTTTTACTATGGCAGGGTCGGCTATCGATCCGTTACTGCTCGATCTCTCGGGTATCTATTCGGCTAGGGGAGTTGTTTCCGGCGCTGCCGTACTGGGAGTCTTCGGATGGCTTCATAACTGAGCAATGGCCAATTATTGTGCCTGTAACATTTCAAAAATATCGTGAAGACTAACTTCCTGTGCTTCCGAGCCGGGGTCTTTTGGGTTTCCTTTTGGTCGCCATGCTGCATGCTTCCGTCGGTGTGTGAGGTTTCGTCGACCTGTTGCGCGTCTTGCGAACCCGCGTTCGCTGGAATCGGTCCAGGTGCGTTATCGGGGTTCTGCGGTGGCACGCCAACGACTGGAACATCCACACCTTTTTCGCCGTGGTTTTTGAGGTTGTCGTTCTCGACTTTGTTTACTGAGCCAGACATTTTGACCTGAAATCAAAGATCTCGAACAAGAAAAACGTGGAAGATAACTTGTGTTTGTGTAATGAAACTAGCAAGAAAATAATCACTATTATTTTTAGCCCCACGGTGGGCGCCAAACTATTTACCGTGAAAATGGTAACAACAATTAAATTTGTAAATGAGACTCTAAAATTACGTGATCTATTTTTATGCTAGTTGTTAGAGTAGTTGATGCTAAGAGTATGAAGTTCAACGATGAGATGCAAGCTAAAACGGGGCAGTAATCAAACCGAGGGGCTTGTTGCCCGAGCTTCGGATTGGTCGATGAAGGGTCTCGGGGTCGATATCCGGCTCGAGTTCGAGCTATCGGGGGTAGTCGGGAATGAGATAACAGTTAAGATATAATTAAAGAAGGCTCTTTATGGCCAACACCAAGCGATAAATGAAGAACAAGTATGGAAGTAATAAATTCAAAGAGTAGCCTCGGGCAGATGAGTTAGAGAGAAAAAAGAAAGAGATATATTATTTATCTTGTGTGGAATAGTTGGAGCAACAACAATCCCTTACAAAGTGGTGTGAATTCTCTTTATACAGGAGGGGAACCCGGTTATAGTACAACATATATTAATTATAAAAGCATGGAGATGAGACGGCTAGAAGTGACGCCTCGACACAAGCTCTGGGTAGGCCGGCTCTTGTCAGACTTAGCCGTGTGCCTTGGGAATTCCCCCTTTGCTCTAGCCTCGATCTTCGTCTTCTTTGAGTCGGGCCTCGGCGAGTCCCGAGGGAGGGGACTCGGTCATAACTCCACGTCCTCGGGGTCTCGAGATATTCTTCCGAAGTGGCTTGATAGCAAGAAATTAAGCCCTCTAATTTCGCCGCATACAAAAATGTCTACCTTTAATGTAAAAAAATGTGATGGAAATAAACATGATAGCTATTTTTACGTTTTATTATTGAAAAGGTTAAAGTTGTTCAATCCTTGAACAAGATGGCGTAGAAGTGTCAGTTTCAAACTTAAGTGAGCATTTAATCCCCTAACTTATTTGCTTTGATAAACCCATCTTGTTTTTTTTCTTCTTCTTTATGATCCCATACAAATTACACAATCTCGTCGCCGCCGTCGTCCGCCGTCTTCCGTCCGCCTTGGTGGGTTATTGCCGGAGTTCTATTTTTGTCTAATTTGGTCAAGGTCAGTACACCCCCAAGAATATAGTGTTTAAATGTGTTTTGTCTTTTTATGCTTTAGCATAAAATTTTCTTTCTTGGGCGTGCATATTTTATGGAAGCTTCAAAAGCTGTTATTTCGGTTTGTATTTTTTCTTTTTGTGATGAATTCTTTGGAATAATTTATGATAGTTACTGTTTTGCTGGTTTTAGATAATGGTAAAGTCTTTCATGGTTCACCTAATTGTTGTTAACTAGTGTAATAATTTATAGGATCAAAGGTTTAATCTTTTTTGGAAACAAAAATATAGAGATAATAAACACAGTAATATCATGCATTTAATGCCCGTGAACCAATTTCTCATAATTATAGAGATAATAGACACAGTAATATCATACATGCATTTGGTAAGAGGTTAAAAAGGACTACCATTTGTAATAATCATAAGAGAGATGTTGGAAATTAATTCTTTGTATTGTGAGGACCATGTTTTTGAAGGGGTGGCTGAGTCAGCCCTGTCAATTGCTTTGGGTGCTGTTTCTTTTGCAACATAGTTTAGTTTTTTTAGAAAGGAACTTGGAATTTATTAATATTTGTCAAGTTTCTGAAAATTTCAGCTTCTAAGTACGTTCTGCTGAGAAGTATAATTCTTTCAGAAATAATTCGATAGATTAGGATGTTGTACCAGTTCATACTGCAGTAGTGTTCTTTTCTTTTGCAAGTAAGCTCTATTTTTTACCAGATGGCTTCACTGGAAGAAAGTTTGCAGAGGTTCAAGAAGCAGCAGAAGAAGTGCCAATCTACACTTAGAGTATAGCTGCCAAAGCAGGACCTCCCATACCAACTCCTTCAAAACAATACATTGCCAACTGCAACAATGACAGCTAGTGCTAAACCTCCTGCCCTGCCGTTTAATTTTCAAATGATTCAGAAAGGCTTCAACACATAAATAGCATACGAAAAGCTCCTGTGTGGGCTCAGATTAAACGTGTCATAGACTTGTTGCTGGAGGTATATCCCTACCCTCGATCTCCTATTTTGTTTCAGCAATTTCATATTTTTTTTCCTGAATCTTCATCTTTGTAATGGCTTTTGCAGAGTTTTATCATTGTTTACCTTGTTTTGCTTATGTGCATCTTTTATCCATACATATACTTTTATCAACTTAGAAGAAATGTATGAATATGAGTATTGCGTTAAAATTGGATCTCGTTGATGTCACTTTGAGGA
Source organism: Nicotiana sylvestris (assembly GCF_000393655.2). NCBI lineage: Eukaryota > Viridiplantae > Streptophyta > Magnoliopsida > Solanales > Solanaceae > Nicotiana > Nicotiana sylvestris. The sequence goes on from NC_091064.1 coordinate 40,744,840, forward strand.
TTATTTGTATTTTCTATCTTTTCTGCTTGCAGAGTGAAATTTCAGGGTCAAGTTAATTTCTCATGCCTACGTTTAATCTCATGATATATGGCATATACAACTCCTATATGTCTAAAGAAATTCTTGTACGTATCACTTCAATGTTCCTTCTTAAAGACTTGCAACTTTCTTTGCTTAGCTAATAATTCCCTTCTTTATCCCCTTATTTGTTCCTTCTTCTTTTCATTCTTGTGTGTGGAGGTGGATTTTGGGTTGATAGGGGTTGCAGGATTTTCCATTTGGAAATCTATACCCTTGAATGATTGTAGGTTTGAGGTGTTTAGCTGGGTAATAAGTTCTTTAAGTCCTTGTTTGTCAAAAAGCAAAAAGAAAAAAGTTGTTTAGATATCCTGCAAGCCCATTCTTTGAAGATTTATAAAATCTGTCTGCTGGACTTTCATGTACTAGTTTGATTTATAGATCAACGAGGATGGTGCTGCTCTCTTCAGTTTATGCTTGAGAATGTGGTAATCCTTAATCTCTGGCAGTATGACTGGTGCTTGTGCCGTCTACTTGTTAAGATAAGAAACTAATTGCATGGTATGTGCTTTTGTCTGGACAGACTACTAATGATTGATAGGAAGCCCCATGTCTGTGGATTGACATATAGTGCTTAGCAGAAAGTAGAGCCATATTCCCCAATGAAGGGTGGCTGGTTGTGATGCAGCGGCACATGATACTCAGTACCCTTTTAATCTTCAGTTGCAGTTGCTCCGTTCCAATATCTTTTAACACAAGTTAAGGGTTCCTAAAACTACGAATTCTAGTCCTACACGTAATACAACTCTCTAACCAAACTAAAAGGGCTCCTGTCAAAAATTGGACGTAATGTAACTTACCAACAACTGTAAGGTATTTGCTTCCACTATGTTTTATTATTCATTTCCGCATGAATTCCAAGAGATTGTAGGTCTTTTGAAATAACATTCTTCCATGTGATTTTAGGTCAATCCCGTTTTCATGGTATCACACTTGCGGATAGGTGCAGTCACGTAGGACATGATCAAACCATCTTGGATGACCTTTCCTCTTTTTGTTCTCTTCATGTGCTACTTTCTGACAGATGATTTTGTCTAATCTTGTATTGTCACACTTCTTTTATTTTCTTTTTTAAATTTTCACATTTCTATGTCATTCATCTTGTGGATATAGTTGGCCTTAGTGCCCTAACATTCATTCTCATAATTTTGGTCCTGCAACCGTGACTATTGAACTTACAACTCACTTTAATTGGTATCCTCTTATCGCAGTATCTCGTAGCACTCCATTTCAGCTTTCTATTATATCTGTGTCATCTCGATACTGACTTCAATTAGTTGCTTGCAACCTGATCAGCTACTCTAGTTTAAGCTCATTCTCCTTGGCTGTCAGTCATTTATTGGCTGTAATTTTATGGAGAACTAAATACCTTCTTCTTATTGCTATAACTAGGTTCATTGGAACTTCTTTGATTGATGGTGTAGGTTGGTTTTGTATTACCTTATTGTTAGGGATGGAAATGAGATAATATCCACAAAGCTGGAACTGATCAGATATAATTTGAAACAGCTGAAAGAAGCCATTTGTGAAAAGGACCAATGATGTAATTTCTTGACTATGGTTGAAGCTATAGCCATTAATCCGCAGGCTTATGATGGCTTCCGTCTGTCTTACTGGAATCTGGTGATGGGTGATATAAGAAGCTGTCTGAATGGTCTTCTTTTGGGGGGAGGGGAGGGAAGGGGAGGACAGGAAAATGCTGATTCTGTAGAAGAATGTATTTCATCTCAGTTTCAGGAAGAGCACATCTAGGTCAGATGAAGATATAGACACATTAGGCTTGTGGCTGTTAGAACAATGACTAGGTCTATCTTTGAGGATTTGTGATGTGCTCATTTTGCCATTTCTTTTGGACAAATTGCTCCCACTGGAGGCAGTAGTTTGTTTGCTTATAATCTTGTCAAATATCCCAAACATGATCTTAAAAATTAAAGATCAACTACTAGTCCTGATATGAGAATTCCCTGAGTGTATTGCCCCGATGATAATTGCATCTCTACTTTGATGTACTGATGTAGACAGGTGTAGGCTCCCAAAGCTGCTATACCGAGGAATTGAATTGCCACTTGACATGCTTGATATTGAGAAGGATCTCCAGAAGAATAGAATGAAGACCTGCCACCACAAACACTGCAAAGAGAAGAGCTATGGCACAAATTCATGGCATTGAAGAAGAAGCATGAGATTAGCAAGAGGTAAGCTTACAAACGCCCACCTACTAGAACTCTTCAAGCTTTAGATTTACTTTTGGTTCTGAAATGTTCCATTATCGGAAAAGGGGCAGCAGCATTTCATCATCTCAAACAAGTTATAGTCCTCATTTCGTATAAGAGAAGCAAAGGCTTTCCAGATTCTGATATCAGGTGGTTTACCCTCCCGAGAATAGGCCAATGTTGCAACCCCACCGAGCACAGAAAGCTCCGAATAAATGGCAAACATTTGTATTGTTACTCCATATTACCAAGACTTATGGATCAGTGCTCCTCAAAACAACTAACATTAGTATGGATCAGTGCTAGGTTTTTGGCTTTCTATATTTGGAGGTTAGTGTTTTTATCCTTATGCATTGAAGTTTTTACTTGGTGCTAAAGGTTTGCCATTGTGTAGGATTTTGGACGTTCAACACCATTGCTATGTATATGTATATTATTTTCATGAGGTTCAATAAGTTAAAATTGCAAGGATCTTGTTCTTGACGCCATTACTTGGTCATATTAGAGTTTCAGAATTCAGGGAAGCCTGTAACATGCGAATAGGCAAATTTATATCGACCAAAAATCAAGGACCTTATTGATCCCCCTTTACTAGTAAGCAAATCTATTAATATTCCCTTAAAATGATTAACATTTCAAACTTATTACATGACCAGATTATTGTATCATATATCAAAGCCTTAAGGACTTTCTTGATAGATATCGTCGCGCCTTTGATTCTCTAAGGGTAAGCTGTCCCTGCAAATGGTTTTAATGAAGTTAAGATAACTGCAATATCTCATACTGAAGCAACTTAGGATATACAGCAAATTATGCAGATCACCTTGTAAGTTGAATCTTAGCATAATCAATCTCAGCAATTAGAATTGCTTCCTCGTGTCCTGTGGTTCCAATAATTTCACCCATCTACAAAGACAGATTACAGTGTTAGTCCTGAACTTTTGAGGGCAACAATTGCAGATAAATGATACAGTTTGTTGACATACTGGTCCAGCCACAGTAGAATGACCCCATATCATGTAGCTACCAGCCGAGTCTCGACATGGTGAGCAAGTTGCCACATAAAGCTATCACCAAGTTTGAGTCAATTTACAGCCTCTACCTTTGAATTTTATGGAGATTTAAGTGTAATTAGCTGGTTATCGACTGCCCTGCAAAATCAAAAGTTTAAGTGAAATTTGTTACATATCAAATCTCAATCGACAAAATCGGATCCTTAAGAGTACAAGACACTTTCTTGTTTTCGGATTGACTGTCTTATTATGCATATGTAAGGGCAGCCCGGTGCATAAGGCATCCCGCGTTTATGCAGGATTTTGTGTAAGTAGCGTCACACTTAAAAAAAAATAACAAATAAAAAAATTGCTATAACACCAACTCGGAGGTTAAAATATGTTTTCGGGAAACGTTTGACATGTTGCTTAGAATATTATTAAACTAGTTAATTTGTCCGCACTATCATTAAATTAAATCATTAACTTTTTATAATATCCAAATATTATAATATTTCAAACTAAAATTTTAAATACTTTTTTAGTCTTCAAATCTAATAAATTTATAAAAGTGAAACATTTTTTCTCAGTTTTCTCATAAAAAACATGTAAAGAAAATGATCAAGAAAACTTGATCTCTTTACGTGCATATCTGTATTAATTTAAAATACGATTTTGTACTCTGTACATTTAATATGTGAGTGTAAATTAAGTTTTCTCTTCAAATATTAATGCTTTAATAAAATAAGAATAAAAAAATAATAAAAAAAATCAAATTAATCTACCTTGCTCGTTTAGTTTTAAAAATAAAAAGAAATATCTACCAACCTTTTACTATAAAATAATTTATTTTCTTCCTCAAAGTCATTAAATTATACTAATATTTCTCAAATCTAAAAAATATATTAAATTCCTTTGACAGTTTCTCCTATAAATTCAACATACACATAAAAAAAAGTGCGAAGAGAATCCATAGAAATTCAGATGGATAATATTCCAAGCTGCAATCTCCTTGAGAAATATCTTTCTGTTCATTCCTCTGAATAGCTTATCACAATAGAATTACTAAAGAAGATGGGTATTATCACTTTTATCCCGCATTAGAAATCATTTACATTTGATAGCCGAAAAAGTCGATAAAATTTGTATAATTTTTGTATATAACATACAGAATGTGCATATATATTAAAAATATATATTTTTCGACTATTATTTTCAGAGCGACTATACAGTATCATTTTCCCTTAGTTAACATAACCAAGAAAAAAAAACAGCGAGACAGAAAAAGAAAATGAATGAATAACTGAGGATTAGAGTTTAAACTGACAAAATAGAATAAAAAGAAGCACATCATACCTGTTCCATGTTTTAATATTTGCTAAAAGTAACCACTTCATGCAATATTTCAGACAATAAAAATAACACTGTTATGTGAGAGCTCAAATAGTATGATGTAAATATATAGAATAAAGTAATTACAAAATTTATATTGAGTCATTTACCGACCTAACTTCTTTTCTCCGCAATGCTTATTGTTACCGGGGGATTGCAATATATCATTAGAACACAGGACATTAGAAAAGAATACAGTAACAGGAAGCCAAAAAAGTGCAACACTAATCTAGTATCATATTTGGGAAGCCTAGCTAGCACCAAAAGGTGGAAACAAATGAAATGGGCATAATAGGTCCTCCCCAAAATTGAGAGCACGTACATATGTGAATTTGAGGGAATAGGAAAAGATAGAGGAGGAGAATTTATGGTAAGGATATTTGATATACAACCTATCGTGTGATTTCGGTTACTAATTCTAAAATTAGTAAGCCTTTATTTCTTTTGTCTATATTAATAAGCCTTTATTAGTACATGATAGTTATAATGATTATAGTCAAATTGTAACTGATGCAGAGTTTATATTTTCAGTTATTTTCTAAATTAATTAGGTGACAAGTTGATTAATTGCATTTGAAGACTTTTCGAAATATTAATAATTACGTTGATAAATAAAGAAATGAAGGGAAAAGTCAAAACAAGGAGAAAAAAGATAATTGAGTTTCTTGGCTAAAGAAACATGTCACATCATCTTTCATTTTCCCAACTTTATTATATATATATATAGAGAGAGAGAGAGATTTTTTTGTTAAAACAACATTCTTATTTTAAATATTTTATTCTTAATAATGAAGTTTTAATAGAGCCACTATTGTGATTTTTTTTTCCTAATCTTTTTTGTTAGATTTCCACTAATTGTCTTTGCATGTTCAGGGAACTCTTCTTAATCGTAAAAAAGAAAAACATCTGGACGAATCACGTGTCATTAGGATTAGGACTCTTCTAGGTAAGAAAAGTAGCATATGCAAAGACTCGAACCCACATCACACATTAGCATAATGAAATGTGTTACCGCTGAATTGGAGCATCTTGCATGTTCAAGGGGTGCCACCGTAAGGAATTTAACTGTTATTTTGTTTTTAATCTATCATTAATAGATATATTTAATGAAACATTTTAGCGAAGCGGGGTCACTTGTAACCATGTATATCGCCCAGGGATGTGATATAGATAATCTACCCTAATGCAAACATAGTGACTGCTTCCATGGCTCCGAGGCTACCTTAATTATGCATATGTAATACGATTAAAAAAACATGACGAGGACAGTAGAAAGTGCTATGATTTTGCCAAAATTCTTGCCTTGTTCTCTGTTCCAGCTCCCACAAATTAAAGCCTCCCCTGTACACATGTTGAAAGCTCCAGGATAACAAATTAGATGAGCACCTGATTGTGACCAGCAACAAGTTTCTAGTAAACATGGCCGATGGAGTATGTAGCCTAACAAGACTAAACACTAGTTTAAATATGAAAACTATCATTACCTCGGGAAACGAAGGTCATGGCAAATTCCTATGCCAATGCAACCAAAATCTGCAGTATATTAGAGTCATTTCTTGAAGGGCTTCTAAAAGATGTCTTACTTGTTTATCGCGAAAATGATAATAACAATTAAATTTGTTAGTGGGATTCCAAAAATATGTGATCTATTTTTATGCTAGTTGTTTAAGCAGCCGATGCTAGATATGTGAAGCTTAACGACAAAATACGAACTAAAACAGGGTTATAATCAAACGGGGGGGCCTGTTGTCCGGGCCTCGAACTAACCGATAAGAACCTCGAGGCCGATGCCTGGGCTCGGGCTCGAGCTATCGGGGGTAACTGGGAAGGGACTAACAGTTAGAGTATAATTAAAGGAGGCTCTTTATGGCCAATATCAAGCAATAAATGAAGAGCAAGTATGAAAGTAATAAATGAAAGAGGTAGTCCCGAGCGAGTAAGTTAGAGAGAAAAAAGAGAGAGAGAGAGTTGTTATTGATCTTGTGTAGAATATTTGGAGCAACAACAGCCCCTTACAAAGTGATGAGGATCCCCTTTATATAGGAGGGGAAATCCAACATAGTACAAAGTATATTAATTGTAAAGGCATAGAGATAGGACGGCTAGACGTGACACCTTGATACAGGTTCTGGATAGGCCGGCTTTGCCATACTTAGCCGCGTGCCTTGGGAGTTCCCCATTCTACTCTAGCCTCGATCGATATCCTCTTTAGGTTGGACGTCGACGAGCTCTGAAGGAGGGAACTCGGTCACAGCCTCGCACCCTCGGGGTCTCGAGGTGTTCTTTTGAAGTGACTTGATAGCAAGAAATTGGACTCTCTGATTTCACCGCATACAGATAGTCTCCGCGTTTCTCATAATGAAGCGATGGGAAATGATCATGATACCCGACTCCTCGGGCTTCCCGTGATGATGTCATACCGATAACGCAACCTATGGGGTGAGCTTTTACGATAACCGGGACATCCCATGGACTTGTCTTTTTGACACCACTCAAATGCGCTGTTGATTCCCGTTCTTCAAAGTGACAGTACCGCCGTCGATTTGGTTCTTCAAGAACACATTAATTATACATGTCGGTCAATCTTCTAAGGGCATTGATGGCCGTGTCATTATCCCCTATAAATGGGGGCGTTCTGGCGTCATTTTTCTATCTAAGTGCCTTTCTCCATTCACTTATGCCCTCCTTCTCGCCATCTTTCTATAATGTTAATCACCATGTTTGAAGTCCACGGCCTTAAGGTTGTTGGGCTGCATTCCCATCGACCGGGAGATGGCCTTTTGCCTGAGCTTCCCTTTGTCGAGCGAGATTATTCTGTCTTGTCGTCGCTATCGATGTTGTTACGATTGTTATTGCTGTCCTCCCTGGCCCGAGATGACGATAGACAGGGAATCGACTTTCCCCTTTTTTAGAAAGTTATTCGGACTACCACTGCTCACTCTCCTATCCTAGCCTGGTGTGGCACTTCATCCCTTGGGTTTTTTCTTTCCCGAGGGATAAAATTGCACAACCGGCCATTGAGGCTGGGGCCCGCTGAATCTTCAACCTTTGGCTTTAGCGGGCTATGTCTCTTTTTTCTGCCTCTTCTGCATCCCCCCCTTTTCCTCTTCTTCATCTTCTCCATCGGCGAGGACATTCCACGGGATTAAGTTGGGAACCTAGAGGAGACGGCGATCGAAGGAGTTGCCTTCGAGGATGCGATATCGAGGAGTCGACACTCAGAGATGCTGATACTGGAGATGAACCTTCGAGGATGGACTAGGTTCTTAGGTTTTCACTATGGGTGTATACCCCTTTGTTTCTTTGTTTTTGTGTAAGGACCCTTTGCGGGCTTTTGTAATTGTATGTAAGGACCCTTCGAGGGCCATTGTAAGCCAATGTTTATGAAATAGAAAGACAACTTCTTTACTTATGTTTTTGATATTAGCCCTATTCTTGTATATTCTTGTGCATTTGCGAGGATTTTGAATGTATGCCTCTATTGACGATCGTCAATATTCTTTCCGGTCTTTGGTCGATAGAGATGGCTCCTTTCCAAGCCTACCGTGGATCCTCTGACCAAGCCTGAAGCGGTCCGGTAGACTTGGATCATCGGGACCCTCAAGTCGCATAAAGATAGCACCTCGAACCTTGAAAATCTCGAGGGTTGTTTCTGAGTGAAGGTCAGCTTTGGGCACCTGGAGATTTACTTTGAACTTGATGTAGATAATCTTTTAAGGCATTGTAGATAGGTTCTTGTGGAGAGGTTACCCAAGGCTGGGTGATGTCCTGAGGTTGAATCCTCATGGACGGAGCTTGTAGTGCTTACTTTTCTTCTTGAGAGGAACCTTTGAGGTCGGATACCTTCTCGGGACCGAAGACGATGTGGCTAGCTATTTGAAGCATTACTTCTTTTCGATGGAGGTCCTCGAGGTCGGGTACCACCTCAGAACCCGTACTAAAGCTGTTGGCCTCCTAGGGCCTAACTTGGGCAGGCGAACCGTTGTTGTTTCCCCACATATATATATGGGGTTGCTCCCGCTTCTTGGGAGATCCCATTATTCTAGATAACTATCCTTCTGTTTTGGCATCGAGTCCTTCGTTACCTTAGCGCTGAAGCATTCGCTAGGTTCCCACTTCAGTTTGCTAGTTCCGCCATAGCCTTGACTGCTACTTCAGGGTCTGCCCGGCTGAGAGGGGAGAGTTCCACTCTTAGTGCTCAGGATCCGCGGGAGTTTACTCTGAAGACTATGTCTTCGATAAGAGAGGAGCATCTAGAGATAGTCAGGAGAGACTGTGGATGGGGCGAGGGGGTAACATTGCAGGCGTTTCCCCCGGATGAGGGTATCATAGACCTCGCCGATAAATTCCTGAACGTGTACTTGTACCCTTTCGCACTAGGCCCCCTTGGTAGGGGCATGCTCGATTTCTATTTAAAGTACCGGGTTACTTTGGCGCAGATACATCCGTCATTTTGGCGAATAGTGCTAATGATGAGGTTCTTTGCGGAGAAGGCAGGCTTGAATTCACGCTCAGTCACTTCCTCAGGCTGTACCGACCCTTTCATCATCGAGGTCTGCTAACCTTGCGGTGCCGTTCATCCACGCCCTTTGTGGTTGATGATGAGGAAGATGGAGATCGAGAGTAGGTCAGTCGATTCGTTCAGGTTCGAATGACTGACATTATCCCCATGGAACTTATGCCATTCCCCCGAGGAATGGAAATACGCGCGTGAGTGGAGCGCCTGGTGCTTTCTCAGATTTGCTCATGGCGGAAGCTAGTTTAGTAATTGTGTTTCCTTCTTCTCTTTAACGATTTCATGGCCGCCCGGCGAAGTTCCTAATCTGCCTGGCTACATCCGGAAGCTGGCGACCCATTCGACTAGTAAGGAGCATAGGTGGCGAGCCGTGTCTCGAGGCAGATGGGAAGCAAAATATCATGGTACGTGTGTACGCTGCTTTCACTTGTCCTTCGTCATTTGGGAAGACATTTTCCCCTTTTCATGTACTAGTATTGCCGTCATAGGTATCGGAGGGTCTCTAAGGGCGAGGCTATGCTCCTCCGGAGAGGGGGTGGAGTTGCTAGCTTCCGAGCTAAAAGAGGGTAATGATAAATGGGATATGCATTTGCAGTGCGATGGAGCTCTCAGCAGGGTGAAACGGGGCCGAGTCTTTGAGGAGGAAACATCGCCTGAGCCTACTGTATCCGAAGTCTCCGGCCTTGTAGAGGAAGTTCCCCCGAGCGATCATGCTTCTACTGGGATTGATTCTTCCAGGGCAGAGAGGACTAGATTATCAGAGGTGTGCTCGGCTTTCAAGGAAGTCCGCCGACTTCCCTTCGTGGTGAGCTTTGGCATAGGCCTTTTGAATCTCGCGTATTTCCTTTCTCATCGAGTTTTTCTTTTGCAGGCTTTTGGCAGGTTTAGGTCTGAGCTGCTCCGCCATGGGGCTAGGCTCCAGAAGGCTCTCGATAAGGGTAAGTCCTTTGGGTTCCTATGAAAGGATATAGAAGTTGAGTTGACATACTGGCAATATGAGGCGTACCGGAGCTCGAATTACGAGAGCTATTTAATGGAACAGGTAACTTCTCGTCCCGGGTGAGTATGCGTTTCGCCTTTTAACCCTTTGGGTTAACTTTTTGCCTATCCCAGTTGCAGAAAAAGATGGAGGCTCTGGAGCGCCTTAGGGGTGAGGCTGACCGAGTCAGGAATGACTGTGGCGAGCTAAGAGCTTAGATGCAGGCTTAAGCTTCAGAGGAGAAGAGTGCCTTGGCTAAAGTTCCTGCCTTTGAGGCCCAACTCCGCTTAGCTCATGACAGTGTTTCAGTTCAAGCGGCTATGATCACGAAACATGAATCCGAACTTTCGAAGGTCAGGACTGAGATCGTTGATGCTCGGGCTGAAGTAGAATTGAGCCGGACTAAGGCTGATCAGGAGATGGCGATTCATTTGAAGGATGCTACCGATGTCTATGCCGAGTTGAAGAGGTTCCTCGATCGTGAAGAGAGGATCGAAGAATATGCTCATTACAGATCCCGAAGAAGGGTACTTGAGGAGATCAGTGCCAGGGGCTTTGTTCTCCCGGAAGAGCTGGCGCGAGCGAGGGCGGACGAGCATGACGCTCGGTCACTTCTGTCCAGTTCTGAGGAGACAGAAGACAAGGCTGATAGGCTGTAGACCTCAGGGGTAGGGCGTAGACTTTTCCATCTTGTATGTGATATTTCTAGAGCGCGTTTGTAGATGGAGGATGCACTTTTTCATGTATGTAAAATAGGAGATAACTTGAAGCTTTATTGCTTATGTACCCCTTTTTGTTTCGCTTCTGACCAAGTGGACTGGTTTCGGAGTTGGTGAGAGTCCTTAGATTCATAATACGGCTCTGGGGCTCATCAGGCAGGCCCGGGGGCTCTTACGCATTCGGTCAATGCAGCCTTAGTATAAGCTGGCATTAGAGCTCTTATGCTTTTGCTCGACTGTTTTGGGTTTAGTCTCCGAGTCGGGCTTCGACTCGAGTCTATTCGTCCCTCAAGTTTTTGTGTCTGCATGGGCGGGCGACAATGGCTCTTATGCCTTGCCTTTGGGCACTTGTATTTTAACTATTTTGGGTTCAGTCTCCGAGTCGGGCTTCAACTCGAGCACAATTGACCCTCAAGTTCTGTATTTGCGTGGGCTGGCGACAACGGCTCTTACGCCTTGGGTCGAAGCAACCTTTTATGTGCGTGGCCCTGAGGCTCATGAAGCTGGCGACGATGGCTCTTACGCTTTTCCCTTAAGCATGTATTAGTTAACTATTTTGGGTCTAGTCTTTGAATCGGGTTACGACTGGAGCTCATTTTAACCTCAAGCTTTCAAAATATTTAGCTGGCGATAGCGGCTCTCACGCTTTTGGTCGTTGCGACCTTTTAGTGTGTGGCCTTGAGGCTCGTTAGGCTGGAGATAATGGCTCTTACGCTTTTGCCCTTGGGCATATGTAGGCTTTGTTTTCCTCTCGTTAAGGACTTTTGAAATGATTTTTCCTGACCCGTCGTCGGTTCGGGAAGAACCTCGATTTCAAGTCCTTTGTGGCGATGTTCGTGCACCTCGGAAGGTTTATCTCGTAGGCTGAGTAGCTCGAAGCCTTGTGATTTGGAGCTGACATGGTCGAAGTTCGTTTTTCCAGTCGAGAGCAGCCTATTTAACCGGTTCTTTTTGAAGTAGATTGAAAGTAATGGCCAATGATTTTATAGCGACGGTCCGGTGTCACCTGAGTCGCGTTAATTTGGTTGGTGCAGCCATATTGACTGTAGTCATTTGTGTTTGGTCGGAGCCATTTTTGATCCCGAGTGTGGTAGTTTAGGCGTCTACATTGAGGGTATGCCCTTTTGGGAGTCTTACAAATGCGACATATAGCCCAAACTTCGGGATCGAGTTTTATGCCTATAGTAAGGTCTTACAAAATTTTCATGCCTTTTGAGGTTTTACAGTATTTTCATGCTTGTTGAGGTCTTACAGTATTTTTATGCCTATTGAGGTCTTACAGTTTTTTCATGCATGTTGAGGTCTTATAGTTTTTGTCATACCTTTGAGGTCTTATAGTTTAGTTGATACTTTTAATAGGTCTTGCTAGACCGAGTCTGTCCGCTTGGGGTCTTATGGCCTCGGGTTTTTAAGTGAATGGTGATTGGCAACAGTTTCCGAGTCATTGAGTTTGCTTAGGCTCGGAGGACATTACTCGCGAGCTCAGAATTGCCTCATTGAGGGCTTATGTTTTTTGGAGATTCCGACCCTGAGATCGTGCGCTTTCTGAGTTTGCGATGCCAGTCTCCGAGTGTTCGGGACATTTTTCCCTTTTAGAGATGTTTCGTGATTTTCGTGCTGCCTCATTGAGGGCTTATGAGTACGGAGTTCTGACCCTGAGGTCATGCGGGTGCCGAATTATTGACGCTAGTCTCCGAGTATTTTGGGGCATCCTCGATGGAAGGATCTTTGCTGCGAAAATGCTGAACTTGCTTTGGAGTACGAGATGCTTTAGTTGAAGGATATTCTTTAATTGCTTGGCATAAGTACATGTTGTTATGTTGCTACAAGCCCGGCTTATGCGGACACGGTTCGTTTGACCGTTTGGCCCGGTACACCATTTCCTATTGGGGCCTCATTTGTCATTCCCTAGTTCTTCCAAGTGGATGACCTCTCTAGGGGGTTCCCTCCAGTGTTCGGGGTTGATTGCAAAAGAAAGCTTGTAGGCTTGTCGGATCCCCCTTAGGTAGCGCGTTAATGTTTCCTCGTTAAAAACCTTATCGATGAAACCCTATTTGGTACAAAAGCTCGTCCGAAGAGAAAGAGTGCAAGGGATGTTATTAAGGCCATGGGATCTTCGGGTTGGGTTAACACTTTCGATCGCCCTAACCGGCTGCCTGCATATGGGTTAGTGTAAAATAACAAAAGAGGGAGGTGGTCTTACCTTATCGCGGGGTGCGCAGGCGATGTTCCGAGGCCTGATATGTCCCTGTTGTTTGGAGCGAGGACTCGGTATGGTCCTCTGTTATGTTTTAATCGGGCTTAGCCGAAGACGTAGTTTGATTACCCTTTGACTCTTTCAAGAGTGGAGATATTGGTGCCGGCGCCACGTTACGTAACGCGAACACTTCCCTTGCCGCGTGTTGTTCCCCGTAGACGGTTTTAATTCCGTCCTTTGCTGGGGATTCCGTCATTTGGCAAAGAGGGGATGGTACCGCTTTCATGCGGTGTGTTCGCGACCGTCCGCATAAGGCATTTATACCTCGCGTCTCCTTTGATGACATGGAATTTTGGTGTTCTGATCTGCGCTGGCCATGTTGACTGAGAGAATGGTCTCTCCTTTCATTGTTTCGATCGTCGTGTTGAATCTGTCAAGGATTCGAGAGGCGGGCATGATTTAGCCGGGCAGTTCGAGCTGCTTTGTCACCCTCGACCTGACAATGTTGGCCAGGCTACCTGAATTTACGAGCGCATATTTTATTTGAAATGAGCGAATGAGAAAGAAGGTTACCAATGCATTATTATGAGGTTGGGGCGAGGTTTCAGAGTCTTCCTCACTGAATGCGAGGGCATCTTCGGGTACGTATCCCCAGGTCCGTTTTTCTCTGGTGATGGATATTTTTGTCCTCCCTTTGACGAGTCCCTGGGGAGTGTCGACGCTCCCCCAATATCATGATAGCATGTCGTGGCCCATTTGATTCATCCCTTTTGGCTGCCTTCCTTTCTCGGAATTGAACTTGAGCCCGATCGCTCAAAAGTTCTCGGCGGTGACTTTTACTAAGTAGCTTGGCTATTTCCCTTCGAAGATGGTGGCAATCCTCGGTCCTATGGTCGTTCGCATTATGAATCTCACATACCAAGTTGTGATTCCTTTGGGAAGGATCCGACTGAATAGGCCTGGGCCATTTGATGTCCCTAGTTTTGCTGACAATAAACACGATGTCCGATACAACGATGTTGAACTTGTATTCTGATAGGCGAGGCGCCCTCATTGGCCTTGTGTCTCCATTGAATCTGGCTCTATTGATGAGCCTTCGAGGATATTGTCCTCGATCCATTTTATGACCGTTGCGAGTTAGGTTGCATCTCGGGGCATTCCTCATATCTTCAATGTACTGCATGTATCTTTCTTTGTTTGATTTTGACTCCTTCGCGAGGAGTCTGCTCGAACATACTAAGCCCGATGGGGCTCCCAACCGGTCATCCTCGGCCCTGATTTCCGACTGGTACCTATTGTGGACGCTCCACTAGGTCACAATTGGATACTCGATCAAGTTTAGTTTCAACTGTTTTGAAGCCACCAAACTTTGTTCGTTCAGGCCTTGAGTGAAGGCCTGCACCGCCCAGTCGTTGGAGACCGGGGGTAGTTCCATTCGTTCCCTTTGGAAATGAGGTACGAATTCTCACAGCATTTCATTCTCCCCTTGCTTAATCTTGAATACGTTGGACTTCCTTGTTGCTACTTTGATGGCACCAACGTGTACCTTTATGAAGGAATCTGCTAGCATGACAAATGAATCTATGGAGTTGGGAGTTAGGTTGTGATGCCACATCATGGCCCCCTTCGAGGGCGTTTCTCCGAACTGCTTCAGCAATACGAACTCGATCTCGTCGTCTTTTATGTCATTACCCTTTACTGCGCATAGGCAGTGACATGTTCGTTGGGATCTGAGGTCCCATCGTATTTTAGGAGCTCCGGCATTCTGAATTTCTTAGGAATGGGTTTTGGGGCCGCTTCCTCTAGGAACGGCCATTTTACGAACTTCTTCGAATCTACACCCTTTAGGACCGGGGGTGCGCCCGGGATCTGGTCGACCTTAGAGTTGTAGGTCTCGACCTTCTTATCGTTGGCTGCTGTCATTTTTCTCGCCAGATTCGATCCTTTTGGTGAGGTCCTCAAGTATTTTTACGATGGCGGGGTCGGCTATCGATCCGTTATTGCTTGATTTCTCAGGTACATGCTCGGCTGGGGGAGCTGTCCCCGGTGCTACCGTGCTGGGAGTCTTCGGGTGGCTTTGTAGCTGAGCGATAGTCAGCTGTTGTGACTGTAACATTTCGAAAATAACATGAAGGCAAACTTCCTGTTCTTCCCGAGCTGGGTTCTTTGGGCTTCCTGTTTGTCTCCATGTTGTATGCTCCTATCGGTGTGTGAGGTTTCGTCGACCTGCTGTGCGTCTAGCGAACCCGCGTCCGCTGGAATCGGTCCAGGCGTGTTGTCGGGGTTCTGTGGTGGCGCACCAATAATTGGAACAGCCGCACCATTTTCTCCGTGGTTTTCAAGGTTGTCGTTCTCAACTCTGATCACCGAGCCAGACATTTTGACCTGAAATCGAAGATCTTGGACAAGAAGTGTGAAAGATAACTTGCGTTGTGTAATGAAACTAGCAAGAAAATAATCACTATTATTTTTAGCCCCACGGTGGGCGCCAAACTGTTTACCGCGGAAATGGTAATAACAATTAAATTTGTTAATGGGACTCCAAAAATACGTGATCTATTTTTATGCTAGTTATTTAAGCAGTCGATGCTAGATATGTGAAGCTTAACGACAAAATACGAACTAAAACAGGGTTATAATCAAACTGGGGGGCCTGCTGTTCGGGCCTCGAACTAACCTAAGAATCTCGAGGTTGATGCCTCGGCTCGGGCTCGAGCTATCGGGGGTAACCGGGAATGGACTAACAGTTAGAGTATAATTAAAGGAGGCTCTTTACGGCCAATATCAAGCAATAAATAAAGAGCAAATATGAAAGCGATAAATGAAAAAGGTAGTCTTGAGCGAGTAAGTTAGAGAGAAAAGAGAGAGAGAGTTGTTATTGATCTTGTGTAAAATAGTTGGAGCAACAGCTGCCTCTTACAAAGTGATGAGGATCCCCTTTATATAGGAGGGGAAATCCAACATAGTACAAAGTATATTAATTGTAAAGGCATGGAGATGGGACGGCTAGACGTGACACCTTGATACAGGTTCCGGATAGGTCGGCTTTGCCAGACTTAGCCGCGTGCTTTGGGAGTTCCCCATTCTACTCTAGCCTCGATCGGTATCCTCTTTAGGTCGGACCTCAACGGGTTCTGAGGGAGGGAACTCGGTCACAGCTTCGCACACTCGGGGTCTCGAGGTGTTCTTCTGAAGTGACTTGATAGCAAGAAATTGGACTCTCTGATTTCGCCGCATACACTTACAATGTTCAGGCATAACAGATCATGCCATAAACTGTTGCCTACCTGTTTCAACGACGGTAGGCTTCTCTCCTGCTGAAAAACTGTCTCATTCCTTAAAGTGAACATCTCCTCTAATGGCTTACCCATATCAAACAAATGTATCTGCAAAAACACACAGCAAAAATAACATTTCCATTTTCTTCTTCTTCATTCCAATTAACCAAAAAGAACTTACTTTCCTGTGCTTAGCCTTTAATTCTCCATTGGATCCAAACACACAGCAAGTATTATACAATCTACCACTACTCGCGTTCCTTTCTGGAATTGATCCACCTATGATGGTGGCTCCTAGAGAGTAAGCCAATTCAGATAACATTATATCATTCAAGTTCTCCGCAAACTCTGGAAACAGATCAGCTGAATATGGGCAGTTCCACATTTCCTACAAAAACTTGGTTGAGAATTCGTTGAATCATCATATTTGACGCTGCTGATAAGCTACATTTAACGAGATAGTCTTTCATTCTTGAATCTTGACCATATCTTTTAAGTACTTTTTACTAGAATCATTCTTTACACAGTTGCACCACGTTATAAAAAAGAAAATTCTCTGCATACTTAAGTATCAAGGAACATTCTAAATGGTGCTTTTGGTTAGTTGGATGGTATGATGTGACTATACTTTTACCGAGCTGAGGGTCTACCGGAAACAACCTTCTCTATCTTCACTAGGTAGGGGTGAGTTCTGCGTACAAACTACCCTCTCAGACCCCTTGCGGGATTAATTTGTTGTTTTTGGTGGTTTAGTTAGATGGTAATACAAGTCAAAATGACAATTCACCAGAAAATCCACATAGCATAGTCTTGGCTGAACTCATTTTCCCGGTTATGCAGAATGATTTTAATCCACTTTCAGAACATATCCAAGTCGTTATCCAAGTTTCGCCTTAGCAGAAATGACAAATAAGGAAAAAATTGATACCTATCATTCTGAAACTAATAAGCATAGGTTACTCATTTGTCTGAAAATCATAAGCAAGTGCTAATTACAATTTCTGATCAAAGCTCTGTGCAGACACTGAAATTTTAACAGATCAAGATAAGTCCTAATTTTAAGACAACTCTTGAAATATTAAGAGTTTATTAGGATTACTTGGTGGCTACTTCAACCAAACCCTAATTTATGCCCATAAATAAGGCTACATGTATCTTTCAAAGACGATCTCGAAATTCCATAAAAAATCATGGAACATTCACAAAGAGATCAAAGACACCAAATATTGTCTTTCTCAAAGCCGTTGAAGTGATCAATATATGTTCTTCATTTTCATGAAGATCAAATACATCTGAGGAAGATCAGCATCATCCTACGTTCGAGAAATACGCCGCTAAGGCCTTCGAATCACGTAGAATAAATCGGAGGAAAGAATCAAAGGATAAACAGAGTTGTAACCTGCCATGTTTATCAATAAAATCCTTTTTTCTTTATAGTTGTTTGTGATTGCAGTTTTATTTTTCTCAGCATAAATGTGTTGCAAACATTGTGTACGAGATATCTATCGTTAATGAACAATGACAAAAAAGATAGCTTCCTAATTGAGGCAGTGGACAAAATGTCAAAAAAATTAAAAACTAAAAACAAAGATAACCGTACGCTTAATTAAACCAGTGTATGCAGGTTAGTAAAAATAACACACACATGTAACAGTTCTAAAAATTGTGCAAAAAGAAAAACATTTGCAAAAAAGAAAGAGAAAAGAATGTAAAGTCAGGATCAGAGTGGCAACTAAATATTTATGAATATATAGAAAAGAATTTAATGATTTAGTAAAAGACAAAGCAACTCACAGGCAATAGTATAAGGTTTGCGCCTTGGTCTGCAGCAGCATGGATAAGATTTCGAGCCTGAGAAATATTAGAAAAACAATTTGATAACTCGAAAAAAATATTCAAAATCATGTCTAGATTCATTCTTTTAATGGGGTCTTTATTGCATTAAATATTTTGAATATATTTCTTTAATGTTTGTAACCGATAACTATCAAGTTTGATTTCAGTTTTTACAAATTAAAACATACCATTAAATAGTTATTATGAGATTCTTTATATTAGTTTTGAAAAAGTCAAATTTTTATATAGCCATAATGGCTATTATGCTGGTAACATTTTTTTCATTATTTTGACGTTACCATCAGATTAGGACATTACTATCAGATAGTCCATTTGTTTTGGACTATATATATTTATGTGTTTTCATCTTCTAAGTAAAGTGAAAAAGGTTAAAAAAAAATTCTTCCCTTTTCTTTAGTGTTGGGTTTTCTTCTCATAAATCTTTGTTGTTTCTGCTCCTAGTTATACTAGAAGAGCTTGTTGAATCCTGGGGGATACGCCTAATATTATTCATCTTGGTGTGAGCGAAATATCCTTAAGGACAGTGTCTTTGACACGCCTCAAGCTAAACCTTTTATTCTCCATAATCATCCAATTTTTTCAACAATCTTAAGGATATTTTCACACTGTTCTTATGGAGAATATCAATTGTTATGGTTTCTAACAAAACTCAAAGTGGCTAACGCGGAAGAAACTTAAGCATTCTCCAACGATTCTGGAATTCCGAGAGTAATAAATGACAGGTGAATAGATATTATTATTATATTGGTATCGTATGCCGTTGTTGCTGGTTCTACTTTGATATGCACTCTTAGCAGGCTGCTATTTTAAAAATGTACACTATCGCAGTATGAAAGACAAAATGCATCACAAAATTAAGGTATGCTTTTCCTAGTATTTGAATGCGCGTAAGCCTACATAAATATAAATTTTGTAATTATATAATTCGATCAAAGGAACAAAAGTATATTTGTTTAAGAACCCACTTTATGCTAAAAACTCTCGAGAAATATTTTCTCATGATGTCTAATAGCATCCATACCCCATTATAATTTATTCGTAAACTAATATGTTCAACTTCTAACATAAACTATATGAATTTGATAGTAGGCTCTTGCCCGTGATGAAATATTTTTTATTTTTGTTAGATTGATAATTCATGTTCTTGAAAGCTCTAAGATAGTGGGTTTAAACTGATTTTTCAATTCCAATCAATTTGAGTTTTGAATTTGGAGTGTTAGAAAAAAAAAATATACACGATTTTTATATTCAGGTCATATAGGTTCTTTGCCGATCTTTTCAGCATAAAAAAGTAAATAATTTACGATGATAGCATTCTTGTTAAATAGAATTTGCTAGATTAAGATAAATAAGATGATTCAATTCAGCAATGATTAACTATGTCATAAGAAGCATGAAGGGTGAACTCTGCAAAGTTTTTGCAAGTTAATATGTATGAAATACAATATAAGTCATGTTCATAAAGGCATATGTTACTTCTTTTCGTTCCTTGATGAAATACCGATAATATCATGGCATATATTAACAAGAAGTAATTATAAATAATCATAAGATAAGATTTTTATGTTCTTCTAAATCTAATTGTATAGATGGAAATAAGAATATGACTTTTAAATTAATTAATGAGTTAGATAGTCTATGTGATAATCATTGGGTGAAGCTATATTATTAGCTTGGTATTTATAAAGTAGAACTCTTTATGAGTTTTGATGAGGTTAACGCCTTAACATGAAATTTTCGAAACTGTGGGGGACCATGGTGTCCAGATTTATATAGCTTGATCCTAAAAAGAAAAAAGGTGAGAAAAATTATTTATTAATATTATAATAATGCCTTACAAAATTGAATTTTTTTTTGTGGCAAAACTTTATATTGGAAGATAAAAAAAAATATATGTTATATTTCTGGCTCTGAAAAAGTTATGCTGCTTTGGGTCTCTTAGTCATTTGGGTAAAGAAATCGTTGAATTATGACTTGTTTCCTACTGATTTGAGATATTCTTGTAGAAGTTAAAGTTCCTTCAATTTTTAGAAATTTTACTTTGGTACTTGACTATGGAAGATACAAGAAGAAAATAAGTTCTTATGTGTTGAAAAATATTTCAAAAAGCACTTGTATAGAAGTCAAGTTTCATTTTATTTGAGATGATTTTGTGCCTTATGTGAGAATACTATGAGTTAGTATTCTATATGTGGATTTTCCACTATATTAAAAGGATACATTGAAGATATTGAATCTCTGATTCAGATGAGAAAAAACTAGCTAGTTGTTGTATACCTTTTGGTGGGGGTTATGATATTAAAATTGTCTGGCCGTGAGGCTAATTAAGCAACCTCTTAGTGAGTTAAACCGACAATAATTATGTCGATGAATTGTGATTGCCAAGGTGCATTAACCATTGTAAGAAAATAAATCTTTCAATGAGAAGAGTAGACACATTCTCTTGAGATATAATGTGATAAAGCAATTGCTTAGAGATGAAAATTTTATAAATATTATGTGTAGTCAAAAGAGGATTTGGCCGATCCTTTGACTTATAAGTGAAACATCGAGGGGTTAAGACTTTTGTCAATTTGAGATATATCAACAATGATGGTAACCCAGTCTATGTGATTGGAGATCCCATGAAGTAGGTTCATATGGGTAATAACAAGTCATTAGTTGATTAAATGTGCACTATTAAATTATGTATCTTCCTATGATGTGTGTATATAGTGCAAGACTGCAAAGAATGTGAGGTTGAGTTATTATACTCTTAATCTAATAATTCATAGCCTTTGATAGGTGGTGTACTGCGCTGCAGAATAAACTTGATGAATGTACCTATATGAGTGTGGAGTGGGGCTGCTCCTATGAAATTTATGGCAAAAAATTTCTAGAGCACTCATGAAAACCAGACCCGCGCATGGCCTATTAGCGCAAAATTGCGATAAACAACAAAGCGTGTGCGGGTATAATGTGATAGATAAGACATTAAACTTACAAAAGAATTCTTGGTTTATAGAAGTTTTGAACTTCACCAATTGTTCTGTAAGTTTAATCTTATTTTATCTAGGTCTGGTTCATAGTCCAAGAGACACCAGGTTCGATGCATTATGCTTATTTGTGAAAACCCAGTGAAACCTTTTATTATACTCTAATGCTTAATATTATTTTTGAGTTATGTGGGGGATTGTTAGAAAAATAATTTGATAACTCAAAAAGAAATATTCAAAATCATGTCTAGATTCATTCTTTTAATGAGGTCTTTATTACATTAAATATTTTGAATATATTTCTTTAATATTTGTAACTGATAACTATAAAGTTTGATTTCAACTGATAACTATAAAGTTTGATTTCAGTTTCTATAAAATAAAACTGACCACTAAATAACTATTATGAGATTCTTTATATTAGTTTTGAAAAAGTCAAATTTTTATATAGCCATAATGGCTATTATAATGGTAACGTTTTTTTCATTATTTTGACATTACCATCAGATAGTCCATTTGTTTGGACTATATATATTTATGTGTTTTCATCTTCTAAGTAGAGTGAAAAAGGTTAAAAAACTTTTCTTCTCTTTTCTTCAGTGCTGGGTTTTCTTCTCATAAATCTTTGTTATTTCTTCTCCTAGTTATACTAGAAGAGCTTGTTGAATTCTGGGGAATATGCATAATATTATTCATCTCGGTATGGACAAAATATCCTTAGGGACAGTGTCTTTGACACGCCTCAAGCTAAACCTTTTATTTTTCATAATCATCCAATTTTTCGAACAACAAATGTTGGCATTCTTCTCTATAGTAACTTTCAGCTGACAAATTTCAATCTTGAACTTCATTTTCCAAAACCCAAAAAGCCCACACAAAGAAAGAAAGAAAGAAAGAAAGAAAGAAAGAAAGAAAGGTCTCAGATTCCAAAATAAACCATGTCAAGGTTTGAAGCTTTTTCATTCATGGGATTTTTAGGAAAAACGAATCTAGAGAATAGTAGTATTATTATTTTAAGAAAAAAAATAGCAAAGCAAACCTTTGTAATTTTGGTCATTTTTTCAATAAAATAGATGCAAAGGACTATGCACTTGTTTCTGTGTTGGAAGGAGAAGTCAGGGGAAGTGGTTCCACTGCTGATTTTATCTGAAATTACCTTTTCTGGAATCTGTCTATTTTTGTACTTACTTTATACTTTCCTTATTTGGATTTTCAACAAAAGGGCACAAAAAGTTGCCAAAATAAGAAGTTATCTTCAGCCAAAAATATTCATTTAAGGGCTTCCCAAGAAAGCAATTCCCAAGAAGGGTTTCTTAATTAAATTTTGCCCATGTCTAAAGATATACTTCAATTATACATTTTGGCATAAAAGATATTCTTATTTAGTTAAAAAACAGATATAGTATGTATTTTTTTGACATAATAAGAAATATTTATATTAATGCTTAAAGATGTTAGAGATATTACAACAATATAGAAATGTCTTCTAAGGCATTTGATTATCAAGTTCAGCCAGCTTGGTACATATACTATCCGAAATTATTTTCACAGTATTTGTTCATTATCTATCCGAATGAATTATAGATTCTACTAATGGAGGAGGAACTCTAAAGTGAGTTGTTTTGTTGATATTGGACGGGCTAGAAGCTTTCTTTGCCAAAATGTGAGCTACTTTATTGCTTTCACAGAAGTTATGCTTGATTACCACCTTTTGCAACTGGAGCATTAAAGACCTGCAATCACGAATTAATGTGTCAAGAGTGGGATAACCATGTTCAAGAATTCTGATTACCTCCGTGGAATTAGTCTCAATCTCAAGAGGTGTGAGATTTAAATTCAATGCTAGTTGGAGTCCTTCCATAAGAGCCAGTAATCAGTTTGGGTTGCCGAACCTGTATAAGCACATTTAGAAAAACCAACTATCCAGTCGCCATTATAATTTCTGAGAACACCACAAAAGCTACAATACAATAAATTTCCTTCATAAGCACCATTAGTGTTCAGTTTGTACCAACCGGGAGATGGTTTATACCACTTAACATTCAGAGTTCTTATTTTTGACAAGTTGGGTTCTCTTTCTGTGAGAAACGTATACTCATGACATGCCCGATAACATTATAGGGAGTAAAAGAATATACCATATTATTCTAGTTATTGTTATTTCTATTGATCTAGAGGCTCCAAATTGCAAAAGGAAACATGTTTTTCCAGCTAATAAGCGTATACGGGGGCGTAATAGGCATATTTTTTTTAGGGAAATGAGCCAGTGGATATTGTCCAAGTGCGATAAGTTGGAAACTTCCAAACTCCTCCAGAAATCTTGAGCAATAGTGCACTTGTAAAAGATGTGAGTGATAGTTTCTTCCTCTTTGTTGTACATAGGACATAGTGAATCAATGTTCATGCCAATGTATTTTGGATAAGCACGACAAGGAAGTTTATCATGATAACATTGCCATAAAAGGAATTTCATTTTATTTGGGCAATGTAACTTCCAGATCCAATTGAAGTTCTTGTCACAATTGTTATTATTATCAATTAACTCATAAAAAGAGTTGGTAGTAAGTATTCCACTATTATTTAAAGACCACAAGGGGGTATCACAATTAGTAGGCTTCCTGGATAGAGAAATTGTGTTGATGAGCTCAATAATATTGTTTGACAGAGTAAGAGACAAATTAGAGAAGCCCCAATTATTATTGAGCCTGAGGTCTTTGATTGTTAGATTGTGATCAGAGATGTTTAAAGGACCATAGATAAGGTTTCAGAGTGTTGGAGTGTTTGGAATCCAACACAAATTTCAAATGTTTAAATTTGACTTGTTGTGGATACCCAAAGTATTCTTTTGCTGTAATAGAACCATCCCTTATTAATACCATTCCATATAAATGTCACGACTCAATCCTCCCTCCGTGAGTTGTCGTGACGGCACCTAGTCTCTACGACTAGGTAAGCTTAACATTTGCGGAAATAACCAAAAATAAAATCCAAAACCTTAACAACTAACAGTAACAAATATTTAAATAACTGATAGAGATGTCGCTCGGTATGTACAATAACCAGCTCTCGAAATATACACAAAATTTCTCCAAGACGCGAATTACCGTAAGTCAAAGCTTCTAAGATTTTGTCTAATATTTCTATACATCAATAACTAGAAGAAGTAAAGGAGGAACAACATAAAAGTGATATAGGGAGACTCCAAAGTCTGCAGACGTAGGCAGATGTACCTTGAAGTCTTCAGAGCAGTAGCAAGTACACAACCAATAGCGAGGCTGGTAGGAAGTATTTAGATTTACACACGAAAACATGTGCAGAAGAGTAGCATGAGTACACCACAATGGCACCCAGTTAAGTGCCAAGCCTAACTTCGGTCGAGTAGTGACAAAGTCAGGTCAGGGCCCTACTGGTATATATAAATTAAATAAGGCAGAATAAAAATATCGCAGTATAATAGGAGGCTAAATTTTAACAAGAAGGAAATCACAGAAGAATAACAGTATAAAACACAAGAATAACAACATGGGATCTCCCGAGATACCGTCTCGTATTCTCAAAAGTAAATGTGCAGGAGGATCTCGCGGAATATCGTTCCGTAGTCCCAAAGTAAATATGCAGCGGGATCTCCCGGGATACCGTCCTGTAGTCCCAAAGTAAATATGCAAGGAGATCTCCCGCAATACCGTCCCCTAGTCCCAAAGTAAATATGCAGGTAGATCTCCCGGAATACTTTTCTGTAGTCCCAAAGTAAATATGCAAGGGGATCTCCCGGGATACCATCCCTTAGTCCCAAAGTAAATATGCAGGGGGAATCTCCCGGAATATCGTTTCGTAGTCCCAAAGTAAATGTGCAGCTCAAACAATAGAAATAATAGTTACAGCAAGAAATCCTACAGTTTAGACTAAGTACAAGTCAGGGAAGAAAGCAGGAAATCCACTAAGCATGCTGCACAGAGTTCAGATAAGCATTTAAGACACATAGACATGCTATACTAGACTAAACATGATAACAAGACATGCTGATATAACTCAATTAAGAAGAAACAAGTTATTACTCAGTGAAAATTAGAGTTTTACAACAAATAGCCCGTGTACGCACTTGTCACCTCACTTACATGGCGCTCACATGTCACAACAGTACCAAATCCTAAGGGGAGTTCTCCCACATAAGGTTAGGCAAGCCACTTACCTCGAACCAAGCTCAATCAATTGATGCCTTTTCCCTGAATATCCGACTCCGAATGGCCCAAATCTAGCCAAAAGCAATTATATACCATAAATATAACTACAAGAAACTAATCTAATTAATGAAATAAGGCTTAAGCAGGAAATTAGAAAATTGTCCCAAAATGTTGACTCGGGCCCACGTCTCGGAATCGGGTAAAAGTTACAAAATATAAACACCCATTCAGTCACGAGTTCACTCGTACCAATACTATCTAAATCCGATATCAAAATCCAAATCAAAATCTAAAATCTTACTTGTAGAACTTCACCCATTTTCCCCAAAATTTTCAACCCAAATCCTTAATTAAAAGATGTAATTAATGATATATTAGTGGGATATAATTAAAATCAAGTATAGAATCATTACTAAGGGTGTTAAACGGTCCAGGTCAACCCATTTTTGGATTGGCCCGGACCGGTACATAAGGGGCCGGGTGGGCTGGGTTACTGGGGTTAGGGGGTTGGTCCGTTCACTTTCATTCATCCGGTTAACCGGACTGGTCAAACCCAATCAACCAAAATCTCTGTAGAACTGATTAACCGGCCCGACCCGGACTGGTTCGGTTTAACGGCTAGATTTCAAACTTTTTTTAAGGTTGAAGAACGTTGGCAATGGTCAGCTGCCTTATGGTCGTTGTCCAACGTTATTATTGAACAAATAGCCCTTTTTGGGCATTTTTTAAATATAAAATAACACTTTTTATAATTACTAATTTAGCCCTTTGAAAAACTATAAATACACCCCTTCTTCTTTATTTCTTCAATCATCTCTCATTTCTCAAACTCATATTCTCAATCCAAGTTAAATCATGTCCCGCACTTCTAGAGTGCGCTCATATGTTTGGGAACACTTTGAGGTGGTAGAAGAAAATGAAGAAGTTCACAAAGTAAAGTGCAAGAACTCTGATCTAGTTTTAAATCTTCGTCTAAAGTAGGTGGGCACGGGCTGTTTAAGGAGGCATATGAAGAGTTGTCTTGAGCGTCCTCCAGAAAGTCGTATTTAAGTTGATTTGAGATAATTTGTGTTATTTTAAAATTATTAGACGTACTTATGCTTGATGTTTTAGTTTGTTAGATTAATTTGAAGTATTATTATGCAATGAAAATTTAGTTTTACTCTTTTTTCAATAACTTGTTGTTAAATGCAAACTTTAATTTGTAAGTTTGAAATAAAAAAAGCACTTGCAAATTATAAGTGCAATTTTTTCCATCTTCATTGTATTCTTTATATTTTTACTTTATTTTAATATAAATTACAATAGTTATAGAAAATACCAAAAAAATAACACTAACCTAGCCCGGCCCGGCCCCTTAGACCCGTAACCCTTACAGTTTATTTTTTACCCGGATGGACCTGGACTTGTTAAGCCTGGTAAGCCCTAACCCGTAACCGGCCCAGACTGTAACCCGTAACCGGCCCAGACTGAAACCCGACCAGTTTTATTTTTTCCCAACCTAGATCGGCCTGGCCCACCCGTTTAACTCTCTTAATCATTACCCAATCGATGTCTCTGAAAATACCTCAAAATCTCGTCCAAATCTGAGCTCTCTATCTCAAGATTTGATAAAAATGACCAAACTTTCGATTTTGAAATGTTTAATACTACCTAGGCATTCCTTCTTCGCGAACGCGGTCACAACCTCGCATTTGCGTAGAACAAAATTTCACTGAACAAAATCCCTCTTTCGCAATCACGAGTGACCTCTCGCGAATGCGTACCTTCCATTTCCTGCTGCTTTGCGAACGCGATCTCCGTTACGCGAACGCGTAGAACAAAGCCTTGGGGTCCCAACTGCTCCACTTCCTCTACGCGAACGCGATTCCCTTCACGCATTCGCAATGCACTGAACCAACCTTCGTGAACGCAGTCCCCACTTCGCGAACGCGAAGAGAAATTCTCTTCCTTCCTCCAGCTCCTCTCCAACGCGGGACTTTTCTCGCAAGCGCAAAGAAGGAAACCAGAACTGGAGACTTCAGAAAAACCTGCAATCTTTCCTAAGTCCAAAATGACCCGTTAACCACCTGGGACCTCAACCAAACATACCTACAAGTCCTAAAATACCATACAAATTTAGTCGAGCCCTCAAAACACATCAAACAACAGCAAAAACACAAATTACCCTCCAATCCAAACTTAATGAACTTGAAACTTCAAATTTCTACAATCGATGCTGAAACCTATCAAACCACGTCCGATTGACCTCAAATTTTGCACACAAGTTAAATTCAACATTATAGACCTAGTCCAACTTCCGAAAACGAAATCCGACTCCGATATAAAAAAAAGTCCACTTCTGATCCAAATCTCTAAAAAATCGACTTTCGCCATTTCAAGCCTAAATTGGCTACAAACCTCCAATTCACAGTCCGAACATGCTCCTAAGTCCAAAATCACCCAACGGAGCTAACAAAACCTATAGAACTCCATTCCAGAGTCATCTTCACACAGTTTCGACTCCGGTCAAAAATTCTAAGACTTAAGCTTCTGTTTTAGGGACTAAGTGTCCCAAAACACTCCGAAACCAGAAACAAAACCTCCTAGAAAGTTACATAAGCAGAAAAGATACTGGGGAAGCAGTAAATAGGGGATCGGGGCTATAACTCTCAAAACGACCGATCAGATCATTACATCCTCCCCCTCTTAAAATAATCATTCTTCCTCGAACGAGCATAGAGACATACCTGAAGTGGTGAAAAGGTGAGGATAACGGCTACGCATATCATGCTTGGTCTCCCAAGTTGCCTCCTCGACCGACTGATCCCTCCACTGAACCTTCACTGAAGCAATGTTCTTTGACCTCAACTTTCCTGCCTATCCAAAATAGCCATCGGTTCCTCAACATAAGATAGATCCTTGTCCATCTGGACTAAGATGAAATCCAACACATGAGACGGATCACCATGATACTTCCGGAGAATAGAAACATGAAACACTGGATGAACCCTTGCTAGACTGGGAGGCAAGGCAAGCTCATAAGAAACCTCCCCAACTCGACAATACCTCGAATGGGCCAATAAACCTTGGTCTCAACTTGCCCTTCTTTCCGAACCTCATAACGCCCTTCATAGGCAAAACCCTGATAGGAAGAACCCGCTCTCCAACCATGAATGCAACATCGCAAACCTTCCGATCCACATAACTCTTCATCCTGGACTGGGCTGTGCGAAGTCTATCCTAAATCACTTTAACCTTCTCCTAAGTATCCTGAACCAAACCTGTACCCGATAATCTAGCCTCGTCTGGCTTGAACCAACCCACTGAAAATTGACACAGCCTACCATACCGAGCCTCACACAATGCCATTTGAATGCTCGACTGATAACTGTTGTTGTAGGAAAACTCTGCAAGTGGCAAGAACTGATCCCAAGAACCTCCAAACTTCATCACACACGTACAGAGCATATCCTCAAGTATCGGAATAGTGTGCTCGGACTGTCCATCCATCTGATGATGAAATGCTATGCTTAACTCGACTGAGTACCTAACTCATGCTGTACGACCCTCCAGAATCATGATGTAAACTGTGTACCCCGATCAATGATGATAGATACCGGCACGCCATGAAGCCTAACAATATCGCAGATATAAACTTGAGCCAGCTGCTCGAAAGAATAATTAGTCATCACAGGAATGAAATAGCTGACTTGGTCAGCCTATCCATAATCACCCAAACTGCATCGAACTTTCGCTGAGTCCGTGGGAATCCAACAACGAAATCCATAGTGATCCGCTCCCATTTCCACTCCATAATCTCCAACTTTTGAAGCAATCCACCCGACCATTGATGCTCATACTTCACCTACTGGCAATTTAGACATCGGGCTATTTATTCCACTATGTCCTTCTTCATTTTCCTCCACCAATAATGCTGCCTCAAGTCCTGATACATTTTCATGGCACCTGGATGAATGGAGTACCGCGAGCTGTGAGCCTCCTCGAGAATTAATTCACACAAACCATCTACATTGGGCACATATAGCCTGCCCTGCATCCTCAATGTACCATCTTCTCCAATAGTAAGTTCCTTGGCATCACCGTGTTGAACCGTGTCCTTAAGGGCAAGAAATGGGGGTCATCATGCTGACACTCCCTGATACGATCATAAAGAGAAGACTGAGAGACCACACAAGCCAAAAATTGGCTCGACTCAGAAATATCCAATATAACAAACTGGATGGCCAAGGCCTGGACATCTAATGCCAATGGCCTCTCTACTTGTAGTAAATATGCTAAGCTCCCCAAACTCTCCGCCATGCGACTTAAGGCATCGGCAACCACATTGGCCTTCCCGAAATGGTATAAAATGGTGATATCATAATCTTTAAGCAGCTCGAACCACCTCTATTGATGCAAGTTAAGATCCTTCTACTTGAACAGATCCTGCAAACTCCGGTGATTATCTCACAAGGGACACCGTACAAATAGTGCCGCCAAATCTTCAAGGCATGAACAATAGCTGCTAGCTAAAGGTCGGGGACAAGATAGTTCTTTTCATGCACCTTCAGCTATCTAGACACATAGGCAATCACCCTATGGTCCTACATTAACACCGCGCCGAGACCAATCCGTGATGCATCACAATAAATAGTATAAGACCCCAAACCTATAGGCAATACAAATTATTGGGGCTATAGTCAAAACTGTCTTGAGCTTTTGAAAGCTCTCCTCACACTCCTCTTTACACATAAACGGGGTACCCTTCTGGGTCAACCTAGTCATAGGTGCTGTAATAGATGAGAAACCCTCCACAAATCGACGATAATACCCCGCCAAATCAAGGAAATTCCGGATCTCTATAGCTGAGGATGGTATGGGAGAACTCTGCACTGCTTCCACCTTCTTCGAATCCACCTTGATCCCCTCACTCGACACTACGTGACCAAAAAAATGCCACAGAATCTAACTAGAACTCACATTTTGAGAACTTTGCATATAATATTTTTCTCTCAAGGTCTAAAGCACAGTCCTCAGGTGTTGCTCATGATCCTCCCGACTCCGGGAGTACACCAGAATGTTGTCAATAAACACAATGATGAAAAAGTCAAGATAGGATGAAATATACTATGTATCAAATGCATAAATGTTGATGGGTCATTGGTCAGCCCAAATGACATCACAAGGAACCCATAATGACTATACCGAGTCCTAAAAGCATCTTTAGAGATATCTGGCTCCTGAATCTTCAACTAATGATAACCTGAATACAAGTCAATCTTGGAAAACACTTAGGCACCCTGTAATTGATCAAATAGGTCATCAATACGAGGCAAAAGATACCTGTTCTTCATTGTAACTTTGTTCAACTAGCGATAATCAATGCACATATGCATAGAACCATCCTTCTTCTTCACAAACAAGACCGAAGCACCCTAAGGTGACACACTGGGCTGAATGAAGCCTTTATCAAGCAATTCCTGTAACTGTTCCTTCAACTCCTTCAACTCAGGAGGAGCCATACGATATGGAGGAATAAAGATGGGCTGAGTGCCTGGTAACAAATCAATACCAAAGTCGATATCTTTATAGGGTGGCATGCCCGAAAGATCAGCTGGAAATACATTAGGGAAATCCCTCACTACTGAGACTGACTCAACTGTAGGGGTATCAATATTGACATCTCTCACATATGCTAGATACGTGTCACACCCCTTCTCAACCATTCATTGAGCTTTAAGAAATGAAATCACTCTACTGGGAGTGTAATCTAAGGTAGCCCTTCACTCTAGCCACAGTAAGCCTGGCATAGCCAGCGTCACAATTTTGGCGTGACAATCAAGAATAACATAATGGGGCGACAACCAGTCCATGCCCAAGATAATATCAAAATCTACCATACTGGGAAATAATAAATTGGCTCTGGTCTAAAAACCACTATAACAAGCAAACACGACCGATACACACGGTCAACAACAATAGAATCTCCCATGGTTGTAGACAAATAAATAGGAGAACTCATAGAATCACGGGATACACCTAAATACAAAGCAAAATAAGATGACACATAGGAATAAATGGAGCCTGAATCAAATAAAACTGATGCATCTCTATGATAGACTGGAAAAATACCTATAATGACAGAGTCGGAAGCAGCTACCTCTATACGAGCAGGAAGAGCACAGTATCTTGCCTGGCCTCCCCCTCTAGGGCAACCTCTACCTCCCTGACCTCCACCTCGAGATGGCTGAGCAGGTGGAGTGGTAGCTAGTGTTGTGATCATAGCTTGAAGACTCGGTGGAGCACGCAGTGCCTGAGAAGTCTATGGAGAGGGAACCCCTCCTAAGTCTGAGGAAATCTCTCACCATATGGCGAGTGTCGCCATACTCAAAATAAGCTCTCGGAGGGCGTGGCTAGATTGGGGCCAGGTCTGCTAGACTGACCACTAGAAGCACCCCGTACAGGAGGTACACTAGATATTGGCGGTGCATAATAAGGCTTTTGGGGCCTAGGAGTAGCCGCGATACCACTGGCGGTTGAAAGAGCTGAATGAAAAGGGTGACTCACATAGCCCCTACCATGGAGAACTGTAGCCGGGGCACGATCACTAGAATAAGAGCCATTTTCTCGAGACCCTTTGGCCTCCCTCTCCTCTCTATCCTGAGCAAGCATGCCCTCCACTCTCCTAGCAATACTCACAACCTGCTGGTACGATATATACATCTCCAACTTCCGGGCCATGCTAATCCTGATGCTGGGGTGCAAACCCTCAATAAACCGATGGACCCTCTCTCGAACTATAGCAACCAAGGCCGGTTGTCACGACCCGGATTTCCCACCCTCGGGAGACATGATGGCACCTACTCATAGAAGCTAGGCAAGCCACTAAATTAGGAATCTTTAACTCTTTTGTTTTAATCCTTTTTACAACTTATATTAACAAGTGATAAACATTTAAATAACAATGGAATACGAGATTAAGCGGAAGACTTAGACAAAATAAGCCAGAATAATACGGAAATCAACATATGCCTCTACCTAGAAACTGGTGTCACAATATTCACGGACCGTCTATGACTACTACATACAATTATCTGAAGGAAAGAAACATATTCTGCCTCGGATACAAGTGATAACAGAACATGATAATAGATAGAAGAGATATCGGGCCTGCGGACGCCTGCAGGACTACCTCGGAATATCGATGGACTGAAGATGGCTCCCAAGCTACTAATCCAATGCTGCTCCGGTATCTACACAGAGTGCAGAATGTAACATCAGCACAACCGACCCCATGTGCTGGTAAGTGTCTGGCCTAACCCCGACGAGGTAGTAACGAGGCGAGGACCAGACTCCAGATAAACCTGTGCAGTTATATAACATATGGAGAAAAATAAACCGGAATAAGCAGTTTAAATGGGAGGGGGTACATGCTTCGGGGAACATACCAAATCCAACAGAAATTTAAGAAGATATGAAAGGACAATTCAATATCTACAACTATACAACAACAATACTGTTGCGGCGCGCAACCCGATCCTTTATCATTTAATATTGTTGTGGCGTGCAACCCGATCCACATATATAATTGTTATAGCGTGCAACCCGATCCAATATAATATCTGTTGCGGCGTGCAACCTAATCCAATATAATATCCATTGCGGTGTGCAACCCGATCCAATATAATATCAGTTGCGGCGTGCAACCCGATCCAATATAATATCTGTTGTGGCGTGCAACCCGATCCAATATAATATCTATTGCGGCATGCAACCCGATCCATAAATATATATAATAATGTTGCGGCTCACAACCCGTCCCAAATATACCATCAACAGTGATCATAATAACAGTCCCGGCAAGGGGTCAACAATAAACTACACTATCCTGGCAAGGGAATTCAACATTATAAGTATATACGTCCTGGCAAGGGAGAATCAGCTATAACCAATCTTAACTCAACTCCTATTCATCTCAATTATCACCATTCTCAATCATAAGTATCTTCCACAAAAATAAACTTAAGTCTTTACTCATTATAAAGAATTCACCCACTATAGCATTCGTAGTATCATTTAAGAATACAACAAGTATCAATTTAGGACTCACAGTAATGTTCGACACCAATGTATAGATACTCGTCACCATGCCTATAAGTCGTACTCAACAAGAAGCAATTAGCAAATAGGACTCAACTCCTAATCCCTCAAGCTAAGGTTAGACCGAACACTTACCTCGATGCCTCGAACACAACTCAAGTTTCAATTATAGCTTTACCCCTTGATTCCACTGCCAATTCGATCGTATATAGTCACAAATTACTTAATTACATCACTAAACGCTAAATGAATCAATTTGAATGCATGAAAATGAGTTTTCTAAAGTTTTTACCCAAAAAGTCAAAAATCGCCCTCGGGCCCACATGGTCAAAACCCGAGGTTCGAACCAACACTCGATTACCCATTCCCCCACGAACCCAAATATATGATTTGTTTTGAAATCGTACCTCAAATTGCGGTCCAAATCCCCAATTTTTGAAAAACCTAGGTTCTACCCAAAACACCCAATTTCTCCATGAAAATCATTGATTTGAAGTTGAAATCATGTTAAAAGATGTTAATGATTGAAGAAAACTAGTTAAAATGACTTACAATTGATTTGGAGAAGAAAGGTTGTTTGAAAAATCGCCTCTTATGTTTATGGGGTTTTGAAAAATGAATAATGACTGAAAATCCCGTCTATTTATACCCCTCTCAGACCCCCTGTGCGGACCACACAAGATGGATTGTGGCCGCACAACCCTTCCTGAGGATACTGCAGTCCAGTTCCCTGTGTGGACCGCACAAAGTCGAGTGCAGCCGCACAGCAGCGCCCCTGTGCAGACCGCACAAAGTTGATTGCAGCCGCACAACCCTATACCGCACACCGCACAAGGCCGATAGCGGACCGCACTGGTGGGTTCAGAGGCTTGCAACTTCTGGTTTTAAGCCTAAAATATCCCGGAACCTACCCGAAACTCACTCAAGCCCTCGGAACTCCAAACCAAGTGCACACAAAACCTCAAAAACATCCTACGGACTTATTCGTGTAATCAAATCAACAAGATAACATTATGAACATCAAATTAAATCTTGAGATTAATAAAATTTTCTCAAAACTTCTTTAAACATCAATTTTGTAGTTTAAGTCCGAATCACGTCATATGACATTCGTTTTTCACCAAATTCCACAAAAATGTCTTAAATCATATATAAGACTTGTACCGGGCGCCGAAACCAAAATACGGGCCCGATAACAATGATTTCGAACATTAATTCTTTTTTTTATTTCTTAGATAATTCAGTAAAACAATTTCTTTCAAATATTGATTTCTAAGGCTTGGGACCTCGGAATTCGTTTCCGAGCATACGCCCATGTCCCATATTTTACTGCAGACCTCTCGGGATCGTCGAAACACGGATCTAGATCCGCTTGCTAAAAATATTGACCAAAGTCAACCATAATCAATTTTTTACTCTAAAATTTCTATTTCTCATATTTTCACATAGAAGGCTTTCCGGATATAGGTCCGGACCATGCACGCAAATCAAGGTGGGTAAAAGGGAGGTTTTTAGGCCTCGGAACACTGAATGCACTTGCGACACAAGTGATGACCT
This sequence comes from Nicotiana sylvestris, assembly GCF_000393655.2. Classification (NCBI taxonomy): domain Eukaryota; kingdom Viridiplantae; phylum Streptophyta; class Magnoliopsida; order Solanales; family Solanaceae; genus Nicotiana; species Nicotiana sylvestris. Next base: position 40,779,856 of record NC_091064.1, read on the forward strand.
TTTGGGTCATCACATTCTCCACTTCTAAAACAATTGTTCGTCCTCGAACGGACATAAGAAGGAAGTACCTGAGTAGGGAAAAAGATAAGAATAATGGCTCCGCATATCGGACTCGGACTCCCAGGTCGATGCCTTAGGAGGCTGACTTCTCCACCGAACATGAACAGAAGGAAAACTCTTCGATCGCAACTGACGAACCTGCCAGTTTAGAATAGCCACCGGCTCCTCCTCATAAGATAAGTCCTTGTCCAACTGGACAGTGCTGAAATCTAACACGTGGGATGGATCGTTGTGATACTTCCGAAGAATGGACACATGAAACACTAGATGCACGGTTGATAAGCTCGGCGGCAAAGCAAGTCTATAAGCCACTTCTCCCATTCGATCAAGAATCTCAAACGGGCCAATGAACATAGGGCTAAGCTTTCCCTTCTTCCCAAATCTCATCACACCCTACATATGCGACACTCGGAGCAATACCCGCTCACCGACCATAAAAGCCACATCTCGAACCTTGCGGTCTGCATAACTCTTTTGCCTGGACTGAGCTATACGAAGCCTATCCTGAATAATCCTGACCTTGTCCAAGGCCTCCTAAACCAGATCCATACCCAACAACCAAGCCTTTCCCGGCTCAAACCATCCAACTGGAGATCGACACCGCCTACCATATAAAGCCTTATAAGGAGCCATCTGGATACTCGACTAGTAGTTGTTGTTGTAGGCAAACTCTGCTAAAGGCAAGAACTGATCCCATAAGCCTCCAAAGTCGATGACACAGGCTCGGAGCATATCCTCTAAAATCTGAATAGTCCGCTCGGACTGCCTGTCCATCTGATTATGAAATGTTGTACTCAACTCAACCTGAGTGCCCAACTCTCGCTGCACTGCTCTATAGAAATACGAGGTAAACTATGTACCTCGGTCCAAAATGATAGACACAGGAACACCATGAAGACGAACAATCTCACGGATATAGATCTCAACTAACCTCTCGGATGAATAGGAGACTGCCATAGGAATGAAATGCGTTGACTTGGTCAGCCTATCAATAGTGATCCATACTGCGTCGAACTTCCTCCGAGTCTGCGGGAGTCCAACAACAAAGTCTATAGTGATCCGCTCCCACTTCCACTCGGGAAGCTCAATCATTTGAAATAAACCACCAGGCCTCTAATGCTAGTACTTAACCTGCCGACAATTCAAACACCGAGCCACATATGCAATGATGTCCTTCTTCATTCTACACCACCAATAATGCTGCCACAAATCCTGATACATCTTCGCGGCGCCCGGATGAATAGAGTACCGGAAACTATGGGCCTCCTCTAAGATCAACTCTCAGAGCCCATCCACATTAGGCACACAAACACAACCCTGCAATCTCAAAACTCCATCATAATCTAAGGTACCCTGCTTGGCATCTCCGCACTACACCGTGTCTCTAAGGATACAAATAGGGATCATCATATTGTCGATCTCGAATATGCTCCAATAATGAAGAACGAGCGACTGTGCAAGCTAGTACACGACTGGGCTCAGAGACATCCAACCTCACGAACTGATTGGCCAAAGCTTGAACATCCAAAGCAAGAGGTATCTCACCGATCGGAATATAAGCAAGACTGCCCATACTGGCTGACTTCCTACTCAAAGCATCAGCCACCACATTGGCCTTTCCCGGATGATATAAGATGGTGATATCATAATCTTTCAACAACTCCAACCACCTCCTCTGCCTCAAATTCAACTCCTTTTGCTTGAACAAATACTGAAGGCTCTTGTGATCCGTGAACACCTCACATGCCACGCCATACAAATAATGCCTCCAAATCTTCAATGCGTGAACAATGGCTACCAACTCCAAATCATGAACCGAATAGTTCTTCTCATGAATCTTCAACTGTCACGAAGCATAAGCAATGACCTTTCCATCCTGCAACAACACCGCACCAAGCCCAATACGAGATGCATCACAATAAACTATTTAAGGCCCTAAACCTGTGGGCAAAACCAACACCGGTGCCATAGTCAGAGCTATCTTGAGCTTCTAAAAGCTCGCCTTACACTCGTCCGACCATCTGAACTGGGCACCCTTCTGGGTCAACTGGGCCATCGGGGTTCCAATGGATGAAAACCCCTCCACGAATCGACGATAGTAGCCTGCCAACCCCAAGAAACTCTGAATCTCTGTAGCTGATGCTGGTCTAGGCCAGTTCTTGACTGCCTCAATATTATTAGGATCAATCTAAATACCCTCTACTGATATAACATGACCCAGAAATGCAACTGAACTCAACCAGAACTCACACTTCGAGAACTTAGCATATAATTGACTATCCCTTAAAGTCCAAAGAACCACTCTGAGATGCTGCTCGTGCTCCTCCTGGCTGCGGGAATATATCAAGATATCATCAATGAATACTATCACGAACGAGTCCAAATAAGGACTGAACACTCGGTTCATCAATTCCATGAAAGCTGCTGGGGCATTTGTCAACCCGAATGACATCACCAAGAACTCATAATGCCCGTACCGAGTGCGGAAAGCTATCTTAGGCATATCGGATGCTCTAATCCTCAGCTGATGGTAGCCAAATCTCAAATCAATCTTTAAAAATACCTTGGCACCCTGAAGCTAATCAAATAGATCATCAATCCTCGACAATGGATACTTATTCTTGATTGTAACCTTGTTCAACTACCGGAAATCAATACACATCCTCATCGATCCATCCTTTTTCTTGACAAACAACACCGGCGCACCCCACGGCGAAACGCCAGGTCTAATGAAACCCTTCTCAAGCAAGTCTTGCAACTGTTCCTTCAACTCTTTCAACTCAGGCGGGGCCATACGATACGACAGAATAGAAATGGGCTGAGTGCCCGGAGCCAACTCAATGTAGAAATCAATATCCCTATCGGGTGGCATACCTGGCAGGTCTAAAGGGAAAACCTCAGGAAACTCACAAACAACGGGCACAAAATCAATAAAAGGAACCTCAACACTAGAATCACGCACATATGCCAAATAGGCCAAACACCCTTTCTCGACCATGAGCCGAGCCTTCACATAAGAGATAACACTACGGGTAGAATGACCAGGACTCCCTCTCCACTCTAAACGAGGCAAACCCGGTAAAGCTAAGGTCACAGTCTTGGCTTGACAGTCCAAGATAGCGTGGTAAGGTGATAACCAGTCCATTCCCAATATAACATCAAAATCTACTATGTCCAGAAGCAACAAATCTACACGAGTGTCAAGACTCCTGATCACAACTATACATGAATGATGGACTCGATCTACCACAATAGAATCACCCACCGGCGTAGACACATAAACAGGATCACTCAAAGAATCACTAGGCATAACCAGATATGGTGCAAAATAAAAGGACACATACGAGTATGTAGACCCTGGATCAAATAACACTGAAGCATCTCTATCACAAACAAGAACCGTACCTATAATAACTGCATCTGAAGCCTCAGCCTCGGGCCTGGCTGGAAGAGAATAGCATCGGGGCTGGGCCCGACCACCCTGGACTACATCTTTGGGACGACCTGCAGCTGGTTGGCCTCCACCTCTAGCGGTCTGAGCTCCACCTCTAAATCCTCTACCTCCACCTCTAGAACCTCTACCCCCACCTCTAGCTGGCTGGGCAGGCTGTGGAACACCTGGTGCCTGAACCATAGCATAGGGACCCTGCTGCTGCTGCGACTGAGTACCCACCAATCTCGGACAAGCCCTCCTGATATGACCATACTCACCACACTCATAGCATCCACCTGAGTGCTGCGGCTGAGGAAACTGAGACTGACCCTGGCAACCTGAATGACCACCCTAAAAACTCTGGAGCGGCGGTGCATTGATAGGAGCTGGTGGTGCGCTGTAGGACTGCTGATCAAAATACTGCATCTGAGGACCACGGCTACCTGAAGCACCGTGAGAAACCTAAAGTGCTAACTAGAAAGGCCTCGGAGGATTGCCTTTACCATATGAATCTCTACCTCTGGACGAGGTACCACTGAATCTACCTGAAAGCCTCTAGTCCGACCCATGACCACCTCCCTGTGACAGAACCATCTCATCTCTATGGGCCACATTAGCAAACTCCTGAAAAGTAATCTCACTCCCAACCTCCCTATCCATCTGAAGACGAATCGGTTGAATAAGACCGTCAATAAACCTCATTACCCTCTCTCTCTCGATAAGAAGTATGACAAGGACATGGCAAGCTAAGTCGATGAATCTGGTCTCATACTGGGTAATAGTCATGGATTCCTGTTGGAGATGCTCAAATTACCTCTAGTAGGCCTCTCTCTGAGTAATGGAGAGAAACTTCTCCAGAAAAAACACTATAAACTGCTCCCAAGTCAAAGATGGTGATTCGACTGGCCTAGCCAAGCAATAATCTCTCTACCAAGTCTTAGCCAATCCAGACAAGCGAAACATAGCAAATTCGACCCCATTGGTCTCAATAATACCCATGTTCCTGAGAACCTCGTGGTAGTTGTCTATGTAATCCTGGGGATCCTCAGCAGATGCACCGCTGAAAGTAGAAGTGAAGAGCTTGGTGAACCTATCCAGCCTCCACAAAGCTTCGGCAGACATAGGCGCTCCATTGCCGGCCTGAGCTACCACACCCGGCTAAACTACTCCAACTGGCTGAACCGCTGGAGTCTGAATCTGGGGAGCTACCTGCTCCAGAGTGCGAGTAGCAGGAGTCTGGGCCCCTCATCCATCCTGAGAGATGGCTGGTGCCATAGGAAGCAAGCCTGCTCGGGTGACAGTTTTCATGAGACACACTAATCGGACTAGAGCATCCTGAAGGACTAGGGTAGCAATAAACCCCTCTAGGACCTGAGATGGGCCCACCGAAACTGCTGGGGCCGGAACCTCCTTATCAAAATCAACCTGAGGCTCCATCACTGGTGCTGCTGCTCTGGGCTGTGCTCTGCCCCTTCCTCGGCCTCTAGCACGACCTCGGCCTCAACCTCTGCCCCTCGTGGGAGCTGCTGCTGGGGGTTCAGGCTACTGAGCGGTAGATGAGGAAGCACGTGTTCTCGCCATCTGTGAGAGAATAGAGTAGAAATTCAATTAGCATTGAGAAACAAAACCGCACGATAGGAAAGAACAAATGTGAAGATTTCCTAACTCTATAGCCTCTGAGGGATAAATACAGACGTCTCCGTACAGATCCTTCAGACTCTACTAAGCTTGTCCGTGAATTGTGAGACCTATGTAACCTAGAGCTCTAATACCAACTTGTCACGACCCGGATTTCCCACCATCGGGAGTCGTGATGGCGCCTACTCTTAGAAGCTAGGCAAGCCACGAAATTAGGAATCTTTAACTCTTTTATTTTAATTCTTTTTACAACTTATTTTAACAAGTGATAAACATTTAAATAACAGCAAAATACAAGATTAAGCGGAAGACTTAGACAAATAAGCCAAAGTAATACGGAAATCAACATATGCCTCTACCCAGAAACTGGTGTCACAACATTCACGGACCGTCTATGACTACTACATACAATTGTCTGAAGGAAAGAAACACAGTTTGTCTCGGATACAAGTGATAACAGAACATAATAATATATAGAAGAGACGTCGGGCCTGCGGACGCTTGCAGGACTACCTTGGAATCTCGGTGGACTGAAGGCTGGCTCCCAAGCTACTAATCCAATGCTACTCCGGCATCTGCACAGAGTGCAGAGTGTAGCATCAGCACAACTGACCCTATGTGCTAGTAAGTGTCTGGTCTAACCCCACGAGGTAGTGACGAGGCTAGGACCAGACTCCAGATAAACCTTTGCATTTATATAACATATGGCGGAAAATAAATAGGAATAAGTAGTTTAAATGGGAGGGGGTACATGCTTCGAGGAACATACCAAATCCAACAGCAACTTAATAATATATGAAAGGACAATTCAATATCTACAACAATACAATAACAATACTGTTGCGGCGCGCAACCCGATCCCTTATAATTTAATATTATTGCGGCGTGCAACCCGATCCACATATATAACTGTTGCGGCATGCAACCCGATCCAATATAATATCTGTTGCGGCGTGCAACCCGATCCATAAATATATATAATAATGTTGCGGCACGCAACCCATCCCAAATATACCGTCAACAATTATCATAATAACAGTCCCGGAAAGGGGTCAACAATAAACTATACTATCCCGGCAAGGGAATTCAACAGTATAAATATATATGTTCCTGCAAGGGAGAATCAACTATAACCAATCTTAACTCAACTCCTACTCATCTCAAGTATCACCATTTCTCAATCATAAGTATCTTTCACGAAAATAAACTTAACTCTTTACTCATTATTAAGAATTCACCCACTATAGCATTCGTAGTATCATATAAGAATACAACAAGTATCAATTTAGGACTCACGGTCATGCTCGACACCAACGTATAGATACTCGTCACCATGCCTATACGTCGTACTCAACGAGAAGCAATTAGCAAATAGGACTCAACTCCTAATCCCTCAAGCTAAGGTTAGACCGAACACTTACCTCGATGCCTCGAACACAACTCAAGTTTCAATTATAGCTTTACCCCTTGATTCCATTGCCAATTCGCTCGTATCTAGTCACAAATTACTTAATTACATCAATAAACGCTAAATGAATCAATTTGAATGCATGAAAATGAGTTTTCTAAAGTTGTACCCAAAAAAGTCAAAAATCGCCCCCGAGACCACATGGTCAAAACCTGAGGTTCGAACCAACACCCGATTACCCATTCCCCCCATGAACCCCAATATAGGATTTATTTTGAAATCGGACCTCAAATCGAGGTCCAAATCCTCAATTTTTGAATAACCCGGGTTTTACCCAAAATACCCAATTTCCCCATAAAAATCATTGATTTGAAGTTGAAATCATGTTAAAAGATGTTAATGATTGAAGAAAACTAGTTAAAACGACTTAAAATTGATTTGGAGAAGAAAGGTTGTTTGAAAATTCGCCTCTTATGTTTATGGGGTTTTGAAAAATGAATAATGACTGAAAATCCCGTCTATTTATACCCCTCTCAGACCCCCTGTGCGGACCGCACAAGATGGATTACGGCTGCACAGCCCTTCCTGAGAATACTGCAGTCCAGTGCCTTGTGCGAACCGCACAAAGTCGTCTGCGGCCGCACAACCCTACATCGCGCACCGACAAGGCCGACCGCGGACCGCACTGGTGGGTTTAGAGGCTTCCAACTTCTGGTTTTAAGCCTAAAACATCCCGGAACCTACCCGAAACTCACCCGAGCCCTTGGAACTCCAAACCAAGTGCACTCAAAACCTCAAAAACATCCTACGGACTTATTCGTGTAATAAAATCATCAAGATAACATCATGAACATTAAATTAAATCTCGAGATCAATAAAATTTTCTCCAAACTTCTTTAAACATCAATTTTGCGGTTTAAGTCCAAATCACGTCATATGACATCAGTTTTTCACCAAATTCCATAGAAATGTCTTAAATCATATATAAGACCTATACTGGGCGTCACAACCAAAATACGGGCCCGAGAACAGTGGTTTCGAACATTAATTCTTTTCTTTATTTCTTAGATAATTCAGTAAAATAATTTCTTTCAAAAATTGATTTCTAGGGCTTGGGACCTCGGAATTCATTTCCGAGCATACACCCAAGTCCCATATTTTACTGCGGACCTCTCGGGATTGTCAGAACACGGATCCGGGTCCGTTTGCTAAAAATGTTGACCAAAGTCAACCACAATCAATTTTTTTTAACTCTAAAATTTTTATTTCACAAATTTTCACATAGAAGGCTTTCTGGATATAGGTCCGGAACACGCACGCAAATCAAGGTGGGGTAAAAGAGAGGTTTTTAGGCCTTGGAATACTGAATGCACTTGCGACACAAGTGATGACCTTTTGGTTCATCACACCGGTGCATGTATAGCCAAGTCACTGAAACGAACTGCATACTCTTACACAGTCATAGCACCCTGGTGCAACTGCTCAAACTCGGTGAGCCATGCATTTCTGAGGCTCTGGGGAACATACTCCCTCAAAAACATATCCGAGAACTGAGTACATGTAAGTGAAGTTGCCGCAGCTAGACTGTCAGACTCATAAGCACGTCACCACTGATAGGTTGTTTCTCTAAGCTGGAATGTAGTGAAAGAAACTCCACTCGACTCTGCTACGCCCATAGTACAGAGGATACGGTGGCACTCCTCAAGAAATCTCTGAGCATCATCTGACGCCAGACCAGACAAAGTAAGAGGGTGGTAATTCTTGTATCTCTCAAACCTATAGTGCTCCTCCTCAGAAACTGCTGCCCTACCCTCGGGATGAATTGGGGCGACTTGTGGCACCGGTATGACCTCTAGAATCTGATTGACCTGAACCCGCTGCTCTGGGGTGCGGGCAGCGGGAGTCTGTGTTCCTCCCCCTGCCTGAGATGTGGTAGGGAAAGGGGAATTAACCCTACATGAGCTAGAGTACCGAACATGCTCAGGAACTATGCAAGGGTTTTCTGAAGAGCTAGTGTAGTAGCATGCGTCTTAGGTGCCTGCGCTTCGATTGGAGCTACTGGTGGCTCCTATGTGGAAGCTCGTGCGGGTGCTCTAGCTGAACTATGTGGACGTCCTCGGCCTCTACCCCGGCCTCGGCCTCTGTCAGCTTTAGCAGGGGGCGCGAGTGTCTGGTCATTTGATCCGACTGGACGTGTCCTCATCATCTGTGAGAGAATAAAAGACAGAAGTTTAGAATTTCGAAGTCAACAAATTCGCACCACAAGGAATCAAAAGAAGTGAGATTTTCCTAACAGTTCCATAGCATCCCGAAGATAAGTACAGACGTCTCCGTGATGATTGCGAGACTCTACTAAACCTGCTTGTGACTAACGACACCTATGAACCTAGAGCTCTGATACCAACATTTCACGACCCAATCGTCTCTCCGTGAGATGTTGTGACAGCACCTAGTCTCTACGACTAAGTAAGCCTAACATTTGTGGAAATAACAAAAAATGAAAGAAAAAACCTTAACAACTAACAACAACAAATATTTAATAACTGATAGAGATGCCGCTCGGCATGTACAATAACCAACTCTCGAAATATACTAAAAAAATTTCCCCAAGACCCAGAACACCATAAGTCACAAGCTTCTAACATTTTGTCTAACTGTTTCTATACATCAATAACTAGAAGAAGTAAAGGAGGAACAACATAAAAGGGATAGAGGAAGACTCCGAGGTCTGTGGACACGAGCAGATGTACCTTGAAGTCTATGGAGCAGTAGCAAGTACGCAACTAATAGCAAGGCTGATAGGAGGTACCTGGGCCTACATACGAAAACATGTGCAGAAGAGTAGCATGAGTACACCACAATGACACCCAGTTTAGTGCCAAGCTTAACCTCGGTCTAGTAGTGACGAAGTCAGGTCAGGGCCCTCCTGATATATATAAATTAAATAAGCTAGAATTAAAATATCGCAGTATAATAAGAGAATGAATTTTAACAAGAAGGAAATCACAGAAGAATAAAAGTACCGCACACAGGAATAACAACAGGGGATACCCCGAGATACCGTCTCGTATTTTCAAAAGTAAATGTGCAAGGGGATCTCCCAGGATAACATTCCGTAATTCCAAAGTAAATATGCAGGGGGATCTCTAGGATACCATCTGGTAGTCCCAAAGTAAATATGCAGGGGTGTCACACCTCCTTTTTCTACCCCCCGGAAGGCTACAAAGGAGTTTTTCCAATTAAAGTGACAATCGAAACGGGATTATTTAAGAAATCAAAGTCGTCACTTGGGATAATTTATGGTGTCCCAAGTCACCAGTTTAAATCCGAATCAAGAAAAGATTGACTTTGTTTTACAGTCCGCGAACACAGAAATCCGGGTAAGGAATTTTGTTAACCCGGGAGAAAGTGTTAGGCATTTCTAGGTTCTGTGGTTTTAGTACGGTCGCTCAACTGTTATTGGCCTATTTATCTGATTTTAAAACACTTTTAAACCTATGTGCATTGTTTAACTTTTAAACTGCTTTTATTTATTTAAGGAAAATCCAAGGTTATTTAAAACACATCGCAAGCCACGCTACATGAAATGCACTCGTGAGTCACGATACGTTCTATTTAACCTTATTGGGAGTTAGAACCGGGCCATATGAAATGTACCCCCGGATTTTAGTAATTAAAAGAAAATCAATCTAAAGAACGCGCCTAAAGCAATTACGAAGGTTCAAATTAATAATAACGTTTGCGAGGGCCATGGAAAATTCAATTGATGGCGCACCTCGATTTTTCTTTAAAAGCTAGCTAGTTTTATGAGGGCCATGGACTTAGGGATTTTATTTGGCATGGCACACCTCAAACTTTTTCCTATAAGTATTAGTTCTTGAATCTAATCTTATGAGGGCCATGGATTATAAATTTTGTTTGCCGTGGCATGCCTCAATTTTATTAAGAGGAAAGTATTCAACTACATAAACTACGAATATTCCTATTTAACCCTAATTTTAAGATTAAGTATCACAACCACGCCATGGGTACTATACCCGTAGTCACGATGATTTATTATTAATCGCGCCAAAAAGAAAACTACTAGTATTTATAAATATTGATTTATTCCCTACTAACAAGAAAAATCTATTTAACTTATAATTAAAAAATCAAACAATAATTACACTTTAATAATTACACTCTATCGGGGTCCATTTAATTCCTATTAATAAAAATTTGAGAGATTCCACTTTTACTACCCAATTGCATTACAGCATAAGTTAGAGAACTTTCACAACAGAGATTGAAATACTAATTCAGTTTTACATCCAAAATCCAAGAAAGAACATACACCAAAACTTTAGGAAATCTTGCCTAGTTTCTGAAGTTTCCTTTCTCGCTTCTTCCACAAGAACAAAAACAGAGACGAAAATACTAATAGCAAAAAATAATGGGTACTTGATAATTACCTGATTAAAGAACTGAAAACAGTGAATCAATCCATTTCCCGTCGACTCGTCGAACCGGACCTCAACGAACTCGAAACTTCAATACTTGCCTCCGAACATATCTCACAAACGAGCTCCAAAAATGGACTCAACCTCAAACGATACCTCGAGTGGATGATGGTTTTAGTCGAGCTAGAAATAGCAAAAACTCAAACGAATTCCATAATAAAACGGAAATAGAAATCAGAAAGAAGATGACTGAAACTTATGTTTCATTTCAATTTTCTGGTGTTTCACACATCTATTTTTTTTTTGTTCTTTTGTTCTTGTATGTGTGTGTGTTAATGGGAGGTGAGGGAACTAAGCCACTGATCTGTTTGGATTGGTTGCTGGCGGCAGCGTGATGGTGAACAACATGGTGGAGCTGCTATTTGAAGGTCAGTGAAAAGGGTGGAGAAGAAGCAACATCGCCGGGAGGGGGATGAAGAAGACGAGATTCAGGGGGTGGGTCCTTGTATTGCGGCGCTTGCTAGCTTTTTTCCTTAGGTCTTTTTTTCATTTTTTTCTTATGTAGGTCTAGGGTCTAGGCTTATATAGGGTTTTTTTTAGGTTAAGGAGTATGGACCTAGGAATTATGGGCTTGGAAATTATGGGCTAGGTCCAAAGTTAGGCCTAAAAATGGGTTGCTCGAGCCCAAGTTTATTCTTTCCCCGCAAACGAGACTAAAAATACGATCTCATTTATTAATTAATCCTACTTAAGTAAAATAGCTATTAAAATAATACTGATCTTTAAAACAAAACTACTTTTTGGTATTTTTCAAGATTAAAAATGACTACAAAACATTAATGAAACTATTTTTTATAATTTTCATTTTCTTGTAATAAAATAAAGTGAAAGAGTCAAAATTAGTTGAAATAACGATATTAGGCCTAAATTAAATATTTACATGCTAAAATATAAAAAATCTTGGGGAGGGTCAAAAATCACATGTCTACAGCTGCCCCTCTTTAACTGAAAACACAAAGAGTTTTCGGACAAAGAACGACTAGATAGGTTTTTTGACCCGACCCTTATTTAAGGAGACCAAAACTAAGAGAAAAGGGGAATGTGACCGAGCCCTGGTATATGAGTTGCCTACATATCATTGGCTATAAAGGAATCAGGCCACGTGTAGTTCAGAGGTGAGTGAGATGATGGAGTATACCGAGGTGGAAAGCCGGTCAAGGTGTCGTTCCGCCGAGGTTCCGGTCCGCGGTCCTGATGTTACATCCAAATAAAAAAAATGGAAAAACTAACTAAGCCTGTCAACTATAAGTTACAAGATTCCTATCTATAAGTCTTCTGAAGCTTGATCTTGAGTCTTGAATGGTCCTTCATACAGACTTTGGATTTGAACCTTGACGCTTGCTAGTTGCAGGTGCTAGTTCATTCTTCTTCAACTTTCCGGATCAAAGTCGGACACACCATGCTTGTGACTTCAGTCATGTCTTGAGCAGCTCACATCTTTCATCAACTTCTGCATATGGATTCACTTCTTGCCTTTCTTCTACTTCTTTCTTTTTAATTCTAGATTGTTACTAACTTCTGTTGATCATCTCGGACTGATGACTCGCATTCTTGCCACGAGCTTCTTTCGTTGCTGACTTGAATTGCATTCTGAGGTGAATTCTCTTATTTTCCAGGTTGGCTTCTCATTGCTGAACACTTGCACTGCTTTTCTTTGAAACTTGAATTGCTTCCCTTTGTTCTCTAGGTGGGCTCCTAATAGCTGAACTCCTTTGAATGTTGCTGCTTTCCCATTGTTTCTCCAGGTGGGCACTTAATTTCCAACAATTGCACTGCTTGTCCTTGAAACATGAACTGTTTTCCCTTTGTTCTCCAGGTGGGCTCCTGATTGCTGAACTTGAACTACTTCATCTTGAGACTGCTTTTCCTTTGAACTGTTTTCCTTTTCTCTCTAAGGGGGTTTCCTGATTGCCGAACTTGATCCGCTTTCCTTTGTGCCGTCCTCCCTTTGTTCTCCAGGTGGGTGTCTGATTTCATCAAAACAAACAAAACAAACAAAATTTTCTACCCTAGTTTGCACTAGGAAGATTTGTGAGTTGTTAGCAATATTATAAACCACTTATACTATTGATGCAATGATGAGAGTAAACTAATGACTAGACCAGGATGTGCGTCTCCTATGAGTAAAACCAAAAGCTTTGACTAGCAAATGCGTCTGCTAAAAATAAAACCTGAATGAACCAAACTAAGAAGTGCGTCTCATACGGGTAAAACTTGTATGAACCAAAACCAAGAAGTGCATCTCCTAGGGGTGAAATCTTAATTTAGGAAGTGCGTCTCCTAGAACAAAATATAACTCGAAAGGCCCTGACTAGGTAGTGCACCTCCCAATGGGTAGAACTTAACTGACTCAAACTAGGAAGTGCGTCTCCTACGAATGAACTCTCAATTTAGGAAGTGCGTCTTCTATGGGTGAAACTCAATTTAAGAAATGCGTCTCCTAGTGGTAAAATATCAATTTAGGAAGTGTGTCTCCTGAAAGTGTATCTTGAAAGACCCAGACTAGGAAGTGCGTCTCCTAGGGGTGAAACTCAATTTAGGAAATGCGTCTCCTAAAACAAAATATAGTTTGAAAGACCTAGACTAGGAAGTGCGTCTCCCATGGGTGAAACTTCAATGACTCAAACTAGGAACTGTGTCTCCTATGAATGAACTCTCACTTTATGAATTGCGTCTCCTATGGGTGAAACTTCAATGACTCAAACTAGGAAGTGCGTTTCCTATGAATGAACTCTCAATTTATGAAGTGCGTCTCCTATAGGTGTATCAGAAAAGAGCCAGACTAGGAAGTGCGTCTCCTATGGGTATAACTTTAATGCTTAGAACCAGGAATTGTGTCTCCTAGGGGAAAGCTCAATGTAGGAAGTTTATCTCCTAAAACAAAAATATAATCTGAAAAACCCCGACTAGGAGGTGCGTCTCCTAGGGGTGAAACTTCAATGGCTCAAACTAAGAAGTGAGTCTCCTATGAATGAATTTAAATGACCAAAGCTAGGAAGTGCATATATTAACAAGTATAATCTGAAAGATCCCTACCAGGAAGTGCGTCTCCTGATGGGTAAAATTTCAATGACTCCAACTAGGACGTGCGTCTCCTAGGGGTGAACTTAAATGCCCAAGACTAGGAAGTGCGTCTCCTAGGGGTGAAAACTTCAGTGACTAAAACTCATATGATCCAACTAGGAAGTGCGTCTCCGAAGGGTAAAATATCAATTTAGGAAGTGCATCTCCTACAATAAAATATAACTTGAAAACCCAGATTAGGAAATGATTTTCCTAGTGGTGATGTGTGATCTTCTCAATAGCCTTTGCTTAAGCAGAATTGGGGCATTACACCAGAAAATTTCAATCTTCCAAGCTTTGATATGAACATAGCTTCCGTCCCTGTTTCAGACAAAGAAAACTTATGAGTTTAAACATGGTGGTTGGTTTGTGGCCTTGACTTTGCGGCGATTGCTCCTTCACTTGCCATGATAACTTTGATTTCACCTTGAAAGACATTGCTTGCTTATTGACTAACCAATTTCTCTATCACCCTTATCACAGAAATACCTTTGATCCGTTAACCCAACATCCTCTATCTGTTGCATTGTTCATGAATTGATATATACCAAACCTTTGTATTTCATATGAATCCCAAAGCATGTTGATTGTTAACAACTCAGTGTGCACGTTGTTCTTTCCTGACTTATGCCACTTTGATGTGCTAGCCAAATTCTGTTTTGTACAATTGGAAAGTTGGTAGCAAATTTTGAAGTTATTTCTCACTTGTTCTAACCTAATAGACTCAAGAAGGGGAAGTAAACAAAACAAAACGAACAGAGTAAGGACAATGGAAAAAGATGATTCCTAACAAGAAAACTAAACACTTATCAGATGTTGATACCAAATCTAATGACCCTGACATGCACTTTTGGATTAAATGGCCTAATCTGCCAAGCAAGTCTGATGTTCAACTCTTATTGTACTTCTTCGCCGTGAAACTGGGCTTCAATGCTCCGATTTTCCAATCTGATTCACGATCCTTACTCGACTTGTAGTGCCCGAAGGGTTTTCACCATCAAGCCTCTATCATTTGTTCTTTCTCTCAACTTATCGTCGCCTTATGGTGCCTATGAAGGTGTTCACCGATAAGACTATCTCATTTTTGTTTTCCTTGTGTAGCACAGAGTGCTACCCCTGGTGCGAATCATACCTCTGTCTCGCTTGACTTGGTATTCTCAAGTATTGGTCAGAAGGTCTTTCTTTGGATCGTAATGTAGGCTTTTGGATAGGGTTAGAAAGAAAGGATACAAAAGGCTCAAAACAACTTGAATGAGTTCAAAATTACAACTCTTGGAATCAGATTTCTTACAACAATCACAACTTTCTGCCGCAGTTTCTTTGCTTGGGACTTTGAAATTTTTATTTTGATGGGACCGAACCGTGAGGCTGCCTATGTATCCTTAAAAGGAATCAGTTTGAACGTAGTTCATGACATAGGAATTGCTTCGTTTTTGTACTTTTCTCTCTCTTTTTTCTTTTTCTCTTTTTCTCTTTTTCCTTTTCTTTTCTTTTCTTTACTCTTTTTCCATTTTTTCTTTCTCTTTTTCTCTTCTTTTTTTTTATTTTCTCTCCCTTTTTTCTGTATCATATGTCTAAACTCTGCTTCTGATTCCAAAAGAGGGGTATGAAAGAAAATAAATAAGGTTCAAAGGGGTGACAAAGGATAAAGCGTTTAGATAGAAGAATAAAATGCCTTCGTCATTCCAATCTTCAAAGCATTCCAAACACAAACAACACAATTAAACAAACCAAAGAAATCATACGTAATATATTTTGACTGTATCAGAATCGATAGCTGTCACACCTCCTTTTTCCGCCTCCGCGAGGGTACAGGAAGTTTTTTTTCAATTAAAGGACAATCGAAAGGGGATTTATTTGTTTATTTCAGATTCGCCACTTGGGAGATTTAGGGTGTCCCAAGTCACCAATTTTAATCCCGAATCGAGGAAAAGAATGACTCCATATTACAGTCTGCGTACCAGAAATCCGGATAAGGAATTTTGTTAACCCGGGAGAAGGTGTTAGGCATTCCCGAGTTCCGTGGTTCTAGCACGGTCGCTCAACTGTTATATTCGGCTTGATTATCTGATTTTATACAAATATGAACTTATGTGCAAATTTTAACTTTTTACCGCTTTCATAATTATTATTATTATTTTTTACAAGGAATTGCAACGTTGTGAAAATGTATCTCGAACCGCGTTACAATCAATGTACCCGTGGTCGTCGACACACTTTGACTCCGTTGAGATTTGGATTTGGGTCACATCAATGTGCACCCGAGTTTAAGAAAATTAAATTATTAAAGGCACGCCTAAAGCGACTAGCGTATCATCTACTTTGGGTAGGGCCGTGGAATTTTGCTAAACGGTCCATCCCGAAGTCTAAGCAATTTAAAGCAAATATTTACTGAGGGCCCCGCAATTTTGTATTTTTATTTGGCGAGGCTCATCTCATTCTTATTTTTAAAGATAAACCTATAGTGACTACATTTCTTCTATTAAGTTTGTCTCTAAAAATAAAAGAAAATTTCTCAATTAATTACATGCTGGAAAAAAAACATAACTTATTAGTTATTAGTTTACGGCTAATGTGAATGGAAAATTGCGATCGAGTTTGTACAAAGAAAAATTGCTTTCATTCTATATTCTATTATTCAATAATACTGGAACATGAGATTGACACACCATAATATCAAAAACAAATTAACTAGTATTTGATTAATTTAAACTAAAATTATTAGATGAAGAAGTTATACATATGCAAGCCCATTACTCATTAATTAATCGACTACATTTTTATACAAAGAAAGGAAAATTATATTCAAACACAAATCTAAACAGGAGGGATTCAACAGGAACAAAGCCTGATTAATATTTCATTTCGCTTCAAGCCGAGAGTGTACAAATGTGTATCTGGAAATGACAGTACAAGAAGAAGAAGATCAGCAAAGTAGTATGTAACACAGCAACATACAACATCAGAAAGCCCAACACAGTAGCTTCAACACCTCAGTCCAGAAATCCCAGCAACACGGAGAAAACTAGTAAAAATGGAGAAGACAAATAGTGCGTAAATCTCTCTTTATTTTTTCTTTCTAGATTTGAACTCTCTATGGTGTTCTTCCGCTCTCAATATTTCAGAAAATTTGGTTCTATCTTTTTTACTCTCTCCAAAATGAATTCTGTCCCTGTATATTCTGTGTATCCAGAGTGTATATCGAGTGTATACTGCTCTCTCCGCCCCCTCTTTTTTTCTTCTCTCTATCTAGTTTTTCCTCTTTTTTCCACTCTCTTCTTCCTACATTTTCTCTTCTATTTATAGCAAAATTTTCGAAATTTTCAGATTTTTTATTTTATTTTTTTATTTTTTTAATTAAAAGAAATCCCACTTACAAATTGCTTTTATTTTTTTAGAAAAAGAAATCCCACCTTTATTTACTTTTATTTTTAAAATTCCAACTTTAATTAATTTATCTTATTTAAAATCCCACTTTTTATTTTTTTAAAAGAGAATCTCACTTTATTTAACTTTTCTTTAAAAAAAACAAACCACTATCTTTTCTTTTTCTTTCAAAAATGCTACTTTCAATTACTTTAAATTTTTTAAATTTTCAGATACCTTTATATTTATTTTTTAATTCCAACCTTCTTTTACTTTTTAATTTTTTAAAAATTTCCACAAAACTTTTTATTTTTTTAAATTTTCTACATTCTTTTACTTTTTTTAAAAGAGAATTCCACCTATTTTTACTTATATATTTTTTTTTATTCAATACTTCCCTTTTTCTTATTTTTTTAAATCATTCCCGAAATTATTATTTTTGTTTTAAAAAAAATATTTTCGGATTTTTTTATATAAAAAAAACAAAAAATAATAATAAAAATATTAATAGTGATAATTCAGCTTTTATTTTTTTTGGTATTTTTATCCTATAATAAAAAGTGTAATAAATCTAAAATAATAGTAGGTTAAAACCCCCTAAAATATTTACATAAAAGAAGTGATAAAAAAATTAAATGTTGTCAAAAATTAGGTGTTCACAATAGCCATATCCACACATTTGCCTTCAACATTTGTTAAATACAAAGGGCCATTGGACAACACTCTCGTTACCATGAACGACCCCTGCCAATTTGGGGCAAACTTGCCTTTAGCTTCAACCCGATGTGGCATGATGCATTTCAATAAGGTTTCTTTGTGTTCTATCTTCCCCAGTTTCACACAATTCGGGCTTGAAGTGATCTCAAAATTCCTTTACTTATTTCCCTCAAATATCCCTATCATCTTCAAAATTGTTTCATTGCTTCATGATTAAACTAACTTTAAGACCAGGCTTGGAATTATGTGTGCATATCATGTCACTAGAGCCAGCCATAAAGGAATTATAAAATAAAAGAGAACTAATCAAAAAATGACTAGAAATATTAGAAAACAGAAAATTACATTAGACAAATGGTGAAAGAGTTTGAACAACAAAACAAGTTAAATAAACTGGGGTTACAACCCTGGAACAAACCTACACAACACTAAACGAGTTACTACGAAAAAACAAACTAGGCAAAATAAAAGGATAGAAGGGTTTGAAACACAAGACAATATCCGGATTACAACCCTGAAAATAACCCGGACAACAGAAATAACAACAAAATAAACCACTAAGACTCCTCTCCAGCTAGCCAAGAGATGGAGCGTCTTTCCAATTACCAAGCACGACATCTTAGCCACTGGGTTTTACATCAACATTGCCAAAACCATTAACAATTTCAATATCATTAACTTCAGTCAGCAAGTTCCCAAGAGGATTCGCTGCTCCCTATCATTGTTATTGATCATAATTACCCCTTATTGAATCATTCTTTCTATTTTCCTTTTCAAAGAACGACAATCTTCAATGCTATGCCCTTGTACATTAGAGTGGTACATGCATCGTACAGTAGGATCAAAGCCATTTGCATATGAGTCTGGAGTATAGCCGAGGAGCGGCTCAATCAGGCCAGAATGCTTTAACTTTTCAAACAAGCTTGTGTAGGACTCCCTAATTGACATGAAACTATTTCTTTGTCTTTGTTCTCTTCCCTGCCCCTGTTTCCTAGGGTTGTTGGGTGCTCGAAAATGTTGTGAAGGCAAGAATACATTATGCGGTACTGGTGCTTGCCATAGGGAGTGACCTGGTGGTTGGACAAATGACCGGACATTGTTCGGAGGATAATACTAAGGTGGATTATGTGGAGCTCGGGGATAGGTTTGGGGTTGGAGTTGAGGCTGGGTATATGGGTGAGGCGGCCCTTTGGTCCATGTCGTGACTATGAAACAACCATGGCCACATCATCATGTTCCTTCTGACCCAGTAAGCTTCCTATGTCGTTCAAAATTGCTTGTGTTGTTGCTTTTAAAGCAGAATAGCTCATGATCTTGCTCGACTTCAACCCATCTTCTACTATTTCTCCCATTTTTACCACATCATTAAAAGGCCTACCCACAGCCGTGATCAAATGCCCAAAGTAAGTTGGCTCTTGAGCTTGGAGAAAGTACTCGACCATCTCTTTTTCTTCCATTGGGGGATTGACTCTAGCAGCTTTCTCTCTCCATTTGAGCCCATATTCCCTAAAGTTTTCAGTAGGCTTCTTTTCCATATTGGTGAGGGACATGCGATCCGGGACAATTTCTATATTGTACTGAAAGTGCTTGGCAAAGGCTTGAGCCATATCATCCCAGGTGCACCACCTACTAGCATCTTGGCGGGTGTACCACTCCAGAGCTGCCCCACTTAGAGTTTGACTGAAATACGCCATCAATAATTTGTCTTTCCCACCGGCACCTCTCATCTTATTGTAGTAGCCTCTCAAATGGGCCACGGGATCTCCATGTCTGTCATATAAATCAAACTTTGGCATCTTAATCCCATCAGGCAGTTAGATGTCGGGAAATAAGCACAAGTCATTGTAAGCCACGGCCATCTGGCTCCCTATCCCTTGCATGTTTCTTAAAGACTGCTCTAAGATTTTGACCTTCCTGGATATCTCATCTTGCTCCACTATCTTAGCAGGCTTTTCACTTTTACCGGGATGCTCAAAATGAGGAATGTGAGGATATAGATCCGAGACTTTGAAAGTTGGTTTTGGAGCACAATGTTGGGCATCGGGGACTTTGAACACACTCTCGTTAGAGGATCGTGAAAAAATAGCTGGTGGAGGAGCTGCAAGAGCATGGGGGCCAAAGGAGCGGGATATAAGGTGATTTTGGCGGGTAGAGTGTGAAAAGGTCGTGGGGAGATATTATCAACAGTGGGAATCTGGATTTGTGACAGTGGTGGGATAGTTGCAGGGTTTTCAGTGTAGTTAGTGGGGAATGAAGGTGGAGGATGCCCCCTGATCCAAGACTAATACATTTCTTCCATCTGTTGTTTCACCCTATGGACCTCCTCTTTTAATTAAGACTCCGACTCCACAAACTCCCTTGACGGGTCAACAACTCTTGTGCCCAAGTTTTTGCTAGCCATTGCTACCTTGCCCTTTGACCTTGTATTGTATGGACGAGTTACCTTAAGAACCACAAACCAACCACCCTTCTGCTATAATAAGGAGAACAAAGAGGAACAAAATGAAGTCATCATGTTAGCGTTAGGGCATTTAACAACTAAAAATATCACATTTCGTGCAATGCACCTAGCAACAATTAACAGTTCAAGAATGACTTCGAGGGTCACAAGGTCACTTGGCATCATCCCAATTTGTCCATTTGAATCTTCTCTTTTCTTTTCTTTGCTCGCTCATTTTCTTTCCTTTTTTTTCTTTTTGATTATCGCTCTTTTCTTCCCTCTCATTTCTCACATCCCATGATTTCATCTCTTTCTTTTTTCTTTTTTTTCTTTTAATAAATAAAAAATGATTCGATCGAACCATATGTAGGTTGCCTACGTATCATGACGCCGCATGAATCAGATCTTGCGTAGTTCTGGAAGATCGGGAATATAGTAAACAAACTAACGTTCTCTTTTTCTTTCTTTTTTTACCTTAAGGACTATTCTTATAAGAAAAGAGAAATAAAAGAAGCAAAACTCTCTTCTTTTTTTTTGAATTTTCTAGACTTAATGTTCTATAACCTATTCTAAACTCAAGCTTAACGATCATATATTTTTTCCCTTTTTCGAAACAAATACACTATGGGAATTATTTAGGGAAAACCCTAGAAGAGAAAAATATTTTTGATTCTTTTTTTAGGAAGGAAATCTAAAGAATAAACCAATTTTTTTTTTTGAATTTTCATTTGATATCCTGAAAGAAAGATTCCTAAGTAAGAAATGAAAAAGATAAAAAAAAATATTTTTTGGATTTCAGTTTGATTACCTAAGGGAGAAACCCTGAAGATAAACCAAAGGTAAAGCATAGCTTTTTTCCTCTATGTACAATGTCATAAAGTTCTTGTAAAATAAAAACAATTTTTTTTCATTCATTTTTCATTAATTTCCCAAAGAATAACCTCAAAAGAAAATCTTTTTGGATTTTTGGAATTAATATCTTAAAGAAAATTTTTAAACAGGTACCACAGGAAAATTCTCTTTTTTTTTTTGAATTTTTAGTCTTAATTACTAAAGGAAATATAAAAGTAATTTTTATTTTGATATTAATTGCCTAAAGGAAAAACAACTTCAAATAATTTTTTTTTTCATTTCTAGAATTAGTATTCTAAAGAAAACTTATAACGGAAATATAAAACCGCAAAAAATACAATAACAAAAGACTCAGAAAACATAACTAGACTATTACAAACTCTAACATCACCTAAAAGACTGGATACTACTATACAAGACTAGAAAATAAAACATGAACAATTGACTTAAAAATATAAAATGGCTCGTCGAGCAGCTTATGAATGCAGTGATCCTGGTGTATCTGTCATGCTCAAACTCCGGTAAGTACATCCACACCTGTATGAGAAAACTTAAACCAACGCTATGTGAGACAATAACATTCCCTACTAGACACATGCAAGACATGGTTGTGATCATTTTTCTAAAATTAACCTATGTGGCTAAAAGTGGCTAAAAATGCAAGATTTAGCTAAGACCCCGTGAAGGCAAGAACCTAAACTCACTAGGAAGACCGGACACCTATGTGGGTTGCCTATGCATCACGCCCCAAAAGACGAGAATCAGGTATGCGTAGTTCGGGCAGATTGGATACGACGAGAATTAAAAAAAACAACTAATCCAGAGAAAATATTTTTTTTTGTCTTTGTTTTGAAAAATTATGAAACATGTAAACTTTTTTTGGATTTTATTTTCTCTTTTATTTTTTTGAAAAAAATGATGGGGAAAGTGCAAAATCTTTTTGGATTATTCATACTTTTTTTCTTTTTCTTAAACAAAAGTGAGAGAAAAACATAAATGGGCCTTACTTGCTTTATTTTCACACTTTACCCTCTTTTCTTTCTTATTTACCCTCAGCATCATTGGTCTGGCAAATGACCCTTTTACCCTTGAAAAAATACAACATGTAGCATATAGGATGCAACAGGATAGTCTTTTGTTTTTTGGGTACACTTGTCCTAGACGGACCCAACCCCTGTGTTGAGTCCCCAAAGTCAAATGCACATGATGCAAACAAGCGTTCCTACTAGGGATCCGGCATGAGGCTGAGTTATTCTAGGTTTAAGACCTGGGTGTATTGTTCTAGACCTGGCTTACCCGAGCGGACAACTCGAGCCGAGGGGGGCAGCGTACCGGTAACCAAAAGATCATCCGACTTTGCAACTTGTTCGAACCTCGTTCTAATTAGGATATGACACTAACAGAAAGAAGTCACGCCAGCGTGCACTTCTCAGAAGATTAGAAGAGAGGGGTTTCGTAGCAGTTTATATACAGTTCAGATAATATCAAAGCGGTAAAAAGCAACATTTAGCACATTAGGTCCAAACATGTAAATAACGCACCTAAAGCAATTACGAAGGTTCAAATTAATAACAACGTTTGCGAGGGCCATGGAAAATTCAATTGATGGCGCACCTCGATTTTTCTATAAAAGCTAGCTAGTTTTATGAGGGCCATGGACTTAGGGATTTTATTTGGTATGGCACACCTCAAACTTTTTCCTATGAAATTTAGTTCTTGAATCTAATCTTATGAGGGCTATGGATTATAAATTTTGTTTGGCGTGGCACGCCTCAATTTTATTAAGAGGAAAGTATT
Source organism: Nicotiana sylvestris (assembly GCF_000393655.2). NCBI lineage: Eukaryota > Viridiplantae > Streptophyta > Magnoliopsida > Solanales > Solanaceae > Nicotiana > Nicotiana sylvestris. The sequence goes on from NC_091064.1 coordinate 40,803,129, forward strand.
CAACTACATGAACTACGAATATTCCTATTTAACACTAATTTTGAGATTAAGTATCACAACCACGCCATGGGAACCATACCCATAGTCACGATGATTTATTATTAATCGCGCCAAAAAGCACACTACTAGTATTTATAAATATTGATTTATTTCCTACTAACAAGAAAAATCTATTTAACTTATAATTAACAAATCAAACAATAATTACACTTTAATAATTACACTCTATCCGGGTCCATTTAATTCCTATTAATAAAAATTTGAGAGATTCCATTTTTACTGCCCAATTACATTACAACATAAGTCAGAGAACTTTCACAACAGAGATTGAAATACTAATTAAGCTTTACATCCAAAATCCAAGAGAGAACATACGCCAAAACTTTAGGAAATCTGAAGTTTCCTTTCTCGCTTCTTCCACAACAACCAAACAGAGACGAAAATACTAATAGCAAAAAATAACTGGTACTTGATAATTACCTGATTAAAGAACTGAAAACAGTGAATCAATCTGTTTCCCGTCGACTCGTCGATACCGGACCTCGACGAACTCGAAACTTCAATACTTGCCTCTGAACAGATCTCACAAATGAGCTCCAAACCTCAAACGAGACCTCGAGCGGATGATGGTTTTAGTCGAGCTCGAAACAGCGAAAACTCAAAAGAATTCCATAATAAAACAGAAATAGAAATCGGAAAGAAGATGATTGAAACTTATGTTTCATTTCGGTTTTCTGGTGTTTCACACACTCTTTTTTTTGTGTTCTTTTGTTATTGTATGTGTATGTGTTAATGGGAGGTGAGGGAACTAAGCCGTTGATCCGTTTGGATTGGTTGCTGGCAGCAGCGTGACGGTGAACAGCATGGTGGAGCTGCTATTTGAAGGTCAGTGAAAAGGGTGGAGAAGAAGCAACATCGACGGGAGGGGGATTAAGAAGATGGGATTTAGGGGGTGGGTCCTTGTATTGCGGCGCTTGCCAGCTTTTTTCCTTAGGTCTTTTTTTCGTTTTTTTCTTATGTAGGTCTAGGGTCTAGGCTTATATAGGATTTTTTTTAGGTTAAGGGGTATGTGCGTAGGAATTATGGGCTTGGGAATTATGGGGTAGGTCCAAAATTAGGCCTAAAAATGGGTTGCTCGAGCCCAAGTTTATTCTTTCTCCTCAAACGGGACTAAAAATACAATCTCATTTATTAATTAATCCTACTTAAGTAAAATAACTATTAAAATAAGGCTGACCGTTAATACAAAACTATTTCTGGTATTTTTCAAGATTAAAAATGACTACAAAACATTAATGAAACTATTTTTTTGTAATTTTTATTTTCTTGTAATAAAATAAAGTGAAAGAGTCAAAATTAGTTGAAATAACGATATTAGGCCTAAATTAAATATTTACATGCTAAAATATAAAAACTCTTGGAGAGGGTAAAAAATCACATGTCTACAAGGGGGATCTCCAGAGATACCGTCCTGTAGTCCAAAAGTAAATATGTAGGGGGATCTCCCGAGATACCGTCCCGTAGTCCCAAAGTAAATATGCAGGGGGGATCTCCCGAAATACCGTTTTGTAGTCCCAAAGTAAATGTGCAACTCAAACAATAGAAATAACCTTTACAACAAGAAATCCTATAGTTTAGACTAAGTACAAGTGAAGGAAGAAAGCAGGAAATTCACTAAGCATGCTGCACAGAGTTCAGTCAAGCATTTAAGACACGTAGACATGCTATACTAAGCTAAAGAGGATAACTACACATGCTGATATAACTCAATTAAGAACAAATAGGTTATTACTCAATGAAAATTGGAGTTTTACAACAAATAGCCCGTGTACTCACTCATCACCTCACGTACATAGTGCCCACATATCACAATAGTACCAAATCCTAAGGGGAGTTCCCCCACATAAGGTTAGGCAAACCACTTACCTCGAACCAAACTCAATTAATCGATAACAATGCCTTTTCCATGAATATCCGACTCTGAATGCCCCAAATCTAGCCTAAAGCAATTACACACCATAAATATAACTATAAGAAACTAATCTAATTAATGAAATCAAGCGAGAAATTAGAAAATCATCCCAAAAAATCGACCAAGGCCCACATCTCGAAACCGGGTAAAAGTCACAAAATATAAACACCCATTCGCTTACGAGTTCACTCGTACCAATATTATCCAAATCCGATATCAAAATCCCAATCAAAACCCAAAATCTTAGTTGAAGAACTTCTCCCATTATTCCATAAATTTTCAACCCAATTCCGAATTTAATGATAGATTAGTGGAATATAACCAAAATCAAGTGTAGAATCATTACATAATCGATGTCTCTGAAAGTCCCTCAAAATCTCGTCCAAATCCAAGCACTCTATCTCAAGTTTTGAAAAAATGGCCAAACCCTCGATTTTGAAATGTTTATGTCACGACCCAACTCCATGTCAGGCCATGATGGCGTCCAGCACTGTTGCTAGACAAGCCAACAATGAACAATTTAGTGATTTCTCATTTTTATTAAGTGATTCCAACAACTAACTAAACATTTGATAAATAACAGATTTTTAAAGGAATCAAAAATGGAAACAAACTAAAGGGAATCATAACTGTAGAAATACAACCCCAAAAATCAATGTCTACTAATATGTGCCAAGATCTAGTGTCACAAGTGTGTGGGCAACTAGTAGAATATACAAAAGATGACTATCCTACTGCCTGAAATAGAATAGACAGATACAAGCAAAAGAGAAACTCCGGCATGCTGCTGAACGACTCGAAAGGGGGGTAGCTCACCGTGAAGTCTCGAACCAAGATCAAGTATGCACGTCGGGCGGGTAACTAGATGCACCTACCTCAGATCCTGTACAATTAAGAACAAAAACATAGTATGAGTACATAAACAATATGTTCCCAGTAAGTATCCACTCTAACCTTGAAGAAGTAGTGGCGAGGGGTCGACTTAGACACTTACTATGGGCTAACAATAATATAATTAAAGTGTTAGGCTAAGCATGGATATCATGAACAATACTGAAAGCTCAATAATAGGAAGTGATAAGTTCTACTTTCACAAATATATTTTCAATTTTAGTCACATCATTTACCAACTCACATTTCAAGACATTTAAGTAGTATAAATCACGGAGAGTTTCAAATATCAACATGCGCAAATTATGCTGAGGTCGTATGGTCCGGTCCAACATAATATCAAATTGTGCACTGCCGGAGGGTTGAATGACGCGAACCATAGATGCATCTATTTACTATCGAGGCGCTCGGCCCGATCCACAAATAGCAATTATTTTCAAAGAAAACACAAATTTTACATTTATAGTCAAGCATTCCGTTAAATCTTCAAATATGTGAATTTAACCTCTTACACTTCTTTCCTGAAATTTCCGATTTGACTCAAGTAATCAACTTAGCAAGTAAGGGCGCAAACGTCTCAAATAAGGCATGATATGGGTCCTAAACTACCCGGACAATAGCATATTAGTAGCTATGTACGGACTCTCACCACCTCGTACGTACATAACCCCCACAAATAGGTACACACGTTTGTCACCTATGGAGTTAATTCCCTCTTACAAGGTTAGAAAGGTGACTACCTCATCTCGAAGCCTACTTCTCAATTCAAGAACGCACTCAAACCTCCAAATTTGACGCCAAACAACTCGAAACTAGTCAAACATTACATAAACTAATCAATATATGCTCAAAATTTCATATTTCAACCATTAAAGTGATTACGCAACCCAATTGCAAGATTCCTAAAATTCACCCCCAGACCCACATGCTCGGATTCCGAAATTTTTTGAAGAAAGTTGTTACCCATAACCTTAGGAACATAAATATACGATTTTCACTACGTTTCATAATCAATTTCGTGGTCAAATCTTGTTTTAATCAAACACCTAGGTTTTCCTCTAGACCCTTGTTTTTCACTAATTTTTACATGTTAATCTACCCATAATCGAAGTATTTAACTCACATTTGGTAGAAATTACTTACCTCACAAAGCTTGGTCGAAATCCCCTCCTTAAAAGCTCTCAAATCGTCCTACGAGTGAAATAAATGACCCCATAAATGCCGAAGTCCCGTTTCTAAAACTCACTACCCAACTGCCCCCTTATTTGCGAATGCGAAAGGGGCCTCGCGTTCGCGAAGGCAAATGGCTAAAACCCCCTGGAGACTCTACATTGCGAACGCGACCAAGGTCTCGCGAACGCGCTGGCTTGGCCTACCTTTCGAGAACGCGAGGGGTTGCTTCGCGAACACGAAGAACAAAGCGGCCCTAGCCCATCCCAGCTACCCCTACGCGAATGTGAGTCGCCTCACACGAAGGTGAAGGTCACTGGCCCCAGACCTTTACGAATGCGTAGCACATTTCCCCCTAGTCCTAACTCCTTCTACACGAACGCGACAACCTCCTCGCGTTCGCGAAGATGGAAACCGGAATTAGGATTTCTGGTTTCTTGGGGTCCAAAACTCACTCGAGCCTCTCAGAATCCCGTCCAAAGGCACCAACAAGTCTATAATCATAATACGGACCTACTCAGACTATTGAAATGCGTAAAAGAACAACAAATCCAAGAATCACACCCCAAAATCAAATTGGATCAAACTTTGAACTTCGAGTTTCTAAATCACTCCGAACACATCGAATCGTACTTAGACAACTCGGATTGACATTAAATTTTGCGTGCAAGTCTTAAATGACATTAGTGAACTATTCCCTGTCTGCAAATTCCATTTGGACCTAGATATCACCAAAACCTACTCCTAACCAAATTTAATAAACTTCAAAAACCTTCAAAGAACCAACTTTCATTATTAGGCACCGAAATGCTCCTAGGTCACCCAAAACCTAATCCGAACATACATCCAAGTATGAATTCATCATACGAACCTATTGGAACCATCAAATCCCGATTCCGAGGTCGTTTACTCAAACTATTAAACGAAGTCAAACTTAGCCTTTTAAGCTAATCTTAAGGAACCAAGTGTTCCGATTTCAACCCAAACTCTTCCAACTCCCGAACCAGCAATACCTGCAAATCATAAATCAGTGTCTCATTTAGAGGAATAGGGTTCTAGAAAGTAAAATGACCGGTCGGGTCGTTACATTTTAATACTGCCTAGGCATTCCTTCTTCACGAAAGTGGCCACACCCTCTCGTTCGCGTATAACAAAATTTCACTGACCAAAATCCCTCTTTCGCAATTGCGAGTGACCTCTCGCGAAGGCATACCTTCCACTTCCCACTTCTTCGCAAATGCGATCTCTACTACGTGAACGCGTAGAACAAAGCCTTGGGTCCCAGCTGCTCTACTTCTTCTATAGGAACGCGATGCCCTCCATGCGTTCGCGATGCACTACTTGAACCAACCTTCGCGAATGTGGCCCCCACTTCGAGAACGCGAAGCGATTCCCTTCCTACCTCCAGCTCTTCTTTGCGAATGTAGGACTTCCCTCGCGAACATGAAGAAGGAAACTAGAACTGGAACTTCAGAAAAACCTACAATCTTTCCTAAGTCCAAAATGACCCGTTAACCACTCAAAATCAACCCAAGGCCAACATACCTACAAGTCCTAAAATACCATACGAACTTAGTCGAGCCCTCAAAATACATCGAATAACAACAAAAACATGAATCACCCTCCATCCCAAGCTTAATGAACTTGAAACTTCAAATTTTCTACAATCGATGCTGAAACCTATCAAACCACGTCCGATTGACCAAAAATATTACACACAAGTCATATTCAACATTATGGACCTACTCCAACTTCTGAAATCGGGGTCCGACCCCTATATCAAAAAGTTCACTTTCAATCAAAATTTTCAAAAATTCGACTTTCGCCATTTCAAACCTAAATCAACTACAGATCTCCAATTCACAGTTCGGACATATTCTCAAGTCTAAAATCATCCAATGGAGCTAATGTAAATGACGGAACTCCATTCTGGAGTTGTCTTCATCCAGTTCCGACTATGGTAAAAAACTAAGACTTAAGCTTCCGTTTTAGGGACTAAGTATCCCAAAACACTCTGAAACCAAAAACAAAACCTCCCCACAAGTTATATAAGCAGAAAAGGATACATGGGAAGCAATTAATAGGGGATCGGGGCTATTACTCTTAAAATGACCGGTCGGGTTATTACAATAAATGAGGTATTGTTTTTAAGGACTTATTGGAATATCTATTAATTAATAATACAGATCATAGAAAATTAGATAATTTAACATTCTCCAAGTAAGACTTGTTAGAAGAGCCATCTTTTTAGACTTATCTTTCCTTACATCTAGACCACCATTGGCTTTGCTCTTAGTGATTGTATCCCAATTTAGCAGGTGGAGTTTCTTCCTATCTTTGGTGGAGCCCCATATAAAATCCCTATGGATTTTATCAATAAGATTGTTGATTTTTGTCGGGAAGAGGTTATATTGCATTGCATGATTTGGTATACTGTTTAAAGTACTTGTAGCCAGAATAGTTCAACCAGCAATATTCAAACAGTTTATCTTCCAATTATCGGATCTAGTGCGCATATTGTCTATAATATATTAAAAGTCAGTTGTCTTAGGCTTTTTATCAAGGATTGAAAAACCAAGACATCTTTCAAAAGTATTACTGACTTTCATATTAAAGATATTGGTAATATCATTTTTATATGATCTGTGCAATTTTTAGAGAAGATGATTTTTGACTTGGAGTAATTAATTTTATGATCATATAATTCAAAAAAATAATTAAGGCATCTATGGATAGACACGCTAGATTTTATATTAGCTTTTGCCATTAGAGTCAGATCGTTTACAAAGTAAAGGTGAGAAAAATTGGGCTCCTTTGTAGTGCGTTTGATAGCGCCCCAAGCCTTAATGTCTACTTAATGACAAATATGGCGAGAAACCATTTCCATGCACAATATGAAAATGTAAGGTCACATCAGGTCGCCCTGCCTAATGTCTCTAGAGGGGGGGAGCAATAATTGTCCTAGAACCATTTACCAGGATGGATATATTATTAGTAGAGATTCATGACATGATAAGCTTCATAATTTTTGGTGAAAATTTAAAGTATTGAAAGGTACGATTAATGAAAGACCATTCAAGTCTATCAAATGCTTTATCAAGGTCGATTTTCAAAAGCATGTTTGTATTTGCCCCTTTCATCTTATTAAATTTAGAGAAAATTTCCTGAATAATAATGGCATTATCACTAGCCCTTTTATTCTTTATAAAACTTGATTGGTAGGGACCAATTAAGTTGTTTAGGAAAGGTTTAATTCTATTGGCAATAATTTTGATAATAATTTTATAAATTGTATTACATGATCCTATTGGCCTAAAGTTCTTAAGATTATTAGCATTGGGAACTTTTGGTACGAGGCATAAGAAGGTATTATTAGCAGGTTAAGGGCATATTGACTATCAAAAATCTTATGGCAAAAATCTCTAACTGATCTTCCTATGATGTGCCAATATTTTTAAAAGAAAAAGGGGTGGAGACCATCCAGTCCTATTTTTGATGTATTGTTTCTTTTTATTATTTCCATGATTATCAACCGGTAATATTTTCTATATCTTTAAGTTAATTTTATAATTCAAACCATATGATATTGGTAACTAGTTAGTAAGTACTATTTTTTCTATTTCATTTTATGTATTTTAGTTTAATTATTAGGGTCTTTGAATTCTATGATCTTAAATTTAAATGTGTATCTAACACGTCGAAAATATTTTTAAATCTTGTGGTCTTAAACATGCCACATTAGTCTTATTAGAAGATACTACTAAGGCTAAAATAAGTTTAGTTATAATATAATCATAATATTAAATAAGCTTAAATAAAATTTCAAATAAGGTGTGTTAACTTTCTTTCAATCTAAACAATATAAAAAATATTAGAAAGTTGAAAAATATATTTTCCTACTTTAAAGTCTCTTTTTGATTTTAAATATTTGTATAATACAAAATGACAATTCCTTTCCCTTTTTATATTTTTTTCTATAGATTTTCTTAAAATGTTTCTTCCTTTTCACAAAATGACATTCCTTTCCCCTTTTCATTTGATATTGTTAATTTTGTTCCGTTAGCAGAATGACATTCCTTTTTCTTTTTAATTTGTTCAAAAATTTCTTAAAATATTATTTCTGGTTTGACATTTCAACAACCAAACCACATCTATAAAATATATTCTAAACTAAACCAAATATCTAATTTTCCGCAAATTAAATGTTGATTGAGCCACTTAAATTATTGTGGCATTCAATCTAAATAAAAATATTATTTATGAAAATGTGTAAAAGATAACTAAAGTAGTAAAGAGCTAAATAAAGGAAAATCCCAAAAGAGTGGCATCTGAAAAGCTATCATACTTATCTAAGCACTGATCCAGGTCACTTTCATACAATGTTGACCGGAGTCAATTCAAATCATTTCAAAGACAAAAATTCACATTTTCTTAAATTTTTCACATAAAGATTTTTCGGAGAAAAATTCAGACTCGAGGAAGGATAAACGGAGCTATATGAGGTCTCGAAACACAGAAATATAGGCTAAAACTTAAAATAACCTATCGGATTATCACATTTTTCAAGAGTCCTAATTTCAGTTCCTATGTCCTTTTCGCTTTGAGAAGTTTGTAAATTCCCTATTAAAATCATTAAGAATTCCTTGGAGGGGGCAAACAATCAATATAATGGACTATGTGGTGACTTGGCATTTTTATAGTACCGTAGAAAGTACATCAACGGACCTGACCTCCTCCTCTTGGGCGCCCTCTACTCGCCTGACATACACCCCAAGCTGGCAGTGCAGGGATATCAGCAACTGGAGCAGAACTCATAGCCTGAATACCCCGTTGTGACACATCTGTTCGGAGTCTAAGACAATCTCTCACCATGTAATTGGTATCTCCACACTCAAAGTAACCTCTCTGCTGATTTGGTTGTGAAAGCTATACGGTACGAGTACTCTAAGACCCATGGGGTACCTGAAACACCGTGCGAAGCTTGAACTGCAAACTGAACTGGCTGACCCACAAAACCTCTACCATGACGTACCCTACCTCCAAAATAGGGACCAGTAGGTCTCTCCGGTCTACAAGGCCTCTTAGCCTCTCTCTCCAGACCCTGCATGACCTCTCCCTCCTGGTCCCGCATGCCCTCCCCCTCTTGGTCCCACATGCCCTCTAGTCGGCGAGCGACCTCTAACACCTGCTGAAACAAACATCCGACTCCAACTCCCTAGCCATGTTGAACCGGATATCATGACTAAGCCCCTCAAAGAACCTACAGACTCGCTCTCTAACTGTAGCGACCAAAGCATGTGCATGTCTGGACAAATCACTGAATCTAATGGCATACTCTAATGGCGCAGCTGCTCAAAATCCACGCCCTATGCATTCCAAAGTGTCTGAGGGACAAACTCACCCAATAAGATCCCTAAAGCCTAAACCTTTGAGAGTGAAGCTGCATCGATCGGACTACCCAACTCGTACGCTCACCAGCACTGATACGCCGCTCCCTTAAGATGGAACATAGCAAAAATAACCCCACTCGTCTCCACAATACCCATAATGTGGAGAATATGGTAGCACTCCCCTATGAACCCATGCGCATCCTCTGAAGCCAAACCACTGAAAGTAGGAGGATAGTACTTCTTGAACTTTACAAGTCTAAGTTGTTCTACCTCATATGCTGCTGCCCTAACCACGGGCTGAACTGGGATAACAGACTTTGTCGGCATGACACCTGGAACCTGATCAATGTGGACTCGCTGCTCTAAAGTACGGGCGGCGAAAGTTTGAGCTTCCCCCGGTATGTGAAGTAGCTGGTGCCACTAGAATCAACCCTGCCTGAGCTAATATAACAAATATGCTCAGGAACTGTGCCAAAATCTCCTAAAGTTCGGGGGTAACAATAGGCGCCTCCGTTATATGTCCCCCAATCGGAACGACTGGCAGCTCCTCATCTGCTGCTCTGGTAGGTGCTCTAGCTGCGATACGTGCTCCTCTTCAGCTTCTGCCTCTGCCCCGGCCCTTAGCAACACCGGCTCTGGGGATAGCATTATCGGTAACTACAACTCGTGTCCTCACCATCTATGTGAGAGTAAAATGACAAAGGTTCAAACTCCGAGATCAATAAACTCGCACGATAGGAATGAATGAAGTGAAACTGTCCTAATAGTTCCGTAGCCTCTCGAAGATAAGTACAAACGTCTACGTACCGATTCCCAAGACTACTAAATTAGCTTATGACTCGTAGCACCTATGAACCTAGAGCTTTGATACCAACTTGTCACAACCCCAATTTTCCCTTGTAGGATGTCGTGACGGCAACTAGTCTCTAAGACTAGGTAAGCCTAATACTTACTGAATTAATAGAAAATTCAATCATCAACTGATAAATATAAAAAATAAATCTTTATACATACTTACAATCTCAAATCCGGCAGTACAAGTCATAAGCTTTACTGAGTTGGCTAGAAAATCCCTATATACAACTGTTCGAAATAGAATTAAAAAGTACAAGTACAATATCATAAGGTGACTCTGAGGCCTGCGAACACGACGACAAGTTTACCTTGAGTCTCCACAATAATGCTCGACCAGCTAGCTAAGAATCAACAACAACCGCAACACCTGGATCTGCACAAAAATATGCAGAAGCGTAGTATGAGTATACCACATCGGTACCCAGTAAGTATCAAGACTAATCTCAGTGGAGTAGTGACGAGGGACAGTCAAGACACCTACCATACTAAACAACCTGAACACGTATGAAGGTGAACTAACATAGACAATGTTAATATAAAGTTAAGCAGGATAAGGAATACAAATTAATACCTGCAATGATACACTAGTAAAAAAAATTTTTAACAGGACGCAGTCAGGTAATAATGCTGTAGAATAATCTGAACAGAGTCTAAGCTTTGTGAAACAAAATAAAGGAAAAACCAACAACAACTCAATAAGAACAACCGCTTTCACACCATATCTTTCAAGCATTTCCACGAGGTACCAAACCTTATAATTACAGCTCACGGGTCCCAATTCATGAACCCTAATTACTTGGCATCTTGTGCCCACATTACAATTCATAACTGCATGGACGACTCACGTGTCAAGAGAGTGACAATATCTAATGCCCGCACGGACCACTTACGTGCCAACAGAACAATTCTCACACAGAAGGCAAGTAGACGAGAGTACATGTAATGGTCAATAACGTCAAGATTCATCTTCTTAAACCGATATGGGTGATTTATTTATGTGTATGCTTGTGCAAGTGTTCTTCCAAAATTCAAGTCAATAAGTAAGAGTAGAGACAATGAATGTCACATAAGAAACGATTACCACAAAAATGTACAGTGTAATAAATACATCATTAAGTTGAAGCAATGACTAGTACAACAAAATTAGCTACATAGAACTAATCAAATAGTGCAACATGGAGGAAGACAATTAATAGTATGCTAAAGATACAACAATCAAAGACAAGTGCAAAAGAATATGGAAATGTCAACAAGAGCCCTACCGAGGTACTGCCTCGTGTGAATCACAAACTTTTCTTATATCACCTCTACATTTAACTTTTAAAATTATTTTTCCCGAAATAACATCCCTCGTTTTAGCCCACCTTATCACACCGCACGACTTCTAGTAGTTCCCCTACTAGCCATGCATATCAAGACCACTTATCTCACCGCATGCATTTCAACATCTAGACCGTATACCACCGCATGTGTATCAATAACATCAACAACATGACAAAAACCTCGTGCAAACATAATAACAATAGCACGACAGAAACCTCATGCAAACACAATAAGAACAGCATGGCATAAACCTCGTGCAAACAACATAACAATTCTCTCAACAATAACACGTGTGCCATAACACAACAACTAAATAAAATGACTTTCACAATATGTGCCCATATGCCACAACATTTCCTCAAACATTTTAAATATTATAACCACGCATAGGCCTCGGCTCAACAAAACTAAATATAACAACAACAACCACCATAACACGAGAATACGGAAACTAAATCAACTCAGGAACTTCAAAACACAAAGAAACGGAAGAACAAGCTCACATAGAAGGACACAACAGGGAATAATGGTCTCAACAAGAATAACTCGACAAGGAAAAGATAATGTGTAGCAATGATTCCGCAAAAGTACAATTCGATAATAAGTGAGACAACATGAACCAATGATTTCCAAATAAGGATAAGTCAACAATGATAAGGGATAACAAAATTTCATTTAGGGTTGAGCAATTACGGAAGAGATACCACAAATACAATTAAGGATAGGCAATTAAGGATAGGCAATTAAGGATAGGCAATTATAGAAAAGATAATAATAACTTCCATTAAGGATAAGCAATTACGGAAAGGATAGTATGACAATAAAAGAGGGAACAACTTCAGTTAAGGCACATAGGATTTTAACCGGCGATAAGGGCAGGAACATGAAGCAATTAATTCCAAATAAGACTCGTAAGGGTGAATTTAGTAAATGAGGAATTTAACATGGCAAAACAACTTCATATCTAATGAACATGAGAACCTAAGAGCCCTAAACGGTCAAATTTCCACAAATAAGTCCGAGCACGTACTCGTCACCTTGCGTACTTGGCTTTCACATGACACAATTAGCACCAAAGACTCAAATCCTAAGAGGTAGTTTCCCCCACACAAAGTTAGGCAAGATATTTACCTTAAAGAATCTAGATCATTACTCTTAAATGATCTTCTCGAGTGAAACAACCTCCGGACGGCTCAAATCTAGCATGTCATGACCCAAAACTCGACACATCATGATGGCGCCTATCATGATACCATAAAAGCCGACAACTCACATATTCTAACATTTTCAAATGGAAATATATACCAAAACAAGTGTAAATAAATGAAAATCTCATAAAAATGAGATGAAACGTCACAACTCAATACAGAAATCCCCAAAACTTGGGTGTCACTGAGTACATGGGAATATATATACAATGACATAGCCTGATACACTATTTAGAAAGTAGGACTAAATAAATAAAACTGAAAGATAAGGAAACTAGAGTCAAGGTTTGCGAACGCCCAAGCAGCTACCTCGATGATCTCCGGACATGTAAGACTTCACAATTAACAACCACCGTGCCCAGAAATGCCTGAATCTGCACACGAGGTGCAGGGTGTAGTCAGAGTACAACCAACTCAATAAGTATCGCAAATAAACAAGGCAAGGTAAGAGAAGCTTAAATCATTAAGGATGACAGCTGTTTAAGTGTAATTCTGCCCTTCTAGACCAACACATCCCAATATTTAAAGTTAACTCACAAGGCCTCGTGAGAAGAATATCCGTGTGTGCATGTGCACTATTTCTCAAATGCCCTGCTCAAATACTATACAATATAAAGGGAAGAAACAAGTAAATCAGATAAATGATCAAGGAAATACAAGTTTCACACACTGTACGGACAACTCACATGCTATCAATAAAACCTGCACGGATAACTCACGTGCTACATGAACAACTCACGTGTCAATAATATCAATATATGGATCCACACGGATAACTCACATGCCAATAATATAATCAGCCCGGCATAGCCGCAAGCCAGTCCAAAATATCATATAGAAGCAAAGAAGCAAGTATACAGGTATAAGATGAATGAAATAAGATTCTCATATCTCAGGACTGGTGTAAATAACATGCTAAAGTGTAGGCATGCGCAAAGTGTGCTATCGTAGTCCAAACTAGCAATTTCATCAATGAAAAGCATCTATCAAGTTCTTTTAGGGATTAAACCTCTAAGTAGTCTCATCATGGCTCAACTAGATCATATAAACCGTTACAACATGTTAGATATCAAACCTTGAAGCTCAATAGTCATTTTTGGGCTTATAAGAGCCCAGTCACAACCCAAACATGATTATACAATCTCGGTTGCCACATGTAGGATCATCGTCACGCATGTGCGCACCCAAAAGCACGTGGCTATCACAACAATTCAAGCGACTGGTGCCTCAACCCACTTTTAATACGATACTTACCTCATGCAAATCGAATCACTCTGCTAGCAAGCCCTTGCCTCACAAATCGACCTCCGAATACCTTGGATCTAGCTATAAACAATTCGACACAATCAACTCAAGTATAGGAATCAATTCCATATAAAAATGCTAAGTTCTTAACCAAAAGTCAAAAAGTCACCTCAAAAGTCAACCCCCGATCCCACATCTCAAATCCAATAAAAGTTACAAAATTCGAAAGCTCATTCAACCATGAGTCCAACCATACCAAATTTACCAAAATCCAACACCAAATCATCACTCAAATCCCTAATTAAACTGTCCAAACCCCTAGACTCAAACTCCCAAAATTACATCTCAAAAACACGCAAACTAGGTGGGAATCTCAATAGGAAATAAAATTATCAAATAAAAATGACCAGAAGTGACTTACCTCAAGAAACCCCTCGAGAATCCTCTCAAAACTCGCCTTAGACCGAGTTTACAAAGTCTAAAATGAGCAAAATCACGAACCCTTCGAATTTAATGTTCTGTGCAGGGGTTTTCGCTTCTGCGAACAACTTACCCGCATCTGCGGTCCTGCAGGTGCGACTACATTTTGCTTCTGCAATGCCCACTCGACCTCCGACCATGCGCACATGCGGCCAACTTCCCCCCAAGCTGCGGTTGCGCTTCTGCGAGGCCTCGTCCGCTTCTGCGGAAATGGCTGCCACATGCACTCCGCATCTGCGACCACGCAAGTGCGAAAATACCCTCGCACCTGCGACCACTTCACACTACTTTCCAGGTCGCATATGCGCTCCCTTGCTTGCACTTGCAATGAAAACTCCGCAGGTGCGATTGCACCAGACCTGGTGAGATTCAACAGTCTTTCTAGTTCCAAACTCGATCCGTTAACCATCCAAACTCTACCCGAGGCCCCCAGGACCACAACAAAACATACCAACAAGTCCTATAACACGATACGAACTTATTCTAGCCCTCAAATCACATCAAACAACATCAAACCACAAATTGCACCTCAATTCAAGCCTAATGAACTTTGAACTTCTAACTTCTACATTCGATGCCGAAACCTAACAAATCACGTCCGATTGACCTTATATTTTGCACACAAGTCAAAAATGATAAAACAAATCTACTCCAACTCCCAGAACCACAATCCAAGCCCGATAACCAAAAAGTCAACTCTCGGACAAACTTCTAAATTTTAAACTTTTGTCATTTCAAGCCTAATTCAACTACAAACCTTCAAATCACTATTCAGACACACTTCTAAGT
Organism: Nicotiana sylvestris; assembly: GCF_000393655.2. Taxonomy (NCBI): domain Eukaryota; kingdom Viridiplantae; phylum Streptophyta; class Magnoliopsida; order Solanales; family Solanaceae; genus Nicotiana; species Nicotiana sylvestris. The sequence goes on from NC_091064.1 coordinate 40,818,452, forward strand.
TCAAAATCACCTAACGGAGCTATCGGAACCCTCAAAACTCCATTCCAAAGTCATTTACATATAAGTCAATATCTGGTCAACCTTTTCAACTTAAGCTTCCAACCTTGAGACTCAATTTCTCATCTCATTCTGAAACATCCTCAGAATCGAATAAACTACCCCAGCAATTAACGTAACAACAATTAAGCAGACAATGAACAGTAAATGGGGAAACGAGGCTACAACTCTCAAAACAACCGGCCGAGTCATAACATAGCCAAAATAACTTCAAATCATAAGTTAAACTCATAGGAAATAATTTTAGATAATAAAGCTTTGATTTTTAATTAAAACTAAAAAGTGTACCCAAAAGTCAAACCCCAGGCCCGCACCTCAGAACCTGATAAAATTTACAAAACCCAAACACCCATTCTGATACGAGTTCAACCATACCAAAATTATCAATTTCTGACATCATTTCGTCCTTCAAATCCTCATTTTACATTTTGAAAATTTTCCCAGAATTTCAATTAGATTCACTAATTAAATGATGAAAATAGAAATGGATTCATGAAATATAATAAGATTCGGGTAGAAAACGCTTCCCCCAATGAATTTCTTGAAAGCCCACGAAGAATCTCCCAAAACCGAGGTTCACAACTCAAAACAAAATGAAGAAAATGACCAATTTTGATCCTTAACATTCTACCCGGATTTGCACATGTGAAACATTATCCGCGCCTGCGAGCTCGCTTTTGTGAGAAAACTCCTGCATTTGTGGAGTACACTGTCCAACTAACCCTCGCACCTGCAAAAAAGTTCGCTTCTGCGACGTCGCAGGTCGGAGGCCAAAAATCCGCCTCTGCAAGACACCTCACTTTTGTGATCCATAGTACGCATCTGTGATCACGGAGGTGAGGGAAATACTTCGCACCTGCGACCACTGCCCTGATCCTGCCAATTCGCTTCTGCAACCACTACTTCGCCTATGCGGTTGCACACCTACGACCAAATACATCACATGTGCGATGGCATCAGTGACTGCCAAAACCAGCCTTAACAAAATTTCCAAAACGATCCAAAACACATCCAAACTCATTCGAGCCAGTCGGGACACCATTCAAATATAACAATAAGTTCCATAACACATCGTGTAATGACCCAGCCAGTCGTTTCATGAGTTACCGCTTCGTTTCTCCCATTTCTGCTTCTTTATATGTTGTTCAGCTGTATTTCATTGCATCGCATTGGTTAGTTTGTGTTCGGAGTGGTTTTGTAAAGAACTGGGACATTTAGTCTCTTAAGTTGGCCTTTTAGTTGGAAAAGTTAATCGAAAGTTGACTTGTGAGTAAATGATCTGGGAATTTAGTTTTTACGATTCGGATAGATTGTGAGGTGATTTGGGACTTGGGAGCATGATCGGAATATGTTTTGGAGGTCTAGAATAGATATTTAGGCTTGAATTGCTGAAATTGGAATTTTGGCGTTTTCCGATTGGCAGCGGAGATTTTGATATAGGGGTCGGAATAGGATTTCGGAAGTTGGAGTAGGACCGTTGTGTCATTTGGGGCGTGTGTGCAAAATTTCAGGTCATTCGAATGAGGTTGGATAGACTTTTTGATCGAAAGCCGAAATTTGGAAGTTTTGGAACTTCTTAGGCTTGAATCCGATGATGATTTGGTGTTCCGACGTTGTTTTGAGTGTTCCGAAGGTTGTTACAAGTTTGAATAGTTGTATGTGACTTGTTTGTACTTTTGATTGAGGTCCCGGGGGCCTCGGGATGATTTCTAGAGGTTGTCGGAAATATTGGAGTTGAGTTTGAACATGTTTCAGCTGCTAAAGTTCCTGTCATAACCGCACCTGCGGATATGGAACCGTAGGTGAGGGCTCGCAAAAGCGGAAAAGGCGTCGCAAATGAAGCCAAAGTGGAAAAGGACTGGAGCCGCAAATGTGGAGACTTGGGGTGGATAAGTGATTTCCGCAGGTGCGAGAGTTTTGACCGCAGATGCGGTATTACTGGGGCAGAGCATATAAATAATGGCCTTCACGAAATTTGAGTTGTTTCCACCATTTTTATCCGGGATTGGAGCTTTTTGGGAGATTTTGAAGAGGGAATTCAAGGGAAATTCATGGAGGTAAGATTCTTGGAACTAAAACTCGTTTTTATGGTGTTATTTCACTGATTAGGCTTGAAATTTATGGAAATTAAGGATTAACATTAGAGAGATAGGGCTTGGAATTAGAGACCTTGATCTAGGGATTTTAGGGGTCGTTTGTGGTCTCATTTTGATGTATTTGGTATGTATGAACTCGTGAGAGTGTAAGGATTCTAGTTTATCAGAATCCGAGACGTGGGACTGGGGGTCTGGTTTGACCAATTTCGGCATTTTTGATGTAAATTGGTTATTTTCGAGTGGGTTTTGTTCCCTTAGCATATTTTGATGGTATGAATCTATTTATGGCTAGATTTGGAGCATCCAGAGGCCGAGTCGAGAGGCAAAGGAATCGCGGGCTAGAGTTTGGACCGGATTGAGGTAAGTAATGATTGTAGATGTTGTCCTGAGGGTATGAAACCCCGTATTTTACATTGTTGTGCTATTTTGAGGTGACACACGTGCTAGATGACCGGCGTGGGGTCGTGCACCATTGGGATTGTGACCTAGTCGGTCTCGTATGACTATTAAGTCGCGTATTTGATTGAAAACTGTTTGATATCATTGTGTTTTGAAAAGTATTACCATATTTTGGGCCGAATGCCATATTTGGGCCTCGTGCCAATTGTTTTGGACCCTTATGGGATTTTTACTACTATTCCTCACTGTTTTGACTTCATCTTTGTATTCAGTCATTCTGCATTCTACTGTTTTCATAACTCAGGCATATTTACTCCGTTTTGATGTTTTAAATGATATTTTGGGTTAAACATCATGTTTTACTGTTTCTCGAGTGGCTTGAGAGATTGCTGACTGAGTGAGGCCGAGGGCATGTGGTGTGAGGATATTATAGGATCGGGCTATGTGCCGAAGCAAGTTGTACTGATTCATGATTTTGATGCCGAGGGCCTGATTTGTTATGCCAAGGGTAACTTGTTATGAGGCCGAGGGCCAGTTTGATTATGCCACGCGATGGTTTGTTTTAGCGCTTGGGCTGTAGGAGCCCCTCCGTAGTCTGAACACCTCCAGTGAGCGCGGGTACCCAGTGTGAGATGTGATATTGCCCGAGGGGCTGTCGTTGTTTCATGTTATTGCCCGATGGGCTAATTACGAGTGATTGTGAGATAGCCGGAGGGGCTGGTTCTATTGATATTTTGCCCGAGAGCTGTTTACGTTTTTATTCTTTTCTCACTGTTTTCATCACTAGTTTGAAACTATTGAAAGATTTTTTAAAAAGGTTTTACTGAGCTGAGATGTTTTTACGAATTTATTGGTTTACCGCATTGTTTTGGACTTATACTGTTTGTTGTAGCGTTATGCTGTGGTTTACATGTTTTCTTACTACTCAGCTGCCTTTACTTTTATTACTTATTGAGTTGGCGTACTCACATTACTCCTTGCACCCTGTGTGCAGATCAAGGAGTCTCGGGTCACGATAGCGAGTGTTGATCAGCTTTCCAGCAGGTCTCCTGAGTCGACTAGGTAGCTGCTTAGCGTTCATAGCCCAGCGCTTCTCCTTCCCATCCTATTTAGCTTTGTTTTAGTATTTGTTTTCAGACTATGTTGTCTTTTCTTATTCCTAGATGAGTTGTAGTTGCTCATGACTGGTGACACCCGGATGTTGGGCTGTGTTTTGTTTCCGCACTGTTTATTCTACCTTATTCTATGGGATTTTAGCTAATTAATGGTTTTAAATGACTTATTATAAATGTTTGGTTGGTTTTGGGGTTTGTGTCGGCTAGCCTAGTTTCACGATAGGCGCCATCACGATCGGGTTCGTTTTACGGTCGTGACACATCGCGAACCTACTCGAGGCCTTAAATCACATCAAGTAACGTAGAAACTATGAATCGCACCTCGTATCGAACTTATGAACTTTTAAATCTTCCAACTTTAAAAACTCGTGCCGAAACATGTCACATAAACCCGAAATGACGTCAAATTTTTCATGCAAGTTCCAAATGACATAACAAAGCTAATCCAACTCTCGAAATTGCATACCGACCCTGATATCACCAAAGTCAAGTCTCATCAAACCTCTTAACTTCTAAAACTTCAACTTTCCAATTTTCGCCGAAATGATTCAAATTATCCTACGGACCTCCAAATTCGGATGCACGCCTAAGTCCAAATCACCATACGAAGCTATTGGAATCATCAAAACGCCATTTCGAAGTCGTCTGCACAAAAGTCAAATTCCGGTCAACTCTTACTACTTAAGCTTCTAAAACAAGAATCATTCTTCCAAATTGACCTTGAATCATCCGAAAACTGAACTCAGCCACACACACAAGTCATAACATATAATACGAAGTTGCTCCAGACCTTAAGTCACCGAACAGGACGCCAATTCTTAAAACAATCGGCCGGGTCGTTACATCCTCCCCCTTGTAAACTAACGTTCATCCTTGAACGTGCCAAGAACCATTCTGAAGTCATCAAATCACTGAGTAAGCTATCATACATACACCCACATGTGATCCCACGTCACCCACAATCCACATAGGCCCGACGACACTATCCTAACTGAAAATTATTCCTTCCACCCATGCTGATAATCTTAGAACCAAATTTCTCACCTCTCGATCATTTCCAAAATGTCTGATTCCTACATCAACACACAGTATTAGCCTCAACCAATTGCGAAAACTTATGCCTACCCACACAGGATACAACCACACGACATGACACATCACATATATGCCCATAACAACCTCTCTTATCATAATAGCTGACCATAATCAAACCCATCACTGTCACTTAACCTCAAGAAGGCACGAAAGGAATTATTCGATCTATGACCCAGAGTTAGTTACGTTATGAACACACTTAAGATTTCGTAGTGTTATATATGCGGCATATATGATAATAATGATACAGCTATAGGAGACTTCAGTATAAGTTGAAAGAAAGAATTGAGTCTACGTGACATACAAAAGCTTGAATTGATAGAAGGTTATATCCTGGATGTTCCATAGCATCCACGGGGGATAAAGTAATAACTAATACCCTGAGCCGCAGATCAGAAGATAGCGTAAGCCTACTTAAAGGCTGAGATAGAAGAAGAAACAAAGAGCTACATCAGCTAAGTGAATTAGGGGTCTGGTTATCAGACCCCGATGAGTATAAAAATCATAATTCAGAACATTGTAAAATCACTCTTCATATCAGAGGTACAAGAGAGATAGTAAGGTAGTCATATTCTATAACAGCTCTACGATAAAGCTAGTTAGAAGAGTACCAGCCTCATAAGAAGTTAGTGTGAAGCTCCTGCCAGATTATGTGTGCATCAGAGGTGCAAGAATTATAGTAAGTCTTTAAGGTGTGGATGTGAATTCCACCTATGTGGAAGGGAGGTTATGAAGGTGATAGAAGATACAATGCGTTATTTAAAGATAAGAAAGGTAAAGGTGAATAAGGTACGAGATACTCAAGTGCAAAAGGTTGTGAATAGTCCATATTTTAGGTAGAGGACTAGAAGAGCTGTGATTCAGTATCCAAAAATGATGCTAGTGTCGTCAGTAGCATATCTTCAACCCTATGGTTTCCAGGTATCGAGATGTCTAGTTAAGAGAGTAAAGAAGAGATAGAGACAGTGTGATGTCTTGCTTGAGGTTCCAAAGTGATATAAGGAAATCTATGGTGCTAGCAAGGTAAAGGATGGTTGTGAGTAGTATAAATAGATATGGGTAGGTCGCAAACTAAAGTATGATAGAGTGACAATGTTTAGGTAGACAAGAGTAAGAATAAGAAAAATCTGGGCGAGAAGGTGATGAGAATAGGCAAGACCTCGGGATTAAGTCCATCAAAACAAGAGGGTTGATGAATTCCGTAAGTTATAGAAAGCGCAGTATAGCCTGAATGAACTCAGAGGAGTCTGAGACTATGAGCAATTTAAAGAGATGAAATATTGCCCTGCTAGTAGAATAATGGTGTAATTGTGATAGATAAGAGGATAACGTTAAGGCCTTTGATTGGTTAATGATTCAAAGAAAAGGAATTTCATGAATTGCACAGGATTAGAATACCCCCATGAGGTGAATCACATTGGGATGCCAAGAAATACAGTTATTGAAGTATAGTATCTCCCCTAGGTGGATCAAGCAAATAACTTTAGATGTTCCCTAACGAGACATGAGCCCTAGTGACAATATATTACATAAGAGGTTTCAAGTGATAAGTAGCAGATTATAGACCAAAATTAAGGTAAATCAACAATAGATGGTTGATGTCACACCTCCTTTTTCCTGAGGGGATATGGGAGTTTTTCCAATTAAAATGACAATAATCGAAATGAGATTATTTACTAGATTCAGAGTTTCCACTTGGGATAATTTATGGTGTCCCAAGTCACCAGTTTATTTTAAATCCCAAATCGAGGAAATTTGAATCTGTTTTAAAGTCCGCAAAACTAGAAGACCAGGTAAGGAATTCTGTTAACCCGGGATAAGGTGTTAGGCATTCCCGAATTCTGCGATTTTAGCACGGTCACTTTAAACATACCTGACTTAATTAAATTGTTTAATTACTCATTTTAGAACCTATGTACATTTTAACTTTACCGCTCGTAATTAAGAAATTATCCTGAAACGAGTCACGCGTACGTGTACTCATTTCGTTCGACGCTTCATGAATCATGTCATGCGTACGTGTACACAATTAATAAAGCTTTGTTAATATAAGATTATTTGGCCGAAGTTGCACGAACGCATACCTGGATTTAATTTGGAAATCATAATTATGTCACGTGAACGTGTACACAATCACGATAATAGATTAAATGTGTGCCTAAAAGTATATTAGCAGTGTTCACGAGTTATTTAACTTATTCAAATTTTGAACAAATTAGAATCACAAATTGCAACGTTCTCTCTCCCATATTTTGAAACCTTATGTCAATTTGACTATAAATAAGCTCATTTCTACCCAAAACTTCACCAAGGACACCCCATTTGTGAGAATCAGAAGCATGACAGAATGGAAGGTTGTAATAATTGTATGTTTCATGTGAGTTATTATACGGCCCAACTTTGTCCAGGTCCAATTTGTTAAACAGTCCAAGTGAATATGAGAAGTAGGAATAAGACGATTTCAAGTCTATGAAACAACTTCTAGTAAATGATATTACCAACTCCCACATAATTTGAAGCAAATTTACGATCTAAAAAAAATACCCAAGCAAAATATGGTGTCTTTAACCCAAAACTTATCCAGCAAACTTCCAACAAGGTGAGCAAACTTATCAAGTCGACACTCTAATATTTCAAAAGAGTCATATAAAATTACCCAGCAAAGAGCTTAACATACATTTTTTCACAAACAAAAATAGCAGAAGTAAAACTAAAATTGCTAAAATAATGATTGAAATGAGGAAAGAAATGGACCTTTTGCTGAATATGCTCCAAACGTAAAAATTCAAATCAAATTGACTACAACGTGATATTAATTGAACTTTGCAACAGTGACCTCGACGCATTGAACGTTGTTATTCGAATGCAACTAAAACTCGAAGGAAAATGGAGTTCACACTATGGATTTTGTGGTTGTTTTTCTGCTACATTTTGGAAAAGCTTAAGCTGTGTTTTTGGATGATTTTCAGAAATTACGGGGGTTGTTTTGAGATAAAATAGAGCTGGTTTTATGTAGGTTATAGGGACTGTTTTAGGTACCAATTTCAGGTCTCTTTCATTCTTCTTTTTAGTGTGTGTGTGTGTGTTTCCATTCCCTTTTTTTCTAAGTGGCGTTGTTAGTTTTTAAAAATTGAGGGGTTGTGGCTGGTCTGTTTTGGCTTGGAAGTGGAGGAGCTAGGTGTTCTAGGCAGAAGAAGGCTAGAATCTGGTGGTGATAACATGGAGAAGGGGGTCCGGCAGCTGTAGGTTAGAGGAGATGAGAGAGTTGCTGGTGTTTTTGTTGAAGGTGGCCGCTCCTGATGGCGTGCCACTACTGCTTGTTTCCGAAAGCTATTGGTGGTTCGAGAGATGAGTGAGGCGGATGGAGATGTGGGGAAATGGGGGAAAACAACTGATCTTTCCTTTTCAAGATTAGGGCTCCAGGCTGACCTTAGTTTTAGGAGATAGTTATTAGGCTTTAAAGGGTATTGGGCCGTCTAAATATGGGCTTAAAATTGGGCTGGGTCTATGTTTTTTTGGGTTTAAATTTTGGCTAAGAAGACTAAATAAAATAATGTATTTATAAAAATATAAAAAACACTCCTAATTAAAAATAAACTACTAAAATAAAACTAAATACTAAACGTGAAACTATTTTTGTATTTTCAAACGTTATAATAAAGTAAAAAGTAGAAAAAATAGGCTAAAATCATGGTAAAATTAAAATACTATAAATATAAATATATTAATATGATTTAAACTAAAGATGAAAATATTTTTGTATTTTTAAATTGTAATTTGAAGTAAAAATTGACTAAAAACTCCATAAAAATTAAAGTTAAGTCAAATAAATATGTTAAACACCAAAAATAGCTTAAAAATGTGACAGGCAAAAATTACGTGTCTACAACTGCCCCTCTTTGCTTGGAAACACGAAGTGTTTTAAAAAAGAAATAAGTAAGTGATGTAATTAATTTCTGACCCGATACTTACTCAAAATAGAAGAAAGATGGATAAAAGATTGTGACCGTGCCCTTGTATCTGAGCTGCCTACATATCCTTGGCTATAAAGGAATCATGTCACGTGTAGTTCAGAAGTGAATGAAGCGATGGAGTGTGATAAGATGAGGAGAGAAAGTCGAGTGATGTTCCATTCCGTCGAGGTTCCGGTCCGCGGTCACGTTATTACATCAAAATAAAAAATGAAAAAGACTAACTAAGCTTGTCAGCTATGAGTTACAAGATTCCTATTTAAAAGTCTTCTGAAGCTTGATCTTGAGTCTTGAATGGTTCTTCATGCAGACTTTGATTTGGACCTTGATTCTTGCTAACTGCAGCTGCTGATTCACTCTTCCATGGCTTCTTCGGATCAAAACCAGACACGCCGTACTCGTGACTTCAGCCACGTCTTGAGCAGCTCACATCTTTCTATGCTTCTGCATTTTGGATTCACCTTTTTTTTTAATTCTGGATTGAGACTACTTCTGTTGGTCATCTCAGACTATCGACTCACATTCTTGCCGCGAGCTTATGCTACTTCTAACTTGAATTGAATTATGAAATGACTTCTCTTGTTCTCTAGGTGGGAGCCTGCTACTAACTTGAAACTTGAAATAATTCCGAAATAAATTTCATCGTTCTATAGGTGGGCGCCTGCAACTGACTTGAAATTTGAAATAATTCTAAAATGAATTTCCTCATTCTCCAGGTGGGTTCCTGCAATCAAAAAAACAAAACAAATAAAATTTTCTGCCCCAGTTTCCACTCGGAATATTTGTGAGTTGTTAGCAAAACTATAAATCACTTATGCTATTTGTCACGCCCCGAACCTGGGTCTAGACGTAACACGGCACCCGGTGCCTGACTATATGTGACCGAGCGAACCAACTGGCTGGCTGAATTAACATGTGATATCATAACATATTGAATGCGGAAGATAAACCAACACATGCTAATATACTGAAAGTCTGAATGATACAAATTAAAGTACGGAAATACTAATACAATTTCTGAAACATATTTGTAGCAAATATGGCTTAACATGAAAAACTTGAGACTCTATCTAACTGTTACTGTAGTCTTTGAAGCCTCTATTGAAGTACTGAAAACACTAACTATCTGTAAATACTGAAAGACTGTAAAGCAATGATAATGCCCCGAAAGAACTGGGGATCACCAAACAACTGATACGAGAGTTCTAGCTCTCTGAATTGTCAACCTGTAAATCACTACCTGCATTGTGAGATGCAGGCCTCGGGCAAAAGGGACGTCAGTACATTTGAATTTCTCTGGTATGTAAAGCAACTGGAAGAAAGAATTATAAATGCTGAAACTGAAACTAAACTGATAACTAAGAATTGATAATTGATAAATGAAATGATAACTATTGAAACTGAAACTGAAATGATAACTGATGACTGATAACAGATAACTGAACTGATAACTAGTAACTGAAATGATAACTGATAGCTAATAATTGAAATGTTAACTGATAACTGATAACTGATAATTGAAATGATAACTGATAACTGAACTTCACAAAGGAAGTAAGGTTATGAATACTCTCTCTTCTGAATGATGAACAACATGTTTATCTGAATATTAAACTACGACCTCAAGCCCAATATATATATATATATATGTGCACAACTGCAGCCTCAGGCCCAAGTATATGTATATATAACTGCGAACTCAGGTCCAAAATGCATAAAGCATAAACTGCAGCCTCAGGCCCAAAGATGCATAAAGCATTAACTACGACCTCAGTCCCAAATACAGGTGTTCGACATTCAGGGATTTAAAATTAGGAATTGAGAATCATACTGCAGTACACAATAGTGAAATACTAAATCACGCTGAGTTACATGATATTGGAATACTGGATCACACTGAGTACATAATACTGGAATACTAAATCCGACTGAGTTACATAATACTAGAATACTAAATAGGACTAGAATGAGACATGTATTCTTGAACTGATTATGAACACTGAAACTTCAACTGTTTATGACATGCTAAGTAAGCTATACTGAGACTTAGGGACATCAAACCCAAGTCTATACTGAATATGAACTGAGCTCACAACGTTCAGAATGAAAGTCATGAACGAGTTATGAAGCTAGAGAATAGAAGTTCTACAACTATTCAAGGAACTAAGCTTAACTATATTTCTGAGGCAATAGATACGTTGTAAAAGAAACGTAGTGTAGGGAGAATCATTAACCTTCCCAAACATAGAGAGTTAGTCTCACATACCTTAACTTCATGCTCTTGAGCGTAATACAACATTCGCCAACCCTTTCAACTTCAAACTATATCAATACAAGTCAAAGGGATTCCATATTAACAATAATACTCATGTTTTGGTCACTTAGGCATTTTCTCAAATACTTGGTGGCATAAAGCTTGATAGTCTTTATTAATGGTGTTTCTACACCCAATAACCCATTCTCTTGCTCCTAAATAAATTCTAAAGTCTCAAATGGTTATAATCAACATCATTCTTTATCACCCATAAGGTAAACAATACCCTTAACCAATAATCAACAATCAACACACCAAACCTATAACTGTTCATGCTTTTATATCAAACTCATCAACTCATATCTCATGAACTAGAGTCTATAACCATTAATTCAATGATAGAATCAATTAGAGGGTGAAGATATTACCTTTTTGACGTTCAATCTTCTTGAATTCGAGTTCTAGGGTTTCTTCTCTCAACAACGATGTCCCAATCGAATATCTAATGATATGGAGGGTTTACCCATGTTAATAAGGTGTTGGGACATTGAAATTAACTTAGAATCACCATTAGAATTTACCTTTGATGGTGGAGGGACCTTTAAGGAGTTAGGTTTCTGAGAGCTTCCCTTCCTAGAGCAAGTTTTTATGTTTTGGGGCTGTGGGGGACGAAATAGGGCTAAAAAAATGACTTCCCAAGTTGGCCATCACGTCCCAGTTGGTGCGACCGTGGTCCCGACCGTGGTAAATCTTTGGGACACTGCCTCATCACCGCGATCACGGTAAAATGCGGCAGGACCATGGTGGTTACACACTATTCTGTAAAATGGCCATAACATTTTGCACAGATCTGTGTTTGGGGCTCCACAATATATAGTTGGAAAGCTATTTCAAAGGCCTACAGCTTTCATGCTTTGTGTTTTCCCAAATTTCTTACACATTTTCACTAAAATCTACTGGAACACGGACCTTCTGCAAACTTAGTCGATTTTGTTAAATCTTATGCACCTCACTTTCCATCTTGATTTTGAAACAACTATTTTCACCCATAATCGTCCCGAAGGGACTTCACATATTAAAAATATAACCTTACTACTCCTTTAACTCATTCATACCTAAGCCAAATGTACGGGGTGTTACATTATCCCCCCTTGGGATCATTCGTCCTCGAATGATTGTCCTGGCTGTAACTTCGGCTAACTCTAGACCTTAAATGGGTCTGGTGGAAACATGAACTGTCACAAATACTTGCATACTAAACTGAATGAATACATGACTATTGAACTTTTGAGATAGTGAACTGAATGACCACCACATTGACTGAATATTGGTCTGCCATGGATACGTAAATACTAAACTAACATGGATATATGGATATTAAACTGGCACGAATATTCGAGTATTGAACTAACATCAATATCATAGTACTAAGCTAGCATGAATGTCTAAGTATTGGACTAACATGAGTAGTTGGGTATTGAGCTGACATGAGTATTTGAGTACTGAACTGGCATGAGTATCTGAGTACTGAACTGACATGAGTATTTGAGTGCTGGAAACTTCAATGTTATAACATGACACGTGAAATACTAGTTGTACCACCGCTAACTCTGGTGGTAACTCCAACTCATAAGCTAATTGACCGATCCTTCACAAGATTCTATATGGACAAACATAGCAGGGACTATGCTTACCTTTCTTTTCAAATCTCATAACGCCTTTCATAGGCAAAACTTTCAGAAACAACCAATCATCAACATGAAACTCTAGGTCTCTATGCCGCACATTCGAATAGGACTTTTGGCGGCCTGAGCCATCTTCAAACGCTGTTGAATCAACTTAACTTTCTCTATAGTCTGATAGACCAAATTTGGTCCCATCAACTTCCATTCACCAACTTTGGACCAACCAATTGGTCATCTACACCTTCGGCCATAAAAATCATGCTTTCAAAATGAGCAAGATAATCCTATTATAAGGCCCATATTTACCATCTCCACTCAAAATATGTGTATTCTGTGATAAAACACTGGGCTTTCTGCTGCTCGACTTTTTACTTACTGATAATTCGAATACTTGTCCATAAAGTCTGCAATGTTCTTTTTCATGTCATTCCACCAATAAATCTCCTTAAGACCATGATACATATTTGTGGTACCTGAGTAAATAGAATACCTGAAATTCTGGGCTTCTAGCATGATCTTCCCTCTTTAAGTCCATCTATGTCTGGAACACACAATCTGTCATGGTACCTCAAAGCACTATCATCTCCCCCATATTCCGAAGCTATCATTTTATGCCTGTGAATCCCCTCTTTCAGCTACAACAAGTAGGGATCATCAACTATTTCTCCTTCACTTTTCCTACTATGGGGGGACAAGTCATATTCTAGACAACAACTCTACTATCTTTGGAGTATGCAAATTGAACTCCTAGCTAGGCTAAGTGGTTAACTTCTTTCATCAGAGTTGTCTTATCTACCTCGATCATGAGTTATACTTCCCACACTTGATTATCTTCTTAAACACTTCCTGAAAACACTTATAGAATTGTTGTGAGCTAAGTCTATACTCCAAAGATTAGAGTCTCATGCGATGGCACTACCCTCGTGATACATAACTGAGCATGATTTTTTATAGCATTTCTGTGATCACTTCATCATTAATAACTAAGCTCGGTGATGATTCTACTCACTTTGTGTTTCTTACACATGCTAGACATAATCCCTGTGGTAATTATATAATTTTCCCTCATTACCGAACTGATTATCTTTTTCATATCCCATGCTAACTATTCAAGTTTCAATTCTCCATCTAGACTTACTGATGGTTTTCACATCACCCCTTAGACCAAATGTCTTGTACTTGCGGATCCTTCCTTTTTTGGGATTCTAACAACTTTCTTTATCTTCTGCAACTCTTTGCACTTTATGTTAATGACGACTCATCTCCCAACTTACCTCTGAGAAATCTTTCTTACTAGGAAAAACTAAATTATTTACATAAACGAAAAGCTTATGTCTTCGTAACTATCATACATAATCGTAATAATTTAACTCTGCTCTCACGGTCAATCTTGGGAAGACCTTTGATAATTCTTAAAGGCTATTCTTCTATAGTCTGCTCTCTCACTATTAGCTGATTTTTTTTCCACTACCACTGTACTTCGGGTTTAACTTAAACTCTTTGGGTTGTAACACATACATTTGGTATTTCGAATTGCCATCCACTCACTAGAGATAACCTGACTAAATGAATCAAATCTTACCTCTACTATCTCTGCTAAAATTGCTAATTCACTGTATCTACTCAAAACTTACTTACTATCCTTTCACTAACCACATGCTAGCATCATATTTTCTTCTCCTGCTTTGAATAACTAAAGTGAAGCATAAGGTTACTCCTAACTTCCCCCATCATCTGATCATATTCTTTTGCCGCACACTATCATTCTTTTTGAACTATGTACATGGATCACACCTAGGGGAATTTCATTTGTCTTAAACAAAATTAGAATATCTAACCCCAAACTTTCTATACACTTCAAAATCATATCAGATTATAAACATTCGGGGTAAACACTTAGTCATATAACTTAAGGGGAATTGTCACATCCTTTATCTTACAATAATTGCTGCTTCTTATAGCAATTCACTAACGTGGTACTTTCTAATTCTGATTCGAATAAATCTAAACAACTTAAAATCATTTCCTAAAATTCACTATTGGCTGCTCTTGGTTCTCATTGCATACATCATATCTTCTAGTCATTTGCATGAGTTGTACGAAATCACATCTTTGGTAATAACAAATGTTTCTGACTCCTAGGAATTTTACCCTTAGGCTCTTTTCTGTCCAAAACTATAGTTAGGGTCTAACATCTGAACTATCATCATCCAACTTATGGCTCCATTCCAATAATTAGAAATGAGATTGTTTAATGAGGTAAAACACATATGAATACACTACCATACACCAACTTGTCCTTCAGAGTATACCATCATCAGATAAATCACTTCATGTACCGTCCGATGAGTCTTGGGTTTTAATCCAGACCTAATATATGCGAAGGTTTCTCTATGATCACTATTACTTACATTTTCTTTGAGAACCAATATGCATCACTGCATACTCACAAGTTACCTAGAATTTTGATACACTGAAAATTGGATATTTGGTAAACATATAACTGAATATTGGCGTACTGAATAACCATAAACTTGCTAACTGAAAGACTGTATAACTGGTAACTGAGGTAAGTTGATAACCATAAGACATGATAACTGCTTTTGTACAATCTGATAAGGTTATGCTCTAATCTGTAATACTATCCATTACATCCCACTTTTAACATCCTCTAAAGTCTCATATTTGCCAACCTGTACTCCATGATTATACCCCAATAGGCAATTATCCGCTCTAGGACCTTTCTTTTCTCCTGCACGTCGCTTGGGAATCCAATACGTTTGGAATTCGATAGGAAGAGAAGGTTACCTTTTGCTCTAAGCTTTATGGCACAATCTAGAGTAGAAAAAAATGCGACAATCCTGGATGTCTTGGTAGTTAACCATTTATATGAGTGGCCGACACATACATATAAAGGAAACTCCACTGGACACGGCTTCATAGACTCCCTAGGACTCTTGAACCTAGCGCTCTGATACCAAGCTTTGTCACGCCCCGAACTTGGGCCTGGACGTAACACGACACTCGGTGCCTGACTACATGTGACCGAGCGAACCAACTGGTTAGCTGAATCAACATGTGATATCATAATATATTGAATGCGGAATATAAACTAACACATGATGATATACTGAAAGTCTGAATGATGCAAATCAAAGTACGGAAATACTAATACAATTTCTGAAACGTATTTGTAGCAAATATGGCTTAACATGAAAAACTTGAGACTCTGTCTAACTGTTACTCTAGTCTATGAAGCCTCTATTGAAGTACTGAAAACACTAACTATCTGTAAATACTGAAAGGCTGTAACTTAATGATAATGCCCCAAAAGAACTGGGGATCACCAAACAGTTGATACGAGAGTCCTAGCACTCTGAATCGTCAACCTGTAAATCATTACCTGCATTGTGAGATGCTGGCCCCGGGCAAAAGGGACGTCAGTACATTTGAATTGCACTGGTATGTAAAGCAACTAGAAGAAAGAATTATAAATGCTAAAACTAAAACTAAACTGATAACTAAGAATTGATAATTAATAACTGAAATGATAACTATTGAAACTGAAACTGAACTGATAACTGATGACTGATAACGGATAACTGAACTGATAACTGGTAATTGAAATGATAACTGATAGCTAATAAATAAAATGTTAACTGATAACTGAAATGATAACTGATAACTGAAATAATAATTGATAACTGAACTGAACAAAGGAAGTAAGGTTATGAATGCTCCCTCTTCAAAATGATGAACAACCTGTTTATCTGATTATTAAACTGCGGCCTCAGGTTCAATATATATATATATGCACAACTACGGCCTCGGGCCCAAGTATATGTATACATAACTGTGACCTCATGTCCAAAATGCATAAAGCATAAACTGCAGCCTCATGCCCAAAGATGCATAAAGTATAAACTGCAGCCTCAGGCCCAAAGATGCATAAAACATTAACTGCGGCCTCAGGCCCAAATACAAGTGTTCGACATTCAGGGACTTAAAATTAGGAATTGAGAATCATACTGCAGTACATAATAGTGAAATAATGAATCACGCTGAGTTACATGATACTGGAATACTGGATCACACTGAGTACATAATACTGGAATACTGAATCATATTGAGTTACATAATACTGGAATACTGAATAGGACTAGAATGAGACATGTATTCTTGAACTGATTATGAACATTGAAACTTCAATTGTTTATGACATGCTAAGTAAGCTATACTGAGACATAGGGACATCAAACCCAAGTCTATATTGAATACGAACTGAGCTCACAACGTTCAGAATGAAAGTCATGAACGAGTTATGAAGCTAGAGAATAGAAGTTCTACAACTATTCAAGGAACTAGGCTTAACTATATTTCTGAGGCAATCGATATGTCGTAAAAGAAACGTAGTGTAGGGAGAATCACTAACATTCCCAAACATAGAGAGTTAGGCTCATGTACTTTAACTTCCTGTTCTTGAGCGTAATACAACATTCGCCAACCCTTTCAACTTCAATCTATATCAATACAAGTCAAAGGGATTCCATATTAGCAATAATACTCATGTTTTGGTCACTTAGGTATTTTCTCAAATACTTGGTGGCATAAAGCTTTATAGTCTTTATTAATGGTGTTTCTACACCAATAACTCATTCCCTTGCTCCTAAATAAATTCTAAAGTCTCAATAATCAACATCATTCTTTATCACCCATAAGGTAAACAATACCCTTAACCAATAATCAACAATCAACACACCAAACCTATAACCGTTCATGCTTTTCTATCAAACTCATCAAATCATATCTCATGAACTAGAGTCTATAACTATTAATTCAATGATAGAATCAATTAGAGGGTGAAGATATTACCTTTTTGATGTTCAATCTTCTTGAATTCAGGTTCTAGGGTTTCTTCTCTCAACAACGATGTCCCAATCGAATATCTAATGATATGGAGGGTTTACCCACATTAATAAGGTGTTGGGACATTTAAATTAACTGAGAATTACCATTAGAACTTACCTTGGGTGGTGGAGGGACCTTTAAGGAGTTAGGTTTTTGAGAGCTTCCCTTCATAGAGCAAGTTTTTATGTTTTGGGGCTGTAGGGGACAAAATAGGGCTAAAAAAATGACTTCCCAAGTTGTCCACCGCATCCAAGTTGGCGCAACTGCGGTCCCGACCATGTTAAATCACTGGGACACTGCCTCACCACCGTGGTCGCGGTAAAACACGGCAGGACCGTGGTGGTTACACACCATTCTGTTAAACGGGCATAACATTTTGCATAGAGCTCCGTTTGGGCTCATAATATATCGTTGAAAAGATATTGCAAAGGCCTACAATTTCATGCTTTGAGTTTTCCTAAATTACTTACACATTTTCACTAAAGCCTGCTGGAACACGGACCTTCTGCAAACTTAGTTGATTATGTCAAATCTTATGCACCTCACTTTCCCTCTTGATTTTGAAACAACTATTTTCACCCATAATAATCCCGATGGGACTTCACATATCAAAAATATAACCTTACTACTCCTCTAACTCATTCATACCTAAGCCAAATGTACGGGGTGTTACACTATTGATGCAATGATGAGAGTAAACTAAAAACTTGGCTAGGATGTGCGTCTCCTGTTAGTAAAACCAAGAAACTTTGATTAGCAAATGCATCTACTATAAATAGAACCTGAATGACCCAAACTAGGAAGTGCGTCTCCTAAAAGTATATCCTGAAAAACCCAGACTAGGAAGTGCGTCTCCTAAGGGTGAAACTTCAATGACTCAAACTAGGAAGTGCGTCTCCTAGGGGGAAAATTTCAATTTAGGAAGTGCGTCTCCTAAAACAAAAATATAACCTGAAATACCCAGACTTGGAAGTGCGTCTCCTAGGGGTGAAACTTGAATGAACCAAACTAGGAAGTGCGTCTTCTAGGGATAAAACTCGAATGACGCAAACTAGGAAGTGCGTCTCCTAGGGAAGAAGCTTGAATGAACCAAACTAGGAAGTGCGTCTCCTAAGGATAAAACTTGAATGACTCAAACTAAGGAATGAATTTAATTGACCAAAGCTAGGAAGTGTGTCTCCTAAAAAGTATAATCTAAAAGACCCCTACTAGGAAGTGTGTCTCCTAACGGGTAAAACTTCAGTGACTCAAACTAGGACGTACGTCTCCTAGGAATGAATTTAAATGACCAAAACTAGGAAGTGCATCTCTTAGGGGTGGAATCTTGTTTACCGCGAAAATGGTAATACAAATTAGATTAATTTTGTGGTTCTAAAAATACGTGATCTATTTTTATTCTAGTTGTCAGGCAATGGATGCTAAGTAAAAGACTTGAACACAAGATAATAGCTTGAAAACAATATGATAATCACACTGAATGACTAATAATCGGGGCCTCGAGCTTGCGTATTCGGGGCCTCGAGGTCAAGTCGGATGCCCTGCCAAGGATAGTCGATAGAGGATTAACAATTATGACAAATTTGATGGCGGCTCTTTATAGCCAATAATGAGCAATAACTGAAGAACAATAACTAGAACACAGTTAATGCAATCAATAAATGTAAATAATAGAGTCAAGAGAGAATGGGTTAGGGAGCAAAGAGAATGTTCTAGTATATTCAATGTTGTTGGAATGAATCCCAGACAATAGTAATGGTCCCCTTTATATAGGAGGAGGGAACCCCTTCATCGTACATATATATTTATTACAAAGTAAGATAGCTGGCAAGCTACCTAGCAGTCTGGTGCATACTGGTACTATTCTTGTAGGTGATGCCAGTTTGGACCACATGCCTAGGGAACTTCCCGCTTACCCTCGATAACCACCGGCTCATGCTGCATCGAGGTCAAATGTGAAGGACCTTCGAGGTAGAAGCTTCGAGCTGCGCCCCCGGGTCTTTGAGGCCTTTTTTGAAGCTAAGGGAGAGACACGATGATCGTGAAATCGGGCCTCCCAATTTCACCCGTATACAGATAGTCCTCGCATTTCTTAGAGTAAAACGATAAGAAACAACTTCGAATTCCTGCCTTTTCGATACTTCCATCACGACAGTAGTCACGCCTTGCCAAATGATTGGCATAGCAAAATAAGGTGCCAAAGGTCGTGTACACACAGTCCTTAAAAGCCTTCGAATTATTACAGCGGATGGCTGTCATTTGTCCTCCTGAAACATGCGTGTTAGGCCTCTATAAATACTTCTTCTCTCACTCTTTATTGTTCACTACACCACCAAGCCCTCAAAAAAGTTCCTTCTACTTTCCCTTTTTGTTCTCTTTTTGAAACGCAATTTTCTTTTCCCCTCTGAAATCTTTTGAGAATGGTGAAAACTTCCGCCTCTGTTCCTCAGGAAAATGTAACCTCCTCTTCCTCGCTCTCATCTAAAGGCAAAGTAGCAGCGCCTCCTCGCATTGGGGAATGCATTACAGGGTCCTTTGTAAAGGCTTCCAATTTCAAGATCGAAAAACCTTCTTTGAAGCTGGGATGACATGAGTCTGTGTTTAAATATATTAGCTCAATAACAGACGTCGAAAGGGTGAAGAATGACTGTCGCTAGGGGGATGCAGTGCTTGTGGAGGTACCTTCTCGGGAGGAGGATATAACGACATACAAGATCGATTTTCTTTGTGTGTATACTTACCCATTTACCCTTGTGTCGGTTGGGCCATCTTTTCCTCGGATAGACCCCATGATTCTTGACTTCTGCCAACGGTATGGAGTGACCCTTGGCCAAATTCACCCTTCATTCTGGCGCATTGTCTACATGATCACGTATTATGTGAACATGATTTGGGAGATGCCCTTCAACCTCGATCACCCGGCCAGGATGTACATCCCCCGACTCTTCCGTGGGGACCTGATTAAGCTCCACTGTCGAGCTTCGAGGGCCCTTTTTGCTTGTACCGACGAAAGTTGGGAACGGAGGGTGGATGAGCAATTTTGTCCGAGTTAGGACTTCGGACCTGATCCTAGTGGAAAGGATGGCGTTCCCCGAAAGGTGGAACATGGAACGTAAGTAGATACGTTATTTAGTGTTTCCTTGCTTCTTTTTAGATACCTCTTTCCACGCACTAATTTCTTCTACTGATGCAGCCATAGCAGTTTACCCTGGCACAGTTACGGACTTCTCGGGTTGGGTCGACCGGCTGGATTCGATTTGCCCGTACATTGAGCGTGTGTGGAATGATCTGTCCCAAGCTCGATGGGAAGCCAAGGACCATGGTGAGCCTTTACTCCTGCTGCAGTCGTACCTTTTAACAGAAGTGCTGCTGATAGCGTCCTCACTCCTTGTGTTTACCTTTTACATTCGTGTAGGTCTGGGGGAGGTCTCCTTGATGAAGGAAACACCGCTTGGCAAAGAGGATACCTTGAGACCCAACAAAGGGAAGAAAAGACAAAGGGAATTGTCGAATGAGCCTTTGGAATCCAAGAAGACCAAAGTGGAAGAAACTAAGGCCGACCCAATAGCCTTAACTCCAGAAGTAGTGGGGAGTCTCCGAGCTGAAGGCGAAGGGAAAAATGATTTCTCGATAGCATCCGAGGGAGGGGAAAATTCGATCGACCCTTATGTCGTAGAGACGGTGGCTCCCAAGTCAGAGCTTGGTGTCGTCGTGGTCTAACCTCAGACTGAAGAGGCCATCAAGGAGGTATTGTATAATGTCCCTGAGCTGGCTGATAGCCAAAATATTCCTCGAGCTGAGACACATTTGGTAAGTGGTTCGGAAGAACCCAGTTCTGAAGCCCTTCAAAGACAAAAGACAACCCCGATTGATCCTGCTGGTGTTACTGTCGTGAATGACTCTCCTCCGGGAACGACCTTACCTTTTGAGAAAATGCAAGATGCCCAGAATAAAGAACCTTCCGATGCGGGGGTGCCCATCGGAGTTAGAGATGCATTTTAAAGGCCTTTAGCCGCTCCTGAGAAAATTCCCGAGCTTGATGGCTCACTCGTTTTCAGTGAGATAAACAGGCTTTGTGAGCAAGTCGTTTTTGTAAATTCTGCTTGTCGTCATGATCTTCCTCTTTCTAACTTGTCTCTTTCATAGCTCCAGGCTAGGGCGCTTTATAATGAGACCTTCGCCGGGTTTCAAGTTGAGGTGACTCATCACGAGTGTGAGAAGACTCATCTTGTTGAACAGGTTACCTAGTTTTCATTTGCTTTTGCCTGAATGTTTTGCCAAATCTCAGCGTTTTGACATCTTTGATCTGATTCATGCAGTTTGATAAGAAAGATACCCTACTGAGGGAGGAGCTTCGAGCCAGAGACTCCAAAATTCTCGAACTCAAACGGCACATGAGAGAGATAACTTCTGAGAGGGATACCCTCCAGGGAAAGATGGACTTAGTCGGGC
Organism: Nicotiana sylvestris; assembly: GCF_000393655.2. Taxonomy (NCBI): domain Eukaryota; kingdom Viridiplantae; phylum Streptophyta; class Magnoliopsida; order Solanales; family Solanaceae; genus Nicotiana; species Nicotiana sylvestris. Next base: position 40,840,481 of record NC_091064.1, read on the forward strand.
ACCAACTTCATGATGCTAGGGCGGATAGTGACAAGTATGGAGGTCTCCAAACTGAGTTAGTCGTTGCGCTATCCAGGATCAAAACTGAAGCTGAGGCTCTTATATCCTTGCACAAAGAGGATGCCGTTGTAACAAATGCTCAAGCCGGGAGAGTGCCTGAGGAGGCCGAACTGAAATTGACTCGAGCCATGTATCATGCTCGGTTAGAATCTCGGAGGCGGACTCTCGAGGATATACATACGGGGGCATTGATTTGTTTGCCAAGCTCGAGAGGGTAAAGACCCTAGAGAAGAAGGCTGCTGCCCTGTTTGCTTCTTGAGGTGCGTCGAGTAGTGGCTTAGGAGATGATGAGAATGAAGGTGGAATCCCTATAGGGGAAAAGGCCATTGAAGGTCCTAGGGCCATGGCCGGAACTATTGGGGCACAACCTACAGTGGAGCCATCGAAGGTGCAAGCCCGATGATAGATTAGGGTTCTGCTTGGCTTCTTCCTTGTAAGGGTTTTTAGAGGCCTTGTAAACGTTACCTTTGTGAGCAGTATATATAGAAGGCTTTTCATTTTTTATCACTTCTCTTTTCCTTTGCCTTTTAGGAATAATGTGATGTTTTTTGATAATTGATCCGAGATCTTAGACCTTGGGTTTTTGCTATTGCTGAGAGACTCGTAACGGTCGAAGGTCAAACATTTGGAGACCAGTCTCCGTGTCGGGATCTCGGCACGGGTTTCCCGACCCTCAGGTCTAGAAACCGGTCTTGGCTCTTACACGTTGGGGCGGTGTGACCTTTGATTTTAGTGTTGGCGACAATGGCTCTTACGCGGTGCGACCTTTGATTTTAAGCTGGCGACAATGTCTCTTACACGTTTGCCCTTATGCTTTTTTAGTTAACTATTTTGGGCTCGGTCTCCGAGTCGGGTTTCGACTCAAGCTCATTGGCCCTTAAGTTTTTGAATTTAGAACAGGCCCTTAGGGTCTTACGCATTAGGTCGGTATGACCTTTCATATGGGCTGGTGGCAGTGGCTCTTACGCATTAGGTCGGTACGACCTTTTATAGGCTTTATTTTCCCCTCGTTAATGACCTTTTGAGATTGCGTTTGCCCGACTCTTTGACGGCTCGATGAGAACCTCGATTTGAGTTGTTGTGTGGCGACGAATGAGCACCTTCGGGAGGTTTTGCTCGGTGGCTGAATATTTCAAAGCCTATAGTTTGGAGCTGACATGGTTGAAGCCCTTGTGCCTATATCGAGGGTAGCCTATTTAACTGGTTCATTTCAAAATACTTTCGAAGTATTTGAAGTCTTGTGATTTTATAGCGATGGTCGGGCATCCCCGAGTCCCGTTACTTAGGTTGGTACAACCTTGTGATCGAAGTCATTATGTTTGGCTGGAGCCTTTCAGTCCCTGAGCGAGGTAGTTTCGGTATCTATATCGAGGGTATGCCTTTTTAGGGGTCTTACAAGTTCGAATATATAGCCTTAACTTTAAGGTCGGGATAATGAATTTTTTACACGCCTTTGAGGTCTTACCGTTTTGGTGACTTGGTATAGGTATGGTTCATGCCTTGCTTGAGGTCTTACAGTTTTGGTGTTTCCCTAAAAGGGTCTTACGGGGTCGAGGTTGCCCATATGGGGTCTTATGACCTCGGTAGTCCCTGGGACATTGAAAGTTTAGTTGGCCCTGGGGCCGTTATTATAAACTTGATATTGCCTCATTGAGGGTTTTACGAGTTTGAAGCTTCCGACCCTGGGGTCATACGATTTTTGAGTTTTTGACGTCAGTCCTCGATTGTTCGGGACGTTTTTTGGCTCTGGAGCCGTTGTTGTAATGCTTTGGAATGCTCTAGTGGAGGGGGAAGTATTCTTTGGTTACTTGGTGCAAGTATACACGTTTTTGTTGTCAAGGGCTCAGTTATTCTATACGGACACGGTTCGTTCGACCGTTTGGCACGGTACATTTGCTTTTCCAAGGAGGTGACCTCCCATGGGGATGCCCCCAGTATTCGAGGTTGATTGAAGAGAAACCTTGAATACTTGTTGATTTTTCCTTAGGTAGCGTATGGATGTTGCCTCATTAAAAACCTTGCTGACAAAACCCCTTTCGGGATAAAAACCAGGTCAAAGGAAAAGAGTACAACACACACTTTTATGAACCCAAGGTTCTCGAGCCCGGGGTTTTTTTGGAGTCTTCCCTCGGACCCCTTAGTAGTAGTATCGTTTGAGCATTGATATGTTCCAATGTCTTGGAAGTTGTTCGCCTTCCATTGTAATAAGCTTGTAGGACCCTTCGCTGATTACTCCGAGGATATGGTACGGTCCTTCCCAGTTTTGGCCTAGCTTTCCTTCATTGGGGTTTCGGGTGTTGAGGGTGAATTTCCTTAGGACCAAGTCCCCAACCCCGAGATGTCAGAGATTTGTTTTCCTGTTATAATACCTTTCGATCCCTTATTTTTGGGTGGCCATTCGGACTAGTGAAGCTTCTGGCTTTTCATGCAATAGTTTGAGGGCTGTAGTCATGGCATCGTTGTTCGAATTCTCGGTGGTATGTCGAAATATGGCGCTTGTCTCTCCAACTTCTACTGGTATCAAAGCCTCGACGCCATATACTAGAGAGAAAGGTGTTTCTCCTGTGCTTGATTTTGGATTCGATATGCCCATAACACTTCGGGCAATATTTCTCTCCACTTTTCCTTAGCACTTTCCAGCTTCTTTTTTAAGTTTTGAATGATGGTTTTGTTTGTAGATTCGGCCTGACCATTTGTGCACGGGTGGTAGGGTGTCGACAGGATTCTCTTGATTTTGTGATCCTCGAGGAATTGTGTTGCTTTGCTTCCGATGAACTGGTTCCCGTTATCGTATGTTATCTCGGAAGGAATCCCTAATCGGCATATAATGTGGTCCTAGATGAAGCTAATAACTTCTTTTTCTCTTATCTTTTCGAAGGCATGCGCTTCCACCCATTTTGAGAAATAGTCAATCATAAGTAAAATAAATCTAGCTTTACCTGGTGCCGTTGGTAGAGGTCCGACGATGTCCATCCCCCATTTCATGAACGACCATGACGATAAAACCGAATGTAGTTGTTCCCCGGGTTGGTGAATCATAGGGGCAAATCTCTGGCATTTGTCGCATTTTCGGACGAATTCCTTGGTGTCGTTTTCCATGTTGTCCCAATAGTAGCCTGCCCTGATCACTTTTTGGACTAAGGAATCGGCGTCGGAATGGTTTCCGTAGGTGCCTTCATGGATTTCTCCAAGTATATAATCTGTGTCTCCTGGCCCCAGACATACTGCTAGGGGGCCATCGAAGGTTCTTCTATACAAAGTCTCGTTTTCGTCGAGCGAGAATCAGGCAGCCTTGGTTCGCAAGGCCCTCGATTCTTTTGGATCCGTGGGTAGTTTCCCATCTTTCAAATAGTCGATGTATTTATTTCTCCAATCCCATGCCAGGCTTGTGGAGTTGATCTCAGCATGACCGTCTTCGACCACTGATTTGGATAGCTGAACAACAGCCCCGAGGAGTAGGTCATCTTCTTCAACAGACGATCCCAGGTTTGCGAGGGCATCGGCCTTGCTATTTTGCTCTCGAGGTATGTGGACCAGAGTCCATTCTTTAAAATGGTGTAATGTGACTTGAATTTTGTCCAAGTATCTTTGCATCTTGTCTTCTCGGACCTCGAAGCTCCCATTTACATAATTTACTACTAGAAGCGAATCGTATCTTTCTTCGACAATTTCAGCTCCTAGGCCTTTGGCCAATTCCAGACCTGCAATCATAGCCTCATATTGGGCTTCGTTGTTAGTCAATCTTACAGTTTTTATAGATTGCCAGATTATGCCTCCTATAGGCGGCCTCAGGACTATACCGAGCCCGGATCTTCTCACGTTCGAGGCGCCGTTAGTGAACAAAGGTCCACACTCCGAAATATGTGCCCATTTTTAGTAAAAGTTCTTTTTCTACCTCGGGCACGAGGGAGGGCGAGAAGTCAGCCATGAAGTCCGCCAGATTTGGGACTTGATAGCCGTTCGGAGTTGATACTCGATATCATACCCCCCGAGTTCGATGGCCTATTTGTCCAATCGGCCCGATAGTTTGCGCTTATGCAATATGCTTTGGAGAGGATATGTTGTTAAAACACAAATACGATGGCATTGAAAATAAGGTTTCAATTTTTGCGATGCGCTTGTTAATGCAAGAGCTAATTTTTCTAAGTGCAGACACCTGGTTTCGGCATCCCCTAGGGTCTGACTTAAATAATAAATAGGGAATTACGTACCTTGCTCTTCTCGAACTAGCACACCGTTTATCGCTATCTCGGATACGGCCATGTTTAAATACAATGTTTCAACCTCTTTTGGTGCGTGGAGTAAAGGCGGGCTATTCAGATATCGCTTCAACTCCTCCAAGGCGCGTTGGCATTCTGGAGTCCATTCGAAGTTGCTTTTCTTTTTGAGTAAAGATAAGAAATGATGACTCATGTCTGATGACCTTGATATGAATCTGCCCAGAGTCGCTATCCACCCTGTCAGCCGTTGAGCGGCCTTTACATTATTTATCACCATGATTTTTTCGATGGCCTTGGTTTTGTCGGGGTTAATCTTGATCCCTCTGTTTGACACCATGAAGCCTAAGAATTTGCCCAAACCCACTCCGAAGGCACATTTCTCTGGATTGAGCTTCATGTTGTAGCTTCTGAGGATGTCGAATGTTTCCTGCAAATGAGTCAAATGGTCTTCTACGTGCAGGGACTCAACTAGCATGTCATTAATATAAAATTCCATGGATTTGCCAATTTGATGCTCGAACATTTTATTAACTAGTAGTTAGTACTTAGCTCCCGCATTTTTCAGCCCGAAGGTCATTACATTTGTAACAGTAAGTGCTATACTTCGTGATGAACGAAGTCTTTTCCCTATCCCTGGGGTTCATGTGAATTTGATTATACCCCGAATAGGCATTGATAAAGGTGAGGGTCTCGTGGCCAGCCGTGGCATCGATCAAACGATCGATGTTAGGCAATGGGAACGAATCCTTGGGGCATGCCTTATTTAAGTATTTATAATCTACGCACATTCTTAACTTATTTACCTTTTTGGGAACTACCACCACATTGGCCAGCCATTCGGGATACTTTATCTCTCTAATAGACCCTATTTTAAGGAGTTTTGTTACCTCGTCCTTGATGAAAGCATGTTTTACTTCGGACTGGGTCTTCTTTTTTGCTTTATTGGTTTGAATATGGGGTTGACACTTAATTGATGGGTGGTTATTTCCAGTGGTATCCCTATCATATCTAAGTGGGACCAAGCGAAACAATCGATTTTATCAATAAGGAATTGAATGCGTTTTTTCCTGAGTCCGGGGGTTAATCCCGTTCCTAGGTATACCTTCCGATCTGGGAGATGTTCGATCAAAACAGCTTGCTCCAGCTCTTCAATTGTTGATTTCGTTGCATCCGATTCTTCGGGGGCAATGAAGGTTCGGGGAGTGAGGAAATATTTTTCATCACCCTTAGGGGTTTGTACGCTTCCCGACTCTTCCGAGGTAGAGTGTATAGGATTCGACGCCTCCCAGTGGACCGCAAACATTTCTTTTGCTACATGATGTTCTCTATATATTGTTTTTATACCGTCCTTTATTGGAAACTTCATCATCTGATGTAGAGTTGATGGTACTGCCCTCATGCTGTGTATCCACGGCCTTCCAAGCAATGCATTGTACCTCATGTCACCGCCGATGACGTGGAATTTGGTGTTCTAAACTATACCGAACATGTCGACCGGGAGGGTTATCTCCACTTTTGTTACTTCGCCGGCCATGTTGAAGTCGTTGAAGACCCGGGAGGTGAGTATGATCTGATCGAGCAACCCCAGCTGTTCTACTACCCTTGACCTGATTACATTGGCTGAGCTACCTGGATCTACGAGTATACGTTAAATTTGAATGTTACTTGAAAGAAATGAAATTACCAGTGTGTCGTTATGTAGTTGCGTCAAGGTTTCGAAATCTTCCTTGCTGAATGCTAAGGTGTCTTCAGTCATGCGGCCTCGGATCGGCCCTTCTATTGTAGTGTACATTCTTATCCGTTTGATCACGGGTCCTTGGGGGATGTCGGTCCCCCCAATGATCATATGAACGACATGCTGAGGAATCTCTCTTTTTCCCAGGTGGGATTTTTCCGAGTTTTTTGCTGAATTTTGTTGCATGCGCTCTTGTTAATGTGGGGACCAACATTAACGTATTGGGCATTGCATAAGGTCGTACCCTCGGGAATCAGTTCTGGTGCACTCTCAGGGTTTTGCGGTGGAACACCTATACCTGGAATAACCATGTCATCTTTTCCATAGTCTTTAAAGCCGTTATTTTCAGGTGCGTTCACTGGGTTAGACATCTTGATCTGAAATCAAAGATCTTGGACAAGAAAAAGTGTGAAAGGTAACTTACGTTATGTAGTAAACCAGCAAGAAAACAATCACTATTATTTTTAGCCCCACGGTGGGTGCCAAACTGTTTACCGCGAAAATGGTAATAATAATTAGATTTGATTTTGTGGTTTTAAAAATACGTGATCTATTTTTATGTTAGTTGTTAGGCAATGGATGCTAAGTAAAAGACTTGGAAACAAGATAATAGCTTGAAAACAATATGATAATCACACCGAATGGCTAATAATCGGGGCCTCGAGGTCAAGTCGGATGCCCTGCCAAGGATAGTCGATGGAGGATTAACAATTATGACAAATTTGATGGCGGCTCTTTATAGACAATAATGAGCAATAACTGAAGAACAATAACTAGAACACAGTTAATGCAAGCAATAAATATAAATAATAGAGTCAAGAGAGAATGGGTTAGGGAGCAAAGAGAATGTTCTAGTATATTCAATGTTGTTGGAATGAATCCCAGACAATAGTAATGGTCTCCTTTATATAGGAGGAGGGAACCCCTTCATCGTACATATATATATATATATTTATTACAAAGTAAGATAGCTGACACAACTACCTAGCAGTCTGGTGCAGACTAGTACTATTCTTGCAGGTGATGCCAGTTCGGACCACATGCCTAGGGAACTTCCCGCTTACCGTTGATAACCACCGGTTCATGCTGCATCGAGGTCGAATGTGAAGAACCTTCGAGGTCCAAGTTTCGAGCTGCGCCCCCAGGTCTTTTAGGCCTTTTTTGAAGCTAAGGGAGAGACATAGTGATTGTGAAATTGGGCCTCCCGACTTCACCCTTATACAAATCTCAATTTAGGAAGTGCGTCTCTTAAATAGTATAACCTGAAAGACCCAGACTAGGAAGTGCGTCTCCTAGGGGTGAAACTTCAATGACTCAAACTAGGAAGTGCATCTCCTAGAATGAACATAGATGACCCAAAACTAGGAAGTGCGTCTCCCAGGGGTGAAATCTCAATTTTTGAAGTGCGTCTCCTAAAACAAAATATAACTTGAAAGACCCAGACTAGGAAGTGCATCTCCTACGGGTAAAACTTCAATGACTCAAACTAGGAAGTGCGTCTCCTAGGAATGAACTTAAATGACTCAAACTAGAAAGTGCGTCTCCTAGGTGTAAAATCTCAATTTAAGAACTGCTTCACCTAAAACAAAAATATAACCTGAAAGACCCAGACTAGGAAGTGCATCTCCCAAGGGTGAAACTTCAATTACTCAAACTAGGGAGTGCGTTTCCTAGGAATGAACTTAAATAACCCAAACTAGGAAGTGCTTCTCCTAGGGGTAAAATCTCAATTTATGAAGTGTCTCTCCTAAAACAAAAATATAACCTGAAAAACCCAGACTAGGAAGTGTATCTCGTAGGGGTGAAACTTCATTGACTCAAACTAGGACGTGCATCTCCTAAGAATGAACTCAAATGACCCAAAACTAGGAAACGCATCTCTAGGGGTAAAATTTTAATTTAGGAAGTATGTCTCCTAAAACAAAAATATAACCTGAAAGACCTAGACTAGAAAGTGCGTCTCCTAGGGGTGATGTGTGATCTTCTCAATAGCCTTTGCATAAGCAAAATTGGGGCATTACACCTGAAAAATTCAAGCTTCCAAGTATTGATATGAACATAACCTTCATCCCTGTTTTAGACAAAGAAAACTTGTGAGTTTAAAACATGGTGGTTAGTTTGTAGCCTTGACTTTGAAGGCGACTGCTTCTACACTTGCCATGATAACTTTGATTTCAACATGGAAGACCTTGCCTGTTATTGACTAACCATTTTCTGTCAACCCTTATCACATAAAACAACTCCGATCCATTCGAGCCCAATATCCGCTATCTGTTGCACTTTTCTCATGAATTGACATTTACTGAACCTTTTCATTTCACATGAATCCCAAAGCACGTTGGTTGTTACCAACTCAGTGCGTATACTACTCTTTCCCGACTTATGCCGCTTTGATGCGCTAGCCAGACTCTGCTTGTGCAATTGGAAAGCTGGTAGCAAATTTTGAAGTCATTTCTCACTTGTTCTGACCAAACGGACTTAAAAAGAGGACTTGAACAAAGCAAGAGGAACAGAGTAAGGGGACAATGGAAACTGATGATATTTAACAAGAAGATTACCAAATAGAAACTTATCAGATGTGGACACCAACTCCAATGACCATGACATGCATTTTGGATTAAGCGGCCTAATCTGTCAAACAAGTCTAATGTTCAACTCTTGTTATACCTCTAAGCCGTGAAACTGGGCTTCAATGCTCTGATTATCCTCTCTGATTCATGATCCTTATTCGACTTGTAGTGCCCGAAGGGTTTTCACCATCAAGCATATCTCATTTTGTTCTTTCTCTCAACTTACCGTCGCCTTATGGTGCCTGTGAAGGTTTTCACCGATAAGACTCTCTCATTTTGTTCTTTTCTTTTTATTTCCTCTGATTCCGCAGATTACAAAGCATTGTCCTTAGTAAAAACATCATATCATATGCTCCTGGAATGTCTAGCTCGGCACTTTCAAAGATTATCTGTGAGGTCTTTTTTGGACTTTAATGTGGCTTTTGGATAAGGTTATAAAGAAAGAAAAGCATGAGGCTCAAATTAAAACTAAGACAAAAGGGTTAATTTATTTACAACTCTTGGAATCCATTAAAAACTTTGCCCCAGTTTCTAGAACAAGAGAGTTTCATTCTTTTCTCTTTTTTTAAGATGGAATTACTAAGAAAAACAGCCCCACTCTTGACTTCATGGGATTATGAAATATTTTATTTGGTGAGATCGAACCTTAAGGCTGCCTACGTATCTTATGGTGACAAGAATCAGGTCAAACGTAGTTCAAAAGACTATTCTTCTTTTTGTTGCTATTTTTTATTTTTTTTATTTTCTTTCTTCTTTATCTCTCTTTTTTCATTTGAAATTTCTTTTGGGATGAACTTTCTAAAACAAACCTATGGGGACATGAATTTTTTTTTATGATTCTAACTTGATTCTAAAAGAGGGGAGGTCAAGAAAATTAGCATAGGCTCAAAAGGGGTACTAAATGGTATAAAGTGTTTGGGTAGCTAAAAGAGGGCCTCCTAATCCCTAAAAATGACAAGTACAAAACATGCAACTTGGCGATTAAAAAGGAAGATCATGCACAATATTTCTTTTGCAGCTTCGGCAACGATATCATTGATATGCCTTTCTCTTTTCTTTAGTACCTTGTCAAGTACAGAACTCTCGTTGGGTGATTTCTTCTTCACAATAGATACCCTCTGTCAGTTTGGGACAAACTCACTTGGCCTTACCTTGTAACTTGAGGTGCACTTGAACTCAAAGATGCTTGCTTCAACTGTCTGGGACCCACTCTCTTGTAACAAATTCTTGTAGTCCTATTAACTTCACAAACTATATAACCTAGTTTCACACAATCGGGCTTTAAATGATCTCAAAATGTCCAAATCTTTACCTATTTCCCTTAAATGTCCCTGTTATCTTCAAACCTTGTTTCATTGTTTCATGATTAGACTAACTTTTAAGACCAGACTGAGAATTACACGTGCATGTTATGTCACTAGAGTCAACATGAAAAGAACTATAAAAGGAAAATAAAGAAATAAACAAAAACTGACTAGAAATAATAAAAAATAGAAGATTGCATTAGACAGACGGTGAAAGGGTTTGAACAACAAAACAAGCAAAATAAACTGGGGTTGCAACCCTGGAACAAACCTAGACAATACTAAACGAGTTAATATGACTAAATGAACATGGCAAAACAAAAGGATAGAAGGGTTTGAGTCACAAGACAATATCCAGATTACAACCCCGAATAACCCGGACCATAGAAATGACTACAAAATAAACCACCAAGACTCCTCCCTGGCTAGCCAAGAAAGGAGTGTCTTTCCAATTACCAAGCTTGACATCTTAGCCACTGAGCCTTTGGAACAGACTGGCATATGATTCTCCAATAGGAATGAAAGACTTTTCTCTTTGTTGCGGCCTTCTCATTTTGTACTCCGGCCTTGGTTGGAACCTCTTTCGGTTAGGTGATTGATATACTTGTAAAGGTAGGTAAGACATTTGTGGAGGCAGTGCAAGCCGTTGCGGGTTTCGTGGGTGTGGAGCATATGGCGGTGCATTGTGGATAGAGTACTAGGAAGGTGAGGTATCCCTTTGGGGATTTTGTGGAGTGGGGAGGATTATCTGGAGTACAAGGATATTCATGGGGTCGGTATTGAGGCTGAAAGCATTTAGCAGGAATGCCTACTGGATCCTGTCGTTGGCGGGGCTCAACAACATCTTTTCTATCAATCGGAGGACTGACCAGAGCAACTTGTTTGTTCCATCTGAGCCAAAATTCCCTAAAACTTCCCTCGGGTTTCTTTTTCTATCTGAGATAGGGAAGAGTAGTCTGGGATAATGTCTACATTATACTGACAGTGCCAAACAAAATCTTGAGCCATGTCACCCTATGCATGCCACTTACTGACATCTTGACGAGTATACCACTCCAAGGCTTCCCACTCAAACTCTGACTGAAATATGCCATCAACAATTCATATTTCCTGCAAACACTTCTCATTTCACTGCAATAACCCCTCAGATGGGCTACTGGATCTCCACGCCCATCATACAAGTTAAACTTTGTCATTTTAAACCCCGCAAGCAGATGAATATCCGGAAACACACACAAGTCATTGTAAGACATGTTATTTTCCATCCCTTGCATGTTCTTTAAGGATTGTTCTATACCTTTCAGCTTTCTGGGTATCTTATATCACTCTTATTTCCTTACGAACTTTTCATTATCAATATGAGGCTCATTTTAAGAGCTAGGATTATATGAGTTTGGGACCTGGAGGGCCAACTCTAAGGAGTAGTACTGGGTATCAAGAGGTTTGAACTGGTGTTCACTGTTGGATCTAGGAAAGAAAGGTTGTTGAAAAGTTGTGATAGTGGGGATAGTTGATATGACAGGAAGGCTATTTTTTGGAAAGGCAGTTGGAGGAAGAACAATGGAGCTACTAGGAGGTTAGGAAAGCTATGATAAGTGGGAAAGTCTGGAGGATATGGTGGGTCATTTGACACTATGACCAGAGCTTGGGTAAGGGTAGCATCTAAGAAGATAAGTGGTGGTGGTGGTGGTGGGGGGGGTGCCTTCCCAGTCATCCAAGCCTGATGCATGTCCATCATGTGTTGTCTCAACATCCTTACCTCTTCAACCAACCCAGTGTCTTTTTCAACCCATTGCTTTTGGGCACTAGTATCAACCAACTTAATTCTGTTGTCGTCTGCTATTGCCCTTCGACTTTGTGTTGTAGGGATGAGTTAGCTTAAGAACCATAAACCAACCACTTTTCTGCTCAATGAAGATAACAAAGAGGAACAAAATGAAGTCATCACCTTAGCGTTAGGGCATTTAACATATGATAATCTCACATTATGTGCAATGCACCTAGCAACAATTAAGGGTTCTAGAATAACTTTGAGGGTCTTGTAAAATAGGGCTATTTTCGCAAAGTGGCTTGCTTAATTGTGTCTGAAGAGTCTTGAATCTACAATTAGGTGTCTCTTTAACTTTAAGGCCCATCCTTGTTTAATTTGTATGTCTATCCGCCTTTGGCCACATCGGCCGTTCTTACAAAATAGCGTCATTGTCGCAAAAGTAGTTCAGTGACCCATGTCTTAGAGTTTTAAGTCCACAACAAGGTGTCCTCTTTGTTTAAGGTCCATTCTGATGAATCTGCATGCTTAGCCATTTTTTGGCCACATAGGCCATTTCTATATAATCGGTCATTTCTACAAAGTAATTTTTCATGTCTTAGAGGTTATCTTTGTTGATTTTGTACTTCTAGCCACCTTTTGGCCACGTAGGCCATTTTGCAAAAATAGCATCAATCATGTCTTGCATGTGTCCAATAGGAAGTGTTATTACAAAACGATCGATGTGGTCAAAAGTGGCTAGACATGCAAGATTAGGTTACGACCCTCGAAGCCAAGAACTTAAGACTCACTAGGAAGACCAGATCCTATGTGGGCTGCCTATGTATCCCGCCCCGAAAGACGAGAATCAGGTATGCGTAGTTCGGGAGGACTGGATACGGGTAAGGATAATAAAAAAACAACTGATTTGGAATTTTTTTTTCTTTCTTATTTTTTGAAAAATGATGGGAAAGTGCAAAAAATATTTTGGGATTTTTTTGGTCTTTTTCTTGAAAAAAAAATTGTGAAAGAAAAATATAAATGGGCCCTACTTGTTTCATTTTCACACTTCACCCTCTTTTCTCTCTCATTTACCCTCAACCATCATTGGTCTGTCAAATGACCCCTTTTACCCCTGAAAAATGCAACATGTAGCATATAAGATGCATCGGGATGGTCTTTTATTTTTGGGTACATCTGTCCTAAACGGACCTTACCCTTGTGTTGAGACCCCAAAGTCAAATGCACATGATGCAAACAAACGTGCCTACTAAGGATTCGGCATGAGCTTATGTCATTTAACTTATTCAAATTTTGAACAAAATAGCATCAAAAATTGCAACATTTTCTCGCCCATCTTTTGAAACCTTATGTAAATTTGACTATTAATAATCTCATTTCCACCCAAAACTTCACCAAGGTCACCTCATTTGTGAGCATCATAAGCATGATAGAATGGAAGGCTGTAATAATTGTATGTTTCTTGTGAGATATTATACGACCCAACTCTTTCCGGGTCCAATTTTGTTAAACAATCCAAGCGAATATGAGCAATAGGAATAAGACGATTTCAAGTCTATGAAACAACTTCCAGTAAATGATATTACCAACTCCCACATAATTTGAAGCAAATTTACAATCTAAAAAAAATACCCAAGCAAGATATGGTGTCTTAAACCTAAAACTTATCCAGCAAACTTTCAACAAGTTGAGCAAACTTATCAAGTCGACACTCTAATATTTCAAAAGAGACATATAAAATTACCTAGCAAAGAGCTTAACATACATTTTTCACAAACAAAAATTACAGAAGTAAAACTAAAATTGCTAAAATAATGATTGAAATGAGGAAAGAAGTAGACCTTTTGCTGAATATTCTCCAAACGTAAAAATTCAAATCAAATTGACTACAACGTGATATTGATTGAACTTTGCCACGACGACCTCAACGCATTGAACCTTGTTACTCGAATGCAACTCAAACTCGAAGGAAAATGGAGTTCACACCATGGATTTTGTGGTTGTTTTTCTGCTGCATTTTGGAAAAGTCTAAGATGTATTTTTTGGCTGATTTTCAGAAATTACGGGGGGCTGTTTTGAGGTGAAATAGAGCTGGTTTTATGGAGGTTATGGGACTGTTTTAGGTGCCAATTACAGGTCTGTTTCGTTCTTCTTTTTAGTGTGTGTGTGTGTTCCAGTTCTCTTTCTTTCTTAGGGGCGTCGTTAGTTTTCAGAAATGGAGGGGTCGTGGCTGCTCTTTTTTGGCTTGGAGGTGGAGGAGCTAGGTGTTCGGGGAGAAGAAGCCCGGGGTCTGGCGGTGAGAAGATGGAGAAGGGGGTCCGACGGCTGTAGGTTAGAGGAGATGAGAGAGTCGCTCGTGTATTTGTTGAAGGTGGCCGCTCCTGATGGCGCGCCGCTGCTGCTGGTTTCCGACAACTGTTGGTGGTTTGGGAGATGAGTGATTCGGATGGAGATATGTGGAAATTCGGATTCCAGGCTGACCTTAGTTTTAGGAGATAGTTATTAGGGTTTAAAGGGTATTGGGCCGTCCGGATCTGAGCTTAAAATTGGGTTGGGTCTATATCTTTTTGGGTTTAAATTTTGGTTAAGAAGACTAAATAATATAATGTATCTATAAAAATATAAAAATCACTCTTAATTAAAATAAATTACTAAATAAAATTAAATACTAAAAGTGAAACTATTTTTGTATTTTCAAATGTTATAATAAAGTAAAAAGTAGAAAAATAGGCTAAAGTCATGATAAAATTAAAATACTATAAATATATTAATTGACCTTAAACTAAATTTAAAAATATTTTTGTGTTTTTAAATTGTAATTTGAAGTAAAAATTGACTAAAAACTCCATAAAAATTAAAGTTAAGTTAAATAAATATTTTAAACACTAAAAATAGCTTAAAAATGTGACGAGTCAAAAATTACGTGCTTACAGTTGAATGTTCCAAAGTGTGAGATGAGATTAGGCTGTCATTCTTAATATGAATAGTAATGAGGAAGCATCAAGGGACTTAAATTTATATATATATATATATATATATGATAAGTAGCGAGAGAGTAACCTGGAGTTGGGTAGCGGACCTTGATCATAATAAATCAAAGTAAGTGTCATGGTATAGTATAAACTACGTAGATATAGTAAAGCCATAAGCATAGCTATTGGAGGCTATGAAACAAGATATAGCAATAGTCGTAAGTTCGACAAAGTACCGAGCGAAAAATTTCAGTACACCTATAGATTCTCCGAGGGACAGCTTGTCATAGTTCTGTATATGTTCACAAAGTGAGGCCTAGAGATTGGCTAAACTCTGAAGGAAAAACGAGAGGAGTCACATAGGTGCACATATAAGGACAGAGCCATACATAAGATAGCAACGATTATGAGATTTGAATAATTCTGACCACCAGTCGTGGTGTGAGAAAGAGGCCTAAAGGGGGAAATGCCCTGGTCTTTGGATTTATTCACAGAATAGTTGTCTAGATAGAAAGGACAACAGTAAGGTATTTGTAAGAGCTATCAGTTATGAGTGTTGCATCCCGCATTTTCGTACGTTGATGTTTTGTCGTAAGTTAACTGACGTAAGTTTGGGAATGAGATTATTTTGAAATTATAAGCATTTTGCTATTTCAAACAAGTGGTGAGTAAATTCGTGAAGGTGAGAGGGTAAGCGAATCGAAGAAAATAAATTTCGTCAAAGTTTGGTAATTTGGGGATAAAATACGGTCCAAGTATAATATCTCGTATTCATGGATTAGTGTCACACAATGTACCACATGACCATGATAGTAAGGTGTATAAAGTGTGTTAAAAGTAAGTAATATTTTAAGTAATTTGAGATAATTCCTAATTATGAGGATAATTGATTAACGATAGGAATAATTGTGGTATTAATAAAAATTATGTGGATAAGGATATTCTTTTGAGGTTGCCACATGGCATTAAGCCAAGCCAAAGTGGCAAAATGTCCATGATGAGTCAAAAGAGAACCTGATTATACGTTCTCTTTTATTTGGAGAATTGGACATTAGTGCCTTGGTTGGTTTCTTACATGGAAGAACAATGCCTCCTAACTAGCTATATCCCAATTTGATTACCAAAGTCCAGTTCACATTCAAATGTGGCGTCTGATCAAATCCTGTAAATTCATGCGTTATTTTCAAAGAATTAGGTTGTATAACACCACAATTATAAGAGACGTATGTGCTAAGTAAGTATCGGATTAATTCCCTAATGAATTCATATGAAATTTCATAATGCTACAGCAGCGTGAGATACAATTCTAAGGAAGCACGGTACAATCTTTCTCAAGAATATCATACGAATTTTCCCCTACTTCGGTCCGCCGTTACGTGTTTCGCAATTGACGTGTGTTGGAGGGATTTTCAAGATAATCGGCTCAGGTATGTTAAGGCTTTCCCTTCTTTCTTTTGGGCATGATCTATACGACACAAACAAAATGAGCAAAATACGCAACTTTCATAAATCACTCTACTCATAGAAATACTATGGGTGTCTATATTCTTGGTTCCCCATGTAAAATATTATTATATCTTTTATTTATGGGTCTCAGAAAAATACGTATTTGATAATGTACGTAAAAGATTGTATGGTCTTGTCTGCCTATGTTCAGTGTTCGAGTAGTTATTTTGGTCTTAGAGGCCCATATGTCTTATGTATAAATTGGTATTACATGTTGTATTCTACCTATTTCACGGCAGTCTCTCCGGGTCAGTTATCTATAATAGTATGATACGAAAAGATATGTTATGTTGGTACTTGGTTGAGTAATGTACCGGGTGCCCATCGTGGCCCATCGTTTTGGGTCGTGACAAAAGTGGTATCAGAGTAGTTTTGTCCTAGGGAGTCTACAAGTCGTGTCTAGTAGAGTCTTGTTTATAGGTGTGTCGCGCACCACACTTATAAGCAGGAGGCTACAAGGCATTTAAGACTGTCACTCTTTCTTCTTACTCTAGATCGTGTGGTAGAGGTCAGTTGTAAGAACTCAATTTCCTAAACTCTATCTTATTCATAATACGACGATACCTACATTCAGAAAGATGGTTGGTAAGAGATATAGCTATGGAAGAGTTGAGTTAGAGGAACTCGAGTTTGCATCATTCCTATGATGGATAAATGTGAGGTCTTCAGTAGAACATGTGTGTACCTTATGTGTAAGCTTCTTGATAAGGAACCTTAAGGCAATAATATCTATCCACTTCTATGGTGAAAGGTAATGAGAAATTTAGAAGATAGATACAAGCTTCAACAAGTAAAAGGAGCAAGATTAGAAGGGTACGAGGTACCTAGTTAATAAAGATTATCGGTATTTTCAACTCCAGCAGAAAAGTATAAGCATCGTGACTTACCTTCAATAGTAACAGATGTATGTAGAATTGGCCACACCCATCTCAGTTACACCCTATTGGCGGCTAACATGTGCAGTTTAAGAAAAGGACAGGATAGTAGGATCTAGATAGGGTTAGAGTAACCCAAAATGGTAAATGGATTGTTTCTGTTAGTTGACATTTCCGAAGGATATTACAAAGGAACTAATAGATCTCCGTGTGAGGCACCTAGATGGTGCACTCTAGAATATTATAATTAGATGTGAATATTAGCATGAAAAAAAAATCAAAAAAATCAGAAGATAGGCACAGAAAGCCTGGAAGGGATAAATATTACCTTAGTGTTGCTCGTGTCCCTAGTAAAGTGAGAACATTAAGCAACCCAAAGAGCTACTGGATGGAGCAAAGGGGAGCTAAAAGCAAAAGAATGTCTTATTTGAGTTTTCAGAATAAAGTGATAGACATAAATGTTAATGGGAAATAAGAAAAGAGTTAGTGAAGAGTTATGAGTAAGATATGATACATGAATGACAATGATAGATAAAAAAGATGACAGTATTACAGAGTCTATAATAAAGTGAAGGAAGCACGAGAGGTGACATGCCTTGAGTCAACAAAAGAGTATAGGCCATAAATTCATATCCTCATTTCGAGAAATAAGTTCGTGCCTCCAACGCGACTACCAAAAGGAAAAGTTAGACCTTAGAGTAATAATAAATCAGCATGGACTGATGAACAAGATAAACTAAACATGAACTAGGGACTGAGTAATAGTCGACATCATGGGAATTTCTGAGATCGCGCCCCCTGATAATAAAATGGACGACATAAGAATACCCTTTAAAGGGCATTTAGGAAAACGCTTCCCTAAAGCAAGAAAGGTGAGTAAGGTTATGCTTAATGGACTGTATGTGCTCGTTACACTAAGTGTCACCCTCACGAGTGAGGAATTTCGTTATCCTTGGTACAGAAGGATTACTGTGAGGTAAGTAAGGATCATCGATGATGTGAAAATATGCCAAAGATGAGAAGATAAAATATCTATACGTAGATTATCGTAACACTAAATCTTAGTGCTCTCCTAAAGGGGTTATATGGAGTGATGTGACATTAAGTCAGAATAAGCAGTTCTAGTGATTATGGAATGGTAAAGGAAGAATGCGATAAAATGAAAAAGGGATGAGATTGCACTTATTCAAAGCCTACAGATATGCTACGATTCCAGAGCATTATGCAAACACGACGTCAAGGAGAGGAAGTAAGGGTTCCTGCCCGAGATGTTATTGATTAATAAAGAGCCAGTGCAAGAGGTAAGTTAAGACAAAGGAAATAACCCAAGAAAGATTACGTTGAATATTGATACAGGAATGGGCCAACAAGTAGTTAGTGTTGACTCAGGAAGAGCCTAGCTATGGCTAGACAAGAGGATACAGGTAAATAAACAAATTGTGCAAGATAAACATAGGGAACCCCAACATGGGGAATTTAGCCTCGTAGTTATGACATCGTGATCCTTTAGAAACATTCAGATAAGAGTTGGGGTAGATAAAGATACCGTATGAGTATTACGGAAACAAAAGAGAGTACCACTGGGAAGTCAGTCAAAATATTAGTCCAGAAGCAACCCTACAAGCACAAGGGCATGGAGATAAGTAACTACGTATAATTATTGGCAAGGAAGAACATCAAAAATTCTGTCAAGCATACGATGTGATAAGCTCGCAGCTTTACAAGAGTCAGATGATCCTCCCTAAATACTACAATAAAAGATTAGCTGAGAAAATAAGGAAGAAGGCTTCAACCTAAGAACCATGACCTAAAAAGGAAATGGTTGTGTAACAACAGTCTCACTACAAAATTATATGCACTCCAAAATAAAGTGGCACCTACCATGTCTAATGAGCGAGGAGTAAAACCAAAAGTAATATTCGAGACCACATGAATTGCACAAAAAATTCGGCATGCGTGAGAAATCAAATAAGCCAAGTATGCACGCAACAAGGGGGCAAAAAGACCAGGAAAAAACAATTGCTTAGTTTGAAGAAAGCTGAGATGGAACGAAAGGAATTATTCAATTAATGATCCAAAGTAGGTTACGTTATGAACAAACTTAAGATTTCAGAGTATTCTCCACGCAACATATATATTGACATTCATACAGTCGTAGAAGACTCCGATATAAGTTAAAAGAAAGAATTGAGCCCAGGGAATAGACAAGGATTGAATTGTTAGATGATGGTATCACAGATATTTCATAGCGCCCATGAAAGACTAAAGTAATAACTAATACCAAGATCCGTAGATCGGAAAATAGTTTAAGCCTACATAAAGGTTGGTCAGAAGGAAGAGGAAACTAAAGAGTTACATCAACCAAGTAAATCAGGAGTCTGATTATTGGACCCAGAAAATTAAAGAAATTGTGATTGAAAACATTGCAGGATCACTCTTAATATCAGAGGTACAAGAGAGAAAGTACAACAACCATATTCTATAATGGCCCTACGATAAAGCCAGTTAGAAAAGTACCAGCCTCATAAGAAGTCAGCATGAAGCTTCCACCAGATTGTGTATGCACCGGAGGTGCAAGTATTATAATAGAGATTAAAGTTATGGATGTGAATTATACCTATGTGGAAGGGAGGTCGTGAAAGAGATAGAAGATGATATGTGAGACTTTAAGGTAAGTAAGATAAAGGTGGACAACGTATGAGATACTCAAAAGAAGAAGGTTGAGAATAGTCCATACTTCGGATAAAAGGCTAGAAGCGTGGGGATTCCATATCCAGGAATGATAGTAGCATCGTTAGTGGCATATATTCCAGCCTATGGTTTCTAGGTACCGAGAGATCTAGCCAAGAGAGTAAAGAAGAGTTAGTGATGATGTGATGTCTTGCTTGATGTTCTAGAATAACATAAGAGAATCTATGGTGCAAGAAAGTTGAAGGTTGCGAATAGTATAAATAGATACGTAAAGGTCACAAGCTAAAGTATAGTAAAACGACGAGGTTTTATGATTGGAGTAAGGGTGAGAAAGGGCGAGTACGAATGTGACGAGAATGGATAAGTCCTCGAGATTAAGTCCATGACAACAAGAACGCTAATGGTTTCTCTAAGTTTTAGAAAGTTTAGTATAACCTAAATGAACTCAAAGGAATCTAAGACTAACGGCATCTAGAGTGGAATGAGGGTGTGATTGTGATAGATAAAGAATGACATTTGGGCCTTCGATTGAGTAATGATTTGAAGAAAAAAAGGGGGGATTTCATGAATTGTACAAGATTAAAATACCTACGTAAGGTAAATCTCATTGGGATGCTATGAAATACGATTATGGAAGTATAGTATCATCTTGCCTTCAGGTGTATCAGGAAAATCACTTCAAATGTTCCACGATACAATGTGAGCCCTAGTGATTATGTAAGAGGTTTCAAGTTACCAGTTGTAGATTGTAGATCAATATTGAGGTGAATCAACAATGGATAGACAAAAGTCACAAAGTATAAGATGAGATTATGGCGTCTTTCTTAAGATGAACAGTAAAGAGGAAGCACAAAAGGACTTAGATTTATACATATGGGCTAACAAACAAAAGTAACCTGGAGTTTGGTAGCAGAGCTCAGTAACGATAAATCAAAGTAAGAGTTATGGTATAGTATGACCTACCTAGATGTAGTAAAGTCATGCAGATAGATAACAGGGCCGATGAAATAAGATATTGCAATATTAGTAAGTTCAACAAAGTATCGAGTGAAGAACTTCAATATACCCATAGATGCCTAGAGGGACCTCTTATCAAGCTCTGTATATGTATACAAAGTGAAGCCTAAAGATTGGCAAAAAGCTCAAGGAAAAAGGAGAAAAGAGTTACATATGCACACTTACAAGGTTAGAGTCGTACATGCTGCATGATGGAAGGTATAAACAATTACGAGATTGGAAGAATTCTGACTACAAGTTATGGTGTGAGAAAAAGGCCTAAATGGGGGAATGCCTTAGCCTTTGGATTTATTCATAGAACAGTTGCATAGATGGAAAAGAGAGTACTAAAGTATTCGCAAGAGCCATATGTTATGAAAATGATAAGTGCATCAGTCAACATTCGAGGACGACTATTCCAAAGGGGGGAATGATGTTACATCCCGCATTTTCGTACTTTGAAGTTTCGTCGTAAGTTAACCGATGTATGTTCGGGAATGAGATTATTTTGAGATTATAAGCACTATGCTATTTCAAACAAGTGATGATTAAATTCGTGAAGGTGAGAGGGTAATCAAATCGAAGAAAATGAATTTCGTCAATGTTTGGCAATTTGGGGATAAAATACGGTCCAAGTATAATACCCGTATTCATGGACTAGTGCCACACAATGTACCACATGACCATGATAGTAAGATGTATAAAGTATATTCAAAGTATGTAGTATTTTAAGTAATTTGAGATAATTCCTAATTATGGGGATAATTGATTGATGATAGGGATAATTGTGGTATTAAGAAGGATTATGTGGATAAGGATATTCTTTTGGAGTTGCCACATGGCATTAAGCCAAGCCAAAGTGTCAAAATGTCCATGATGAGTCAAAAGACAACTTGATTACACATTCTCCTTTATTTTGAGAATTGGACATAAGTGCCTTGGTTTGTTTCATACTTGGAAATACAATGCCTCCTAGCTAGCTATATCCCAATTTGATTATCAAAGTCAAGTTCACATTCAAATGTGGTGTCTGATCAAATCTTGTAAATTCATGCGTTATTTTCAAAGAATTAGGTTGGATAAGACCACAATTATAAGACATATATGTGCTAAGTAAGTATCGGATGAATTCCCAAATGAATTCATATGAAATTTCATAACTGTATATGGTAAAATCGTAGGGACCAATTTTCGGTCATTACGATGCTTCATAAGCGCGTTTCCAAAGCCGTGAGACTGAGGTCGAGAGCCATGGCAGGGGGGGGGGTTACCGACAATGACCTCGGGGTAGTACGGATCGATAGTCATAGTAAGAAAGTGGGCAGTCCCCAAGGCACGCAACTAGAGCTAACAAAGTCTAGTAGGCTAGTTCAGGCCCGAATCGGGGCATTAAATGGTTGTACCAGCACCATATCTTTTCAATAAATGCATTTGTACTATGTTGGGATCCCCTTTATATATAAAGGGGATCCTTGTCATTTTGTAGGGATCTAATGCTCAATATTAAATATACAAGAACATTCTCTCTGCTCTCTAACATATTCTCTTGATGTCATTGCTTTCATTTATTGCTTATATTCATTGTGTTCTATTTCTTGTTCCTCATTTATTGCTTATTACTAGCCATAAAGAGCCATCATTGATTTTATCATAACTGTTAGTCATCCATCGACTACCCTCGGTAGGACATCAGACTCGACCTCAAGTCCCCGAATAAGCAAGCTCAAGGCCCCGATTATCAACCATTCGGTTTGGTTATCATCTTGTTTTCAAGCTCTTATCTTGTTTCCAAGATTTTCACTTAGCATCTATTGCCTAAACAACTAGCATAAAAATAGATCACGCATTTTTAGAACTATAAAATCAAATCTAATTGTAATTACCATTTTCAAGGTAAACAGTTTGGCGCCCACCGTGGGGCTAAAAATAATAGTGATTATTTTCTTGCTGGTTCACTCCATTACGCAAGTTATCTTTCAAACTTTTTCTTGTCCAAGATCTTCAATTTCAGGCCAAAATGTCTAACTCAGTGAATACATATGAGAACAATGGTCTTGAGGACCACAGAGAGAATGGTGTAGCTGTTCCAGGTATTGGTGCACCACCACTAAACCCTGGGGACGCGCCAGAGCCAATCCCCGCAGATGTGGTCTCACGCGACACCCAACACGTCGATATAAGCTCCCACACTAACAGGAGCGTATACTAAGGAGACCAACAAGAAGCTTTGAAACCCCCAACTAGGAAAGAACAGGAGGGTAGCCTTCACTTTATTTTTGAAATGTTACAGGCACAACAACTGGCGATTGTTCGGCTGCAAAGCCACCAAAAGACTCCCAGCACGGTAGCTCTAGACACGGCTCCCCGAGCCGAGCAGGTACCAGAAAGATCAAGCAACAATGGGTCGGAAGCCGACCCCACCATCATAAAGATGATCGAGGACCTCACAAAGAGGATTGAGTCAGGCGAGAAGAAGATAGAAGCCAACAAGAAGAAGGTCGAGACCTACAATTCTAGGGTAGATCAAATTCCGGGTGCACCCCCGATTCTGAAAGGTGTAGATTCGAAGAAGTTTGTACAAAATCCATTCCCAAAAGAAGCGGCCCCAAAACCTATTCCAAAGAAGTTCAGAATGCCCGACCTTCAGAATTACAACGGAACCTCGGACCCCAACGAGCACGTCACTGCTTGTACTTGTGCAGTGAAAGGCAGGGACCTAAGAGACGATGAGATCGAGTCTGTCCTTCTGAAAAAGTTCAGAGAAATGCTTTCAAAAGGGGCAATGATGTGGTATCACAACCTGGCTCCTAACTCTATAGATTTATTCGTCATGCTGGTAGATTCTTTCATAAAGGCACATGCTGGTGCCGTCAAGGTAGCTACAAGGAAACCCAACGTCTTCAAAATCAAGCAAAGGGAGAACGAGATGCTGCGAGAGTTCATGTCTCGCTTTCAGATGGAATGAATGGAACTACCACCGGTCTCCAATGCCTGGGCAGTGCAGGCCTTTACTCAAGGTTTAAAAGAGCGAAGCTCGGTAGCTTCGAAGCAACTGAAGCAGAATTTAGTCGAGTATCCCGCCGTGACTTGGTCGGACGTCCACAACTAATACCAATCAAAGATCAAGGTCAAAGACGACCAACTAGGAGTCCCCTTAGGCTCGGTATATCCTAGCAGGCTTTCGACAATTGAAGTAGAATTATTGAGTATCCTGCCGTGACTTGGTCGGACATCCACAACCGATACCAATCAAAGATCAGGGTCGAAAACGACCAACTAGGAGCCCCCTCAGGCTCGGTATATCCTAGCAGGCTTCCAACGAAGGATCCAAATCCAAATAAGGAAAGGTACTAACCATACGCTGAAGACAAAAGAAACGCCCCAAGGTGCAACATGCCCCGCAATGACTGGAGGATAGACCGAGGCCAAAATCCTCGGGGACTTGTTAACAGAGCTAGATTCGATAGGCATACAGGGCCGACGGAGGCGCCCCGCTTGTCTGAATACAACTTCAATGTTGACGTTTCAGACATCGTATATTCCTTTAGTAAAATCATAGACACCAGGTGGCCAAGGCCTGTACAATTAGATCCTTTGCAAAGAAATCATAACATAGTGTGTGAATTTCACAACACGCACGGCCACAGGATCGACAATTGCCGACAACTCCGGGAAAAAGTAGCCCGACTACTCAACAAAGGTCACCTCTGAGAATTCCTCAGTGACTGGGCCAAAAATCAGTTTCGGGAAAGAGATGCGACCAAAAAGAACGAATAAAATGAGCCACAACATGTCATCCATATGATCTTGGGAGGCATCGATGCTCCACAAGAACCCATGATCAGAAGAACAAAAATATCCATCACTAGAGAAAAGCGAACTCGAGGTTGCATACCCGAGGACGCTCTCACATTCAGCAACGAGGACATCGAGACCTTGTCTCAGCCTCACAACGGCGCACTGCTAATCTCTTTCCTTGTAAATACATTTCAAATTAAATATGTATTTGTGGATCCAGGTAGATCGACCAATATTATCAAGTCGAAGGTGGTAGAGCAGCTCAGAATTCTTGACCAAATCGTGCCCGCCTCTCGATTCCTCAATGGGTTCAACATGGCGAGTGAAATAATGAAAGGGGAAATCACCCTCCCAGTCAATGTGGCCGGCACAACCCGAAATGCCAAATTCCATGCCATCGAAGGAGACATGAGGTACAACACCTTATTCGGGAGGCCGTGGATACACCACTTGAGAGTAGTACCACGCACCCTCCATCAAATGATGAAATTCCCGACAAAGTATGGGGTAAAAATCGTCTATGAGGAATAGCATGTGGCAAAAAAGATGTTTGCGGTGCACGATATAGCCCCAATGCCAATTCCTCCACCATCGAAGGAGCAAAAGGATAAGCAAATAGTAAGATAGTGATAACAAGATACATTCTCGGCTACGCCCGACTAAACAAAATGAAGGACCGTGCCGAGTCCTCATAACAGACGATTGAATCACATCGAGGTCCGAAATGCCGTCAGCACTAAGGTATGGTCATTCCCCTTTTTCAGTTACATTTTATACTAACCTGAATGTTGGTATCCGATCGAAATGGCCGAAGCCTTTCCAACTCGAAGGCCTTAGGTTCCAAAAGCATATGTTGCACGGGTTTTTTTTTCCCAAGAAGGGTTTTTACCGGCAAGGTTTTTAACGAGGCAACATCTATATGCTACCTAAGGAAGACTCAACAAGTATTGAAGGTTTCCTTTTCAATCAACCTCGAATACTCGGGGGCATCTCCCCGGAAGATCACCTCCTCAAAAAAAGCCAAGATGTGCTGAACAGGGTCTCGATAGGAAAATAATATACCGGGCCAAAAGGTCGAACGAACTATGTCTGTATAGAATAACCGAGCCCTTAACAGAAAAAACGTGTATACTTGTACCAAGTAATCAAAGAATACTTTCCAAAGCATTTCACGTTTCAATGAAGCTCAGTATTTTTGCAAAAACGGCTCCAGAGCCAAAAATGTCCCGAACACTCGGGGACTGGCATCAACAACTCGAAGTCGTATGACCCCCAGGTTAGAGCTCCAAACTCGTAAGCCCTCAATGAGGAAACATCAAGATCAAAAAAGGGCCCCAGATCCAAAAACGTCCTGAACACTCGGGGACTGGCGTCAACAACTTGAAGCCGTATGACCCTCTGATCAGAGCCCCAAACTCGTAAGCCCTCAATGAGGCAACATCAAGATCACGAAATGGCCCTAGAGCGAAAAACGTCCCGAACACTCGGGGACTGGCGTCAAAAACTCAAGGCCACATGACCTCCGGGTCAGAAACTCCAAAATCGTAAGCCCTCAATGAGGCAATACCAAGTTTACAAGTAATGGCTCCCGAGCCAAGAAACTTTCGATGACTCGAGGACTGCCGCCAATCGCCACCACCATTGACTTATCCAAACCCGAGGCCATAAGAACACATGCGGGCAGCCTCGGTCTCGTAAGACCTATATAAGGCAACAACAATATCAATAAGACCTCAAGCAAGGCATGAACCATATTTGTACCAAGTGACAATATCTGTAAGACCTCAGGCAAGGCATGAACCATACTTATACCAAGTAATAATATTTGTAAGACCTCAAGCAAGTCATGGACCATACTTATACCAAGTAACAATATCTGTTAGACCTTAAGCAAGGCATGAACCATACTTGCACCAAGTAACCAAAACTGTAAGACCTCAAGTAAGGCATGTAAAAAATTTTAAAACCATATAAAAGGCATAAACCTGATCTTAAAGTTAAGGCTATATATCGAACTTGTAAGATACCTAAAAAGGCATACTCTTGATATAGACGACGAAACTACTTCACTCAGAAACTGAAAGGCTCATGCCAAACACAATGACTACGGTTACAAGGCTGTACCAGCCAAACTAACGCGACTCAGGGACGCCCGACTGTTGCTATAAAATCACAGACCTTCTATTACTTCGAAAATACTTCGAAAAGAACCGATTAAACAGGCTACCCTCGACACAGGCAAAAGAGCTTCGACCATGTCAGCTCCCAGTACAGGCTTCGAGATACTTAGCCAGCAAGCCAAACCTCCCAAGGTGCTCGATCATCGCCAAAATAACGACTCACAATCGAGGTTTTTTATCAAGCCATCGAAGAGTCAGGAAAACAAAATTTCAAAAGTCCTTAATAAGGGAAAAATAAAGCCTACTAGAGGTCGTACCGACCCAATGCATAAGAGCCACTGTCGCCAGCCCACACTAGAGGTCGTACCGACCCAATGCGTAAGAGCCACTGCCGCCAGCCCATACTAGAGGTCGTACCGACCCAATGCGTAAGATCCACTATCGCCAGCCCATACTAGAGGTTGTACCAACCCAATGCGTAAGAGCCATTGCCGCCAGCTTGTATAAAAGGTCGTACCGACCAAGCATGTAAGAGCCTAAGGGCCAGCTTTAAATTCAAAAACTTAAGGGTCAAATGAGCTCGAGTTGAAATCCGACTTGGAGACTAAACCCGAAATAGTTAACTAAATATGTCTAAGAGCAAAAGCATAAGAGCTCGAACACTGGCTTATGCTAAAAGGTTGTACCGACAAAGCGCGTAAGAAGGGCAGCTGTTGATACCCAATTGTTTCCTATATATATATTTTAAATATGCATAACTACCTTCAAAATAGCATATATATGCATATATAAGCATGTACAAGGTTTTATTATTTTCCCATAATTTTAAGGAATTAAATTGACTTATTTTCTCCCTTTTTATCCATAAAATCCCCAATAATTGTTTCCAAAATTATTGTTTTGATAGTTCTTCTATTTAATTTCTATATTTATGCCAAAGTATGGCTAAGGTAATTTTTATATATTTTTACAATTAGATTTAGTATTTTTAAAGCTAAATTGCACATAAGTGCAATATTAGCCCTTTGAAGATTTAATTATGTTTTATATGCATACAATTAGATCTCGTATTTTAAAATTGTTAATTATGTATTTCAAATCATTTTGGCTCCTTAAATTTATTTTCCAAAAATTTCATGTTATTTTTTATAAATTAAATAGGTGAAATTGGCTATTTAAATAACAGCCAAATTTGGCTTTCAGTTATAGCCAGAATTGGACCCCCTTCCAGCCCAATTTCATACCCAAACCACCTGACCCAGATCCTATACATGTCTACCCGACCAAAGCCATCCTAAATCCTAGCCGTTGATCTTTTAGATCAACGGCCCTCGTTTAACCTTTCCTTTTTAATTTTGAGAGACCCTCCTAACCTTAATCATTTTTCTAAGGGCGCCGCCCTCAGATGCTCTGGTCTCTATTCTCCCTCGACCTAACCCTAATCACTTTTCACCGCCTCCTTCTCCAGTCATCTCCGGCGACCACCCTTTCAAACCCAAGCCTCCAATGGGTCTCTCATCACCCGACTCATCATCTCTAAGGCCCTCAAGGGTCCTAGACCATGTCGATTTGGATCTAGGGTTTCTGTTCCTGTTACTTATGGGTCTCCGGTGTGATTTTGGGCAAAATCACACCTTATATGTCACGATCGGTGAAGTTTCAACAGGTTCTTTTAATTTTTACTTGGTTTTCTTTTTGAAACCCTAACACTCTTCTGAATCTCTCAGATCTATGTTGTTTTTTATTCTTTAAGCCTATCTTTAAGCCTATCTCCTTCTATGACATGCTTATTCTCGAGCTTTCTTCTAAAAGATCTTCTACTTTAAACCATTTTTTACTCTCTTTGAGAACTAGGGTTTTTGGAGTTCTTTCTATACCTGTTTCGACTAATTTCTTGATGATTAAAACTTTTTCTTTGTTTATCTTGATTGATTCTAAGTTCTTACTGATTTTTAATTCAACTCTGTTAAAAAGCCCTAATTTCTTAAAGATTTTCTTTACTTGTTTCTGTGTGTTGGCCTGATCTTCTTTGCCTGTTTTTGTGTGTTAGATCGGTTTTCTTCACTTTGGTTGTGTGTGTTAGCCATGACTACTTGAATTTTTGAAGTTTCTATTGGTTACCATGATTCAAATGGGTTTTTATACTGACTCCTTAGCCTACCCATGTCACTTCTATATGATTGTGTCCATCTGGTTTGCTCATCTCTTGCTTCGTTCTGTCGATATGGCTGACCTTGCATGTTTGCTACGCTTGTTCATTATTTTCTATTTATATGTTGAAGTACAGAATCATGACTCCTCTTGATTGATCCTGATTTCATTAATTTATGGTTTGATTGCAAGATTTTCTTATAAAACCCTAAAATTTTACTCGGCTGTTTAAGTTGATTGATTCCATTTTCTTGTTTGCTGTGGTGCTTCATTCTTGCTGAATCCTTTCCTTAATTAGTGTAATCTGTACTTAGACTCAATCATATGCTCTATACTTTTACTACCCCTTATATGGTAAAAACCAGTCTTTCTCAACTGATATTCTTTCCTTGGTTATCCCTATTGGTATCTGTTTACGCTGTAATTCCTTGATTAAAGGGGAGTACTTGTATTAATTGGATTCTAATTGTGATTACTTCCATTATTGAGCTAAACCTTTACTTGTTACCTTATTTTCTACCTATTTTCAAAGCTATAAATACCCTAAGTCTTAACAAGACTCGAGATTTGGCTTTCAAAAACCCCTCTCTTACATAAAAACTCTGTGTTATTATACAACTATTAGTTGGCTGCAAGCCAAGGCTAATCATTTGTAAACCTTGGTTCTTTCATTTTGCTTACCTCTATCTTCACTGGTATGTCCTAGTTTAATTTAAAGTCTCAACAACAACATGTTTCTATTCCTGTTTCAGTTTCTTTTATTTCTGGCCTGCTTTTACTTGTGGTTTTGTTGTGAAGTGTGTATATAAGCATGCTGATATGATTCCCCTCCTTTTAAATTCATGTATTCCCTTTGTGTGATTCAACCATGCCCGGACAATTTATTCTTTTACCTACTGTGCACTTACCACTTTATGAATCCCAAATCCCATATCCCTCCTCTATGCGTTCATGACTGGTTTGTGATTATGCCAGTGTCCAACTACCTCTGAGCATGTCCATACCAGTCATAATACTCCTGATTGGGTCAGGTGTCTACAGTCAATGTATATGTATCCCCAAACCCCCTTAACCCCATGTGTGATTACTGAATTCTTTCACTTGCTGTGTGTGGTCTTACCCTGAAGTGTTTGAACTCTGTTTTACTAATCCAACTTATTTCAACCATCTCTGTTACTAATTTCTTTAAAAATAGACCTTTCAGTCCAGTTTTTTAACAAACTCCTTTCAAACATGTGTCCTGCACTTTCACTCTACTCCTAGTTAATAAGTTTTGCCCCCTCTAGTATGTGTACTACCTTGGGATCCCTTTGAGAACCCTTGGAACTATGGCATACTGAGGCTGGCTTTCCACACTGCACTGGTTCAATGCTTGGATATTAAGTCTAGATGTAAGCATTGTCCGGGGTCCTTGAGACCCTTAGGGAACTTTGATGCACTTAGACTCTTATTTGTCTATGGAAACAAGGATTGAAAGATCATTGGAGGCTTTGGGTAACTATGGCCTAACTGCAGGCTCTCTATAGAATAGCTTCTTAATTTTTACTTCACATATATAATTCATTTGTTGGCCTGTAATAATTTGTAAATACATATTTGGGGCATTTAGTGAAAAATTGGGTAGATGTATACTTTATGGGGTAACTTGGGTAGAAATCCTGCTTTAGGACTTAATTTCGAATCTGCTTGTCTCACTCACTAGAGAACATGCCTATAGGGTTTCTGTTCCTATTGAATCTGATTGCATTTTCATAGTAGAAGCATGCCTATAGGGTTTGGCTTTCAATCTCATTTGCAACATAATATAAACCATGTCTATAAGGACTTCACTTTTAATGTCACTTGCATCAAATACAAATCATGTTCTTAAATCCTGCATTTGTCATGTAGAAACCATGTTTCTAGGTTCCAAGTCATCATGTTTTAAATCAACTCAAGTGTAGATACCATGCCTATAGGGTGTAATTCCAATTCAACAAGCCTTTCATATGTTACTGCAAGTTGACTAAAAACAGTAATACGCCTAGATAGCATGATCTAATTTGCAATTTTGTCTGGTAATTCGAATTAGCCTAATAGATCAAATTCACCTCGCCTAGTTTACTTGTCAAAACCGGGCAATAAATTTTTTTTTTCTAAAATTAGTCCATTCAAAACTACTGCAATCTCATTAGATATCTTGCTTGTAGGTTTAAAAGGGATTATTTCAAAACTTGCTTGTTTCTGCATTAACATAATTATCAGTCCTGCATGTAGGCAAGCCTTAGGGTATTTTCAAAACTTGCAATGCTCTGAAGCTGTTTCTGTCACTCAACGTTTCTGAATCCTAATGAGCTTTTAAAAGAGATCCTAAGCAACTAATAGGTTGTGACTTCTGCATCTGAAAGTGGTTTATTCCTGCATAATCATTTAGAAATCCTGCTTTAGGACCTTGATTGATAAAGACCTTGTTTTTGGTTGAGTCATGCGGCATGTATGCTTGTTAGTAGAGGAAACTATGAGCCTTTAATTGCTCCATTTATGTGAAATTCCTAAATTTCTTTTCTTTGACTGTCACCTTAGAATTTTATCTTTAAGCCTTAGGGGTATGTCTAGAACTGCCTATAGGAAGAGGTCCTAATTCCCTCCGGGACTATTAAGAAGGGACGGATAGCAGCATGCAATAGGAATCGATGACCAACACTCGCTTTGCATGACCAATAAGTCGATGGGAAGGGTAGACGTGGGATATGATGACTATGCCCTAATGTCACGTGTAGCCCCTCATTGAGGAGTGTTTACTGGACATTGCGTGGGGTAATCTTGTAGGATAAACAACCTAGGACCCCTCTTTACCCCCTAACCTTCTCCTTGTTCAAAACTTTTTTTCATAATTTGTTAAACCTTTATTTTACTACTTGACTTGTTCAAATGTACTGCACCTATTTGATTCAATTATTTGTATGGACTAATTTGTGAAAATATAAGTTTGGTCGGGGCCCACAGTTGTGGACCAAGAGAGGTTCCTAACACCTTCCCCTCGAGGTTATCTCGAGCCCTTACCCTAATCTCTGGTAATGCAAACCAACCCAAGAGTTAATCACTCTAGGTGCCCTAACGCACCATAATCCGTTAGGTGGCGACTCTTAAAATACCCAATTCCCCAAAAGGAAATGAGTCACTACACCCCATGGAATGTCGAAACCCGGACCTTTCTCCACAAGGAGGGAAAAAGGGGGCGCGACAGCATGACGACTCTGGTGAGGATATTTTTTTAGGCTCTTACCATAACAAACTTGTCTTTACAAATTAGTCGAAGCATGCTTTATCCCGTACCCACCTTCCTTATTTGAATTTAATTGTCTGTTTCTTTTTAAGCATTTTTGATTTCTTTATTACCCTAAAAACTGACTTGTCTCTTTGTTTTCCTTTTCTTGTAACTGTCTTTTCCATTATTTAAATGCTGTATTTATTTTTCCAACGTGAAAATACTTGCCTACATGTTATTAACTACTACATAAATCATGCTCCACATCATACTCTACTCATGCCAAACAAATACTATAGCAACACTTGATGAGTGGTTGTGCCCTTCCTATATCATTACACCCACATAAATTCGAAAAGGCTTATTTGCGGTAAAACTAGTCGATCAGCGGTGTAGTCGACAGTTCCGTGCCTTCCCCCTTGAGTTGTCTACTCAAGGGTACCAGTCTAAAACCTAGTTGGGGCAGTTATGTTGTCCACATAATGATCCTTTAAGATAGCTTTGTCCAAAAGTCCACTAGGTTTCCCTAAACCCCAAATGGACATCATCACGTTTTGTGCATTAATTTGGAGATCTAAATGTCGATGTGCTAATCATAAAGGTATAAGTAGTCGAGTCCGGTGGGGGCAGGGTCTAACCCTTCTATTTTGCAGAAAATGAGGCACGAGGTCCCCAGTTTCGGTATGGTTAGCATGCCCCCACTCTTGCTAGACTGGTGGAGGAGTCTTCCATCAAATGACCAAATCAATGAGTGGAAAGAGAGGGCCGCCAAAGCTAGCGAAAAGTTAGAATATCTGGAATACAATCTACTAGAATTGGAAGGAAAAGTGAGGAAGAGAGTCACTGACTACCAGAACACTGAGGGAAACGAAGGAAAACACTTGGCAAAGGCATTTTTACTGGTGAACCTACACGAACTGGAGGATTTTATCAACGAGAGCATTCAACCTGAGAAAGGTCCTTCTGAGGCCAAATAGATTAGGTTTAATTGCTTTCCAAATGTAATAAGGTCAAGTGCCAGTAGTGACTTATTATTATCTTAGTATCGCTTTGGGATTCGTCTATTTTTATATTATGAAATGAGGCATTTATTGACATTTGGAGTTCTCCAAGTCTATTTGTCGCGAGTCCTACCTCGAGCACAAAGAAGTTCCCAAATTAGGACACGCTTTACATTCCCGCACTATGTGTTTAAATATTGCAATACTTTTTATAATTCTCACTGACTTGACTACCTTTTGTTTTATTTTTGTTTTTATTATTCCCCTTCCCCAAAGTTTAGTTCGTGCACTCTGGCATCATCATCTTATTTCACAAGATCCAGGGGCCCTCCACCCACTCCTCCTCTTAGTCCCTCTAAAAGCAAGAATAAAATGGAAGATTTAAACAACATCTGGAAGGAGAACACAACTGAACGGGTAGAGGCTACTGATGGCCAGGGTATTCGAGTTCCTAACGAGAATGTGTCATAACTTGAACAGAAACTTTTGAAATTCCAGGAAGAGTGCGATCAGGTTCGAAATCTGGTAAACCTGTCATTTTCCCTCAACACCCCAGATCTCAACTTCCCCAACGCTCAAAACCCTACACCTCCTCAAAATATCACAAAACAGCAGAATCATCCCGCGCCTCATCATCCGCGCTGCTCCACCAATTAACCAATGAAATACCTGCCATACCCCAAACAACGCTCCACTACTCATCCTAAAACCTCAGAACTCCACAAACAACCATTTCCACACCCATACACCAGGCCACCATAACACTCCTATCTACGTGAAAACCATGCCACACTTCACCCAACCTATCTCATGCACACCTGAGTCTGATGAAAAGGATCTGCTTATTAAGAACTTGGCCGAGGAACTTAAGAAACTGACCATCCGGATTTGGGGCGTTGAGGGAAGCAAAGGAATCGAGGGGCTGAACTATGAGGACCTTTGCATACAGCCTGTTGCGAACTACTTGAGGGGTACAAACCTCCTAAGTTGGAAATTTTTGATGGTACGGGTGATCTGAGGGTCCATCTTAGGACATATTACGACAAGCTAGTTAGAGTAGGGAAGGATGAAAGGATGCGCATAAAGCTGTTCATGAGGAGTTTGAAAGGAGATGCATTATCTTAGTACATCAGCCAAGATCCCAAGAAGTGGTCAAGATGGGTAGGCATGGCATATGACTTTATGGAGAGATTCAGGTTTAATACAGAGAACGCACCAGACGTGTTCTATAGCCAGAATTTGAAGAAGAAGTGCATGGAGATGTTTCGCGAGTATGCTACTCGCTGGAGGCCCGAAGTTCCTAATGTCAGACCCGCCTTAAAAGAGGAGCAAATGAACAAGTTCTTTTTCCGGGCTCAAGACCCGTAGTACTATGAACGGCTAACGATGATTGAGAACCACAAGTTCTCTGACATTATCAAATTAGGTGAAAGAATTGAAGAAAGTATTAAAAGTGGTATGGTTACAAATTTAGAAGCCTTGCATGCTACGAATAAGGCTTTACAGTCCAGTAGTGTGTCCAAGAAAAGGGATGTAGGGGCGGTGATGGTTGCACAAAGGACGAAGTCTCCCCTCAAATACCAAACTTATCCAACACCTCTACTCACATACCAGCCGACCCCAATTACCAAGCACCCTCATACCAAGCTCCGCCACCAACTTATCAGTCATATCCACCTCCTACATGTAAACCTACTTCACCCAGATGCTCCTAACCCGCTCATGTCTACCAAACTTATAATGCTCAACCATCCCACTATCAATCACCCCCTACACGCCAAAATTTCCATAGACCCCGACCTAATTTTGATCGCTGACCTCCAAAGCAATATACATTCATCGCTGAACCCATCGACTAGTTGTATGAGAGGCTCAAATCTACTGGTTATGTCACCCCCATCCCTACTGCAACCCCGGAGAATCCTTCTCAGTATGTTAACCCAAACAAGTCCTGTGCATACCACCCTGTCAAGAAAGGGCACACCATCGATGAATGCCGCTCCTTGAAAGACAAGATACAGTCTTTGATTGATAACAAGATCATTGTGGCAAAGGATCCTACTCCAAACATCCGCAACAACCCTCTGCCAGACTGTAAGGATAGAGGTATCCACATGATTTAAGTAGAGGATGACTGGGATCCCGATGGATCAATTGGGTTGATCTCAGAAGGTGATGACCCAAAGAAACCAACAATTACTCTCAATCTAATCATAGTCCAGATCCAACCATCTGAGGATATTGAGGTGAATATGTCTATACCTCTTGAGTTTGAAGCAGCGTCATCTGCAAAGACACCGACACCAATTGAGGTTGAATTCGTGTCTCCGGCAAATGCACCCACACCATTTGAGGTTGCAGTCTTGCCACCCAAGACACATGTTCCATTCGAAGTGAGGATAGTCGCACCGATCCCAGTGGCTATGTCAACCATGCCACCATTCTATACAAATGTTGTACCCTGGTACTATACAGTCGAGGCAAGAAGGAAAGGAAAGGTCAGGATTAAAGAAACTAACGCAGCATAGGGTATGACAAGAATTGGTAGAGTCTATACCCCAAAACATCTAGCCGAATCAAGCAAGCAAGACTTCAATCGCCCCCCCCTCATTGAGGTAGGTCCGTACGACCTTTGGAGGAAGATACAGGCCAAGGAATATTCGGTCATCGACCAATTAAACAAGACGCCAGCACAAATATCCATTCTCTCTTTGCTGCAAAATTCAGAGACGCACAAGAATGCTTTGTTAAAGGTGCTAAACGAAGCGTACATACCAAGTAACATCATTAGCGGGGAAGTGGCTAATATGGTAGGACAAGTGCTGGAAAGCCATAAGATCACCTTTTATGAGGACGAGCTGCCACCTGAAGGGCTAGGGCATAACAAAGCACTGCACATCATCGTGCAATACGAAGATTATTTCATCACCAGAATCCTGGTCGATGGAGGTTCCAGTGTTAACATTTGTCCGCTGGTAACACTTAAGAAATTGGGTAAAGGGCTGCATGAGATAAAGGAGGGATATATCAATGTGAAAGCCTTCGATGATTCTCAGAGATCTACATTAGTGAGATTAGTCTATGCCTGTAGATGGGACCAACCTGGTTCGAGGTCGATTTCTAGTTACTAGATGTACCGGCATCTTACAACTTGCTGTTGGGATGACCATAGATTCATGTTGTTGGGGCCGTAGCATCAACACTACATCAGGCAGTAAAGTTTGAATGGAATCATCAGGAAGTGATTATTAACGACAACGGTAGCAACCCTATATACAGTCTCCAAACCATTCTGGCAATCGAGGGAAGAAGAAAGCTGGGTGGGGAAACTTACCACCACATTGAACGGGTCAATGCTATCGACAAAGAAAAATGGTGGGATAGCAAAATTGAGAGTATATTGAGTTAGAGTGGGTACGAACCTGGTAAAGGGCTCGACAAGAACCTCCAAGGAATCTCTAAACCCATAAAACTCAAGAAACATGGCACTACCTTCGGTTTGGGATATGAATATACCTGGGAAGAATTAAATAGCTGGTCGCCACCATGGAGTGGTCCTTAATACCCACTAGAGCAGCCAATACCACATCTGGAGCAAACCTTCCAACATGCCGACATTATTTATTAGTCATATGAAGAAGAAGCACCTGCAGCAGTGAAGAACTTGTTTCTAGAGGACAGTGATATGGACTGTTGCGTTATTCTCGAGAAGGAAGGGGAGGAAGGCCCTTCCATGCAGGCTGTGAGAAGAGGGGCACATCTCAAGAATTGGACCATCAGGACAACCAAAGCCCGACGACAAGGCTAAAACAAGAATTACTCACTATTTTATTTTTTAAATGATTTTCTTTTCGCATTTTTTCAATTACCGCAATAAGATCTTCGATGTTCAAAACCGTTACTCAATCTATCAAAAGCATTTTTGATTTTTCTTGTGAATTAATATTTATTGCTATCATTTTCTCTCCTTGCTTTACCAATACAGCATTACTATTACTTGTCTTGATGAACCAATGACTATGACATGCAATGAGACAACTCAACAAACAGACATAGATTCAGAGGAAGATGATATACCTGACAAGATTGTTAAAGAAGTTAAGAACTTTGAGAACAGACCTAAGTCAAATCTGCACGAGACAAAAATTGTCAACCTGG
This sequence comes from Nicotiana sylvestris, assembly GCF_000393655.2. NCBI lineage: Eukaryota > Viridiplantae > Streptophyta > Magnoliopsida > Solanales > Solanaceae > Nicotiana > Nicotiana sylvestris. The sequence goes on from NC_091064.1 coordinate 40,877,653, forward strand.
GAGATGTAGAAAACATCAAAGGAAATGCGAATCAACATTCACCTATCGCCATCACAGAAGAAAGGATACACAAAATTTCTAAACGAGTATGAAGATATATTCGCCTGGTCGTATAATGACATGACTGGTCTAAGTACGTCTATTGTGGCTCACAAACTGCCAACCGGTCCGATGTATCCACTGGTAAAGAAAAAACTCAGAAAGTTCAAGATATGAGTTTGAAAATCTAGGAAGGAGTCACCAAGCATATCAACGCTAAAGTTCTTAGGGTAGTAGAATACCCGACATGGCTAGCCAAAATTGTGCTAGTGCCAAAGAAGGATGGGAAGGTCAGAGTCTGTGTCGACTACTGGGATCTCAACCGGGCCAGTCCGAAAGACGACTTCCCTTTGCCAAATATACACATCCTGATTGACAATTGCGCCAAGCATTAGCTATAGTCATTCGTAGATTGCTTCGCTGGTTATCATCAGATCTGGACGGATGAGAAAGATGCTGAGAAAATGGCTTTCATTATGCCGTGGGGAGTGTACTAATACAAGATGATGCCATTCGGCCTGAAGAATGCAGGGGCCACCTACATGAACCCCATGACTACCATCTTCCATGATATGATACACAAGGAGATAGAGGTATATGTGGATGATGTTATTATCAAATCCAAGAAGGCCACTGACCACATAGAAGATCTGAGGAAGTTCTTCAATAGACTGCGGAGATACAAACTGAAACTAAACCCCGCAAAGTGCGCATTTAGGGTTCCTGCTGGGAAATTGCTTGGTTTTATTGTGAGCCACCAAGGAATAGAACTGGATCCATCAAAAGTCAAAGCCATTCAAAAACTACCACCGCCAAGGAACAAGAAGGATGTGATAAGTTTCTTGGGAAAGCTTAACTACATCAGCCGATTCATAGCACAGTCTACAATTATCTGTGAGCCAATATTTAAGATGTTAAAGAAGGATGCCTCCACCAAATGGACCGATGACTACCAAAAGGACTTCGACAAAATCAAGGAGTACTTGTCCACACCACCAGTATTAGTCCCGCCCGAGCTAGGTAGACCCTTATTACTTTACCTTGTAGTGTTAGATGGAGCTTTCGGCTGCGTTCTAGGGTAGCACTATGAAACAGGGAGGAAGGAACAAGCCATTTATTACCTCAGTAAGAAGTTCACCCCGTACGAGGCCTGGTATTCTCTGTTAGAACGCACCTGTTGTGCTTTGACTTGGGTAGCTTAGAAGATGAGACATTACTTCTGCGCCTATACTATATATCTCATATTGAGAATGGATCACCTGAAGTACATCTTTCAGAAGCCCATGCCCACCGGCAAGCTAGCCAAATGGCAAATCCTATTGAGTAAGTTCGACATTGTTTACGTAACTCAGAAAGCGGTCAAGGGACAGGCACTTACATACTACCTTGCTGAAAACCCCATAGATGGAGGATACGAACCCCTCAAAATGTATTTTCCTGATGAAGAGGTATCATTCATAGGAGAAGACATTGCAAAATCCTATGATAGTTAGACAATGTTCTTCGATGGAGCAACAAACTTCAAAGGAGTTGGCATAAGAGCAGTCCTAATATCAAAAACTGGTCGGCATTATCCGGTGTCTGCCAAACTTAGGTTCCTCTGCACCAACAATATAGTCGAGTATGAAGCCTGCATCTTAGGACTCAAAATGGCCATTGACATGAACGTTCAAGAGCTGCTAGTGATTGGACATTCAGACATTCTTATACATCAGGTACGAGGAGAATGGACGACCAAGAACTCCAAGATACTCCCGTATATGCATCATGTATAGGAATTGAGAATGAGGTTCACGAAGAAGGAATTCCAGCATGTTCCCAAAGTCTAGAATGAGTTCGCCGAGGCATTGGCTACCCTATCATCTATGATACAGCATCTCGACAATAATTTCATTGATCCCATTCTAGTGAAAATCCATAATCAGCTAGCTTATTGTGCCCATGTTGAAGAGGAAGTAGATGGAAAGACTTGGTTTTATGATATCAAGGAATATTTAGCAAAAGGAGAGTACTCGGAGCTTGTGAATCCTACTCAGAAACGCACACTTCGGAGATTGTCCAAAAACTTCTTTCACAGCAGAGGAATCTTGTTTAGGAGGACTCCAGATTTAGGATTATTAAGATGTGTCAACGCATAGGAAGCATCCAGACTACTAGAGGAAATTCATGTTAGGACCTGTGGTCCACATATGAACGGTTTTGTCTTAGCAAAGAAAATACACCGGGCTGGTTACTTTTGGATGACTATGGAAACGAACTGCATCCAGTATGTCCAAAAATGCCACTGCTGTCAGATACATGCAGACATGATAAAGGTACCTCCAAGCGAGCTTAACACAACAAGCTCACCGTGGCCATTTGCCACTTGGAGAATGGACGTTTTTGGACCAATCAATCATGCTGCTTCTAACGGACACAGGTTTATCCTAGTAGCCATCGACTATTTCACTAAATGTGTCAAAGTAACATCTTATAAAGTAGTGACTAAGAAAGTCGTGGCAGACTTTGTCCGCGACCGCATTGTTTGTTGATTCGGAATTCCAAAGCCAATCATTACTGATAATGGCTCTAACCTCAACAGCGACTTGATGAAAGCTATGTGCGAAACTTTCAAGATCAAACATAAGAATTCCACAGCCTACAGACCTCAGATGAATGTAGCCGTAGAAGATGCCAACAAGAATATCAAGAAGATATTGAGGAAAATGATAAAGAATCACAGACAGTGGCACGAGAAGTTATCATTTGCTCTATTAGGGTATCGCACCACAGTCTGCACATCAACTGGGACAACCCCCTATATGCTGGTTTACGGTACAAAGGTTGTCATTCCCGCTGAGGTAGAAATTCCTTCCCTAAGGATCTTACAAGAAGCTGAGCTCGACGATGCAGAGTGGGTAAAAAGTTGTTATGAGCAACTAGCCCTTATAGACGGAAAGAGAGTGAATGTAGTCTACCATAGTCAACTCTATTAGAACAGAATATCCAGAGCCTTCAACAAAAGAGTCAAGCCAAGACAGTCTGCACCGGGACAACTAGTATTAAAGAAAAGTTTTCCATATCAAGATGAAGCCAAAGTGAAGTTCTCTCCCAATTGACAGGGTCCATACATGGTCCACCGGATTTTGACAGGAGGAGCCCTCATACTTGCAGAAATGGACGGAGAAGTCTGGCCAAAGCTGATCAATTCAGATGCAGTCAAGCTTTACTATGTGTAATCTTTATGCTTTCCTTATATGATATAAATTGAACTACGCTCGACCTGATTCCCATTTAATAGTGGATACATAGGCAGCCCTACGGGTTCAGTCATAATGCAATAAAATTTCATTTTCACCCGCAATTGGAAACTCGGGTAGAATTTTAAGGAGGACTTCCGAAGTAATTTCAGCTGATCGCCACACGAGCAATAGTTAGAAATGTAAACCCATCAAACTGGGGCAGAATTTTGAGGAGGACCCTCAAAATTTCGTAGCAGGAGAGGTTGCAATGTCCTGAACTATGTCACAGTCGTCGGTTCATCTAAAAGTTATTTTATGTCATCTTTTACAAAATCATACATGTTTATTATTGAAACTACTTGTTTAGCAACGCTACCCCAATAATACAGACGGTATCACTAGATCAAAGTCAAACGAGTCAAGCAAAGGCAGCAGGGATAAGAGATAACCTTCCCCCTTACAAAACTCACGATTTTTCTTTGAATGCAGGCACTAGGATTGTGAAATCATTAGACATACTGTACGCCCACAGGACAAACATTGTTCAAAATATGATTCTCAGAACCGTTGTACTTACCAATATTTGCTATCAGCACACACCAGTGATGTTCCGTATGTCAAAATGTTCCCAATAATCACAATGCCGCAATCTGCTATCAGCTAAGAAAACTCTACTATCATTTGTTATCTTATTTCTTGCATAAGGCTACCATTCTGCCTTCCGAGACTAAACGTCATCTCCATCTGTATTTTATTGCATAAGGCTACTATTCTGCCTTCCAATCTGCATAAGGCTACCATTCTTCCTTCCGAGGTTAAGCTCTACCTCCATCTGTATATGCACTGCATAAGGCTACTATTCTTCCTTCCAATCTGCATAAGGCTACCATTCTGCCCTCCGAGGTTAAGCTCTACCTCCATATGCATTTGCATTTGCATTGCATAAGGCTACTATTCTGCCTTCCAATCTGCATAAGGCTACCATTCTGCCTTCCGAGGTTAAGCTCTACCTCCATCTGCATCTCCATTGCATAAGGCTACTATTCTACCTTCCAATCTGTATAAGGCTACCATTTTACCTTTCGAGGTTAAGCTCTACCTCCACCTGCATCTGCATTGCATAAGGCTACTACCATTCTGCCTTCCGAGGCTAAGCTCGGCCTCCAATTTTCTTCGAAACTAAGCGCTATCCCAAACACTATTTATCTCGCTTCTCTTTCGGGCTAAGCTTTGCCTTCAACCTTACAAGACTAAGCCTTGTCTTATTACATCATACTATTGCATATCATGTGAATCCCTCATTAAACAATTCATGGCCCAGGACGTCATGGTCTAAGGACGTCATCTTTAGTCGTCCGAAGACAACCTTCATTGTCCAAAGGGAATTTGCATCGTATTTAAATTTTCGCAAATACGTTTGTAGCATCTTTTATCTGCAAGTAATCAGTAAGAAACCGCTATCCTAGCAAGAGCAATCCCGCTCCAGTTCCCTCAAACTGTCCCGAGCCTTAAATGCTCACCGTAACCGCTTCCATACCTCGTGTCCGTTCTTACAAAATTTCATCGGCATACTCCGCAGGTGAATCCAGAACTACACATGGCCTGATTCCTATAAAACCAGGGATATGTAGGCAACTTGAAAACCGGTGCTCAGCCTCTGTCTTTCAAAACATCCCGTCCGGTCAAAATTGGCATCATGTCTTTACCGGTAAACTCTTTCATCCTTCCCGGGTAAAGAGGGGTAGCTGTTGACACCCAATTTTTTCCTATATATATTTTAAATATGCATAACTACCTTCAAAATGGCATATATATATGCATATATAACCATGTACAAGGTTTTACTATTTTTCCCATAATTTAAAGGATTAAATTGACTTATTTTCTCCCTTTTTATCCATCAAAATTTCCAATAATTGTTTCCAATTTTTTTTTGATAATTCATCTATTTAATTTCAATATTTATGCCAAAGTATGGCTAAGGTAATTTTTATATATTTTATAATTACATCACCCGGCTCATCATCTCTAAGGCCCTCAAGGGTCCTAAGCCATGTCGATTTGGACCTAGGGTTTCTGTTCCTGTTACTTATGGGTCTCCGGTGTGATTTTGGGCAAAATCACACCTTATATGTCACGGTCGGTGAAGTTTCAACAGGTTCCTTTAATTTTTACTTGGTTTTCTTTTTGAATCAGATCTATGTTATTTCTTATGCTTTATGCCTATCTCCTTCTGTGACTTGCTTATTCTCAAGCTTTCTTCTGAAAGATCTTCTACTTTAAACCATTTTTACTCCTTTTGAGAAACTAGGGTTTTCGGAGTTCTTTCTATACATGTTTCGACTGATTTCTTTATGATTAAACTTTTTTCTTTGTTCATCTTGACTGATTCTAAGTTCCTACTGCTTTTTAACTCAACTTTGTTAAAAAGCCCTAATTTCTTAAAGATTTTCTTTACATGTTTCTGGTGTTGGCCTGATCTTCTTTACCTGTTTCTATGTGTTAAGATTGGTTTTCTTCACTCTGGTTCTGTGTGTTAGCCATGACTACTTGACTTTGGTAAGTTTCTGTTGGTTACCATGCTTCGAATGAGTTTTTTTACTGAGTCCTTAGCCTACTCGTGCCACTTCTGTATGATTGTGTCCATCAAGTTTGCCCATCTCTTGCTTCTTTCTGTCGATATGGTTGACCTTTTATGTCTTCTACGCTTGTTCATTGTTCTCTATTTACATGTTGAAGTACAGAATCATGACTCCCTCTTGATTGATCCTGAAGTCCTTAATTTATGGTTATGCAAGATTTTCTTATAAAACCCTAAAATTTTACTCAGCTATTTAAGTTGATTGATTCCATTTCCTTATTTGCTATGGTGCTTCATTCTTGTTGAATCCTTTTCTTAATTAGTGTTTTCTGTACTTAGACTTAATCATATGCTCTATACTTTTACTACCCCTTATATGGTAAAAACCAGTCTTTCTCAAGTGATTTTCTTTCCTTGGCTATCCCTGTTGGTATCTGTTTAAGCTGTAATTCCTTGATTAAAGGGGAATACTTGTATTAATTGGATTCTAATTGTGATTACTTTCAAAATTGTGCTAAACCTTTACTTGTTACCTTATTTTCTACTTATTTTCAAACCTATAAATACCCTAAGTCTTTCATTAACAAGATACGATATTTGGCTTTCAAAAACCCCTCTCTTACTTAAAAAACTCGGTGTTATTCTACTACTTTTAGCCGGCTGCAAGCCAAGGCTAATCATCTGTAAACCTTGGTTCTTTCATTTTTCTTACCTCTATCTTCACTGGTATGTCCCAATTTAATTTAAAGTCACAACAACAACATGTTTCTATTACTGTTTCAGTTTCTTTTATTTCTAGCCTGCTTTTACTTGTGGTTTTGTTGTGAAGTCTGTATCTAAGCATGCTGAAAAGATTCCCCTCCATTTAAATTCATGTATTCCCTTTGTGTGATTCAAGCATGCCTGGACAATTGTATTCTTTTACCTACTGTGCACTTACCACTTTGTGAAACCCAAATCCCCTATCGCTCCTCTATGTGTTCATGACTGGTTTGTGATTATGCCAGTGTCCAACTATCTCTGAGCATGTCCATACCAGTCCTAATACTCTGTCTGCAGTCAATGTATATGTATCCCCAAACCCCCTTAACCCCATGTGTGATTACTGAATTTATTCACTTGCTGTGTGTGGTCTTACCCTGAAGTGTTTGAACTCTGTTTTACTAATCGAGCTTCTTTCAACCATCTCTGTTACTAATTGCTTTCAAAATGGACCTTTTAGTCCAGCTTTTTAACAAACTGCCCCCTCTAGTATGTGTACTGCCTTGGGATCCCCTTGAGAAACTTTGGAACTCTGGCATACTGAGGCTGGCTTTCCACACAACACTGGTTTAATGCTTGGATATTATGTCTAGGTGTAAGTATTGTCCGGGGTCCTTGAGACCCTTAGGGAACTTTAATCCACCTAGACTCTGATTTGTCTATGGAAATAAGGATTGAAAGACCATTGGAGGCTTTAGGTAACTATGGTCTGATTGCATGCTCTCTATAGAATAGCTTCTTAATTTTTACTTCACTTATGTAATTCATTTGTTGGCCTGTAATAATTTGTAAACAAATATTTGGGGCATTAAGTTAAAGGGTGGGTAGATGTATACTTTATGGGGTAACTAGGGTAGAAATCCTGCTTTAGGATTTAATTTCGAATCTGCTTGCCTCACTCACTAGAGAACATGCCTATAGGGTTTCCGATTCAGCAAGCCTTTCATATGTTACTGCAAGTTGACTAAAAACAGTAATACGCCTAGATACCATGATCTAATTCGCAATTCTGTCTGGTAATTCGAATTAGCCTAATAGATCAAATGTACCTCGCCTAGCTTACTTCTCAAAACTGGGCAATAACTTTTTTTTTCTAAAATTAGTCCTTTCAAAACTGTTGCAATCTCATTAGATATCCTACCTGTAGGTTTAAAAGGGATTATTTCAAAACTTGCTTGTTTCTGCATTAACATAATTATCAGTCCTGCATATAGGCAAGCCTTAGGGCATTTTCAAAACATACACTGCTCTAAAGTTGTTTCTGTCACTCAACGTTTCTGAATCCTAATGAGCTTTTAAAAGAGATCATAAGCAACTAATAGGTTATGACTTATGCATCTAAAAGTGATTTATTCCTGCATAATCATTTAGAAATCTAGCTTTAGGACCTTGATTGCAAAAGACCTTATTTGTGGTTGAGTCATGCTACATGTATGCTTGTTTGCGGAGAAAACTATGAGCCTTTAATTGCTCCATTTATGTGAAAGTTCTAAATTGCTTTTCTTTGACTGTAACCTTAGAATTTTGCCTTTAAGCCTTAGGGGTATGTCTAGAACTGCCTATAGAAAGAAGTCCTAATTCCCTCCGAGACTATTAAGAAGGGACGGATAGCAGCACGCAATAGGAATTGATGACCAACACTCGCTTTGCATGACCAATAAGGGGATGGGAATGGTAGATGTGGGATATGATGACTACACGCTAATGTCATGTGTAGCCCCTCATTAAGGAGTGTTTACCGGACACTGCATGGGGTGATCCCGTAAGATAAACAACCTAGGACCCCTCTTTACCCCCTAACCTTCTCCTTGTTAAAAACTTTTCTTCATAATTTTTTAAACCTTTATTTCACTACATGACTTGTTCAAACGTACTGCACCTATTTGATTCATTTATTTGTATGGACTAATTTGCAAAAATATAAGTTTGGTCGGGACCCACAGTTGTGGACCAAGAGGGGTACCTAATACCTTCCCCTCGAGGTTATCTCGAGCCCTTACCCTAATCTCTGGTAATGCAAACCAACCCAAGAGTTAATCACTCTAGCTTCCCCAATGCACTATAATCTGTTAGTTGGCGACTCTTTAAATACCCAATTCCCAAAAAGGAAATGAGTCACTGCACCCCATGGAATGTCGAAACCCGGACCTCTCTCCGCGAGGAAGAAAAAAAGGGGCGCGACACCTATGGGCCAACCTAATGAGCCCCAAGGCCATACTATGAATTTAAGGATTCCTTTTAACTCAGAGACCAAGTCATCTGGCTAACCACTGACAAACATCAAGGCAAAAAGAAATGTATGAAAAACAAAACCGTGAGGCTTCCTTTTATACATGTATGTGAGAGAATACAGGCTTCATTTGAAGAGTTCTTCGAAAGCACTATACACAAAACAAGAAAGGAAGGGCCTAATCTACATCCCCCTTGGGGACTATGGTCTGTCGGCCTCCTTCTCTCCATTTTCGGTATCGGACAGAAGGAGCTTAGCACCATATTCTTCCGCCTCCGCCTACTTTATCTCTTATGAGAGGTCTAAGCCCCTGGCATGTATTTCCTCGAGGGTTTCCCTCCGAGATTTACACCTCACGTACTCTTTATTCCTACTCTCCTGGTCGAGAGCCCCCCTTAGCTCAGCACGAGAGTCGGCAGCGTCCTTCAAATAGACAACCACCTTTTTATCAGCCTTAGTTTGGTTGCTTTGGCTTCAGCTCGAGCATCCACGACCTCTTCCTTCACCTTCAAGAGCTCAGATTCGAGCCTTGAAATCATGTACGTTCGGACCAAGCTGTTCTCATGAGCGTTGCGAAGTTTCACTTCGAGGGCGGAAGCCTTGGCCTAAATGTATTTCTTAGTCGATATATGGGTGTCCACCCAAGCCTTTAGCTCGTCACGCTCGCTCTTGGCCTGACCAACTTCGCTCCTAACGCATTCCAGGTCTTCCGTCTTTTTCTGTAACTGAAGTAAACTAGACATTAGCCTCAAAAGGTAGAAGAGGAAACACGCACTCTCTCCAAACATACATTACCTGCTCCTCGAGGTAGCTTTTGTAGTTCACACTTCGACTCGCCTCATACCTCAAGTGTGCCAACTCGTATTCCCATTCATCGAAGAGAATCCTATGGGATTTCTCCGCATCCATGGCTTTTCACAACCTGGTCTCACGACGGAGCAGCTTGGACTTGAGCTTGTTAAAAGCCTATGAAATAGAAACTCGCTAAGAGAGTAAAAATTACAAAACTATAAAGTCAACACGGACGACCAAAACTCACCTCAGAATAGAGCTGCTGAGCTTCCTCAAAAGTTGAGCACACATCTACTAGTTTGGCTCCATCTACCCCGGTAGAATCGCTCTCAGTTGGGGCATGATCGCTCAGTGTATGTGACCTATGGCTTTGAACATCCCTTGAAGTACCTTCGATGGGAGAAGAAGTCAGTGGCAGAAAACCCTCATTCCTCGAGGTGCCTTTGACGGGAAAAGAAGAAGACAACGGAGGTGGAACCATTTTTCTAAAGACAGAGATCTCGGGTGCAGCAGGCTCAACCGACATATCCTCTTCGAGCCCCCGGCCTGGACTCATCTTGCTATCAACACCGTCGCCCTACGAATGCCCTTTTTGCTTATTATTATCATTCCATAGCCTAGAAGCTGGCGATCTTTCCCCTTCTCCGAGAGGGCACAGTCTTGCCTAAAAGGACTCTCTGATGCCTATGATAATGGGGTTAGTACACATAAAAAGAAGGTGCCTTTCAAAAAAGGAGCAAATCACATAGCACGTACTGTGGTGTTTGGCCTCCCATCTTCCCTTAGACAAAGCTCGCCACTTATGCTCATTATAAGTCGAGTGAGTCGCCAGCTTCCGAGACCAATTCGTCAGGTCGGAGACCTCGCACGACGTCCATGAAATTGCTGTAGAAAGGGAAAGGAAGGCAGATTTATGGAACCTGCCTATGCCATAAGCAAAACTACAATAGCACAAGTATATCTCTTACGTGTAAAATTCCATTCTTCGGGAAATGGCAGAAACTCCACAGGGATAATATCGAGAGTTTGTACTCGGACGAATCGGCTCATCCATCCCCGATCCTCGTCTTCTTCATCATCAACAACGAAAGGTGTGATGGATCGGCATCGTAGGGTCAGCAGACCCCGATAGTGAAAAGGCCAATATAGCCTGATGAGATGACTAAGAGTGAATTCAAGCCCTTCTTCTTCTGCAAAGAACCTAATCATCAACACTATCCTCCAAAATGACGAGTGAACCTACGCCAAGGTAACCTGGTACTTTCAACAGAAGTTGAGTACAACCCTATTAGGGGGGCCCAGTGCAAAGGGGTTTGCGTACACGTTCAAAAGCCCCTTGGCATGATCCATGATGCTCTCTTTCGGGGAAGGTTCCCCACAGTACTGCCTTTTCCCCCATCCACAATCTTTCCTCATTGACTCAAAGTGCCCCTCTCCTATTAAATAAATAAACTTTGAGGCATACTCCCAATTACCCCGAGCATTTTGGTTCAAAAAGCCTTCAAAGGTGGAACTCCCCTCTCTTTGCCGAGCGGACCCTGGTGTAGCAGCCATAACTATGGTAAACCTAGGGAATTGGAGCAGGAATTCGAGCAAGGGCTTCAAAGTCGAAATGGTGAAGGGTCTAACACAGGAAAGAAAAAACCTATAGATGTGGATATCTACTCGGAATAGCGGAATCCTCAAATGAAGGAATACAACCCTATATATGGAGAAAGTGACAACTATCCGCCTGCCTTAAAGGCCAATTAAAAATACTGACTAGACCATTTTTCACTTTGGGAAGATGTACCAGTGAAATTGCCTTGGCCGCTTCATAACCATGTCATGCAATTAACGCTGCAATACAATATTTTGGGGATCGAAAACCCCCGCATTATTACAAGCCTCGAGATGGTACCCGATCTCGAGGACCTCTATCAGGAATTGGATATGCTCTAAAGAGCCATTAATATCACTACAATCCTCGAGATGGTACCCGATCTCGAGGATCTCTGTCAAAAAGAAGATAGCCTCTAAGAAGCCATTGACATCATTACAAGCCTCGAGATGGTATCCAATCTCGAAGACCTTTGTCAAGAAGAGGATATGCTCTAAGAAGACATTAATATCACTACAAGCCTCAAGATGGTACCCGATCTCAAGGACCTCTGTTAAAAAGAAGATAGGCTCTAAAAATCCATTGACATCATTACAAGCCTCGAGATGGTACCAGATCTCGAGGACCTCTGTCATGAAGAGGATATACTTTAAGGAGCCATTAATATCACTACAAGCCTCTAGATGGTACCCGATCTCGAGGACCTCTGTCAAGAAGAAGATAGGCTCTAAGGAGACATTAACATCATTACAAGCCTGGAGATGGTACCCTATCTCGAGGACCTCTGTCAAAAAGAAGACAAGCTCTAAAAACCTACTCATATGGGTTTGACCTTTATGTGGTACCCTACCTTGAGGATTTCTGATATAGCAAGTGCAGACTATTTACCCGATCTTCCGGCCCTCGAGCTACCTAATCTGGAGCCAACTGTCACTCAAAAACTACCAATAAAGCCTTAGGGCTACCTTTCGCCTTCAGATCGAGTTAAAAATTCTCTCGGTTACTTTAACCTTGGGGTTATCCGAATCCGGGGGTATCCTCATCTGAGGTCTATCTATAATGCCTTGAGGCTATATCCACTCTCAATTCAAGACAAGTTTTCAGGTCACCCGTGCTCAAATGAACTTTCGCCCGGTGACTATCCGTTGAAGCCTATAAGCTATTTTTAGTCACAGGATGCCAAGCAAATCATTCCCCCTCGAGGACTATCAATGGGGCTTGAAGGGCTAAGTTTCGTTTTGAAAGTTCGAAGTCCTACTCTCATTCAACTCGAAGTCGGGGGTCCCGACGGCCTAAGCTCGCATCAATCAACTCGGGCTTAGCCCGAGGAACTACAAAGGGTTCCACGGGATATCGTATTAATCGATCAAGGACCGGGGAAATGCCTATACTCGGGCCCGGCATTCAGACTGATCGGTAGAGTCGTGCACTTAGATGTTTCACAAACGCAAGTAGCAGGAAGTTCGACATAAATTAGATACAGAATTAAAGAATCACTTTTCCATTAGCAAAAGATGATCACAAAAGCTGATGTCATATGCGTGACATCGTCACAAGTGGCTCGAGGAGATCGGTGTTAGAGCCGTTTCTTATCATTTTTATCTAAGAAACGCGGGGACTATCTGTATATGGTAAAATCGGAGGGACCAATTTTCGGTCATTACGATGCTTCATGAGCACGTTTCCAAAGCCGCGAGACTGAGGTCGAGATCCATGCTCGGGGGGTTATAGACAACGACCTAGGGGCAGTACAGATCGATAGTCATAGTAAGAAAGTGGGCAGTCCCCAAGGCATGTGACTAGAGGTGACAAAGTCTAGTAGGCTAGTTCAGACCCGAATAAGGACATTAAATGGCTGTACCAGCCCCATATCTTTTCAATAAATGCATTTTTACTATGTTGGCATTCCCACTTATATATAAAGGGGATCCTTGTCATTTTGTAGAGATCTGATGCTCAATATTAAATATACAAGAACATTCTCTCTTCTCTGTAACATATTCTCTTGATCTCATTGCTTTCATTTATTGCTTATATTCATTGTCTTCTATTTCTTGTTTATCATTTATTGCTTATTATTGGCCATAAAGAGCCATCATTGATTTTATCATAAATGTTAGTCATCCATCGACTACCCTCGATAGGCTATCAAACTCGACCTCGAGGCCCCGAATAAGCAAGCTCGAGGCCCCGATTATCAACCATTCGGTTTGGTTATCACCTTGGTTTCAAGCTCTTATCTTGTTTCCAAGTCTTTCACTTAGCATCTATTGCCTAAACAACTAGCATAAAAATAGATCACGTATTTTTAGAACCACAAAATCAAATCTAATTGTAATTACCATTTTCAAGGTAAACAATAACGCTACAGCAGTGTGAGATGCAATTCTAAGGAAGGACGATACAATCTTTCTCAAGAACATCATACGGATTTTCCCCTACTTTAGTCCTCCATTACGTGTTGTCACAATTGATGTATGTTAGAGAGATTGTCAAGAGAATCGACTCAGGTATGTTAATTCTATCCCTTTTTTCTTTTTGGCATGATCTATACAACACAAACGAAACGAGCAAATTACGTAACTTTCATAAATCACTCTATTTATAGAAATACTAGGGGTGTCTATATTCTTTATTCCCCATGTAAATTATTATTATATCTTCTATTCTTGAGTCTCAGAAAAATATGTATTTGATAAAGTTTATCCGAAAGGCATACTAATTTTATGCTATTCCAAAAAATCTTGTAACATATTTCATCTGCATTTCACGCATTTATACATGTACATTGACCCATGACTAGATGGTGTTATATACGTGTATATCATATGTATATGGGATATAGGAAAAGGTTACGGCATTATATATATGCAACACCACATGTTCAGCTAGTATACGTTGATGATTTGCCCATAGTGGCCGAAATGATATGATGGGATGCCCTAAGAGGCTTGATGATGTTATGAACGTATATACCTATGCATGGTATGACATTTATATGTATATGCATGACATTATAAAAATAAAATGATTCATAGAGCTATGCAGACGTACATGTCGAGCCTTTTACTCCATGTTTCTCTCATGTCTATTATTTACTAATTTTCATTCCTTTCATACTTGGTACATTATTTGTTATTTGTACTGACATCCCTTTTTCCTGGGGACATTGCATTCCATACCCATAGGTCTCGATAGACAGGCCGAGAGTCTTCTAAGTAGGCGATCAACTCAACGGAAGATGTTGGTGCACTCCATTTGCTCTGGAGTTGCTTGTTTGGTCAGTATGATTTAGATGTGTATTGTTTGGTATGGCGGGGCTCTGTCCCAAGCTTTATGACAATTATGTATCCTTAGAGGCTTGTAGATAGATGTCATATACGTAAAAGTTTGTATGGCCTTGTCGGCCTATGTTCAGTGTATGAGTGGTTATTTTGGTCTTAGAGGTCCATATGTCTTATGTATCAGTTGGTATTACATGTTGTATTCTACCTATTTCACGGCAGCTACAATTGAGTAAGGTACCTGGTGCCCGTCGTGGCCCATCATTTTGGGTCGTGACAATGAGACTAATAAGCGCATCAGTCAACATTCAAGGACAGATGTTCCAAAGAGGGGAATGATGTCACACCTCATATTTTCGTACGTAAGAGTACGTCGTAAGTCAATTGATGTAAGCTCAGAAATAAAATCATCTTTGAAAAGTATATAAAGTTATTTAATCATGTTAACGTGGAGGTTACAAATATTTAAGATCATGAATACCAAGTAACAAGAGGGTTTGAAGGCTTAGAAGCAAACGAATTGAAGAAAATAAGTTTCATCGAAAGTTAACAAGTTGGAATGTTATAACATGTACTTTTGGGGTGAGACTAGGGTGATTAACATTATAAGGAGATTATGTTATGAGTTATTTTAGTCTTATGATAGTCGTGTGTTATGTTTTGAAGTTAAACGAGTTGTGGAACAAAAGTTGGAAAATGTCATCACAAGTTCCATTCATAAATGTGTTGAGACTTGGGATAACTGTAGCTGAGATTTTCTCCTAATATACTTGGAATTAAGAGATTATCTACCTTGTAAATAGAATATCTACTAGTCTAGTTTCTAATTCATTTAACCTTTCGTCGATATGACATCAGAGTAGAGAGATATTTGCATTTTTGTGAGATTGCGCAAGCAGCTCCCATGGGACCCACAAAGTCGGTGTAAAACTCCAGTATATATTTAAGTTTATTCTAAAAATATTTCACTCATTTCTCATCCAAAACAGTTCCTAAACCCTCCTAAATTCTCTCCAAGGTTCTTCCATGATTCTAGAGTTAAAACCTAAGATAAAAACAAGAATCAAATCCTAGAAACCCCGTAGTGCTTGCTAGATCATAGTTCTTCATCTTGTGGCTGTTTTGGAGGGTTCTTCAAAGTGAAGTAACCTCAAGTTTCAGTTTTTTTGTTGATTAAGGTAATACTCAGCACCTCCTTCATATATATATGATTTTAAAGTTGAACTACAAGTGTTTACACACCAACTTGAACACAAAAAGTTGATTAAAGAAGAGAATACAACACCTATAGTGTTGTGGTGTCATTGAGGTTAATTGTGGGCTGTGTTTGGCTGAAATTTCAAGTTGTTGCTACTAGCTAAGGTGAGTATAACAGGATACTAATTGTGCTTAAGCTTTCTTGTATGTTGTTTAAGTTGATAGGATGATAAACTACAAGATAATACTTGGATTAGCTTAAATCATTTCTATGGTGTTGTATTGCCATTGAGGGTTGTTGTAAGATAAATATAACTTGAATTTCGACTTGAAACTACTTTAGGAGGTATTTTTATTGTGTTCTTGCATGTTCTTAAGGTTATCATGGTGTTTATTAAGTGAAATGGATAGAATAGACATGAACTAGTGAATAAAGTTGCTAACTGAAGATAGTTGAAGTTGCAGATTGTTTCCTTTGTTCTAAATATATGGTATAAGGATGGAATCATTGATTAATGACTTCATTATCATGTTGATTATTCTTTTAAGTTAATGTAAGAAGTCTATAAGGGGTGATAATGTGGTTGAAGGTTGCTAAATAGATTCAATCCGATCTTGCCGCTCGTCATGATATGTTGATGACTTGTTAATGAAATATTTTGTACCCTATTATTTATGTTGTTCTTATTAAATTTCCTTGGTTGTTGTTGTTGGTATATTGTATTGGAGGAGGCCTTAGTTACAGGGGAGATGCTGCCCAAATTTACATAAATGAGCGACTAGCTTAAGTTGAAGACTTAGTCTTTACTCAACATTGATTTTGAATCTCCTATGCTATGGTAGACTGAGTTGAGTTGTTTGAACAATTACTTGGAATCTATTAAGGACTCAACAAGGTTAAAGTATGTTAAGGATAAAACTTTCCTTCATTTTGGCATGATACCGTAACTATATGCGTTTGATAACGAGGCATAAAGAAAAGTTCTTATTTCTGAATATATGTACATTATCCTAGTCTCATAAGCTACAGTATTCTCCCTAATCGGGACTTCATATTCAGTTTAGTTTTATCCTCTTTCAGCCAACAGAGTAGAGAGTCTATATATAGTATTACAGTATTTTCACCACCATTGAGCTATAATCGAATGGCAAGCCCCTATTGGAAAACCTCAGATCAGATGGTATGTTATATACCGAGCCTACTGTGGCCGAGAGCCTATGAGTGAGCCCAGAATGGTCGAGATACAAATCCTAGTATGATCGAGCGCCAATGAGTGAGACTACTACGACAGAGCAGTTACACATACCGAGCCTTATAGGGCCAAATAACTATTTTACTTACTATATTGAGAGAGTTGAGTCAGTATCAGTAGGTAAGAATATCTTCAGATTATCTTTGACTCTCAGTTACTTTCAGCTATTATATTATCAGTTCAGTTTTAGCTTTCAGTTATTCTGTTGCCTTACATACTCGATACCTTTTGTCTGGGATGCTGCATTTTATGCCTGCAGGTCCTGATTGACAGTTGGACAAACCCTCCCAGCAGATAGAGTTAAACATCAGCTTGGTTTGTAAGCTCCACTTCCTCGGAGTTACAAGGTCTAGACCTTGGATTCCATTTTATATATACTTGTTTGATGGGTAGGTAGAGTCCCTCTCTCAACCATGGTACATTTCAGTTATCTCTAGAGCTTGTAGATGAGTCCTGTATATTTTGTATATCAGTAGATATTCATGGCGGCTTCGTCAGCCTGCATAGTGTATATATATATATATACACTTTACCCATCAGATGAGAGAGACGTTATTTTCAAATGATTCAGAATATGGCCTCATCGGCCTAAGTTGAGGGTTACCCATCCAAAGTATATAGTTACAAAGTGGTACGCTCGGGCTGAGTATGGCACCGGTTGCCTGCCACTCCTCCTCAGATTTGAGGCGTGACAACCCAATTTCAAAATAGTAATGCAAGATTAGAGCTTACTTTGAGAAGAAGAAGAATGAAATCCTAAGTTGAAGAGGAACACAAGGCTGATACTCTACAGAGTTCAGCTGCTCGATTTCACGTATACCCTAGCTCTAAGTGTTCGTATGATAAAATATAATGAAAATATGGGTTGGAAAAATTATGGGTTTGGGCAAAAAAAGAGGGAAAAGTGACGTGAGTGGGCTGATAATTGTGAGTTGGGCAAAAAGATAGGGAACATTTAGCGTTATTTTTTTTTTAACAACTGGATTTACAACTTTTGAGGACCAAATATTATCCCTTTGTTAATATTAAACTAAATATTAGCTTTAACGACCAAAAAAATGTCATCGCTATTGAACACCTATAGCGACCGAATTCATGTCCCTTCATTATAAATGGTCGTTAAAAGTCAAAACTGTTGTAGTGTATTGAGCTTGTGACCATGCCGAGCTGGTAACACGTTTAATTTTCCATGATTACATGTGGATATGGATCCATCCCTATAGGGTCATCCTCTCATGTTTCTCTCTTGATAACACACATGCGGATATTGAGGAAATCTGGCCAGTATTTATTTGGATTTTGCATTTCACCTTTACTTGCAATTTATGTGGTTAATTACCTGATTTAACTAGATATCATCTCTATATATGTTGAACATTGACTGAATAGAGTATTTGTGTAACTGTACACATACACACACAAATGTTTCTTCTTGTGTTTCATGACTTGATTTCATTATTGTCCCGTACTTGTTAAAATGATGAAACTATACAAGATATAGCTAGTATCATTTATAATTCGTGCTTCTTTTACCTAGTCGAGGTTAGTTACAATACTTATTGAGTAGATTGGATTAGTTGAACTCATACTCTACTCACCACTTAATTGTGCAGATCCAGGTGCGGGGACCAATTATTAGCAGTAGATTTGCTTGTTGGACTAAGCATCGAGAGGCGAGGTAGAGCTGCATCCTTGGCCACAGTTTGACTTGTCTTTTCTTATGTAATGTTGTTTCAGTTCAAACTGTATTATTATTTAGTATTTTAGACTTGTATTTTGTAGTAGAGCTCATGATTCTGTATTTACCAGTTTCTGGGGGATTTACCTTGTATTGGTAGTACTTTATTACATTGAGATTTTGGGTCGTGAAAAATCATTCTTGTAGTCGATCTCCAAGGAGTTATAATAAAATTCCCATGTCACTTTGTAGTTGTCCTTTCTTGGCTCCTTGGCAAAGCACACCCATCGACTCGTCAGCAACCTTCCATAGAAATCGGCCCATCTATCTTCATGGTTGGCCAAAAGAATGCCTTTTTCCGTGATACTGTTTATCTTCAACTATTTGTCATAACGGTGGGCAAACTTTAGTGAAGAAAATGTGTATCGATCAAAGCACTTTTCTTGGACAACTTGGTCGACATATTCTTGAACAATTTCGTTTGACGCTAAAACCATTTTAAGCTCAAAGTACCTACAAAAGGAGTAAACCTGTTAAATACTTGAAGGAACACTTAAAGCATTGTATTAGGAAGTATTTAGACCAAAGAAAGGGCTTAGAAAACATCAATAGCAAAATCCACAAAGCTTACTATTTTTCTGCCTAGGGGCTAATAAATCGCGATCGCGGAGAATTTTTTTACAAGACACAGATCTCTGCAATTGCAGAAAAGCTATCAAGATTGCGAAAGCAATTTTCTTATCAGCAAAATTTGACTTACGCGGTCTCGGAATGGGGCATCACAATGCGAAGGTCTTCTTCCTCGTCAAAATCGGGTTTTTAGACATTTTCATACACAAGGTGGGAATTCAATTTTCTTAGCAATTTCATAGAATTGACTCATGAATCTTTCCTAGATTTTCACTTAAAACATCACTCAAACTCTCAACGAATCTCACCCAGCAAGCAGGGATAAATCACACATGAGATTTCCCATCAAAAATTCAAAATTTCAGCCCTAACATCAATTATGGCTTTTTCACCCAACAAGCAGGGAGAATAATTTCTATGTTTGGTCTAAAGTGGGTTCTCTTTAGATTTTCAGTGTTCTATGTTTCAGAAACTTACCTAACGGATTGCGATTGCGAGAGATAATATAAAACAACTACTTGTTTGGGTTGTCTTGACACCCCGATCTGCTCAAATTAACTCCAAAAATGTAAAAATTTACAGATTAGTCAAAAATGGTATACTAAGATATTCTAAAAAAAATTCAAAAATTACTTGAAAATTTTAAAATGATGGGTTGCCTCACATCAAGCACCCGCATTTGATGCCTTGACATGATGCTGACCGAATTTGATTTTCTCTCCACTTGGAGGATATGCATTGCGCACCTAACTTGGATTCAAGCTTGTGACCTTGAGCGGCGGGGGGTGGTAAGTAGATGAACAAGTTGGACACCATTTGCTTCATTTTGCATTTCATAGCTTTCATGTGAGGAATGCCATTTTGCCTTCTCGCACCTTCAAATTGTAAAATGTAAGGGCCTATCCATTCCTCTTTGCAATCCCTCATCGATTCGTGTAGTTCAATTCCAATATCACCACACCACTTTAGTGTCAATAAACGCTTGGAATGAGATAATGAGCTTCCAGTTGCAACTTTTTTCCGAATTTCGACATCTTCTTTTCCCCCTGAACTAGAGTCAATTTCAAATATATTTTCAATGATGCCGGTTGACTCTAATTTTATTTACTTTTTGGCATCATCAATAAGAATGGAGTCGGTCGGCGGATGTTCAATTCTTGATTCCTCAAAATGAAGCTCACTTTCTTCCTCTAAGTTGGACTTTTATTGACCTCTTTCCTCGAAGTTGGACTTTTATTGAACTCTTTCTTGAGCCGAGAGTCTATCGGAAATAGCCTCTCTACCCCATCGGGGTAGAGGTAAGGTTTGCGTACGCACTATCCTCCCCAGGACCCCACTTGTGGGACTATACTGGGTTGTTGTTGTTGTTTCCACACTATAAATTTGGTGAGCTTTATGAGACTAAACCAATGGTTTCATTCGATACTTCAAAGTGTGAATATCTTATCATTCTAATTTAGAGATCGCTTTAAGTCCTCGATCGCCAAACTTTGTTTCTCCTCATTTTCAAGAATAGTCTCCATTATGAGCATTATCCTCTCATTTTAAGCATTTGAGACTTCTTCTCAATTTTGATCAGCTGCCAAAGAAGGAGTTTCTTTTTCAAGTGTCAAGCCATTTTGGAGACCATTTTCCAAGTACTCCTCAAAGACTTTTTGCTTTTCAGTTCCTCCTTCAAGGAGGCATTCCATCATTATCTTGAACTCTCCATTTAACACATTCTCAATGTC
This sequence comes from Nicotiana sylvestris, assembly GCF_000393655.2. Taxonomy (NCBI): domain Eukaryota; kingdom Viridiplantae; phylum Streptophyta; class Magnoliopsida; order Solanales; family Solanaceae; genus Nicotiana; species Nicotiana sylvestris. The sequence continues at coordinate 40,898,650 of NC_091064.1, forward strand.
TTTCACTTTCATATCCGTATATTGTCAAAATCAAAAGTAGAATTGTAACGACCCAACCTATTATTTTGAGCATTTCCACTTTGTTCAGCTATTTGAAGTCTTGAGTAGCATCGTTATATGTATTATGACTTCTATGAATCTTTGATTTTGGTTTTCAGGTTATTCGGAATTGATTTGGAAGAATGATTCTTACCTAGGGGGCTTTAAATTCGAAGAGTTGACCAAGTTTGAATTTTCTGTAGTTGACCTCAAATTGGAGTTTTGATGGTTCTGTTAGCTCTATTGGGTAATTTTGAAGATAAGAGCGTGTTCGGATTGTGATTTGGAGGCCCGTAGTAAAATTAGGCTTGAAATTGCGAAAGTTAGAATTTTGAAAATTTTGACCGGGTGTGGAATTTTTTATATCGGGGTCGGATTTTGATTCCATAAGTTGGAGCAGGTTTGTAATATCAAATGTGACTTGTGTGCAAAATTTGAGGTCAATCGGACGTAAGTTTATAGGTTTCGGCATCAGTTGTGGAAGTTTGAAGTTTCAAAGTTCATTGATTTTTAATTGAGGTGTGATTCGTCATTTCGATGTTATTATGTGTGCTTTAAGGCCTCGAGTAGATCCGTGTTATGTCATGGGAATTGTTGGTATGTTTGGACGGGGTCCCGAGGGGCTCGGGCATGTTTCAGATTGATTTCGAGCTATTTTTCCTTATGTTTTCAGTGCTGGTGTTGTTCTGGTGTCACATTTCTTCATTGCATTCGCGGGGCAAGTATCGCGAATGCATATTGTATTTTGATGGCAACAACAATTGTTCTTCGCGATCGTGAAGTATGTCCCGCGTTCGTATAGAGTTGGGACAAGTCTTCTTTGCGTTCGCATATGAAGGATCACGTTCGCGTACTATTGAGGTTTGGTAGCTGGGAGTTGGAGAATTCTTCAATGTGATTCCGAAAGGTGAGTCGCGTTTGCGAAGCTGTGGCATCTGTGGTCATTGCATTTGCGTGGGGTGTATTGCGAACGTATAGAGGCTTTTGTGGTAGTGTGCATTTTGTTCATCGCGAACGTGATGGTTTTCCCGCGTTCGCGTAAGAGGATGCCTGGGCTGATTATAAAGTTTCTATTTCGAGGGTTTCGTCCATTTTTACATTTTTTGAGGTATAAAGCTCGGATTGAGGCGATTCTTGAAGCAATTTCACCATATGAATTGGGGTAAGTGTTCTCTACTCGGTTTTGGTTATATTTCGTGAATCTATCTTTGATTTAGCTTTTGGTTGATAAATTTTAAAGAGGAAATTGGGGGTTTTGGCCTAGAATTTCATAATATGAATTTTTGAGTTTTGAACATCGATTTGGAGTTGGAATTGAGTGAAACTAGTGTGGTTGGACTCGTTATTGAATGGGTTGTCGGATTTTTTGCATTTTGTCAGGTTCTGAGATGCGGGCCCAGTTTGGAGTTTTCGGATGATTTAAAGCTTTTTATTAAAGATTCAATTTTTATCGATGGGTTTGTATTGGAGTGGCTAGAAATTGAGATTTACATTGGATGGTGTCGAGACTTGTGGCATTTCTATATCCTTATGGATTCTACATTATAGTATCAAGAAGGTGAAGGAAACATCTTTAGATTCGCAAAAGGTCTCTTTGGAGTGGGTATCTCGATTGTGATATTTTTGGGGTACTTAAGAGGGAATTCAGCGGCTTATAAGCCTTAGGGTAGTGTGGTTCTATGCTAGAGTTCGTGGGGCAAGTTTTGGTTAAGGGTAGTAGTGTTGTAGCAAGGAGAAGTATCACTTTGAAGGCAATTCAGGAAGAACTCGTAGAATTAGGACAACTTGGTAGTAGGTTGGGTAAACATAGTAATGGATATATCGGTTCTTTGGGTACTTATGATGTGGCTAGTCTCTACAGGTGTCTCGTGGTAATGCTCTTGGGTTTTTGCTGACCTGTGTGGCTTGGTTGAGTTAGAGAGATTTAGTTTTGATGGATTGATTATGTGCAAATGGGTTTCGAAGAGTTCTCGATAGTTACTACCACGGCTCAAGGAGCATATTTCCTACTGGCATGAGGAACATGTGGCGTATAGTGATTTTCCCCTAGATGAGACCAAATGTAAGGTTCTTGGCTAATTGAGTACGTAGTTGCTTGTGACTCGAAGTGATTATGAGGTTCTCATACTTTTCATATGATGGCATGGTATATGTGGTGTGTTGTGTGGAATTGAGATTTGCACGAGCAAGGTCAAGGTTCAGTTTTTGAAGAGGATGACATAAAATTCTTAAGCAACATGAACGATTTTAGATGAATAGATGAATGATATTACTATTTGTAGTTCATGACAAGGGTGCACATTTCAGAAGGCATACTGTGTTTTGATTTATAGATACTTCATTGGTATTGTGACACTTTCCTAGTTGATCGGCTGCTGAATTTCAGATATTTCTATGTGGCACGAAAAAATTAGAGAAGTATTCCTCACGGAGTGATCGTGTATGAGAGATTATTAAACATTCGGGAAGTAGAGTTAGGATCAGATATGGTGATTTGTGTGTCTTATGGATTTGGAGACCGAAAATTCTCAGATGCAGGTTGTTTTGTGGTTGTGTACTGTGAAAATATGGCCAAAGCTAGCCAGATGATAGTATGCTTTATGGTTCAGTCACTGTGGACTTTCGGAGGGTTATTTATTTGATTGTGGGTGACTAGAGTTGATTTAGGGTCAATTGGTAGGCCTAATTAGGATGTGTATTCTACACCGAGTCGAATTGGTTGGCTCCATACTGCTATTGTTGAGGGATGTGCCATTCAGTTGTTGTTGAGCTTATTCATGTTTTAAAATGATCTGTGAGTTAATCTTCTATGCTACGAAGGGTTGCGTTTCGTTGGTTATATGCACACATGGTGCACTTCTATTTGGGCTTTATAGAGGAATTTGAGCGAGATGAGCATTTGTGTATTGCTTGATTGATTGCACATTGGTTATGTTCTTTTCAGATTGTGGTATTGTGTTATTTGCTATCCGTGGTTATGGCAATGCACTTTGGATACTTGATGTCGAATTTTGCTTGGTTATTGATTTTGGATGGGGTATGGACCTTTGTGTAAGATTCGTGTGTTATGGTTCTACGGTATTGATGGATTTTAAGCATCGCGTTGTGGTGGTACTTGTTGAACTTGCGGGATGGTTCTCTCATTTGAGTCATTTTTTTCTATGTTTGAGTACATCTGAATTGTTGCATATTGGTGCACGGATTGCACGATTGTGACTTTAGATAGTATTGATATGGCGTGTCATCAGAGTGGATGTGTTGGATGAAGTGAGGTCATCAGACCTAGAATGAGTGCTATCGAATCTGATTGCAGTATATTTGGAAGGATATTGTTGCGGACCGGCTTAGAAATTTACTATAGTCTTGTCGAAGGAGGTGGGTACCATGACCTATTGATCTAATGAGTGGTTAAATGTTTCTGTGTGTTTCTTATATCATTGGCAGTGTACGAAGGTTTAGAACGAGGTTTGGTTTGATATGAGGTATATTACCAGTATTAGATTGTTTTGAGCAGCTACTGTGATTAGAAATTTTTGCTATGAGTATTTGAGTTATGTGATATACCATGTGATTACATCTTGAGTTATGATTACGACTTGATATAGCTTGTTCAGACTTATACAGTCTGTAGATGCAACGTTCTGATCTTATAGAAATTCCGGATGTTAGAAATTGGTTCTAAGGTTTATGGGCTAGGTTGAATTAAGAAATTTTAGTTATGTTGTGTTATCAGACCTATACAGGATAGGGTGACGTGGGATCACCCCCAGATATGTGCATGGTAAGGTTACACGACGATTTGATGGCTTTTGGAACAACTCTTGGCACGTTCGAGGACGAATGTAGGTTTAAGTGGGGGAGGATGTAACAACCCAACCGGTCATTTTGAGCATTTCCACCTCGTTCAGCTATTTGAAGTCTTGAGTATTCTCGTTCTATGTATTATGACTTATGTGAATTGTCAGTTTTGGTTTTCAGGTTATTCGGAATTCATTTGGAAGAATGATTCTCAGTCAGGAAGCTTTAAATTGGAAGAGTTGACCAAGTTCGACTTTTTAGTATTTGACATCGGATTGGATTTTCGATGGTTCAGTTAGATCCGATGGGTGATTTTGGACTGGGTAGCATCCGGATTGTGATTTGGAGGTCCGTAGTAGAATTAGACTTGAAATGACGAAAGTTGGAATTTTGGAAAGTTTGACCGGGAGTGGACATTTTAATATCGGGGTCGAATTCCGATTCTGAAAGTTGGAGCAGGTCCGTAATGTCAAATGTGATTTGTGTGCAAAATTTGAGGTCAATCAGATGTGATTTGATAGGTTTCGGCATCGGTTGTGGAAGTTTGAAGTTTCAAAGTTCATTGACTTCGAATTGAGGTATGATTCGTCGTTTCAATGTTGTTATGTGTGTTTTGAGGCCTGAGTAGGTCCGTATTATGTTATTGGACAAGTTGGTATGTTTGGACGAGGTCCCAAGGGGCTCGGGCGTGTTTCAGATTGATTTCGAGCTATTTTTCATCATGTTTTTAGTGTTGGTGTGTTCTGGTGTCTAGTGTTACCTTTCTTCATCGCGTCCGTGTATGAAGGATCGCATTCACGTAGTGTTGATGTTTGGCAGTTGGGAGTTGGAGAATTCTTCAATGCGATCGCGAAAGGTGAGTCGCGTTCGCGAAGCTATGGCATCTGTGGTCATTGCATTTGCGTGGGGTGTATCGCGAACACGTAGAGTCTTTTCTGGTAGTATGCATTTTGTTCATAGCAAACACGATGATTTTACAGTGTTCGCATAAGAGGATGCCTGGGCAGATTATAAAGTACTCTATTTCGAGTGTTTATGCCATTTTTACATTTTTTGATCTATGGAGCTCGGATTGAGGCGATTCTTGAAACAATTTTCACCATATGAATTAGGGTAAGTGTTCTCTACTCGGGTTTGGTTATATTTGGTGAATCTATCTTCGATTTTAGCTTTTGGTTGACAAATTTTAAAGAGTAAATTGGGGGTTTTGGCATAAAGTTTCATAATATGAATTTTTGAGTTTAGAACATTGATTTGGAGTCAGAATTAAGTGAAACTAGTATGGTTGGACTCATAATTAAATGGGTTTTCAGATTTTTTGAGTTTTTTCGGGTTTCAAGGTGCAGGCCCGGGTTGGGCGTTTTGGATGATTTTGGGCTTTTGATAATAGATTCAACATTTATCGATGGGTTTATTTTCTTTGGCATTATTTTATGTATTTGAGTTGCTTTTGGCTATTTTTGAGCCTTTTGGAAGTTGGTACGTGCGAGATGACATTTTTGGAGCATCGCTTGGCTTGCTCGGTATTGGAATTTGCTTGTTTGAGGTAAGTAACACTTCTAAACTTAGTGCTAAGGGTATGAAATCCCGAATTACGTGATATGTGATTGGTATTGAGGTGACGCAAATGCTATGTGATGAGCGTGAGGGCGTGCACCATGTGAATTGTGATTCCATTATTTTTGTGGTACTGTGTAGTTACCTGATCTTATCTGTAAACATGAAATCTCTACATACTTGAGCTATTGAGCAATGATACATGTTAGAAACCATGCCTAGGCTATATGCTTATCCTGTTGGGACCCACTGAGGTCATTTTTGTTGTTGAGTTATCTGCTTTCATTGCTTTATATGCTCAGTCATATGCGTTCATATGCATATCATATCTCAGTCTTTGTTACCATTTATTGGCATATCATATCATTATTTTCGGCTAGTTTCATGGCATTGTGAGCCCAAGAGACTGGAGAGATTGATGACTGAGTGAGGCCGAGGGCCTGAATGTGAGTGATATTCTGGGATCAGGTTGCACGCTGCAGCATGTTATATTGATTACATATATAGTATCGGGCTGCATGCCCTTCTTTGTTTTTCTTTGAATCCCTTCAACGTTTTACTTTATTCACTTTCTTTTTGGCATTTTTATTTTTGTTCTTTCTTTCTTTTCTTTGCCTCCCCTTTTTTTCATTTCTTTCCTCTTCTTTGTAACTTTATATCACTTTCAAACTCCTCGTGTCTCCCCCAAACTTATGCTTTAGCCAATTATTTCTCAAAAATGCTAAGAAAAGATCGGGTGCCAAGAGAGGGTCAATTACAAAACGGATAAAGGCTTGTAACGTGGTTATTAAATGAAAAAGGGCTTAGGCTCAAATGGGTTAACTAGGGATATCATATTGGTAGGCTATGGAAGATTTTAAAGAGGATTAAGGAGAGCCTACAATCATTTCTCAAGCCAAGCTACACTTAGAATTTCGCCTAGAAAAATATTCGGGGCAAGTTCTAGACTATTAGCATGAGTACTTGGACTTGCAACTAAAAAGCTCATCTCTCTCGCTTCTGGATTGCTAAAGCAAAAAAAGTTGAGGGCCCACAACAATCCTAGTTAATATTGAGAATCACAAATGGCTTGATTGAACCACTCGATGACTGTTTAAGTTAACACAAGAGTCAAAAAGTCACAAATAGAGCTATTTTCTGCCAATAACTTGGTTTTAACCATAAGGTCGTAGGTAAATGTGTTGGTACCAATGAAGCATGCTTGAGACACTTTAATTCATTACTACTACTTTTTCCTAAACACAAAAGAAAACGAACTCAATCCCTTAAGAAGGTTGTTACGCCATCCATGGTTGGAAGAGCCACTCGGTTCACACAAAATCCACCTTTGGAAATAACCGTGGCATTAAGAAAACCAATGACTTATTTTTCTCTCAAACGTAAAAATAAGCTAACAAATAAAAAAGAAGCTACTAAAGTAAATAAAAAGTTATACTAGTAAGAAAAACAAACTAAAAAAGCTATGAAGTAAACTACGGAAAGTAAGACAAATGGATATACAAAGCGAGGGGAAATGAATATATACATCAAGTGAAAGGGAGGAATATATACATAACCAAAGAGAAAATAAGGATAAAAAAATAGTATTAGAGTTATTACAGGCCAATGTCAATGTCAAATCAGTCAAAATAGACCACTCCCTGAATAAGAATGAGCATTGTCCTCAATGCGTAACAAAAATAAGAACAAGGAAGGGTAGAGAGTTAAGAGAACTCCCTATGTGGTCTCAGTGTGCATGGAATCCTCAGCACCCTCGGTCTCCTCCAACTGTATCTCACCATCATCTGGCTGAGGGACAACAGGGTTGTTGAGCATCTGGAGCATCTCTTCAGTGGTGTGGGCAGTAAGGTCTGGCTCTTCAAACTGGCCAGCTGCTTCCTGTGATGCCTCAGGTGCTGAAGTTGATGCTGGTGGCACTGGTGCTGTCTCCAATAGAAGGTCAACAGGGATATCTCCAGCTGATGCAATCTTGGCCACCTGTTTGCTCAATCTTTCCACTCACTTCTTTGATGCCTGAGATTTCTGCATCTCTTAACCTATTTGCCCAAATCCTCAATAGCTTTCCCGTGCCACAGTGGTTACACTAATTTATGATAGCGCTTGGGCAGAAGGAGCCCCTCCAGAGTCTGCACACACCCCCATTGAGCGTGGTTGATTATATTGAGGGCTGGATCTTCCCTAGACATGGATCTTGTCCGAAGCATTTATATACCTGGGGATAGATCTTCCCCACAGGCTGGATTTTTGCCCTACTCAGTACTGACTGACTGTTGGTCAATTGATGTATATATTCCAGTTTGGATCTTCCCTAGGCCAGATTGGCCATATACGGTACTGAGTGATTGGGCATGATGAGTGGAAAGTGTGAGATAGTGAGATTGAGTACTCTAAAAGTGTGAGCACATGAGGTCATCTCTGAGATACATGGCATTGATATGCACACATGACATACAGGCATAGAGATGTAGTTTCCTCATGATGTACGGTATCACGTCATTCATGACTTCTTACACATATTGATATATGGGCATAGAGAGGTATTTCATACCTGCTGTCTGGAAAGAAAATAAAACATCTTATTTATTGTGGAAAGGATTTTTGGGAAAAATTTACAGATTTCAACTTATTCATATTTTTGAAGAATTCGGTAAAGGATTTGGGTTTTCACTGATATTCTTGAAATGCGGAACTATTTTCGAATAACTATGAAAAAATGAGCATTTTATCTCTGAGTTACTTCTTTTATTACTTGCCTTGCATTGCTATGAACTGTTGTTAGCTATCGGAGGTTGGACCCGACCTTTGTTCTAGCTCGTCACTACTTTTAACCTAAGGTTAGGTTTGTCACTTATTGAGTACATGGGGTCGGTTGTACTGATATTACACTTCTGCACCTAGTATATAGATGTTGTTGTGTTCGATGGGAGCTGGATTTGAAGATGTACATGCATCCCAGTTTTAGCTGCCTCTTGTTCATGGTAGCCTTAGATTCATAAAACTCTATTTATGTACCTTTCGAACAGATGATGTATTTATTTCATACCGGTTTTGTAAACTCTATTCTTAAAAGCTCATGATTTGTACTACCGGTCCTTGGAAAATGTATAAGATTTAGATAATTTATTTTGTTTAATTGCCTTATTTAATATTATTAGAAATGGATAGTTATTAGTTAGCTTACCTAGCGAGTCAGGTTAGGTGCCATCCCGACTAGTGGATTTTGGGTCGTGACAAGAATCGTCATAGTGGGGGTTCGCGAAAGGGAAGGACAAATAATAACAATTCCCAAATGACCATTTTGACCCCCAAACCTATCAAATATACTCCACTCATACATATGAGATTGTGCACACAACCCCCCCTCCCCCCCAGGAGAATATAAATAATTTAGCTACGAGTTTTGTCCTCCACAATAAGGACAAGTGTCATCAAAGTATGAACAACTACCATCCGACCAATTTTCATTATATGATGCCATTTACAAAATCTAACAAAAATAAAGAAAGAAACCAAACAAGAAAATAAATAAAGATAAGAAAAATGACTACACAATTATTCACAAGTTTGGACTAAAGGACATACACTTACTTCCTAAACAACTTAACTATGCCAAATTATTCTTTGGCAACAATGCCAATTTTGATGAAACCCAAATCCACTACTCAAAGAGTAAGTTATACGGTCGCACACAATATAATATACCCAACTATTAGTCCGGTTCGAATCCCACGGGAAAACTATGTGGGTGATTAGGCAAGTAAAAGAATTATCACTTATAATGCTTAGTTTAACACTAATAGCGCTTTTTGAAAAAATATTATACTAATGTGGAAATGTAAACTAATATAGAAAGTAAGTAAAATGATCAATGGCTACAAACATGGATATAATGGGAATTACACTCAAGTAACCATCTAATGTATTTAATGATTTTACAAATATAAGCGAGTTTATGTTAATTAGTCTCGAATAATAATTGTATATTAGCTTATTCTTGTAAAGCTCCGTAAAAATTTCACCTAGAACCCGGGGTTTCGTGATGCCAAGGTAGACTTATGTGTTGATGATTGTAGAATTACTCTGTGGTCGCAGATTGGCCGCAGAGTGCAACAGAAAAAATGGCCAATTTTGGAGGGGGCGTTTTGCGGTCCAATATGTGACCGCATAATATTTTTGCGGGTCGCACAATCCATCACAGAACCAGCACGAAGATTTTCGGAGGGAAATTCTATGGCACACTATGCGACCGCAGAATTGGTTTGCGGATCGCAGACCTGACCCCAATAACTTAGTTCTTGGAATCACTTCTGCGGCCCATTTTGTGGACCTCATATCCATTATGCGGTCCACTCTGTGACCACAAAGCTGTGCTCGGAGGGTCCGTTTTTTGTTTTTTTTACCCGATCCTATTTCGATATATAGACATTAAGGACCATTTGTAATGTAAAAATTTGATATTTGTAGAGATAGGAAGTGCCATATAGTGAGTGGAGAAGTCTGTAAGCTAATTGCTCATGAATCCTTGCTCAAAAGTTGGACAATTCACAATGAAAACTAACAAGGTCTTCATCTTAGAGGTACGGTTCTAGACCCTAGCTTCAATTTCGAATTTAGGGTAGAAGATGGTTAAAGGGGAGTTAGATTCTTGGGTGTGAGGGTGTTACATATGCATGCATATACTAACAAAGTGATGGGAAAGTAGTTGAGCTAAAACGGGTAGATATTGGGTTGTGGGATGAAGGAATCCGCCATAGGAGGACCTTGGAATCAGAATGCCCACCTAGCATTTGATAAAATGCTCGAATGAGCTGAAACTACCAATGTCGTCCTAATTTGTGTTCAATGTTATTATATTTCCAAATAGATTATGGTTGCTAGGATTCCGGATCATTGTAGTAATTTAAGGAAGCTCAAGCGAGGTATGTTGGCTAAACTTCTCTCTTAGAATCTAATCCCACGAGGTTCTTGTTAGTCCCGAGTTATTCATTATAAATTGACTATTCCAAATAAGTTTTGTGAAGAAAGATATATATATATATATATATATATATATATATATATATATATATATATATATATATATATATATATATATATATGTTTAAAACGGGCTTCAAATATTCTTATCATATTATGTTTTTCTTCAGGAGCGTGTTCAAAGCATGAGTTATGTATTAAAATGTTGTGACTTCAAGTCGAGCTCAAATGAAAGCTATTATGCCAAATTGTATAAGAAATCTCTATGTTCCTAAGACTCTTATTTCCTCGCATGTATATTTGAAGTTATGATTTGAAAAGCATTGTTGATTGATGATCTATGATGATATTTGAAAGTGAAAGGAGGGAGTATGAAATATGAAGTACGACCAACGTACCAAGAATTATATTACGCGATGGCCACTGGTGTCAATGGAATGAAATGATATGTCAAAGATTATGAAATGAGTGGTAAATACTTTAAATAATAAATAATTTGGGAATAACGTCTATGTCACAACCCAAACTGAAGGGCCATGACTAGCACCCGACCACACTTGTCGAGCACCAACGTACATTTCATCTAACCTTCATTATTATCTTTTAAGGCTGACGAGATAAATATAAATGGTATACCTAGATCATGGACAACCAGCAATAAAATATGATGGCATGAACATACATAGCAGGGGATGACCAGACAATCAAGAAACTACGTATAAGGTATGAGCTACCACGCTACTATGAAAGACTATACAACAAAAACTAGCCGACAAGGCATACCAAACTATACATGAGCTGACACCTGTCTATGAGCCTCTAAAAGAACATAAGTGTTGCAACATAGCCGGAACAGGGCCCCGACATACCCATAATGTCTATAACAAAAATTGCATACCAAGACCAAGGCAAGTCCGGAGAAGGGATCTCGCCAATCACCGCTGAACTGGACAGTCTACTGTGGTGGGGGAGCTGCACCTGCCTGTCTATCAGGACCTGCAGCACGACATGCAGCGTCCACAAATAAAAGGACGTCAGTACGAATAAAGTACTGAGTATGTAAGGCAAGGAACCATAAATACGATCAGTAATGTAAGCAAGGATAGAGAATATACAACCTGTAACATCTTAGTACCTCTGAGGGCTACTTACATGAAATGCATGATACATATGTATAAATACATAAACCTTTAAAGCATTCGCCTCTGTGGGCATCATCATCATCATATCGTACCCGGCCATAATAGGCTCGGTAGAATCGTACCCGGCCACGTGGAGCTCGGTAAAACCCAACTGATCAGTGGTTGCACAATAGGTGTCGTACCCGGCCAACTATAGCGTGGCTCGGTAGAGTAAAATAGATACATATATATAATGCATGCTCGACTCATGGAATCACATTCTAAACCTTTCGGAGTGACGTAAGGTCGGTATCCTCTGTACACGTTATTAGGACTAACTCTTCACTATGAACCTTATAAGAATCAGGAAGTACCAACAACATTGATAACATAAGACTAAGAGAAGCAACATTAACATCAATCGTTCCATAAGAGGGAAAACAATGTAAGTACTGCTAGCTTCTAAGAGTAGAGTATCTTGGAAGATCGTTCATTACATTATGTACAATCGGAGTCGTGCAAAAGAAGGAAAGGGATAGCCTCACATACCTTGTATATACTGCCCCAATCTCAAGCTATGCAATTGTCAAAACTCCTTAGTCTACAATAAGAGAAACGATACTATCATTATCATTTAAGCGTCATAACTATTATGTATCGACCACAACCTATTTTACGATGAAACGGACAGCACCTCCCCTATATATATGACCTCACACCATTCAAAACAGTCACCAAACAGCCCAAACAACATCAATAATAAACATATTGAGCCTCCCAAAATAGTCCACACATAGCCTAATCACTCCATACATACGACGACCACCGTAGTCGTGTCAAACAACCTGGAAATGTTACGAATAACTATCAGCCCATAACCCTACATATATATGGTGTTTCTCCACACCCTTCCTCCTCCAAAACTCCACAAGATAGTAGTAAAATATGCAGCCCAACAACAACGCAAAACAGTCCACAAAACAATAACATTACTACCAAGCCTTTCGATATATATCTCACAAGTTCTAGCTTCAATGGCTTAGCCGCAACTTGGATAATCTTAAATACATATAGAGTAAGAGGTTCCTTACCTTTATACAGAAAGAACAACTCCAATTTGACCTTAAATTTCCATGAAATATCCCTCCAATGCTGCCACAACAACAAAAAAGCGAAACTAGCGATCAATTAGTGTTTTTCGGCACTAGAATCACTTTAGAAGGCTTGAAATCACCTAGGATTGATATTAAGAACATGAGGGAGTATTTACAGAACATAAACCCTTTAAAACAACCTCCCACACGAGCTGAAACGACACAAAAATGAGCAACAACAAGAAGAACAAGAGACTTACTAGCGCCACGGAATTCCCGACACTTGATTTGTGTTGTTTGCCCTTTTTTGGGTCTTGAATCTTGAGAGAACCTTGAGAGGATGTTCCTAGGGTTCTAAGGTCTGAAAATAGTGAAAATAAATGACTTAAAACGGGTTGGAGGCATCCTATATAGGTCCAAATATCTTAAACCGACTTAGTGGGCCCCATAGAGAGGTGCTTGGCGCAGTCTCGCGAAAATGCGAATATCTCTCTACTCCGAAATCGTATCGATGAACAGTTTAATGCGTTGGAAACTAGACTCATAGATCGTTAATTTTGTTGGTAGATAACCCGGTAATTCCTTGTAAATTATTATAAAAGATTAGAAACATTTGACCTAATGTTTAAGTAAAATTATGAACCTAAGTTGCGACAACTTTTGTCGACTTTTGTTTCATAACTCGTTTGACTTCAAGACTTATGATACGGATATTATATGATTAAAATACCTTAATAAATGACCTCTTGAGTGTATTAAGCACCGCTAGATTACCTGAAAATACGAGTTACAACATCCTTGATTCGTTTAACTTCTAATACTGGTTAATCACCCTTATACACTCTTGTATCACTTAAGACCAATAGGATTGACTTCTTATCATCTCAAAGATAATTCCTTCTTGGATTTATGTTAACTAATATATGGCATGAACTAACACATGTGGATATGGGTTGTAACACCCTCCCCCCTTAGGAACATTCGTCCTCGAATGTAAGGGTTTATGGGGAGTTTAAATCATCGTGGATTCCAATGGAAATTTCCGATCAATTTTCCCCTATAAAATGGTCACTAGCAAAACTTGCAAGTAATTAAGCCCAACATATGGCTTCACAAGGCTACACAAAGCATTATGCGTATTTACATTATCTACATATCACCATTTTGTATTAAGGAGGAGTATTCTCAAATTATTGCTTACCTCATAGAGCCGTTTCTTCTTCCAATGTATCCTGTCTTCCACCAGCATCCTTGTTATCTTCATTCTGGAATAAGTAAGGGTATTTAGACTTCATCTCCTCTTCTGCTTCCCATGTCATTTCTTCCATATTTTTGTTCCTCCACAATACTTTGACGGAAGCTACATCTTTTGTTCTCAGCTTGCGGACTTGCCGATCTAATATCGCCACTGGCACTTCTTCATATGATAGGTCCTCTGTAACTTGTACATCTTTGATAGGGATGACTCGAGAAGGGTCTCCAATACATTTTCTCAACATAGATACATGGAATACCGGGTGGACAAATTCCAATTCGGATGGCAATTCTAACTCATAAGCAACCTGTCCAATCCGTCGAAGAATTTTATACGGCCCGATATACCTTGGACTCAGCTTACCTTTCTTCCCAAAACGCATAATACCCTTCATTGGTGAGATCCTCAGGAAAACCCAATCACCAACCTCAAACTCTAGATCACGACGTCGGACATCAGAATAAGATTTTTGCCTGCTTTGTGCCGTCCTCAATCGCTCCTGTATCACTTTCACCTTCTCAATAGCTTGGTGAATCAAATCTGGCCCATATAATTCTGTTTCACCGACTTCGAACCATCCAACTGGTGATCTACATCTCCTCCCGTATAGTGCCTCATATGGGGCCATTTTAATACTGGAATGGTAGCTATTGTTATAGGCGAATTCTATGAGTGGAAGATAATCATCCCAATTCCCCTTAAAATCTAGAACACATGCTCGTAGCATATCTTCCAGTGTCTGAATGGTACGTTCAGCCTGTCCGTCAGTCTGCGGATGAAATGCAGTGCTGAGATTTACCTGTGTGCCTAAACCCTTCTGGAAAGACCTCCAAAAGTTAGCCGTAAATTGAGCTCCTCGGTCTGATATAATAGATATGGGCACACCATGAAGCCTAACAATCTCCTTGATATACAACTTTGCATAATCTTCAGCCGTGTAAGTTGTCTTCACTGGCAGAAAATGGGCACATTTTGTAAGTCGATCAATTATCACCCAGATGGAGTCAAACTTATGATAAGAGCGAGGTAATCCAATAATGAAGTCCATATTAATCACCTCCCACTTCCAGGTCGGAATCTCTATATTTTGAAGCAATCCACCGGGTTTCTGATGTTCTATCTTTACTTGTTGACAATTGGGACACTAGGCTACAAATTCTGCAATAGACTTCTTCATATTATCCCACCAATATTGCTCCTTGACATCATGATACATCTTTGTCGAGCCGGGATGGATGGAATATCGGGATTGATGAATCTCATTCATAATCTTCTCTCGCAACCCTGCCACATTAGGCACACACAATCGGCTCTGGTATCTCAGTGCCCCATCTTTTCCGATCCCAAAAGCCATACTTTTACACTGTTGAATGCTTTCTCTTAATCGTACTAAGATAGGATCTTCATATTGTCGTGCTTTTACCTCGGCTACCAAAGATGATTCTGATGTATTCTGTACAGTAACACCTCCATCATCAGAGTCTAACAATCTGATTCTCATATTGGCTAGCTGATGAAGCTCTTTAATCAACCCCCATCTACCTGCCTCAATATGTACTAAGCTTCCCATTGATTTACGGCTGAGAGCGTCTGCCACAACATTGGCTTTACTAGGATGATACAATATCTCGACGTCGTAGTCTTTCAATAATTCAAGCCACCTACGCTGCCTCAAATTCAACTCTTTCTGCTTGAAGATGTATTGTAAACTCTTGTGATCTGTGTAGATGTCAACATGGACGCCGTATAAGTAGTGCCGCCATATCTTCAAAGCATATATTACTGCAGCCAATTCCAAATCATGGGTTGGATAATTCTTTTCATGCTTCTTCAATTGTCTTGATGCATAAGCAATCACATTCCCACGCTGCATCAATACGCACCCCAAACCTATACCTGAGGCATCACAATATACCACATAACCTTCTGTTCCTTCAGGAAGAGTGAGCACTGGTGCAGATGTCAATCGATTCTTCAACTCCTGAAAACTACGTTCACAAGTGTCAGACCACTGGAATTTGGTAGCTTTTTGTGTTAACTTAGTCAATGGTGATGATATAGAGGAAAATCCTTCTACAAACCGCCTATAATATCCTGCTAGCCCTAGGAAGCTGCGGACTTCTGATGGTGTTGTAGGTCTCGGCCAATTCTTTACTGCATCGATCTTCTGAGTGTCGACACTAATACCCTCATCAGATATCACATGGCCAAGGAATGCTACTGAGTTCAGCCAGAATTCACATTTGGAGAGCTTAGCATATAACTTACGATCCTGAAGCGTCTGTAATACTATCCGCAAGTGGCCCGCATGTTCCGCCTCCGAACGAGAATATACTAGAATGTCATCAATGAATACAATCACGAACACATCAAGATAGGGCCTGAATATAGTATTCATGAGATCCATAAAAGCTGTTGGGGCATTTGTTAGCCCGAACGACATCACCAAGAACTCAAAGTGCCCATATCTTGTCCGGAAGGCCGTCTTTGGAATATCCTTCTCCCTAACCCTCACCTGATGATACCCTGAACGTAAATCAATCTTAGAGAAATACTTGGCACCCTGGAGTTGGTCAAACAGGTCATCAATTCTTGGAAGTGGATACTTGTTCTTTATAGTAGACTTATTCAACTGTCGATAGTCGATACACATCCGTAACAACCCGTCTTTCTTCCGCACGAATAGGACTGGTGCACCCCAAGGTGAAGTGCTAGGCCTAATAAAGCCCTTATCCAGCAAGTCCTTCAACTGCACCTTCAACTCTCGCAACTCTGCCGGGGCCATTCTGTATGGAGGAATAGAGATCGGTTGAGTGTCAGGCAACACATCAATGCTAAACTCAATCTCCCTTTCAGGAGGAAGGCCTGGGAGTTCATCTGGGAAAACATCTGGGAATTCGTTGACCACAGGGATTGATTGTAAAGTAGGCGGTTTCGCCTCCGCATCCCTAACGCGAACGAGATGATAAATGTAACCTTTTGAGATCATTTTCCTTGCCTTAAGATAGGAAATAAACCTACCTTTCGGTGTAGCAATGTTCCCTTTCCATTCAATGATGGGTTCACCCGGAAATTGGAACCTAACCATCTTCGTACGACAGTCAACATTTGCATAGCATGAGGCCAACCAGTCCATTCCCATTATCACATCAAAATCAACCATTTCTAACTCAAATAAATTTGCCGAGGTTTGACGACTACAAATCATCACAGTGCAACCTCTATATACCCTTCTAGCAATCACAGAATCTCCTATCGGAGTAGATACCGCGAGGGGTTTACTTATCAATTCAGGTTCAATGCCAAACTTATTAGCCACAAAGGGTGTAACATAGGATAATGTAGATCCCGGATCAATCAACGCATATACATCATAAGAAAACACAGATATAATACCTGTAACAACATCTGGAGACGACTCGAGATCCTGTCGACCTACTAGAGCATAGGTTCGATTTTGAGCACCACTCGAACTCGGCACTGCACCTCTACCCCTACCACGACCTGTCGACTGCTGAAAACCCCGTGCTGGAGGTCGAACTGATGAGGAAGAACCAGACACAGATCCAGTCGGCTGAGCCATACCATCACCTCCTCTATTAGGACACTCCCGCATCATATGGCCAGGCTGCCCGCACGAATAGCATGCATCAGAACCTCGACGACACAGTCCAAAGTGGGCCTTGCCGCACTGATCACAATGTGGTGTTGGGGGTCTCATCTGACTAGTATCCCTGTGATGTTGCGAGCCAGATGCCCGCGAACTCTGACCTGGACCAGAATAGGATCGATCATATCGAGGCCTCTGAAACTGTGGAGGAGCACTAGCTACAGGTGGCGCCGAACTCCTCGAAAACTGTGGCCTGATGCGGCCTCTGAAGTCATCAGAATACCCTGCAAATCTCGCCCTCTTATGCTGGCCTCTATCCTGCTCCCTAACTGCCCTCTGCTGGCGCTTACGATCCTCTAGGGTCTGGGCATAAGCTTGAATACGGGAAATATCCATGCCCTCCACCAAGGAGGCTGTCGTACACTCATTTATTAGATGTGGTCCCAACCCATTCACGAACATATGCACCCTATCACTCATCTCGGCCACCATATGGGGAGCATACCTTGCCAAAGAATCAAACTGCATACTGTACTCTCGCACACTCATATTACCTTGTCTAAGGTTCAAGAACTTATCAGCTCTAGCTCGTCGTATCTCAACTGGCAAGTAGTGACGAAGAAAGGCCTCAGAAAATTCCTTCCACACAGCTGGAGGAGGGTTCGGACCCCTGGATCTCTCCCAACTATCATACCAGAGAACCGCTAAATCCCGTAACCGATAAGAAGCCAACTCTACTGCCTCTGTATCACTAACATGCATAACCCGAAGTGTACGATGAACTTGGTCAATAAAAGTCTGTGGGTCCTCCTTGGGGTCTGATCCGGTAAACACTGGAGGGTCTAAATTAATAAAATCACGAACTCTTGTACTAACTGGTTTCTCAGCAGCACCTGTATTCTGCCTCTGATCCTGAGCAGCTACCAAGCTAGTCAATAACTGCAAAGCACTCCGCATATCCTGGTCTGGAGTGCCAGACGGAGGAACTGGAGGCGCTGGGTGCCTTCTAATATCCTCTGGAGGAGATGGAGTAGATGAGGTATGAGAGGGCATCTCACTTTGAGCCTCACTTTGTCCTGCTCTGACTTGGGGCACCTGACTGGTACCCTCTCCCGCTGCTGTATCAAGCCGTCTACTAATCGTTTGCTTCCTAGTCGAAGGCATCACTGAAAAAAACAAGGTGAATATTAGAGACGAACACTTACGACTCAACTCTACGCACGATCTAGATTCAGGAAGAAGGTAACAACCCTAGATGTCATGTAGCCTCCTGATTATAAATGTGGCGCGCTACACATCCATAATCAAGACTCTACTAGACACGGCTCATAGACAACCCCTAGGACAGACTTGCTCTGATACCAAGTTTGTCACGACCCAAACTGAAGGGCCATGACTAGCACCCGACCACACTTGTCGAGCACCAACGTACATTTCATCTAACCTTCATTATTATCTTTTAAGGCTGACGAGATCAATATAAATGGTAGACCTAGATCATGGACAACCAGCAATAAAATATGACGGCATGAACATACATAGCAGGGGATGACCAGACAATCAAGAAACTACGTATAAGGTATGAGCTACCACGCTACTATGAAAGACTATACAACAAAAACTAGCCGACAAGGCATACCAAACTATACATGAGCCGACACCTGTCTATGAGCCTCTAAAAGAACATAAGTGTTGCAACATAGCCGGAACAGGGCCCCGACATACCCATAATGTCTATAACAAAAATTGCATACCAAGACCAAGGCAAGTCCGGAGAAGGGATCTCGCCAATCACCGCTGAACTGGACAGTCTACTGTGGTGGGGGAGCTGCACCTGCCTGTCTATCAGGACCTGCAGCACGACATGCAGCGTCCACAAATAAAAGGACGTCAGTACGAATAAAGTACTGAGTATGTAAGGCAAGAAACCATAAATACGATCAGTAATGTAAGCAAGGATAGAGAATATACAACCTGTAACATCTTAGTACCTCTGAGGGCTACTTACATGAAATGCATGATACATATGTATAAATACATAAACCTTTAAAGCATTTCGCCTCTGTGGGCATCATCATCATCATATCGTACCCGGCCATAATAGGCTCGGTAGAATCGTACCCGGCCACGTGGAGCTCGGTAAAACCCAACTGATCAGTGGTTGCACAATAGGTGCCGTACCCGGCCAACTATAGCGTGGCTCGGTAGAGTAAAATAGATACATATATATAATGCATGCTCGACTCATGGAATCACATTCTAAACCTTTCGGAGTGACGTAAGGTCGGTATCCTCTGTACACGTTATTAGGACTAACTCTTCACTATGAACCTTATAAGAATCAGGAAGTACCAATAACATTGATAACATAAGACTAAGAGAAGCAACATTAACATCAATCGTTCCATAAGAGGGAAAACAATGTAAGTACTGCTAGCTTCTAAGAGTAGAGTATCTTGGAAGATCGTTCATTACATTATGTACAATCGGAGTCGTGCAAAAGAAGGAAAGGGATAGCCTCACATACCTTGTATATACTGCCCCAATCTCAAGCTATGCAATTGTCAAAACTCCTTAGTCTACAATAAGAGAAACGATACTATCGTTATCATTTAAGCGTCATAACTATTATGTATCGACCACAACCTATTTTACGATGAAACGGACAGCACCTCCCCTATATATATGACCTCACACCATTCAAAACAGTCACCAAACAGCCCAAACAACATCAATAATAAACATATTGAGCCTCCCAAAATAGTCCACACATAGCCTAATCACTCCATACATACGACGACCACCGTAGTCGTGTCAAACAACCTGGAAATGTTACGAATAACTATCAGCCCATAACCCTACATATATATGGTGTTTCTCCACACCCTTCCTCCTCCAAAACTCCACAATATAGTAGTAAAATATGCAGCCCAACAACAACGCAAAACAGTCCACAAAACAATAACATTACTACCAAGCCTTTCGATATATATCTCACAAGTTCTAGCTTCAATGGCTTAGCCGCAACTTGGATAATCTTAAATACATATAGAGTAAGAGGTTCCTTACCTTTATACAGAAAGAACAACTCCAATTTGACCTTAAATTTCCATGAAATATCCCTCCAATGCTGCCACAACAACAAAAAAGCGAAACTAGCGATCAATTAGTGTTTTTCGGCACTAGAATCACTTTAGAAGGCTTGAAATCACCTAGGATTGATATTAAGAACATGAGGGAGTATTTACAGAACATAAACCCTTTAAAACAACCTCCCACACGAGCTGGAACGACACAAAAATGAGCAACAACAAGAAGAACAAGAGACTTACTAGCGCCACGGAATTCCCGACACTTGATTTGTGTTGTTTGCCCTTTTTTGGGTCTTGAATCTTGAGAGAACCTTGAGAGGATGTTCCTAGGGTTCTAAGGTCTGAAAATAGTGAAAATAAATGACTTAAAACGGGTTGGAGGTATCCTATATAGGTCCAAATATCTTAAACCGACTTAGTGGGCCCCATAGAGAGGTGCTTGGCGCAGTCTCGCGAAAATGCGAATATCTCTCTACTCCGAGATCGTATCGATGAACTGTTTAATGCGTTGGAAACTAGACTCATAGATATTTAATTTTGTTGGTATATAAACCCGTAATTCCTTGTAAATTATTAGAAAAGATTAGAAACATTTGACCTAATGTTTAAGTAAAATTATGAACCTAAGTTGCGACAACTTTTGTCGACTTTTGTTTCATAACTCGTTTGACTTCAAGACTTATGATACGGATATTATATGATTAAAATACCTTAATAAATGACCTCTTGAGTGTATTAAGCACCACTAGATTACCTGAAAATACGAGTTACAACATCCTTGATTCGTTTAACTTCTAATACTGGTTAATCACCCTTATACACTCTTGTATCACTTAAGACCAATAGGATTGACTTCTTATCATCTCAAAGATAATTCCTTCTTGTATTTATGTTAACTAATATATGGAATGAACTAACACATGTGGATATGGGTTGTAACAGTCTAGTCACCGAGGAAGGGTAGATCGAAGTAACCTAACCCCGAAACTACACGTGCCGGTGGAGGAGTGATTTAGGGGTAAATCCCCGTGTTGATGTGATGAGGTTGTTTCACCTTATATGGGATGAGATTGATGTAATGAGATATTTCCCCGTAAGTGGGGTGAGATTATTGCTAGCAAGATGTGATATGATGTCGATTCACACAACATTATAGTGAGACGGCTTAGCCGATCGGGCTGAGATCGGACGCCATGTCGCGCACATGGTGGTGTTATGAGTGGATATCTCGGCATGAGACAGCTTAGCCGATCGATCTGAGATCGGACTCTGTGCTAAAAGCACGGTCGTGTATCGGTACTAAAGATCTCCCAACTTAAAATATTGAAACTTGCTTGAAATTTATCCTTTCTCCTAACTTGACACTTTAACGTTATTTGAGGCCCTCATTGATTCCATGTCTCTGTCTTATTGTACTGTTACTCGCTCTATTGAAGGGGTGTTTTGTTTTTCATACCAGTACTATTTCATATGTACTAACATCACTTTTTTCGGGGGCGCTGCATCTTAAATGGATGCAGGTGGTTCCACAGCGGGCGACACTGAGTAGTGATAGGAAGTACACCCTCTCCTCAGCTGACTTGGTGAGCCCCACTTCAATTCGGGGTCATGTGTCTCTTGTCCTTTGTACATAGCATTTTGAGGCATAATGGGATGACCCAAAAGGACATCACTTGTGTTGCAAGTGAATTCAGTGTTCCGAGGCCTAAAAACCTCCTTTTTACCCCACCTTGATTTACGTGCGTGGTCCGGACCTATATCCGAAAATCCTTCTGCGTGAAAATATGAGAAATAGAAATTTTTAGAGTTAAAAATTTGATTATGGTTGACTTTGGTCAACATTTTGAGCAAGCGGATCCGGATTCCTGTTTCGACGATCTCGGGAGGTCCGCAGTAAAATATGGGACTAAGCCGTATGCCCGGAGACGAATTTCGAGGTCCTAAGCCTTAGAAATCAATTTTTAAAAGAAATTGATTTACTAAATTATCTAAGAAATAAAGAAAAGAATTAATGTTCGAAACCATTGTTATCGGGCCCTTATATTGGTTCCGGAGCCCGGTACAAACTTGTTATGGTATTTGAAAGATAACTGTGAAATTTGGTGAAACACGGAGTTTATTTGATGGGAGTTGGACTACCAGTTGGAGAGTTATGAACGATGAGAGTTCTTGATGAATATGTTGAGTTTCGAGATTTAATTCATGATTTTACATGTTATTTTGATGAGGTAGGTCATACGATGTTTTTGAGGATTTTTTGTATATTTGGTTTGGAGCCCCGAGGGCTCGGGTGAGTTTCGGGATGCCTTAGGCCTAAAAATACAGTTGTTGCAGGTTCAGAGATTTTGCAGATCTCTGAACCCGCCAGTGCGGTCCACACAAAAACGTGTGCGATCGCGGAAGGGGCCAGTGCGGTTCGCGGTCAGCCTTGTGTGGTGCGCGGTGGAGGGCTATGTTGCCGCAGTCCATTTTGTGGGGTATGCACAGGGCACTGGACCGTAGTACCCTCAGGAAGGCCTGTGCAGCTGTAGTCCGTTTTGTGCGGTCCGCACAATGGGTGGGAGAAGGGTATAAATAGACGAGATTTTCAGTCATTATTCATTTTTCAAAACCCCAAAAACATAAGAGGCGATTTTTCAAACAAATGTTCTTCTCCAAATAAATTGTAAGTCATTTTTAACTAGTTTTCTTCAATCATTGGCATCTTTTAACATGATTTCAACTTCAAAACAATGATTTTCATGGGGAAAATTGGGTGTTTTCGGTAGAACCTAGGTTTTTAAAAAAATTGGGGATTTGGACCTCGATTTGAGGTCCGATTTCAAAATAAATTATATATTTGAGTTCGTGAGGGAATGGGTAATCGGGTTTTGGTTCGAACCTCGGGTTTTGACCATATGGGCCCGGGGGCGATTTTGACTTTTTGGGTAAAACTTTGGAAAATCCATTTTCATGCATTCAAATTGATTCATTTAGCGCTTATTGATGTAATGAAGTAACTTGTGACTAGATACGAGTGAATTGGTGGTAGAATCAAGGGGTAAAGCTATAATTGAATCATGAATTGTGTCCGTGGCATCGAGGTAAGTGTTTGGTCTAACCTTAGCTTGAGGGATTAGGAGTTGTGTCCTATTTGCTATTTGCTTCTTGTTGAGTACGACGTATAGGCATGGTGACGAGTATCCATACGTTGGCGTCAAGCATGACCGTGAGTCTTATATTGTGATTTTCATGATTTTGTTGTATTATTCATGCCTTGGTGAAGATTTCTAATTGTTGTATAAAGTTTGTGGAAAGAATTGTGACCTATGAACATTGAGGTGAATTGTGAAGTAAGAGTGACAAAAAGAAGAGATCATTATGTTGCCCCCTTGCATTATGTTCTTAATTGATATTACGGTGCTTATGTTGAGGATTCTTTGTGTTGGGTAGGGATTATGGGTATAGCTGAGGTAGTTAGGTATCGGATTGAGGTTGGTTATAGTTGAGGTAGTTAGGTATCAGAATGAGGTTGGTTATAGCTGAGGAAGTTAGGTGTGGTGACAAGTTTGGTTATAGCTGAGGTGGTTAGATGTTGTAACGAGTTTGGTTATAGCTGAGGTAGTTAGGTGTGGTATCAAGTTTGGTTATAGCTATTTCTCCCTTGGTGGGACGTGATTGCTTATGCTGTCGAATCCCTTGCCGGAACAGTGTAGACCTTATTGATCTCTTGTCGGGACTTTCATTATAATTGTAAATATTATATATAGATCGGGTTGCATGCCGGAATATTATATATGGATCGGGTTGCACGCCACCACAATATTATATATGGATCGGGTTGTATGCCACAACAATATTATATGTGGATCGGGTTGCACGCCGCAACAACATTAAGTATGGATTGGGTTGCACACCGCAACAATATTATATATGGATTGGGTTGCACACTGCAAAAATATTATAGGTGGATCGGGTTGCACACTGCAACAGTATTATATGCGGATCGGGTTGCACGCCGCAACAAAGATATAATGAAATGGAAATGGGTGGTACGCCTACCACAAGATATAATAAAATGGGAGCGGGTGGTACATCTACCACAAAACAAGTGAAATCGGAGCGGGTGGTACACCTACCAAAAGATATAATAAAATGGGAGTGGGTGGTACGCCTACCACAAGACAAGTGAAATGGGAGCGGGTGACACGCCTGCCACGAGATATGAAAAGAAAGTGAAATCTGCCTTTGTTCCCTTTTTCGTGTTATTGGGTTGTTTTGATTCCTTAATAATTCTCTTGATATTCTGTTTTACCTGCTATTCCCCGAAGCATGTTTTCCCCCCTCCCAACTTTACTTGTTTATTTGTGTATTTCTTTCCCGTTGTATATAATTGAACTGCACAGGTTTATTTGGTAGTCTGGTCCTAGCCTCATCACTACTTCCCTGAGGTTAGGCTAGGCACTTACTAGCACATGGGGTCGGTTGTGCTGATACTACACTCTACACTCTTTTGTGCAGACCCCAGTGTTGTGGACTTCGGACCGTAGTGAGATTGTTGATTCTTAATCATCAAGCGACCCGAGGTAGTCCTGTAGGCGTCTGCAGGCCTTGGCATCGCCTTCTATCTACTTTCTTGTTTCTTACATGTATTTCTAGAAACGATGTTGTAATTAATTCTTTCAAACCTTTATTTGTAGTATTGTTAGACCGTCTGTGAAATTGTGACACCAGTTCTAGGTAGTCGAGACTCAAATTGTTGTAATTAGATATTCATGTTCAGATGGCTTATTGTTTTCTTCCGCTTATGTTATATTTCATTTTTTAAATGTTATTTCTTCGTAATTGTTAAAGAGAATAAAATTGGTAAAAAGGTAGATGGTTCAATAATTGGCTTGCCTAGCTCACATTAGTAGGCACCATCACGACTCCCGATGTGGGAAATCCGGGTCGTGACAAGTTGGTATCAGAGGTCTAGGTTACATGGGTCTCACATTTCACAGACAAGGTCAGTAGAGTCTGAGGGATCGGTGCAGAGATGTCTGTATTTATCCCCATAGGCTACAGAGTTAGGAAAAGTTTCACTTCTATTCTTCCCTGTGGTGCAATTTTGTTCTCTCAATGCTAAATTGAAACCTCTACTCTTGTCCTTTCGCAAATGGCGAGGTCATGTACCGCCTCTTCAGCCGAGCAGCAACAACACAGACCAGTGATAGATCAGCTACGTCTTCGGAGGCTTTGTGGAGGTTGGATAAGTTTTACCAAGATCTTCACTACTACTTTCAGCGGAGCATCTTCTGAGAATCCCCAAGACTTTCTAGGCAGTTGTCATGAGGTTCTCAGGAACATGGGGATCGTGGAAACCGATGGGGTCGATTTTCTACTTTTTGCTTATTTGGATCTGCCAAGGCTTGGTGGGGAGATTATTGCTTGGCTAGACCATCCGGATCACCAGCTTTGACTTGGGAGCAGTTCACGCAACTATTCCTGGAGAAGGTTCTCCACATCACTCTGAGAGGTATTAGAGGTGGAGGTATTGTTCTGGTTTGTGGTATAAAAGCTTCGGTTTTATTTTGCGCCATATCTGGTCATGCCTAGTGATTCTTTGAGTGCCCTTGTTTATGTGTCTACACCGGTAGGTGATTCTATTGTGGTGGATCACGCCCATTATTCATGTATAGTGGTTATTAGAGATATTGAGACTCGTATAGATTTGCTTCTTCTGGACATGGTTGATTTCGATGTTATATTAGGGATGGACTGGTTATAACCTTACCATACTATCTTGGACTGTCATGCCAAGACTATGACCTTCGCCTTGCCTGGTTTGCCTCTTTTAGTATGGAGAGGGACTTCTGGTCATTTTACCCGTAGTGTTATCTCATTTGTGAAAGCTCGACGTATGGTCGAGAAGGGGTGTTTGGCCTATTTGGCATATGTTCGTGATTATAGTGCTGAGGTTCCTTTTATTGATTCAGTGCCCGTTGTTTGCGAGTTTCCGGAGGTATTCTCTTCAGACCTACCAGTTATGCCTCCCGACAGGGATATTGACTTTTGAATTGATTTGGCTCCGGGCACTCAGCCCATTTCTATCCCGCCGTATCGTATGGCTCCGCTTGAGTTGAAAGATTTGAAGGAGAAGTTGCAAGACTTGCTTGAGAAAGGTTTCATTAGACCCAGTGTTTTGCCTTGGAGTGCACCGGTGTTGTTTGTTAAGAAGAAGGATGGGTCGATGAGGATGTGTATTGATTACTGGTAGTTGAACAAGGTTACAATCAAGAATAAGTATCCATTGTCGAGGATTGATGATTTGTTTGATCAGCTTCAGGGTGCCAAGGTATTTTCGAAGATTGACTTGAAATCTGGCTACCATCAGTTGAGGATTAGGGCATCTGATGTCCCTAAGACAGCTTTTCGCACTCGGTACGGGCATTGTGAGTTCTTGTTGATGTCATTCGGGTTGACAAATGCCCAACAACTTTTATAGATTTGATGAAGCGAGTATCCAGGCCTTATTCTTATTCATTTGTGATAGTTTTCATTGATGATATTTTGATATATTCCCGTAGCCGGGAGGAGCACGAGCAGCATCTTAGAGTGGTTCTTCAGACCTTAAGGGATAGTCAATTATATGCTAAGTTCTCGAAGTGCTAGTTCTGGTTGAGTTCAATTGCATTTCTGGGTCATGTTGTATCAGCAGAGGGTATTCAGGTTGATCCGAAGAAGATTGAGGCAGTCAAGAACTGGCCTAGACCATCATCATCTACAGAGAATCAGAGTTTCTTGGGATTGGCAGGCTACTATTGTCGGTTCGTGGAGGGGTTTTCATCCATTGCAGCCCCGATGACCAAGTTGACCCAGAAGGGTGCCCAGTTCAGATGGTCGGACGAGTGTGAGGCTAGCTTTCAGAAGCTCAAGACAGCTCTGACTATGACACCGATGTTGGTTTTGCCTACATGTCCAGGGCCTTATACAATTTATTGTGATGCATCTCGTATTGGGCTTGGTGCGGTGTTGATGCAGGATGGCAAGGTCATTGCCTATGTTTTACGAGAATTGAAGATTCATGAGAAGAACTATTCAGTTCATTATTTGGAGTTGGCAGCCATTGTTCACGCATTGAAGATTTGGAGGCATTATCTGTATGGCGTGGCATGTGAGGTGTTCACAGATCACAAGAGTCTTCAGTATTTGTTCAAGCAAAATGAGTTGAATTTGAGGCAGAGGAGGTGGTTGGAGTTGTTGAAGGATTATGATATCACCCGGTAAAGGCCAATATGGTGGCCGATGCCTTGAGTAGGAAGTCAGCCAGTATGGACAGTCTTGCTTATATTCCGGTCGGTGAGAGACCGCTTGCTTTGGATGTTCAGGATTTGGCCAATCAGTTCGTGAGGTTGGATATCTCTGAGCCCAGTCGTGTACTAGCTTGCACAGTCGCTCGTTCTTCGTTATTGGAGCGTATTCAAGATCGGCAGTATGATGATCCCCATTTATGTATCTTTAGAGACACGGTGCAGTGCGGAGGTGCCAAGCAGGTTACCTTAGATGATGATGGAGTTTTGAGATTGCAGGGTCGAGTTTGTGTGCCTAATGTGGATGGGCTCCGAGAGTTGATCTTAGAGGAGGCCCATAGTTCCCTGTACTCTATTCATCCGGGCGCCGGAAAGATGTATCGGGATTTGCGGCAGCATTATTGGTGGCATAGAATGAAGAATGACATCGTTGCATATGTGGCTCGGTGTTTGAATTGTCAGCAGGTTAAGTATGAGCATCAGAGGCCTGGTGGTTTATTTCAGAGGATTGAGCTTCCCGAGTGGAAGTGGGAGCGGATCACTATGGATTTTTTTGTTGGACTCCCGCAGACTCGGAGGAAGTTTGACGCAGTATGGGTCATTATTGATAGGGTGACCAAGTCAGCGCATTTCATTCCTGTGGCAGTCTCCTATTCATCCGAGAGGTTAGCTGAGATCTATATCCGGGAGATTGTTCGTCTTTATGGTGTGCCCGTGTCTATCATTTCAGACCGAGGTACGCAGTTTACCTCGAGTTTTTGGAGAGCAGTGCAGCGAGAGTTGGGCACTCAAGTTGAGTTGAGTACATCATTTCATCCTCAGACGGACGGGCAGTCCGAGCAGACTATTCAGATTTTGGAGGATATGCTCCGAGCCTATGTCATCGACTTTGGAGGCTCGTGGGATCAGTTCTTGCCTTTAGCAGAGTTTGCCTACAATAACAGCTACCAGTCGAGTATCCAGATAGCTCCTTATGAGGCTTTATATAGTAGGGGGTGTCGGTCTCCGGTTGGATGGTTTGAGCCGGGAGAAGCTCAGTTGTTGGGTACGGATCTGGTTCAAGAGGCCTTGGACAAGGTCAGGATTATTCAGGATAGGCTTCATACAGCTCAGTCTAGGCAAAAGAGTTATGCCGATCGCAAGGTTCGTGATTTGGCATTCATGGTCGGTGAACGGGTATTGCTTAGAGTGTCACCTATGAAAGGCGTAATGAGATTTGGGAAGAAGGGAAAGTTTAGCCCTAGGTTCATTGGCCCATTTGAGATTCTTGATCGAGTAGGATAGGTGGCTTATAGACTTGCATTGCCACCGATCTTGTCAGCCGTGTATCCGGTGTTTCATGTGTCCATGCTTTGGAAGTATCACAACAATCCATCCCACGTGCTAGATTTCAGCACTGTCCAATTGGACAAGGACTTGTCTTATGAGGAGGAGCCGGTAGCTATTCTAAACTGACAGGTTCGTCAGTTGAGATCGAAGAGTTTTCTTTCTGCCCATGTTAAGTGGAGAGGTCAACCCGCTGAGGCGTCGACCAGGGAGTCCGAGTTCGATATGCGGAGTAGTTATCCCCATCTTTTTTCCGACTCAGGTACTTCTTTCTTATGTCCGTTCGAGGACGAACGGTTGTTTTAGAGGTGGAGAATGTGATGACCCAAAAGGTCATCACTTGTGTTGCAAGTGAATTCAGTGTTTCGAGGCCTAAAACCTCCTTTTTACCCCATCTTGATTTACGTGCGTGGTCCGGACCTATATCCGGAAAGCCTTCTATGTGAAAATATGAGAAATAGAAAATTTTAGAGTTAAAAATTTGATTATAGTTGACTTTGGTTAACATTTTGAGCAAGCGGACCTGGATCCGTGTTTCGATGATCCCGAGAGGTCCATAGTAAAATATGGGACTTGGGCGCATGCCCGGAGACGAATTCCGAGGTCCCAAGCCTTAGAAATCAATTTTTGAAAGAAATTATTTTACTGAATTATCTAAGAAATAAAGAAAAGAATTAATGTTCGAAACCATTATTATCGGGCCCGTATTTTGGTTCCGGAGCCCGGTACAAACTTGTTATGGTATTTGAAAGATAACTGTGAAATTTAGTGAAAAACAGAGTTTATTTGACGTGAGTTGGACATCCGGGTGGAGAGTTATGAACGATGAGAGTTCTTGATGAATATGTTGAGTTTCGAGGTTTAATTCATGATTTTACATGTTATTTTGATGAGGTGATCGCACGAGTAGGTCATATGATGTTTTTGAGGATTTTGTGTATGTTTGGTTTGGAGCCCCGAGGGCTCGGGTGAGTTTCGGGTAGGTTTCGAGTTGCCTAACGCCTAAAAACACAGTTGTTGCAGGTTCAGAGAATTTGCAGATCTCTGAACCCGCCAATGCGGTCCACACGAAAACGTGTGCGACCGTGGAAGGGTCCAGTGCGGTCCGCGGTCGGCCTTGTGCGGTGCGCGGTGGAGGGCTGTGCGGCCGCCGTCCATTTTGTGTGGTCCGCACAGGGCATTGGACCGCAATACCCTCAGGAAGGCCTGTGCGACCGCAGTCCGTTTTGTGCGGTCCGCACAGGAGGTCTTTAAAGAGTATAAATAGATGGGAGTTTCAGTCATTATTAATTTTTCAAAACATCAAAACATAAGAGGCGATTTTTCAAACAACATTTCTTCTCCAAATAAATTGTAAGTCGTTTTTAACTAGTTTTATTCAATCATTATCACCTTTTGACATGATTTCAACTTCAAATCAATGATTTGCTTGGGGAAAATTGGGTGTTTTGGGTAGAACCTAGGTTTTTCAAAAAAACATGGGGATTTGGACCTCGATTTGAGGTCCGACTTCAAAATAAATTATATATTTGAATTCGTGGGGGAATGGGTAATCGGGTTTTTGTTCAAACCTCGGGTTTTGACCATATGGGCCCGGGGGAAATTTTGACCTTTTGGGTAAAACTTTTGAAAATCCATTTTCATGCATTTAAATTGATTCATTTGGCGTTTATTGATGTAATTAAGTAACTTGTGACTAGATACGAGCAAACTGGTGGTGGAATCAAGAGGTAAAGCTATAATTGAATCGTGAATTGTGTCTGTGGCATCGAGGTAAGTGTTTGGTCTAACCTTATCTTGAGGGATTAGGAGTTCTGTCCTATTTGCTATTTTCTTCTTGTTGAGTACGACGTATAGGCATGGTGACGAGTATCTATACATTGGTGTCGAGCATGACCGTGAGTCATATATTGTGATTTTCATGATTTCGTTGTATTATTCATGCCTTGGTGAAGATTTCTAACTGTTGTATAAAGTTTGTGGAAAGAATTGTCACCTATGAACATTAAGGTGAATTGTGAAGTAAGAGTGAGAAAAAGAAGAGATCATTATGTTGCCCCCTTGCTGGGGTATTGTTGAATTGTGGTTCCCTTGCATTGTGTTCTTAATTGATATTACGGATGCTTAGGTTGAGGATTCTTTGTGTTGGGTAGGGATTATGGGTATATCTGAGGTAGTTAGGTAACAGAATGAGGTTGGTTATAGCTGAGGTAGTTAGGTATCAGAATGAGGTTGGTTATAGCTGAGGTAGTTAGGTGTGGTGACGAGTTTGGTTATAGCTCAGGTGGTTAGATGTTGTAACGAGTTTGGTTATAGCTGAGGTAGTTAGGTGTGGTATCAAGTTTGGTTATAGTTGTTTCTCCCTAGCCGGGACGTGATTGCTTATGTTGTCGATTCCCTTTGCCGGGATAGTGTAGACCTTATTGATCTCTTGTAGGGAGTATGGATCGGGTTGCACGCCGCAACAATATTATATATGGATCGGGTTGCACGCCGCAACAATATTATAAGTGGATCGGATTTCACGCTGCAACAACATTATATATGGATCGGGTTGTACGCCGCAACAATATTATAAGTGGATCGGGTTTCACGCCGCAACAACATTATATATGGATCGGGTTGTACGCCGCAACAATATTATATATGGATCGGGTTGCACGCCGCAACAGTATTATATGTGGATCGGGTTGCACACCGTAACAAAGACATAATGAAATGGGAACGGGTGGTACGCCTACCACAAGATATAATAAAATGGGAGTGGGTGGTGCACCTACCAGAAGACAAGTGAAATGGGAGCGGGTGGCACGCCTGCCACGAGATATGAAAATAAAGTGAAATCTGCCTTTGTACCCTTTTTCGTGTTAGTGGGTGGTTTTGATTCCTTAATAATTCTCTTGATATTCTGTTTTACCTGCTATTCCCCGAAGCATGTTTTCCCCCTCCCAACTTTACATGTTTATTTTTGTATTTCTTTCCCGCTGTATATAATTGAACTGCACAGGTTTATTTGGTAGTCTGGTCCTAGCCTCGTCACTACTTTGACGAGGTTAGGCTAGGCACTTACCAGCACATGGGGTCGGTTGTGCTGATACTACACTCTGCACTCTTTTGTGCAGACCCTAGTGTTGTGGACTTCGGACCGCAGTGAGATTGCTCATTCTTGATCATCAGGCGACCCGAGGTAGTCTTGTAGGCGTCCGCAGGCCTTGGCGTCTCCTTCTATCTACTTTCCTGTTTCTTACATGTTTTTCTAGAAACAATGTTGTAATTAATTCTTTCAGACCTTTATTTATAGTATTCTTAGACCGTCTGTGAAACTGTGACACCAGTTCTGGGTAGTCGAGACTCGAACAGTTGTAATAGATATTCATGTTCAGATGGCTTATTGTTTTCTTCCGCTTATGTTATATTCCATTTCTTAAATTTTATTTCTTCATAATTGCTAAAGAGAATAAAATTGGTAAAAATGTAGATGGTTCAATAATTGGCTTGCCTAGCTCACATTAGTAGGCGCCATCACGACTCCCGAGGTGGGAATTCCGAGTCATGACACATAGCCGGGGCCTTGTTACCGGCATTGTCATAGCACTCTCTTGTTTCTACTAGAGGTTCCGTAGATATAGTGTGGGTTGTACTTTATTTTGGAAAAGTTAAACTAAAAGTGTGGTAATTGTATCACATGTTCCACTTCAAACTATGATTGTGTAGTGTAGTATTTTGGAGACTTGTTAATGACGTAACTAGTGGCAAGGAACTGGTGTTGTTCACATGGCCTTTTACTGTCAAATTAATGAATGATTCTTCTCTTTATTCATGGGTGAGTTGAGTATATGACATTGTTTAGGCTTTCTCAACCGAGGTATCTCGATTGAGCGCCGGTCACGCTCCCCCAAGGTCGGGGCATGATAATTTTGAAGACTAACAAGACTTTTTAATTGAATTATCCCTAAAATAATTAAGAGTATTAAGTTCACCCGAATGTGGCTTACTTCAATCCTATCACTGGGTAGAATCTATAAAATGAGGGTTAATGACTCAAGTTTAATTAATCGTTCAGAACCCGAGTTTACCTATTCCAAGATTAATTCGAAGTTAATGCACGAGTCCTAAGGCTAGCTAATTCCTTTGGAAACATTAAATGACAAAATAATTAAAGAAATAATTAACTCCCTTCATAATTAATAAGAATCATTCAATACATAAGCATAACAAAAGATTTAATCCATCCAAACTTTCTAAGTGAATATTTCCATAAATAAGTTTCAATTATTGGAATAAATAATAACACTTAGATATTCAATACAAATAAAGGAATTGATGAAATGAGTAAAAAGGGTAAGAAAATCTCATCCAAAGTCTTCAAATCTTCAACTCCCAAGTGTGGTGTAAGAACCCTGTCTCCAAGACTTGTGTTTTCTATCTAAAATACCAACGATCTCTTCTAAATGAATTGGTCTAGTATTTAATGGTTTGGTAGCCAAAAATTTGAAATGCCCATTTAGTCCAGGTTCTGCCAGTTAATAAACTTCACGATTGTGAAGAGAAGCACTGCGATTGCAGTGAACAACTTCTGCAAAGGAACGCGATTGCGTGCTACCTATTGTGTTCGCGCAACACATTTTACTAGCCACTAACCAGGATTTCCCGCATTGCATTTGTGTAACGGTCTTTGCGTTCGCGATAGTCACCTTCCAGGTTGACCGCGATCAAATCATTCTACCTCGCGATCGCGTATAGTACTTGACTAGCCACAAATCAGCTCTTCCTTCTTCTCGTGTGCAGTCCGTCCTTCACATTTGTGATGGTCACTTTCCTGGATGTTCACGATTATATTAGAACCCTTCGTGATCACTAAGATCAAAGAGTGTCAGCATACAATTTCTCCATTTTAACTCATAATACCAATAAAGCACATTACATCATGTATCCAGCAAATCCCTTGCTCGAATCATCCTCAAGTAATCCTCTTCAAGTCATAACTAGTCCACAAGTATGCCTTAGTCAAAAACTAATATAACACAAGACCATGAGATTCAATTATCAATAGTATACTCTTCTACTTCGCTTGAAGCCACAGAACACATAATCTAATGACCCACAATACTCTTCCTTTATAATTGCCATGATCTCACACTATCATCTAGTTAAATCTACTCATAAGACCATGTAGTTATAACGACCCGGCTGATCGTTTTGAGTATTTTTACCCCAGTTCCCCTATTTGATGCTTTACTTATGTGTGTTTGCGGTTATGCGACTTGTGGGAGTGGTTGGTTTGGGTTCGGGGGAAGTTTTGGAGTGAATTAGGACAATTAGTCCCAAGGATGGAGGCTTAAGTTGAAAGGGTTAATCAGAGCTTGACTTTTGTATAAAAGATCCTAGAATGGAGTTTTGATAGTTCCAATAAATTCGTATGGTGATTTTGGACTTAGGCGTATGTCCGAATTTGGATTTGGAGGTCCGTAGGTTGATTTGAAGTTTTTTGGCGAAAGTTAGAAAGTTGGAGGTTTAGAAGGTTGAGAAGTTTGATGGAGATTTCTCATAGTTTTGATGTTGTTTTTAGTGTTTTGAGGTCTCAAGCAGGTTCGTGTAATGTTTTAGGATTGGTTGGTGTGATTTGACAGGGTCCCAGGGGCCTCGGGTGTGTTTTGGATGGGTTTCAGACCATTTCTCTATGTGTGGGAATGCTGATCTAATGTCCGATGCCTTCTTCATTGTGATCGTGACACTTGGGACACATTCGCGAAGCACCTTTTTGGTAGTAGGTGTTTTTTCTCTATGTATTCGCATAAGGTAGATCGCGTTTGTAGAGCTTTGGCGAGGCAGTGAATTGTAATCGCGTACAAGGCTTTGCGTTCGCGTAAAAGGGGAGCCTAGAGGGGGTATGTCAGTTCAATACATTGCGTTCATGTAGGAATGGCGATGTTGGGCATCGCGTTTGTGACCAGAATATCGCATTCGCGAAAGAGGTTTTGGCAGCTGGAGGATTTTATTCTTCGCCATCACGAAGGTGTTCCCACGATTGCCAAAGGTATGCCTAGGTAGAATGTTTTAATACTCTATTTCGAGGGTTGAGTCATTATATCACATTTTGAGTTAGATAGCTCGGTTTTGGGCGATTTTGGTGGGAATTTTCATTTGGATCCGGACTCGGGTCGTCTAGAGGTTGATTCACGCAGGAAGGGCTTGTTAGAGGAGTGATTTGGCTTGCTTGAGGTATGTATCCTACCTAATGTTGATTGAGGCACTAGTTGTATGAGTTATTTGTGATAGCTACATGCTATGGGTGGCACATATGCGTGGATTGAGCCCATATGCATGCACCAGGGTATTATTTATGCTTAGGGTAGATCTTAGGCTCATATATGCCTTCATTTGATTTCTAATTTTCATGCGGTGATGTTTTCTCTTATTTGTACCCCTCTATGAGATATCTGTACCATATTGAGATTACTTTGAGGTTATTCTCCTAATTCACGCAGGAAGGGCATGTTATTTATACCAGTCCATGAATATGAAACTTGATAATCATTGATCATATACATGTATTCTTGTTTATTTGATTTCTATGCATTATGATCTGAATTGATAGCATGTGACCATGCGAGGCGGATGGTGATTATTGGCATGTGAGTTGTTTGTTCGATTGGTATTACTGGCACGTGAGTTGTCCGTGCGGATCTAGATATTGATATTATTAACACGTGAGTTGTCCGTGCAGTGTGTGGATATGGATCCATCCCCTAAGATCACCCTCTCGTGTTTCTCTCTTGATAGTGTATATGCGAATTGAAGAAAACTGATCAGTGGTTTGGTACAGTTATGGAAATTCTGAGAAAATCTAGCCAATGTTGTTTGCTTGTTGCATCTCATCCTTACTTGCAATTTTCATGATTATTTACGTAATATACTTGCATATCATTTTTATATGCCGGATCATTGATTGAGTAGAGTACTTGAGTAAATGTGGTCACCAAGGTGGTTTTACCCATGATTTCATGATTTGATCATATTACTGCTTTGTACTTGTTAAATTATTAACCGTACGGGTTATAGCAAGTATCATTTATAATTATTTCTTCTTTTACCTCACCGAGGTTAGTTATGATACTTTCTGCGTATATAGGGTTGGTTGTACTCATGCTACACTATGCCCTTAATTGCGCAAATCTAGGTGTTGGACCCAGTCATCAGTAGCAGAGTTACTTGTTAAGCTGATCATCGAGAGACAAGGTAGAACTGCATTCTCGACTGCAGTCTTGGCATCTCTTTTTTGATTTACTATTTTGTTTATTTCAGACAGTATTGTACTTGGCCATTTCAGACTTGTATTTCTGTATTAGAGCTCATGACTCTGTATTTACTAGTTCTGGGGGATTTATCATGTATTGGTACTATTATGCTATACTAAGGATTTTGACTTATGTTATTTCTATCATGTCTGCTATTATGGTTCATTATTGTTATGTCTGTCTTGCCTAGAAAGTGTGTTAGGCACCATCACGACTGGTTAGGGTTTTGGGGTAGCGACAACAACACTAGTCATCACACCTTCCAAATCAACCACCAAGTGCATACTCATCCTCCTGATAGCCGTGCAAACTTCCTCAATTGATCAAAACTCTAACCATAGCACATGTATTCTGCTGGATAGAAGGAAAACCTTCATAGAAAACTCATTATAATGACCCGACCGGTCGTTCTGACCTTTAGCATTCCATTCGGCGGTTTGAGACTTTAAGTGGCTTCATAAATTGTACTATGAATCACTTGTATGGTTAGTTTCGATATTCGTAAGGTTTAGGATTGATTTAGAAGAATGATCCTTAATTTGGAAGTTTAAGTTAAAGAGTTGACCAAGGTTTGCCTTTTGAGTAAACAACCTCAGATTAGTTGATTGATGGTTCCAATAGGATTTATGGTGATTTTGGACTACGACATATGCTCGCATTTGGGATTTGGATGTTTTTAGAAGGTTTTGGTTCTATTTGTCAAAAAATTAGCAATTTAAAGAATTGGATAATTCATAGGTTTGATCCGAAGTTGACTTTGGTGTTACCAGACTCCTATTGTGGTTTTGACACCTTGGATAGGTTCATTTTGTTGATTGGAACTTGTGTGCAAAGTTTGATTGTAATCCGGAATGTCTAAGCGTGTTTCTGACTCATTTAGCGAAGCTGAAGGTTTGGAAGTTATGGGATGGATTTTGATCTTCGATTATTGGTTTTGATGTTATTTGCAGTATTTTGGGCTTTTGGATAAGTTTAGATAATGTATTTTGACATGTATTTTGGATCAGTTTAGTTTGAATTGTTGGTTTCTGATGCAGTTGATGTGCTTTGCGATCACGAAGGGATGATAGAGTTCATGTATTGTACATTGGGAGCTGGGGGCTTTGTGATTTGCATTTGTATGGCTAGTCATGCATTCACAATGTGTTGGCAGAATTGTCTGCATCCTTGGAGGTGTGTATGCATTCGTGTATAGGAAGAGCGTGGCTGGGTACTTGGTATTTGCGTTCGTAGGGTGGGTGACACATTCGTGTTGTGTTTGAGCTGGGTGAGCTTCGCGATCACGAGGCAATTTTTGCGATCGCACTGAAGGATTTGAGAAGTGTAGATTTTTGCTTTGCGAACGAGCAAGAGAGGCTGCATTTGCAAAGGGTACTTCTGGGTTGATTACTTAAGTTGCAATTTTCGGGACTTATGCCTATTCTTTCATATTTTGATCCTTAGACATTGAGAGAAGGAGATTTTGAAGAGCTACATCGGAACTAAGTAATTTTCACTTGGATTTAGCTATGTATCTTAATTTCCCATAGATTTTAACCCCTAAAACATGGAATTATAAAGTAAAATTTTGTGATTTTTATCTACAACTTAAGAGGGTATAATTTGGGGATTTGGAGGTCGATTGGACCCAATTTTGGATTCTAATCACGTATTTGGACTCATAGAGCTATGGCTAGTGGGGATCTACCCCTTGACTTGGGTTTTGACTATGTGGGTCGGGCTACACTTCTGTTGACTTATGGGGATTTAATTAAATATTAAAACTTTATTATTTGGAATTAATTCCTATGGTTTTGTTTGACGTTATTGAGTTGTATTCTAATAGATCCAAGTCATTTGGAGTTGGATTTGAAAGGAAACATGGTTTGTTGTTGATTAAAGCTTGTCGGGTGGAGGTAAGTCTCTTGTCTATCCTTGTAAAAGGAAATTCTCCCCATAGATGATCTATATGCTACTTGTTGCTTGATTTAGGAGCCATGTATATGCGAAGTGACGAGCGTATATGCGTAGATAGGTCATGCCCATATTCGCTAAATATTTGGCTAATGATTATGATGTGTTTAGACTATGTAATCCTTATTCATGTTCTATTGATTCCATGACTACATGATGACTTGAAATTGTGGATTAGAAACATGCTTATGGTTATAACTTGATAAGTTGGGCATAAATGACTCTTTTTCCATACTGAACTTCTTTGGCGAGCCGTGGTCATATACTTATTTTATTGATTCATGATTCGGTGGTTAAATGGCTTATCTCACTCATGATAAATATTAAGATATGACTTTTTAACGATGAAATTGCTTATTGAATAATTGAGATGAATTGAATTGCATGATTAACCATAACCATCTTTTAGCCTTACGTGTTTTTATCTGCATTTTGTTATTATGATTCGGTGCCTTTTTATTATGTTGTTTGATACATATATCTATGAGTTTGAGGGTTGAATATCGTAAAAATGAGAATTTTGGCACCACGAAATTATGAGCGGATATTGGTTATTGATGATGTTGTGTGGATTGGGTGGCATGCTGCCACGGGTATATATGAGGATCGGGTGGCACACGGCCATGGGTATATGTATGGATCGGATGGAGCACAGTAATGGGTATAGGTACAGATTGGGTAGCACGCAGCCATGGGAATATTGTGGATGGATTGCATGCCGCAACCATATTATATTTTCAATCAGGTTGCACGCCGCAATAGACGTTGCTTGGATTGGTACCTTCCTTCTGGAGTCAGGTGATCACCCATGTTACCTTGGGCCCTATGAGCGTAGGCACTAAGGTTGGTGCTACTTTGGACACTTGCCCAGTGTCAGATATGTGTATGTATATGGATTTGTGTTGTTAGATTCGCTTTTAGATTGTGAGCATGCACTCATATCCTCACTCATGAAATGGCTATTAAAAATATTTTATAGCAGTTGACTAACTCATATTGTGATTTTGAAGGATTGAGATGATTGATATTGTATTATCCACCTTGTTTGAGCATGCATTGGTAGTTTAGACTCACGTCGTGACTCTTATATTATACGTGATTGTTGATAGATTTGTATCATGATTGTGGAAAGAACTAAGATGATTGTTGTTGTGTTCTATCTCCTTGATTAAGAGCATGTCTAAATTTCAATATTATTATGGTTCTATTGGCAGGCCTGATTGAAGATAACATGCTTTATTTCATGCTCTATTCATACTTCATATGTTTATTGAGTTGTTAGTAGGTGTTAGAGTCGACCCCTCGCTACTACTTCCTCGAGGCTAGACTTGATACTTACTGGGTAAGGTGGTTTTGCACTCATACTACAATTTTGCACGGTTTTGTCCAGGTTCTGATATTGGTATTTGCAGTACCCCTTAAGCTGAGTAGAAGTGTTATTGCGGACTTCGTGGTGAGCTACTTGACATGACCCGATTCACAGCACAAGAAGACCCCTTTCCCT
Organism: Nicotiana sylvestris; assembly: GCF_000393655.2. NCBI lineage: Eukaryota > Viridiplantae > Streptophyta > Magnoliopsida > Solanales > Solanaceae > Nicotiana > Nicotiana sylvestris. Next base: position 40,938,545 of record NC_091064.1, read on the forward strand.
ACTTATCTATTTCTCTCTATGTATTTCTTTTTCGGACATATGTACTTGTTCATTTGGTTCAAGTTGCTCTTATTAGATGCTCGTATGTAGTGACACCGGTCTTGGGCATTATAAATGGTTGTGGTTGTGTTTAGACCTTGTCATTGATTGTGTATTTATGATATTAAATTGAGATTTAATCAACATTGTTATTTATATCATGACACATTCAAATGACTTAATAATTGGTATCTATCGTTGTTGTTGTATGTTGGATTGCCTAACGAGCGGGTTAGGCACCATCACGACATTTGGTGGGATTTTGGGTCATGAACCTCATAAGAATCATACAACATCAAACCCTCTCAGAGGAGATAACCCACTTGCTTAGCCTCAAACCAACATCTCCCTATTACCCCACCATGGTCAAAACCACTTATGCAATCAATTAATCTTCCTAAATCTACATTCGTCAACATGATAAAAGAATCTACTTCATTCCACAAGTGAACAACTGAAAGGTTCATCAACACACTCACAAATCAAGATTTCATTGCACATCCAGATGATAATCAAACATCCATATCCCTTCGCATCCAAATAAAATCCTTCTCATCGCATCCACAGTATCTAAGATAAGTCCTTAGTCACATTATGCTCACCACACAATTATCTTGCAACTCACTCAGCCATCAAACCCACTCTTAGGGACACTATCTGACATAAAAGTCCAAAGGCACATACTCACAGAACTTACTACCGAATCCAAGATGCAGTCTAACCCTGGCCTCAAGTTCTCCAAACTAGTCTACCTTCATAACACAAAAATACATCTCGCACCTCATCCAATAAATCACAAGTTGTCGGTGCACAACTTATACCGAGTGCTCAATATCACATATGAGTGCATGAAAAGAAGTCAAGGATATAAGCTTCAAGATGAATCGATGTTGAACGATAAGGAAAAAAAGAAGGTAAAGTTTCCTAGATGCCTTGTAGCCTATCGAAGATAAGACTTCACCAACTGATTCGCAAGACTCTACCAGACATTTTCTCATGATTCGTGGAACCTATGAACCTAGAGCTTTGATACCAACTTTTCATGAACCAAAATCTCTCGAAGTCGTGATGGAACCTAACCCAACCTGCTAGATAAGCTAAAAAACAAATACCACAACTCAAATGAAATATCATCAATAGTCAATGAATAGAATAGTTGAATTCAATACAATATCCCAAGGTCTGGTAGTACAAGTCATGAGCTACTAAGATTTAGAACAGAACTCTAGTAAAAATAAATGGTGCGACCTCTATTTAAAATTACATCAAGAGAATTGTAAGTCCTAAACTACCATGAACAAGTGGTAGCTTAAATTTGGATCGCTTGTATAACTCAAATGCTGGCCTTCATCATCTATAGCAGCTCAGCTCGAAGAACTGGACGCAAGGTACAGAAGTGTAGTATGAGTACAACTGACCCGATACACTCAATAAGTATCCCGACTAACCTTGGTGAAGTGGTGACGAGGTTTTAGGTAAAATATACTCACTTTACATAACCTTTACAGATCAATAACATATACATGTACCCAACAACAATATCAAAATCTAGGCATGAAACACAAGTATAACTAATCATCGCATATAGAGAAGATGTGCGTATGTCTTATAACAGTTCAATATATAGAGAAGATATGCCTAACATTATGAAATTATCAATGATTGCATATAGAGAAGATATGCATGAAATATCAAATAACGTTACACGGATCAACATATAGAGAAGATATATACCATGAGTCATTTAATCAATTACAGGAGCATATAGAAAATATATGCATAAAAGGCATGCGTACATTCCAGAGCTAGCATATAAAGAAGATATGCAATAAAACGCATGTATACATCCAAGGATTTTACAAATAGAGAAGAGATGAAAAGTCCAACCAATGATCAATTTCCCATAATCCATGTCAACCAGAAACCCATCGATTTCTCACAACCTACATGTATGCCATTTAGAGAGAAACATGAGAAAGAGACCTTATGGAGATAAATCCTTATCCACATGCTGCATGGACAACTCACGTTCCAATAATAACAATTGCACAAACAACTCATGTGTTGCATGGACAATCACGTGCCAATAGTTATAATGACTCGATCAGTTATTTTTCTTTCTAGAACCTTGTTCACCTATTTAAGACTCCCCATATATTATTTTCCTATTTTATGACTTGCAGGAGTGGTCGGTTTGGTTTTGGAAGGGTTCAGGTTGAACTCGAAATACTTAGTTCCATAATAGTGGCTTAAGGTGGCAAAGTTTGACTTAGATCAAAACTTTGAATAAACGAACTCGGAATCAGGATTTGGAGGTTCTAGTGGGTTCATATGGTTATTTTGGACTTGGTCATATGTTCGGATCAAGTTCAGGTAGTCCAGGAGTGTTTCAATGCTTATTGTTGGAAGTTGGCATTGTGAAGGTTTTAGAGTTTTCTAAGTTTTACTTGGGGTGGACTTTGGTGTTATTGGACCCTGTTTGGCATTCCAAGACTACTAGTAGGTTTGTTTTTCTATATTGGACTTGTGTGTGAAATTTGGTGTTATTCTGAGTTGTCTAAGTATGATTCGTCGCATTCGGAGTTTGTTGAAAAATGTTTGAAGTTTAGAAGTTGATTAGTTTTGTTTGGGGTGCGATTCTTGGTTGCAATGCTATTTTATATGTTTTGAGACCTTGAGTAGGTCCAAATTATGTTTATGGAGTTGTCAGTATAATTGGATAGGGTACCGAATGGATCGGGTGAGTTTTGGACCATCCGGAGCATGTACAAAGTTGGCATATGTTTTGCTGGTGCTGGTGTGCTTTGCGATCGCGAAGAAGGTCCTGCTATCATGAAGAAGCAATTTGGACGGTGGTAGTTGTTTCTCTTCGCGAACACGAAGCCGGTCACACGAATGCAGTTGATGTCTTGGCTCCTTTTCACAAATGCGGAGGAGCCTATACGAACATGAAGGAGGAAGAGGATGGGGAGGCCTGACAGGCTTTGGCCTACGCAAATGCGGCAGTGGGTCCACGAATGCAAAGGTTTTGTAGGAGCGTTCTTCGCGAATATGACAATGTCTTTGCGAATGCGGAGAAGGATTTCTAGGTAGGGCCAGCGTTGGCTACCACGACGGTGCTTCCACGATCGCAAAGAGGAAGGACCTTGGCAGAATATAAGTTTCATTTAGGGCCTTAGGCACATTTCATCATACTCCCTATTGGCTCTAGCAATTTGGAGGCTTTTTGTAGGGCCATTTTCATCATGTGTCATTAGGTAAGAGATTTATACTCATTGTGAGCTAAATACATGAACTATATGGGGATTTTAACATGGAAAATAATAGAATTTTAGGCTTTTGGGTGGAGAACCTTGAAGTAAAAAAAATATTTGACCACGAAATTGGTTATAGAATTAGATATAAATTATGTATTTGAATTTGTAACACTGTGGGAAATATATTGTCATTACCCAAACTTGGGGAGGCGTGGCTGGCACTCGGTGTCGTGCTGGCCCGAGCGAACTACTTTGTAACTCATGATCATCCGACCAAAACTATAACATACATAGGTCGAGTTGGCTGAACACATTCCTTTTGTAACTATCATGGGCCAAAATGGCCACAACTCATAATGTACAATTGCAGGTGGGCAAATACTATATCAATGAACCAACGTTCTTAAAACATGAATACATGTGGGCCGTCAAGGCTTCTGACATACTATACAAAATGAACCTTTATTTCTACAAAGCCTTAAAGATTATTAGACATCAAATGTGATAAGGCCCCGGCCTACCCATAAGTTCGTAGAATAACTCGAACACGATGACTTATAGACTCGGCGGCACTCCAAATGAAGTGGAGTCTTACCGATCCTTCACTGAATGTTAACCTCGTCTACTATAAGGGCTCCTCAAACTGATAACCTATACCTACAGGCATGAATGCAGCGTCCACAACAAAAGGAAATTAGTACGAATAATGTACCGAGTATGTAAGGCATGTAAATCAATATATAAAGGACATGAAAGAAACATAGAGTAAAGGACTCAACCTGAAAGTATGGATAGCTCCGTAAATCATGAAATATCTGTAATGTCATGAATATGCATATGAATGCTATATAATACATAGGTCTGTGTGCACATAATATCATCAAGCCTTTGAGGGCATCCCATCATATCATATCGGCCACTGTGGGAGAAATCATCAACGTATACTAGCTGATCAAGTGGTGGTGCGTATATAACGCCATAACCTTTTCCCGTATCCTATATACATATAATATATACGTATATAATGCCATCTAGTCATGGGTCAATATACATGTATAAATAAATGCAATGCATAATGAAGTAAGTCTATAAGATCTCTCGGAAAGTAATAGGATCAATATGATTTCGAATAAACTTTATCAAAATACGTATTTACTGATACCCCTAATACTCCTATGAATAGAGTCATGTATGAAAATTGTGCATTTGCTCGTTTCGTTTATATCATATGGATCATGACAAAAGGAAAGAAGGGATAGACTTAACATACCTTTAACACCAACTTTCTACTTGTATCCATGAACAATCTCCTCCACGCCTCAATCTTATATGCCAAAACTAGTCTTCTTCCACCTTACTTCACTACGAAAAAGTCTCCAATTTGCTCTTATCCAGACGAAATCGATTTGGGTATAACATCTATGTTGTTTTCTGAATTTGCCTCAATCATAGAACTTAGTATCCATTTTGTAGAGAAGGAATATGGGTTATCTCCTTAAAATGGAGGAGAGCGTTGGTTTTACACAATTAAATCATGGACTACTATGCACAAAAGTGAAAGTTATGTTGTTGCCTCCATTTGCCTCCATCCTAGACCTTTGTGACACTTAAAGATAAATTTCCTCCCACTCCTCAGATATGGAATATATCACTATTTAAATCTGCATAACTTGCTAATGAACACTAGTTCAGTTTAACACATGAATAACTAACTTTAGTAAGATAATGAATTTGGACTCCACATAACAAAATGTGGGCCCCCCAAGATGAATACACCTAATAAAGCACTTTAACTCCTAAGAAGCCACCTACTAACTTATAATGCTTAGTCATTATAGCTACTTACACGTGGATGGATGCCCACACAATAATTATCTACTAATTAATATATTAATATTCCACCAAAATCCAATGTTTAACTAATTAGCCACATAATAATTTCTAGGTCTCATTTCACTTAAATACTAGTATACTTCATTTACCTTACTCAAATATACTTTACTATAATGGTCATGTGGTGTATCATATAACACTAATCCATAAATATGGGATATTATAGATTGGATAGTATTTTATCCCAAAATATCAAACTTCGGCGATACTCAATTTCTTCGATTCGTTTAACCTCTGACCTTCATAACACTTACTTACCACATGTTTGACATATCATAAATGCTTATAACCTCAAAAATGGTCTTTTCATTGAACTTATATCAATTATCTTATGACAAATCCAATGTTGAAAAGTACAGGATGTAACATCCTTCCCCCCTTTAAAATATTCGTCCTCGAATGTTAACTCTTAGAGATTTAGTAAATTTTCACTAGGGTCTCCTTTGTAAACTAAACTAGAACCCAAATTATATCTAAAGTCTCGACCACTCACAACCTTTTGTACTTGAGTATCTAATATCTTCTATACCTTTACTTTACTTTAATTTCAATCTCGCACCGTATTTTATGTCGCTTTCATAGCCTCCCTTCCACATAGGTGGAAATTACGCCATAAAGCTATACTATAATACCTACACCTATGGTGCGTACAAAATTCGGAAGAAGCTTCATACTGGCTTCTTACGACTAAGCTCTATGGCACGGTATGGAAACAAAAGAAGGGTAACATTTCCTAAATACCCTATAGCCTCTCAATTATAAGTGTGGCACGCAACACACCCATAAGTGAGACTCTACTAAGCATGACTTTGTTGACTTCGTAGCACACAACCTGCTCTGATTCCACTTTGTCACACCCCAAACCTTGGGAGGCGTGGCTGGCACCCGGTACCGCGCTGGCCTGAGCGAACCACTTTGTAACTCATGATCGTCCGACTAAAACTAGAATATATATAGGCCTTGATGGTTAAACTCAATCCTTTTGTAACTATCATAGGCCAACATGACCACAACTCATAATGTACAACTGTAAGTGAGCAAACACTATATCAATGAACCATTGTTCTTAAATCATGAATACATATGGGCCGTCAAGGCCTCTGACATACTGTATAAAATGAACCTCTTTGTCTACAAAGCCTCTAAGATTATTTGATATCAAATGGGATAAGGCCCCAGCCTACCCATAAGTTTGTTGCATAACTCGGCCACGATGACGTACAGACTCGGATGCACTCCGAATGAAGTGGAGTCTTATCGATCCTACGTAGAATGATAACCTCGTCTGGCTCGTCAAACTGATAACCGATGCCTGCAGACATGAATGAAGCGTCCACAATAAAAGGACATTAGTATAAATAATGTACCGAGTATGTAAGGCATGTAAATCAATATATAAAGGATAAGAAAGAAACATAGAGTAAATGATTCAACTTGTAAGTCTGGATAGCTTCGTAAACCATGAAATATCTATAATTTCATGCATATGCGTATGAATGTCATATAATGCATAGGTTTGTGTGTACATAACATCATCAAGCCTCTGAGGGCATCTCATCCTATCATATCAACCATTGTGGCAAAAATCATCAATGTATACCAACGGATCAGGTGGTGGTCCATATATAACAACATAACCTTTTCCCATATTCCATATACATATAATATACGTGTATATAACGACATATGGTCATGGGTCAATGTACATGTATAATGAATGCAATGCATAATGAAGTAAGTCTATAAGATCTCTCGGAAAGTAATAGGATCCATATGCTTTAGAATAAACTTTATCAAAATACGTAATTACTGAGACCCCTAGTACTCCTATGAATAGAGTCATGTATGCAAGTTGTGTGTTTGCTCGTTTCGTTTGTATCATATGGATCATGCCAAAACGAAAGAAGGGATAGCCTTAACATACCATTAACGCCAACTTTCTACTGGTATCCATGAACATTCTCTTCCACGCCTCAATCTTATATGACAAAACTAGTCTTCTTCCACCTTACTTCACTATGAAAAAGTCTCCAATTTGCTATTATCCGGAGAAAATCGATGTGTGTATAACATCTATGTCATTTTAAGTATTTGCCTTAATCATAGAACTTAGTATAATTTTTTTTGAGAAGGAATATGAGTTATCTCCTTAAAACTGGAGGAGGGACGTTGGTTTTACATAATTAAATCATGGACTACTATACACAAAAGTGAAAGTTACGTTGTTGCCTCCATTTGCCTCCATCCTAGACCTTTGTGACACTTAAAGATAAATTTCCTCCCACTCCTCAGATATGGAATATATCACTATTTAAATCTGCATAACTTGCTAATGAACACTAGTTCAGTTTAACACATGAATAACTAACTTTAGTAAGATAATGAATTTGGACTCCACATAATAAAGTGTGGGCCCCCCAAACATGAATACACCTAATAAAGCACTTTAACTCCCAAGAGGCTACCTACTAACTTATAATGCTTAGTCATTCTAGATACTTACACATGGATTGATGCCCACACAATAATTACCTACTAATTAATCTATTAATCTTCCGCCAAAATCTAATGTTTAACCAATTAGCCGCGTAATAATTTATAGGTCTCATTTTACTTAAGTACTAGTATAATTCATATACCTTACTCCAATATACTTCACTATCTTGGTCATGTGGTATATCATATAGCACTAATCAATAAATACGAGGTATTATAGATTGGATCGTATTTTATTTCAAAATGTCAAACTTTGCGATACTCAATTTCTTCGATTCGTTTACCCTCTGACCTTCATAGCACTTACTTACCACTTGTTTGACAAAACATTATACTTATAACCTCAAAAATAGTCTTGTAATTGAACTTATTTCAATTATCTTATGACAACTCCAACGTAGAAAAGTACACGATGTAACATCCTTCCCCCCTTTAAAACATTCGTTCTCGAATGTTAACTCTTACAAATTTATAAAATTTTCACTAGGGTCTCCTTTGTAATCTAAACTAGAACCCAAAGTATATTTGAAGCCTCGACTATTCACAACTTTTTGTACTTGAGTATCTCGTATCTTCTTTACCTTTACCTTACTTACCTTCCAATCTCGCACTGTATCTTCTGTCGCTTCCATAACCTCCCTTCCACATAGGAGGAAAGTACGCCTTAAAGCTCTACTATGATACTTGCACCTATGGTGCGTACAAAATCCGGCAGAAGCTTCATACTGGTTTCATACGACTAAGCTCTATAACACGATATGGAAACAAAAGAAGGGCAACATTCTTAAATGCCCTATAGCCTCTCAATTATAAGTGTGGTTCGCAACACACCCATAAGTGAGACTCTACTAGGCATGGCTTTGAAGACTTCCTAAGACATGACCTGCTCTAATACCACTTTTTCACGGCCCAAACCTGGAGAGGCATGGCTGGCACCTAGTGTCGTGCTGGCCCTAGCGAACCACTTTGTAACTCATGATCGTTCGACCAAAACTAGAACATACATAGGACCAGTTGGCTGAACTCATTCCTTTTATAACTATCATGGGACAACATGGCCACAACTCATAATGTACAACTGTAAGTGGGCAATACTGCATCAATGAACCATTGTTCTTAAAATATAAATACATATGGGGCCGTTAAGGCCTCTGACATAGATGACAAGGTGGCCAATGCATCGGCAAACTCATTCTGAATTCTAGGCACATGTCGGAATTCTATCTTCGTGAACCTCTTTCTCAATTCCTGCAAATGGTGTAGATATGGAAATATCTTGGAATTCTTAGTGGCCCATTCTCCTTGTACATGGTGCACGAGCAAATCTAAATCACCGATCACCACCAGCTCCTGAATGTTCATGTCGATTGCCATGTTGAGCCCTAGTATGCACACTTCATACTCTACCATATTGTTGGTGCAGGGAAATCTGAGTTTAGCAGATACCGGATAATATTGACACGTTTCTGATACCAAAACTGCTCCAATGCCCACTCCTCTGAAATTTGCAGCTCCATCAAAGAACATCCTCCAACCGTCGTATGCTTTGGTAATATCTTCTCTTATAAATGATACTTCTTCATCAGGAAAATACATCTCCAAAGGTTCGTATGCTCCTCCCACCAGATTTTCAGCGAGGTGATCTACCAATGCTTGCCCTTTGACCGCCTTTTGAGTTACGTAGATGATATCGAATTCACTTAACAGTATCTGCCACTTGGCCAACTTTCTAGTGGGCATGGGTTTCTGGAATACGTACTTCAGAGGGTCCATCCTGAATATGAGGTATGTAGTGCAGGCATAGAAGTAGTGCCTCAATTTCTGAGCTGTCCGGGTCAAAGCATAATAAGTGTGTTCAGGCAGAGAGTACCATGCTTCATAAGGTGTGAACTTCTTACTCAAGTAATATATGGCTTGCTCCTTTCTTCCTGTCTCGTCATGTTGTCCCAAAACACATCCGAAGGCTCCATCTAATGCAGATAGATAGAGCAGCAAAGGTCATCCTGGTTCTGGCGGGACCAAAATCGATGGTGTGGACAGGTACTCCTTGATCTTGTCAAAAACTTTCTGACAATCCTCTATCCAGCTTTTTCAGCATTTTTCCTCAGTATCTTGAAGATTGGTTCACATATGACTGTGGACTGTGCTATGAAGCGACTAATATAGTTGAGATGTCCTATGAAGCTTATCACATCCTTTTTGCTCTTAGGTGGTGGTAACTCCTGAATAGCCTTGACTTTAGATGGATCCAACTCGATCCCTCGACGACTGATGATGAATCCCAATAACTTTCCTGCGGGAACCCCGAATACACACTTGGCGGGAGTCAGTTTCAAATTGTACCTCCTTAGATTGTCAAAGAACTTTCTCAGGTTTGCTATGTGATTTGCGGCCCTTTTGGATTAGATAATGGCGTTGTCTACATACAACTCTATTTCTTTATGGATCATGTCATGGAAGATAGTTGCCATGGCTATCATGTAAGTGTCCCCAGCATTCTTCAGACCAAACGACATCATCTTGTAATAGTATACACCTCAAGGTGTAATAAAAGTTGTCTTCTCTGCATCTTCTTCATCCATCCAAACCTGGTGATAACCCACGAAGCAATTTACAAAGGATCGGAGTTCATGCTTGGCGCAATTATTGATTAGGATGTGTATATTTGGCAGTGGGAAGTCATCGTTGGGACTTGCTCTGGTTAAATCCTGATAGTCAACATATACTCTGACCTTCCTATCCTTCTTCGAAACTGGCACAATGTTAGCTAACCAGGTTGGGTACTCAACCACCCTGAGAACTTTGGCTTTGATCTACTTGGTAACTTCCTCCTTGATTTTCAAGCTCATGTCTGGTTTGAACTTTCTGAGTTTCTGTTTTACTGGCAGACATATGGGATTGGTAGGCAGCTTGTGAGCCACTATGGATGTGCTCAAATCGGTCATGACATCATACGACCATGAGAAAATATCATCATACTCTTTTAGGAAGTGACTGTACTCTTCCTTCTCTGTTGGTGACAAGTGAATGCTGATGCGAGTCTCCTTGACGGTCACGGCGTCTCCCAAATTTACTGCTTTGGCCTTGCCCAAATTGGAATTAGGCTTATTCTCAAAGTTTTCAACCTCCCTAACAATTTCCTTGGGTATCTCATCTTCATCATCCGAATCACTATTCTCATGTTGCGTTGCCTCATTACATGTCACAGTCACGGGTACATCAGGAAAATCAATAATAATGTTGTAGAAAGAAAAGTATAAAAAATAGTAATGAATAATAAAGAGCAAATGCATTTGATTAAAACTGAAAAAATCATACAGACAAGTACAGCTCGATGAATCGAGCATTTATTTTGAAACGAGTAAATCTTAAAACAAAATTACGGGAAATCTTAAATGCCTTGTGTCACGACCCAAATCGATGGGCCGCAACGGGCACTCGATACCTTACTTAACCGAATACCAACATAACGTATCTTTTCATATCATACTATCATAAATAGCTGAGTTGGAGAGGCTGGCATGACATAGGTAGAATACAAAAGGTAATGCCAACTTATACATAAGCCATATGGGCCTCTAAGACCAAAATAACCACTTGAACACTGAACATAGGCCAACAAGGCCATACAATCTTTTACGTACATGACATCTATCTACAAGCCTCTATTAATACATAATTTTCATAAAGGTCGGGATAAAGTCCCGCCATACCAAATAATACACATCTAACTCATACTAACCAAACAAGAAACTCCGAAGCAAATGGAGCGTACCAACATCTTCCGTTGAGCTGATAGCCTGCTTGGAGGGATCTCGAACTGTCTATTGGGACCTGCGGGCATGGAACACAACATCCCCAGGCATAAAGGGACGTCAGTACGAATAATGTACTGAGTATGTAACGCATATAAGTACATAACAGACATGGAGGAAATATAGAGTAAATGACTCCACCTGTAAGTCTAAATAACTTTGTAAATCATGAAATAATTATAGTATCATGCATATGCGTATGAATATCATGTCGTTCATAGGTACATGTTTCATAGCATAATCAGTCTCTGAGGGCATCCCATCATATCATCTTGGCCACTATGGTCAAAATCATCAACGTATACCAGCTGATCAGATGGTGGTGCATATATAACGCCATAACCTTTTCCCTATCCCATATAAATATATATACATACATATATACACTTATATAATGCCATCTAGTCATGGATCAATGTACATGAATGCAATGCATGAAAAGTACGTTAATAAAATCTTTTGAATGTCATAAGACCATTTTGCCTTTGAGTAATATCATAAAGTAAACTCTTTTCAACTTTCGTATTTATCTGAGACCCATGAACAGATGATAAAATATTATGACACATGGAAATTCAAGAACATAGATATCTCTAATACTTCTATGAAAAGAGTTATTTATGGAATTTGTGCATTGGCACATTTCGTTTGTGTTGTATAGATCATGCCAAAAGAAAGAAGGGATAACCTTAACATACCTAAACCGATTCTATTGGCAATCCTTTTGACACACGCCAATTGCGATAAAACACATAACGACGGATCGAAGTAGGGAAGAATCTGCATGATATTCTTGAGAAAGATTTCACCATACTCCCTTAGAATCGCAAAATCTCGTTACTATTGTAATAAATAACCTTCATATGAAATGTTGAAGCTATTACAGTAACTCATGTTGCCATGTAGATTAGATGTAAGCATTTCTCCATTTGAAACTTAACGAAATATTCATGTAGAAATCCAACTAATGTTGAAAGCAGATCCATATGATTTCATGTCCAACTTAATGAAATATTCATGTTGATTTCAGCATATCCATACTATTTCTTTCCTTAATGAATGAAGGAATTTGAAAGGCTCCTTATTATAGTGTTGTCGGACCCACTTGATAGGGGTTACTTGGCCAAAGACTTTCCCAACTATTTACACCATTTATGTGAACTTAGTAGTTATCATTTCCCTAAGGCAAGGGCTGCCATGTTAGGTGTCCTTAATCTTTATCCCAAGAATTTTAATTTCTTAGCTAATATTCCCACCAAAATCATTAAGTAACCCAATTATCCACATAATTACGAATTATCTCAAATTACTTAAAATACTACTCACTTTAGCATACCTTATACACATCACTAGCATGGTCATGTAGTACCTTGTATGACACTAGTCCATAAATGTCGGGTATTTTAGCTCGGGCCGTATTTTACCCCAAAATGCCAAACTTGGACAAAATTTATTTTCTTTGACTTGCACCCCTTTCACCTTCATGAAATTACTATTCACTTGTGAAATAGCATAATTGTTATAATCTCCAAATAATCTTTCACTTGGATTGATGTTTATTACCTTACAACAAATTCAACGTACAATACTTCAAGGTGAAACATCTTCATAACTTAATACTACGAAGCGTGACATCACCATAATGTAATATTGTTGGGTGCAATGCTGCCGTAACTTAATACTGCAAAGCGTAACATCACCGTAATGTAAGAATGTTGGGTCCAATACTGTCATAACTTAATACTGTGAAGCGTAACATCATCATAATGTATTACTGTAAAGGGTAACATCATCTTAATATATTACAGCAGAGCATAACATCGACGTAATACTACGGGGCGTAACACCTAGAATGGCTATAAAAGTAAAATCTGCCAAGGTACCCAGGGACTCGGCCGGCTCGGGATGGTGTAGCGGTCCAATTCTTGAGAACAACTCCCTTCTTTACGGTCTGAATGGTGAGGCCTTCTTCCTCCTCCTCCTCAATTATGGCACTGCAGTCCATGTCCTCATCCTCCAAGAACAAATTCTTCAACCCAGCTAGTGTTTCCTCTTCTGCAGTCCCCCATATCGTATTAGCTTGGTGAAAAACTTGTTCCAAACGTGGCACTGTCCATGCCATGGAGGCGACCAATTTCTATAATCTTTCCATATGTAGTGGTATCTGAGCCAAAAGGTGGTACCATGATTTTTCAACTGTATTAGTTTGGTGATACCTTGGAGGTTCTTTCCTAATCCTTTGTCGGGTTCATATCCAGACCATGCCAATATGCTTTCTATTTTACTGCTCCACCATTTATCCTTCTCAATGGCATTGACCCGTTCAATGTGATGATAGGTTTCTCCTCCTAGTCTTCTTCTATGTCCAATAGACGGGATGGTTTGACTAGTGTAAATGGGGTTACTCCCATCTCCATGAATGATCACCTTCTGACGATCCCAGCTGAATTTCATGGCTTGATGTAGTGTGGAAGGCACGACTCCAGCGACATAGATCCATGGTCAGCCCAACAGAATATTATATGAGGCTGGTATGTCAAGCACCTGAAACTCGAGGTCGAACCAAGTTGGTCCCATCTGTAAGCAAAGGTTAATTTCCCCGTTCGTGGCCCTTTGGGACCCATCGAAAGCTTTCGCATTCATGCTTCCTACCCGTATTTTATAGAAAACTTTGTCCAACCATTTCAGAGTGTCCAATGGACAAATATTTAGATTTGAACCTTCGTCAACCAGGACCCTGGCAATGAACTTGTCTTCCAATTGCACTGTGATATGCAATGCTCGATTGTGATTCAACCCCTCAGGTGGTAGCTCATCTTCATGGAAGATAATCTTATGACTTTCCAATACTTTCCCCACTATGTTGGTCATTTCCCCTCCAGTGATGTTATTGGGTACATAAGCATCGCTCAGCACTTTCATTAAAGCTTTCTTATGTGCCTCTAAATTTTTCAACAATGACAGGATAGATATCTGAGCTGGGGTTTTATTCAGATGGTCAACGACGGAATACTCCTTTGCTTGTACTTTCCTCCACAGGTCATTCGGCCCTATCTCAATGATAGGCTGCCTAGTAGTGGCATCCTTGCTTGGTCCTCCCCAGTGTTCAGGTGAATATACTCTTCCAGTCCTAGTCATTCCTTGTGCAGCGTCATATTCTTCTACCTTGGCCTTCCTTTTTCGCCGAGCCTCGGCAACATACTCCCAGGGTATTGCTTTTGAGTTGAATAGAGGTGTGGTTGATATCGTCACAGTGAAAGGTGTGACCACTTCTACTTCAAATGGAGCGGGGGTGGCTGCAGGTGGAGCCACCTCTACCTCGAATGAAATTGATGTAGTTACCTCAACCTCGATTGGTGACTGAGTTTGTACCACGATAGGAGTAAGTGTGACTGCAACCTTAAAGTCATCACCTTCTCGAATAAGCCCAATCGACCCCTTAGGGTACCATTCTTCGTTCGTCTCTATCATATGTACTCCAACGCCTCTATGATCAGGGAGAGGATTGTCGTGTACATTAGGTGAAGCTTCCTTCGCTTGTATGACCTTGTCGTCAATTAGCGTTTAGATCTTATCCTTCAATGTTCGGCACTCAGCAGCGGTGTGCCCCTTCATACCAGAATGGTACGCACAAGTTTTGTTCGAATTGACCCACTGGGATGGGTTTTCTAATGCCACAGCGGGAACACGAGTGACATAACCCGCGACTTTTAACCTTTCATACAACTGGTCGATGGGCTCAGCAATGGCGGTGTATTGTCTGGGTGGCTTGCGGTCAAAGTTGGGTCTTGGTCTTGGAAAGTTTTGGCGAGTTGGAGGTGATTGGAAATGGGATAGTTGGGAGTTATAGTTGTGGTTGACAGTGGCTGGTTGGGAATATCTGGGAGATGAGGGTTCATATATGGGTGGTAGTTCTGGGTACGTGGGTGGAGGTGTTTGATATGTGGGTAGAGGTGTTTGATATATAAGTGGAGATTTTGGGCCTTGGGCCATCATTATTTCCCCAATATCTCTCTTCTTTGATATGCCGCCTGATTGTAATGCCTTATTTATGGCCTTTAGTCCCTCAAAATTCGTTACAATCCCGCTCTTGATTCCTTGTTCGATTCTTTCTCCGAGTTTGATGATATCAGAGAATTTATGATTTTCGATAACCATCAACTTTTCATAATATTTCGGATCTTTTTCTTTGACGAAGAATTTGTTCATCTGTTCCTCATCCAAGGAAGGCCTGACCTTGGCCATTTCTGACCTCCAACGAGTAGCATACTCGCAAAATGTCTCAGTAGGTTTCTTCTTAAGATTCTGAATGTAGAAAATATCTGGTGCATTCTCTGCATTGAACCTGAACCGGTCCATGAAATCCGATGCCATACTTACCCAATTGGACCATTTCTTGAGATCTTGGATGATATACCAGGACAAAGCATCCACAGTAAGACTCCTCGTAAAGAGCTTCATCTGGACCTCTTCATCTTTTCTAAGCCCGACAAGCTTGTCACAATAGGTCCTCATATGGACTCTAGGATCCCCTGTGTCGTCGGACATTTCAAACTTGGGAGGTTTGTATCCCTCCGGTAGCTCTACATATGGCTGGATGCATAGGTCTTCATAGTTCAAACCTTCTATTCATTTGCCGCATTCGACACCCTAAACTCGACTTGTCACCTTCTTGAGTTCTTCAGCCATGTTTTAGTGAGCAGGTCCTTTTCGGAGGATCCTGTTGTATAGGAGATGGGTTGGATGGAGTGAGGTACGATTTTTACGTATATAGGGTTGCTTTGGTGGGTTCCAGGGACTTGGGTGTAATGATGGAGTGAGGTACGATTTTTACGTATATAGGGTTGCTTTGGTGGGTGTCAGGGACTTGGGTGTAATGATGGTCATTGGTGGTGTATAGGAGATGGGTTGGATGGAGTGAGGTACGATTTTTACGTATATAGGGTTGCTTTGGTGGGTGCCAGGGACTTGGGTGTAATGATGGTCATTGGTGGTGTTTTGGGGATCGGGAATGGGTTGTGGTGTGTTTTGGGAAGTGTGGTAAGTGGTGGCTGGTGGTTACTGAGTTGGTTGATGGTGATGTTGTGGCAGAGTCGGTATTAGCAATGGATTGAGATTTTGGGGTAGAGTTGCATATTGATTTGGTGCGGTAGGATTTTGTGGATGTTGGTTTTGTGTGTTCTAGGGAGGTGCTAGGTTCTTTGTGTTTTGTTGGTGGATGTCGGGGATATAAGTTTGCCAAGTTGCGAACCTGCTCAAGTTCTCCTTGCAATTCCAATATCTTTTTTTCCAATCTCAGGACTAGATCATTTGGGGCCGGAGTACTACGGCCATTTGAGGTTTTTGCGTTCTCAACATTCTCCTTTCGGATACCATTTAAGTCGTCCATTTTTGCTTTTCCTCTGCCTTTTGTATTGCTTGGAGGAGGAGGAGGTGGAGGGACTCTAGATCTGGTGTGGTACGCTGATGAGGCCAGTATGAGTGAACCAACCTAAAGGGATAGGAATAAACCAAAATAAGGAAAAACAAAAAAGGTAACAAGTTAGTGAGAGTTCTTAAATGTTTGCAGTATTTAAACACATATTGCGGAAATGTAAATTCATATCCTACTTTGGGAACCTCATTGTGGTCGAGATAGGCCTAGCGACAAATAAATTTGGAGAACTTTAGATGCCAATAGATGCTTCATTTCATAATATAAAAATAGACGAATCCCAAAACGACAATAAGATAATAAAAATAAGTCACTACTGGAACTTGGCCTTATTACATTTTAGGAAAGCAAATAAATCTAGCCTATTTGGTCCCAGAAGGGCCTTCCTCAGGCCGAATGCTCTCGTTGATCAAATCCTCCAAATCGCGTAGGTTCACCAGTAAGAATGCCTTTGCCAAATGTCCTCCTTCATTTCCCTCAGCGTTCTGGCAGTCAGTGACTCTCTTCCTCACTTTTCCTTACAATTCCAACAGGTTGTATTCCAGATATTCCAACTTTTCGCTAGATTTGGCGGCCCTCTCTTTCCATTCATTGATTTGGTCATCTGATGCAAGATTCCTCCACCAGTCTAGCAAGAGTAAGGGCGTACTAACCATACTGAAGCTGGGGACCTCATTCCTCATTTTCTACAAAACAAAAAGGGTTAGGGCTTTCTCCCCACCAGACTCGACTATTTATACATTCATGATTAGCATATTGGCATTTAATTCTCCAAATTAATGCACAGAATGTGGTTGTGTCCGTTGGGATTATGGAAACCCTGGTGGACTTTAGATAAGGCTTATCTGAAAGGATCATTATGTGGACACCATAACTGATCCGACTAGGTTTGACCATGATGCATGCACAATTTCGACTAGAGTAAGGTTACTACGGGATTTTAGACTTGTATCCCCAAACGGACAACTTGAGGGGAAAAGGCATGGAACCACCGACTGCACCGCTGATCGACTGGTTTTTACCGTAAATAAGCCTTTCTGAATTAAAGGGTAATAAATAGGAAGAGCGCAACCACTCATTAAGCGTTGCTATAGGATTTGATATGCATGAGTGGAATATCATGTGGAGCATGATTTATGTAGAAATTAATAGCATGTAGTCTGGTATTTGCACATAGAAAAAATAAATACAGTATTTAAATAATTGAAATACAATTACGGAAAAGAAAAACAAAGAGATAAGTCAGTTTCAGGAATAAAAGAACCATAAATGCTTAAAAGAAAATAGACAGTTAAATCAAAATAAGGGGAAAAGATATGGGATAAAACATGCTTGGACTAATTCACCAAAGATAAGTGCGCTATGGTAAGAGCCTAAAGGTATCCCTAGTAGAGTCGTCATGCTGTCGCGCCCCCTTTTTTCCTCCGCGGAGAAAGTCCGGGTTCCGATGTTCATGGGGGTAATACCTTATTTCCTTTTGGGAATTTGGGTTTTTGAAGAGTCGCCACCTAATAGATTATGGTGTGTTAGGGAACCCAGAGCGATTAACTCTTGGATTGGTATGCATTACCAGAGATTTAGGGTAAGGGCTCGAAATAACCTTGAGGGGAAGGTGATATACACCCCTTTCAGTCCACAACGGTGGGTCTCGGCCGAACTTATACTTATGAATTAGTCCTTTAACAAATAAATAGTTGGAATAAATAATTGCAAATAAAGCATGTTGGACATTGTATGACTCAGATAATAAGACAAAGGATTTGAACAAGTCGTGTACATATAAAAATAAAGTTTTAAGCAAAAGTAATTTGGAAAAGGAGGGGTCCTAGGTTTGGTTATCCTACAGAATCACCTCACGCAATGCTCGGTAGACACTCCTCAATGAGGGGCTACACCTGACGTTAGCGCGTAGTCATCATATCTCGTTCTACCCAAGTACCTCCCTTGGTCATAGCCTAAAGCGTTCTAGTAACCTTGACAATATCCTATGCGTGCATTACCCGTCCCTTCCTAATGGTCCTAGAGGAATTTAGGACCGCTACCTACAGGTAGTTCTAGACAGACCCTTAGGTTTAAAGGAGAAAATACTAGGGTGACAAGCAAGAACACATAGGACTTTAGCAAATAAGAGCAGGAAAGAGCAAATAAGAGGCTCAGTTTTACCTCCACTAATAAGGCATGTAAACAACACGACTTAAACACAAATAAGGGCAGTATTGTTAAACAGGATCCTAAGACATGATATCTAGGTGAATATCAGAACACATGAGATATGCAATTTTATTTTATAACTCAAAAGCAGGGGCCCTAATCAGTTTTCCTACTGATTTTAAGCCTGTTAATCATTAAGCAGTAAACACAAAGAGGTAGTTTCCAGTTTTATAAGAGTTGATTACCTAAGGCTTGCCTAGGCTTGGGATAATGCACAGTTGTTACCATAACCATTATAACAATGAAGGAGTTATTATACCTAAAAAGCATGTTGTTCTAAGTCTTATAGGATACAGGATTATTACTAATTTGTTTAAAGCAGGATGAGACTGTTTATATTCCATTTCATGCATCGGTAGTTTAACTAGGCGTAGCTAAAAATAGTATGAACGAGAACCTAAACATGGTATCTAATATGCACACATAAGGTATAGAATGACTTATATGCAAGATTTCTAAAGCAGGATTTCTAAATGCACAACATGATTGCAGAATTTCCTAAAGCAGGATTTCTAAATGCATAAAAGGTTACAACATTGTAGAGCATGTTGTTAAGTGTGCAGGAGTAGCAGTTTTTGTTTTAATGCCATTTATCCTAGAAACGGGATTTATAAATAATAGCAAGAATGTCAAAATGAGATGCTGAAACAGTATACATTAAACCTAAGAGCATGGTATCTGATGCATGATGTGTTTCACATGTATTGGTCCTAAACAAGGATTCTAGTGCGCACACAGAAAAATGTAAACCTAAAGCATGGTTCCTACCCTTTATCTTTATAGCATGTATAACTACCCCCCCCCCCTACCCCCCGTTTTCACTAGCCATCCCCAATATTCGTTTACAGCATATTATTATAGACTAATATTGCATGAATTACATAAGTAGATAAGAAAAATAAGAAGTTACACTATAGGGAGCCTACAAATAGGCCCAAATTTCCAGAATTTCCAATGCCAAATTGCCTCACAGCCTTTCACATAATCCGGGTGTGTCAGAGTTCCCTAAGGACCTCAAGGAATCTCGGACAGTACTCACACCCAGATTTCATAAACATAGTTAAGTAAGTGCAGTGTGGAAGGGCCAGCTCTAATGTATCAGAGTTCAGAGGGGTCTCATAGGGATCCCTAAGCAGTCACACATTAGAGGGGCAGAACTTAAAACCTAAGAGTAGATGGGAGAGTGCTTGACATAGTTTATAAAAAACATTTAAGTAGGAAAACAGTTTGGAAGAGACTTGTTTGAAATAGTTTTGTTAAAAACAACAGAGGGAGTTATTCAATAAGACAGTTTTGAAAAAGAGAGTAGAGTAATAAGCAACAGTCCAAACACAGAACAGGTTCATACATAATCAAAGAACATAGAACCAAGGCAGGTTCAGCAACCACAAACAAGGGTAATGGGATTTGGAGATACATAGGTCACATAAGAAAACACATAGTTACAGGAGCACTCAAGTACAGAATCAGCAATATGCTAAGGGGTTAAGGAACTTCAAAATTAACACAGAATCAGGTAACTTAAGGATAGCCAACTACTTTGCACGGAAAGGTTCATGCCAGAAATCAGAGAAACATAAGTAAGGAAGAGTCACATTGGGGTATACTAGAAAGGGGATAACATTTCATAAACATCCTGAGTCTAAGGGAGGGGACACATTCAGAAGCATGCTGATAAAGCGATGAAGTAAACATATTAGTTGCAAGTTGAACAACAAAACCATAAGTGAAAACAGACTAGAAACAGGATGAATTGAAGTAATAAAAGAAACATGTTGTTTTTGAAACTTTGAATTGAAATCAGGACATACCTGTATAGAAGACAGTAAGCACAAAGTGAAGGAGAGCACAGTAGTTAGCCTTGGGCTTGCAGCCGGCTAACTTAGAACAGTAGTAGGTAACACTGAAAGAGAGCAGAAAGTTTTGAATGTGAGAGAGAGAGCTTTTGAACCAATGTGTTCGTCTGTGTTCTAATGAAAGACCAAGGTATTTATAGTTTGAAAGTAGGTAGAAAATAAGGTAAAAATCAAAGTTCATCAGTAATTATGGGGACTTAGAATCAATCAGCATAAAATCAAGGTAAGTACTCCCTTCAATTGTGGATTTAGTTTCAAATGGTAATAAACATGTGACAAATAAGGAAGGAAGTCGTATAAGGCTGAGAATAACGAATAAGGAATATTTTTATCATAGTACAATTACACAAGATGTAATAGAGGCTAGGTTCAACATATTTCAATCAAGGAAAATACTTAAGAAATCAATTAACAACATAATTGACCATAGAATAAGGTCAAAAAATATTTTACAAGGTTAAAAATTAGTAGGGAGTATCGTGCAAAATCAGTGAAGGATCAATCATAAAGACTCAAGGATTCAAAAGTAGAGAATAGCACTGATTTAGCATAAATTTATGAGAACAAGCACATAGTAAGCAAAATAGAACTCTAAGAAGCCGCGTAGGGCAAAAATCATATAAAAATTAGGGATTCATGTAGAGCATAGTCTGAATTAATAGAATAAATATGATACACGTAGGAGAAATGAAGAATCAGAAACATTGATGAACAAAATAGGGTAAACTCACATAATAGACAGGAATAATCATAATCAGAAACCCTAATAAGCAAACATAGGGTAAAAATCATAGAATCATAGAAACGTACAAATTAGTTGAACACATTATCAAAACGAACTCAGAATCACAGGACAAACCCAAAAAACTTAGGGCTTTAACATAATTACTCGGATAAAAGGAGGAAACTAAAATAAACGTTTAAACATGGTGAAAATCATAGAAAAATGCTAAAATCATAAGGAAAAGCCATTTTTGAGAAGGGGTCAAGAAACCCTAGTTTGAAGACGAAGAGTCATGTTAGAAGAAATCGGAGAAATCCTTAAGAAAACGGTAAAGATAACTCGAATAAACTCAGATCTTGTTACAGATCTTAGAAATCAAGAGTCAAAACCAGGGTGACAGAACCCAAAGAGAGAGGATCGGCTCATAAATCACAGGTTTTAATCGGAAATGGTAGAATCTTACTCGAACAGCCATGAACGGTAGGAAAATGACATGAAAAACCATGGGAGGTAAGTGAACCGCTTTCTAGTTCCTTTGAGGACCTCAAGGCAGCAAAACCCGACGTAGGAGGGGGTGCCGTGAGGCTGGGAGGGTGGTAAGACCACCATAATGACCGGCAAAGCGATGGCCGGTGAGAGGGGCTAGGTTTAGTAGAGAGGATTTTGAGAGAGAGATGAGAGATGTAACGACAGAAAGAATGAGAGCAAATAAGAGGGGAAAGGGGGGGTAGTCTTTAGGGTTAATTATGGTAAGGACGGATCTGGTCCGTTAATCAAAATTGATCAACGGTCCAGATTAAATAGGGATTGGGTCGGGTAGGATAGTGGATTGGGCCTTGGGGGTATTGGGCTGATTTAATCAAGTTTAGGTCTAGTTTAATTTAGGCTAGAATTGAAATGAAATTAGGCTACTTGTTAAATACCCAATTCAAATTAATTAAAACAATTTACAAAATAGCTAATAATTATAAGAATGAGTTTCATCCATAGAAGATAGTTTAAAATGATTATTTAGTATTTAAAAATACAAATGACTAAGTTTTGGTAAAAATAGTACAAAATTATATGCTTGGGCTATAATTGCAAAGTTTTGCAATTGTAGCTAAACGATGCCAATTTGGCTAATTGTGAAATAATTTTGGTTTAAATAGGACCAGAAATAATAAATTAAATCAAGAAATGCTTTTGAAATCACTTGTAATGTCATTTTGTAATTATTTATTGGAAATAAAATGCTGGATAAATTAATAAAAATATAGGAAAATTGTGAAAAAAATACCAATTTCTATTAATGCATGTTTTTGAAGGTATATATGCAATTTTAAAATATTTTTTGGGAAAAATTGAGTATCAACACCTGCCCTACCCATAAATTCGTAGCATAACTCAGACAAAATGACGCGTAGACTCGGCTGCACTCCGAATGAAGTGGAGTCTTACCGATCCTTTGCTGAATGTTAACCTCATCTACTATTAGGGCTCGTCAAACTGATAACCTATACCTGCAGGTATGAATACAACGTCCACAACAAAAGGACGTCAGTACGAATAATGTACCGAGTATGTAAGCCATGTAAATCAGTATATAAAGGACATGAAAGAAACATGGAGTAAAGGACTCAAACTATAAGTCTGAATATCTCGGTAAATCATAAAATATTTATAATGTCATGCATATACGTATGAATGTCATATAATGCATAGGTCTGTGCGTACATAATACATCATCAAGCTTCTGAGGGCATCCCATCATATCATATCAGCCACTGTGGGCAATTTTATTAACGTATACCAGCTGATCAGGTGGTGGTGCGTATATAATGCCTTATCCTTTTCCCATATCCCATATACATATAACATACGCGTATATAACGTTATCTGGTCATGGGTCAATGTACATGTATAATAAATACAATGCACAGTGAAGTAAGTCTATAAGATCTCTCTCAAAATAAGTTCATCAATATGCTTTTGAATAAACTTTATCAAAATATGTATTTACTGAGACCCCTAGTACTCCTATGAATAAAGTCATGTATGAAAGTTATGCGTTTGCTCATTTCGTTTGTATCATATGGATCATTCCAAAAGAAAAGAAGGGATAGCCTTAACATACCTTTAACACCAACTTTCTACTTCTATCCATAAACAATCTCCTCCACGCCTCAATCTTATATACCAAAACTAGACTTCTTGCACCTTACTTTACTACGAAAAAGTCTCCAATTTGCTATTACCTGGAGGAAATCGATGTGTGTATAACATCTATGTCGTTTTCTGCATTTGCCTCAATCATAGAACTTAGTATCCATTTTGTTGATAAGGATATGAGTTATCTCCTTAAAGATGGAGGTGAGACATTGGTTTTACACAATTAAATCATGGACTACTATACACAAAAGTGAAAGTTACGTTATTGCCTCCATTTGCCTCCACCCTAGACCTTTGTGACACTTAAAGATAAATTTTATGCCACTCCCCAAATATGTAATATATCACTCCTTAAATATGTATAACTTGCTGATGAACACTAGTTCTTTTTAACACATGATTAACTAACTTTAGTAAGATAATGAATTTGGACTTTACATAATAAAATGTGCCCCCCCCCCCAACATGAATACACCTAATAAAGCACTTTAACTCCTAAGAGGCCACCTACTAACTTATAATACTTAGTCATTCTAGCTACTTACATGTGGATTGATGCCCACACAATAATTATCTACTAATTAATCTATTAATCTTTCACCAAAATCCAATGTTTAACCAATTAGTCACATAATAATTTCTAGGTCTCATTTCACTTTAATACTTGTATACTTCATATACCTTATTCCAATATACTTCACTATCATGGTCGTGTGGTATATTATATAGTACTAATCAATAAATACGGGGTATTATAGCTTGGATCGTATTTTATCTCAAAATGTCAAGCTTCGGGATACTCAATTTCTTCTATTCGTTTACCCTCTGATCTTCATAACACTTACTTACCACTTGTTTTACATATATTAATACTTATAACCTCAAAAATAGTCTTGTCATTGAACTTATGTCAATTATCTTATGACAAAATCCAACATAGAATAGTACGGGATGTAACATATATATCTTCAAAAATTTCCAATATTCGGGCGCGTGGCCCGAGGTTAACATTTGTTGACTTTCCAAGTGGTGTTGGGAATTGATTCTAATAGTTAAATTATGTGTTCTTGAACATATATTTATTAGTTTTCACGTCCCTTTGACTATTTTTGAGTTACTCGGCGTCAATTTGAGGTTTTAGTAAGGTGTGGGAGCGGAGTAGTGGACTTGGAAGCAAGGTAAGTCTCTTGCCTAATCTTGTAAGAGGGAATTATCTCTGGAGGTATTTTATTTGTTATGTGCTATGGGTGCTATGTACGTATGAGGTGACCGTTCGTGCATAAGCTAGATTCTTGTTTATGTCAGGGTAGACTTAGACCTGCATCATGCCTTAACTGTACTACTTAAATTAATCTTGCATATGTGATTATTTTAATTCATAACTAAGCTTGAGACTAGCGAGTGGGGCTAGTGGCCCGATGAAAGTTTCCCTACTCCTATGGGATCAGGTCGTTCGCCTCGGCAGTGTTATGCAATATTATTATGGATCGGGTCGCACAACCACGATAGTGTTATGATATGCATCAACAGATCGGGATGTACAACCTCGGCAGTGTTTTGTTACACTATTCTTATGGATCGGGCCATAAGACCTCGATAAAATTCGTGCATAATATTTGATTGGTAGTGAGAGCACATATGAGTTTTTCCTGACTTGAGATTTGACATTGTATTTGATATTGGTTATCTTTGTTTCATTCGAGACAACATATGGTATTTGATGATTTTGTAGCTATTATTATATTAAGAGTCATTCATTTATAATTACATATTTCGTTGCTACTTGTTGTGTTTCACACCTGTCTACTTTTACATACATTATTCTTGGACTACTAGTAAGTATCAATGTCTATCCCTCGCCATTACTTCTTCAAAGTTAGATTATATACTTACTAGGTACACGTTAATTTACGTACTCATACTACAGTTTTCCACTGATGTCAGGTACTGAGACAGGTAGATTAGGTGGTCACTTAGGTGCATAGTTGATAATAGGCTAAATTGTTTAATATAGCCTATGTTTTAGCTCAACTTAAGAAGGGTTTACTATTGTAAATGTTCAAATAATGCAAAAAATGGATCTAATCATGACTTTAATGTCTCACAGGAGTTCAATAAACAAATGAGGATTTATAATGGTAATCAAGTGAAAAATGGAGTCAAATGACGACAAGTTGAGCAGCAACATCTTAACAAGAGAAAAACCCCACTAGCGCGGGTCATGCACTCCCGTGCTAGTTCAGTTATTTGGACAGAAAGAAACCCCACTAGCGCGGGTCATGCGCTGGTCATGCACTCCCGCGCTAGTCCTGTCCGGGAAATCAATTATTTGGGGGTAAAATTGAAATTCCTTCTTAATCCCACTCAATTTACAAAAAGCAAAGACTCCATTATTGGAAGATGAGTTTTTAGAGGAAGATATAATTTTAGAGGGAGAAAGTGAAGAGAAGACTCAATCTTGAAGTGAAGAAAAGAAGGGGATTACAATCTTGAAGCAAGGATTCAAAGAATTCTTCTAAACTTTCTTCTATTTGTTTGTTTATATTATGTTTAAGACTTTTATTGTTGATTTTTGTATGATTATGAGTAGCTAAAAACTCTAGTATTCTTGGGTCATGGATGTTAGATAATTATGTTATTTGAAGCTTAGATTGAAGATATTGAATTTATTGTTATGGGTTGTTTATTTGATTCTGCTTCTAATTATTTTACTGCGTAGCTAACAGTGAAATATTATTTACGAATCTTGAATTAAACTTGAAAAAGGAAATTCTTGGTTGCATATAGAATCAAATAGAACAAGTTTTGAATCTCGGGCATCGGGTGAAGAATTCGCAATTAAGATAGACATATACTTAATTGCCTTGTTTGGTTGAAAAATAGGAGTTGTAAATGCATTCTTGCTAATATTAATACCATAGACATATAGGTATTAGTTTAACTTGAATAGATGCATAAGAACTCGAAAGATTCTTATGAATATTATTAACCCTATAATCAATAACCCGGATAATTCAATAAATCCATTTTAAGCTAAAATAGTAGCATAATTTCTAGCAAGTCCATGACCCGGGAATATATTTATCCAAATTGTTATAAACATATTGTGAAATTGGTGTAGTAATTTTGTGTTGAATTATTGTGCAATTATTAAGTAAGTTGTAAATTGGTTCTTTATATATTTTGTGATAATTTAGCTTGAATTGATAATTGTTTGAGTCTACATCAGTCGATAAGTTGATCACAATTCCTCGTGGGAACGATACTTTACTTACTACTATATTACTTGTCGATCGCGTACACTTGCGTGAGTGTTTTGGTCGCAACAAGTTTTTGGCACCGTTGCCGGGGAATTGAAATTAGTTACTTGACTGTTTTAAGATTTTATTAGCTGTTAATAAAAACCTAAATTTTCCATCTACTTTGTTTGTGTTGCGCAGGCTCTTCTCTTGAATGCGGAGGAGTAGAAGCACAAACAACCTCTTCCCTTTTGATCCTGAAATTGAATGAACAATTCATAGAACAAGGAAGGAGTGGGAAGCTAGAAATAGAATAGAAAGAGAGTTGGACATTCAAGTTCAACCACAGCCAACAGTGATGGCAGGTAATTAAGAACGTGCGATGATAGAAGCAGTAAGGCCAAACATTACTAATATGACTCAGGCCATTGTGAAGCCTGAAATTGCCGGTCACTTTGAGCTTATACAGTACATGGTGCAGCTGATACAGTCCACTGGGCAATATGTTGGTCTATCTCATGAAGACCCACAAAGGCACATTCAAAATTTTTTGGAAATAACGGATACTTACAATTATCCAAATGTTTCCAAGGATTATGTCAGGCTGACCTTATTTCCTTTTTCATTATTAGGGGATGCTAGAGAATGGTTGCAAAAAGAGCCAGCTAATTCAATCCACAATTGGGATGATTTAGCAAAGAAATTCCTAATCAAGTTTTTCCCCACCAAAAAGACAAAGTTTTTGCGGAGTCAGATTCTTGGGTTTCAACAACGGGATGGTGAAACTCTTCGCCAAGCTTGGGAAAGATACAAGAAACTACTTCGGGATTGTCCTCATCATTGTCAAACTGATGAAGTATTGGGCCATAATTTTGTTGATGGATTAGACGAAACTTCCAAAATGAATCTTGATTCAGCTTGTGGAGGTAGTTGCATGGCAAAACCATACAGTGAAATACAACTTCTGCTGAATAACTTTACTGCTAATGATCATAATTGGCAAGGTGAAGGAGAACCAAGGAGAGCAATGAAACAGAAAGCAGGGTTACTTGAACTGGATGACATTTCCTCCATGAGAGCAGATTTAGCAAAATTGGCAAATCAAATGACCAGAATGACAATGGGACCATCACAACCAATGCAGCAAATTCAACAAATGTCGATTTGTTGTGAAATGTGTGGCGATAATCACACAAGTGACATGTTCCCAACGAATCCTGAATCTATTTATTATGTGGGGCAACAAAGCAGAGGGCCGATGAACCAACAGGCACAATATGGGAACACTTACAATGCAAATTGGAGGAATCATCCAAATTTCTCTTGGGGTGGAAATCAATCAAATCAGAATCAATATAGACCCCAAGGAAATTTTAATCAACCATAAAGGCCACCTCAGCAGGTAGAAGAAAATACAAATGATTTGTTGAAGAAATTGTTGCAAGACAACAAACAACTCAGAACTGATTTTAGAAATCTTGAAAGACAATTGGGACAACTAGCTGCAAATCAAAATACTAGGCCTGCAGGTGCTCTTCCAAGTGATACAGAGAAAAATCCGCAAGTTAGTGCAATTACACTTAGAACTGGAAGGGAATTAGAAGAAGTTCCAAAGAAGAGAAAAGACAAGCCTGTACCTGAGGGTGAATTGATTCCCAAAGCAACACAAGAAGTAAGGAAAGATGATACAATTTCAGCACCTATGAATGTTCCAAGGCCACCACCACCTTTCCCACAAAGATTGCAGAAAAAAATGACGATCGCATGTTCAACAAATTTGTCTCTATATTGAGTCAGATTTAATTGAATATTCTGTTGGTAGATGCGATTCGTAATATTCCAAAATATGCCAAATACATAAAAGACATTGTGGCTAACAAGAGTAGACTGACTGAATTTGAAACAGTTGCACTTACTGAAGAGTGCACTTCAAGGGTCCAAAATAAGCTTCCTCAAAAGCTTAAGGACCCTGGCAGCTTTACTATCCCTGTGAGAATAGGCAATGTTGATGTAGGCCATGCACTTTGTGATTTGGGAGCAAGCATAAATTTGATGCCATTGTCTTTGTACAAACAATTGGGTTTGGGGGCTCCAAAACCCACCACTGTGATGTTGCAACTAGCAGACAGGTCCATAGCTTACCCGGAAGGGGTGATAGAAGATGTGCTACTGAAAATTGGGAAATTTATTTTCCCGGCTGATTTCATTATCTTGGATTTTCAAGCCGATGAAAAAGTTCCTATTATATTGGGAAGACCTCTCTTGGCTACAGGTGATGCTATAATTAAAGTAAGAGAAGGAAAAATGATCATGAGAGTTGACAACGAGGAAGTTGTTTTAAATGTATATAAAGCAATTCAACTTCCTCGGCAGTATGAAGAATTGTCTATGATATCCGTCATGGAGATTGATGAACAACTTATTACCTCAAGTGTATATTTGCAGGATTCTTTAGAAAAAGCAATTGTGTTGTTTGAAAGTTTGGAGATTAATGATGAGGTTGAGGAGATGAAACATACTTTGAATGCAACATCTGAATATATAAAAGGTTTAAATCCCTTTGAACAGGCCAGATGGTCCTCCTTTGAAGCCCTCAGTTGAAGAAGCTCCCAAATTGGAATTAAATCCTTTACCTTCTCACCTTCATTATGCTTATTTGGGTAGTTCTGAAACGTTACCTGTTATTATTTCTGTTGACTTGTCTGAATTGGAGGAGGAGAAATTGTTAAGAGTACTACGTGAGTATAAAAGAGCAATTGGGTGGACAATGTCGGACATAAGAGGTATTAGTCCAGCTTTTTGCATGCATAAAATTCTCATGGAGGAAGGGCACAAGCCAAGCATAGAACAACAACGCCGCCTAAATCCAAACATGAAAGAGGTGGTAAGAAAAGAAGTGATTAAATGGCTTGATGCAGGTATTGTATTTCCAATATCTGATAGCAAATGGGTAAGTCCAGTCCAATGTGTTCCAAAGAAAAGAGGAATGACCATAGTGACAAATGAAAATAATGATTTGATTCCCATTAGAACTGTTACTGGGTGGAGGATTTGCATAGATTATAGAAAATTGAATAATGCCACCCGAAAAAGACCATTTTCCCCTTCCCTTTATTGACCAAATGCTTGATAGATTAGCTGGGCAGGAATACTACTGTTTTTTGGATGGATACTCGGGATATAATCAAATTGTTATAGCCCCAGAAGACCAAGAAAAAACCACATTTACATGTCCGTATGGGACATATGCATTTAAAAGAATGTCATTTGGTCTTTGCAATGCACCTGCGACTTTTTAAAGGTGTATGATGGCTATTTTCACTGATATGGTTGAAAGATTTGTGGAAGTATTTATGGATGATTTTTCTGTATTTGGATGTTCTTTTGATGAATGTTTAATGAATCTTGATAAGGTCCTTGCTAGGTGTGAAGAAACAAATTTGGTACTAAATTGGGAAAAATGTCATTTCATGGTACGAGAAGGCATAGTCTTAGGGCATAAAGTGTCCAAGAATGGATTGCAGGTGGATAAAGAAAAGGTGGAAGTAATTGAAAAATTACTTCCACCAACATCAGTTAGAGGCATTCGCAATTTTTTAGGCCATGCGGGTTTTTACCGTCGTTTCATCAAGGATTTTTCAAAAATCTCATCTCCTTTGTGCAGGCTTCTTGAGAAAGATACATCTTTCAAGTTTGATGATGCTTGTCTGAAAGCATTTGATGAGCTGAAACGAAGATTAGTTACTGCACCGATTATCATTTCTCCAGATTGGAAACTTCCATTTGAATTGATGTGTGATGCAAGTGATATAGCCATTGGAGCTGTTTTGGGGCAGCGGAAAGAGAAAATATTTTGTTCCATTCACTATGCGAGTAGAACTCTTAATCCATCTCAAATGAATTACACTGTTACTGAAAAAGAGTTGCTCGCAGTAGTATGGGCATTTGATAAGTTTAGATCCTATCTAGTGGGGACAAAAGTCATAGTTTACACAGATCACTCAGCTATAAGGTATTTATTTGCAAAGAAAGATGCCAAGCCAAGTTTAATTCGATGGGTTCTTCTTTTGCAGGAATTTGATTTGGAGATTTGAGATCGAAAGGGAACAGAGAATCAGGTTGCAAATCATTTATCAAGGCTGGAAAATAGAGGCGATGTCACTGAAGGAGAATCAATCATAGAAACATTCCCTGACGAACATTTGCTAGCTATCACTTCGGATGAAACCCCGTGGTATGCTGATTATGTGAATTTCATTGCAAGTGGGGTGACTCCGCAAGAATTCACAGCTGACCATAGAAAAAGGTTCTTACATGATGTGATATTCTACATGTGGGACGAGCCTTTTCTATACAAGCAATGCGCAGATCAATTGGTAAGAAGGTGTGTCCCTGAGGAGGAGATGAATGCAATATTGCATGACTGTCATTCTTCTCTTTCTGGAGGTCATCATGGTGGAGACAGAACTGCACAAAAGGTTTTGCAATCAGGTTTTTACTGGCCAAAATTATTTAAAGATGCATATGCTTTTGTTAAAAATTGTGACAGGTGCCAAATAACTGGAACGGTCACGAAGAAGCACGAGATGCCTTTACAAAATATTTTGGCAGTAGAGCTCTTTGATGTCTGGGGAATAGATTTCATGGGACCATTTTCGTATTCTAATGGGCACAGATATATTTTGGTTGCAGTGGATTATGTGTCTAAGTGGGTTGAGGCCATTTCTCTTCCTACTAATGATGCGAAGGTAGTGGTAATTTTTGTGAAGAAACACATTTTCACACGCTTTGGAACTCCAAGGGTGTTGATAAGTGATGGAGGAACACACTTTTGCAATAAATTGTTGAAAAATGTTCTAGCAAAATATGGTGTAAGACACAAGGTTGCTACTGCATATCACCCTCAAACGAGTGGTCAAGTTGAAGTGTCAAACAGGGAGGTAAAACAGATTTTGGAGAAAACTGTGAGCGCAAATAGGAAAGATTGGTCCGGTAAGTTAGAAGATGCATTGTGGGCTTACCGAACTGCATACAAGACTCCAATAGGTACTTCTCCATACAGGTTGGTTTATGGAAAAGCATGTCATTTGCCTGTTGAGATAGAACATAAAGCTTATTGGGCTATCAAAAAGCTAAATATGAATATGGACTTAGCTGGAGAAAAAAGACTGCTACAACTCAATGAACTTGATGAGTTTCGGATGCATGCTTATGAAAATGCCAAGTTATATAAAGAAAAGACCAAGAAGTGGCACGACAAACATATCCAACATCGTGAGTTTGAGCCGGGTCAAGAAGTTCTCTTGTTCAACTCAAGGCTAAAGCTTTTTCCTGGAAAGCTTAAGTCCCGTTGGGCAGGCCCTTTTGTTGTAGTAAGTGTAACTCCTCATGGAACAGTTGAATTGCGAAACATTAATTCAACAGGCACGTTCTTGGTAAATGGGCAACGAATTAAACACTATTGGGGTGGTGACATTCAACGTCACAAAACCTCAGTAGATTTAATTGATGTATAATGCAATATGGCGTCGTGCTGCGACATTAAATCAGGCGCTGTGTGGGAGGCAACCCACAAATGAATTGTAAATATAGTATGTAAATGAGAATTTGTAACTTGGCCTTCTTGAGAGGGTATATATAAAAAAAAAAAAAAAGAGAAACATTCAGTGATTAGCGCGGGAGCACATGACTAGCGCATAGCCTGCGCTAATCAGGTTTCCGTCTGCCTGACCTTCAGTGATTAGTGCGGGTGCGCATAGCCCGCGCTAATAGGGTTTACGTATGCCTCGGAAAACACTGACTTGTGCGGGAGCGCATAACCAGCGCACGACTCGTGGTAGTCACAGGTAACTCCGTTTTAAAATTTCTTTTTACTTCTTTAACTTAATAATACCCCCCATTCTTCTTCTTCCCAACTCTCCTAACAAACCCTAATCTTTTTCTTCTTCTTCTTCTTCTTCATCAAATCTTCCCACCTCTTCATTCACCCCATACCCCATATCCTCTAAGGTATGTCTTCTTCATCTTCTTCTTATTAGTTAATTTTTTTTTATTTTCGGATTAATTTCGTTTTTTTTGGTGAACATAGTTTTAATTTTCTATTTTTTGTTTGATTTTCAATTTTTTTGCATATATTTAGTATAATGTCTTCAATTTTTTTCCTTGTTTAGTTTTATTATGTAACATTATTATGTGGTTGTCAAGATTGTATATTTTTAGGATAGTTTCTTAAATTTTTTCTTATTTAACATTAGAATGTAGCATTTATAGAAGATTTAAACATATGTTTGATGTTTGGTTGGGTTGAGGAAGTGCAAAATTAGTAGTATGATGGTGTAAAGTAGTAATTGGGTTGGTTGATGGTGAATACATTGTGACATAAGGTTGGAAAAAGCTTGAAACTCAACATGCTCACAATGTGTTTGAAAAAATGCCTTTTTGGAGGAAGTGATGTGACCAACTATGTGGTGAAGTCTAAGTAGCCCGGTTTGGTCACCCAATTGAATAGGGCTAACTCTAAACTATTTGCAGGTACCATGGCCCCTCATAAACGCCCAGCATCAAGTTCCTCATCCGAGCGTCTAGCTACAGCAAATGTTGGTGGACGGCCTAGAAAATCAGTTGATACTAGGCCATTCAACAGCCAAAAGTTTGTGTCAGCCAAGGCACATGACAGATTTAACAAAAAAGAGGAGAAAACAATAGTGCCTGAACAAGCAATGGATGCAAATGCTTTGGCTATTAATTGTCCAAACATAGCAAACGAGTTGAGAAGGCGTGGGCTTGACATATTCTTCAAGGAGCCAATCACGGCGAATGTAATGCTAGTGAAGGAATATTATGCCAACCTTCCGGAACATGATAACTACAATGTTACAGTCCGAAAGCGACAAGTCAATGCATCTATAGAAACAATTCGGGATGTGTACAGGCTACCCACAGTGGAGGAAGATTACATAGATATGTTCCAGGCATATAACAACAAGCTAATACCATGGTCCACGTTCATCGACATAATTTGTCGCCCAGATGCAGATATCCAATGGTATAAATATGGGAACAAGTTCCACGCTAATGCCCTGAAGTTCGAGGCCAAATGTTGGTTGTACGTCATCAACAACTGTCTCTTGCCTTCCAAGAATTTGACTGAAGTAAACATCCCTCGAGCTTGCTTAATATGGTGTTTCATGAATAGGTCAAGGTTTGATGTGCCACTGTTGATACATAAAAAAATGTTCCATAGGGTTAGAATTCAACGCTACGGGTTGTATTACCCATCTCTTGTCACCCTACTGTGCCTTCGAGCCAATGTACCAAACAATCTTGTTGCAGATGGATGACTAGCTAAAGTCAATATTTTCACAGCTAAAATGGTCACCACAGGTAAGGAAGTTGTACATCCAGCTGAATTGGTTGCTGCTGATTCTAATGACAGTGATGATGAGGAAGGAGAGGACCAACAAGAAGGAGCTGACGATGTGGAGATGGGAGAAGATGCACCACCTGCACAACCATAAGCTTTTGATGCAACAGGACCATCTAGGGCTGGTCGGGGACAAAGGATAGACCGCATGGAGCAAGAAATCACTGAAATAAAACATCAGTGACAGTTCTGGGGAGACGTGTTGATGAAATGCAAGTTCAGCAGAAGAAAACGGAGAGCCGGCTCATGGGTTGGCTTCATGCAATTGGTCGGGCATGCAATGTGGATTCAGGTTCTGTCTCCGACCAGGAGTGACTACTCGGGGAAGTATCTTTGCTTCATCTCTTGTTTATAATGAAAGACATGGGGACATGTCTTGCTTTAAGTGTGGGGTGGAGGATTCCTTTAAACATATGTTTAACTGTTCTTAAATGTTTTGGATGGTAGTAATTATTATGGATTTTTAGGTTGTTTCAATTATTTTGGATTGTTGGAATGTTTTGGGATTGCGTGACTATTTCACTTTTGTTTTTAAATGTTTTGGTGATTTAGTATTGTTGGAGTAATTGTTGTCTATTCTTAAACATTTTTAGTAGATTTTTTTATTTAGTAGTTATATTGGCGCGGCCCGATGACGGATTCTTTTAGATAGGAGTTCTTGAGGGACTGAGCCCATAGAAAACAATAAAAAAGATTTTTGTTTTTATTTTTTTGTATTTTTAGGTAGTATAACAATTCCCCCTTGGTTTTTCTTTAAGCCGCGGTTCTTTTTCAAGGGTTTATCTTGAACCGGGCATAGGTAGTTTTAAATTTCTATTTTTATATTTTTTTTATTTGTAGACTAAAATAAGGAGTTATAAGCTATAGAAAATTGAACCCATAGCGTTGACACACCTGAACAAAATAGACCCTAGAGTATAACGCTTAGTTCTAATTGTTGAATCTTAGTGAAAGTGCCTTAATTTGTATGTTTGTACTGAATTGACTGCTCGTAATGGAGTATCTTGATGAGCTTATCTAGAATGAGTCATATGCCATGTGTGGTGAGTATTTGTGTAGTCCATGTATTGTACTTGTGTCTAGAACTTGCCCGGTATGTGAGTTGAAGCGAAATTTGAGGTGGTGCTCGGTTTGAAAAATGATGTTAGTCTTTCTTTGACCTTTTTGAGTTTAATTGCTTATTAAAAATAAAATTTGTCCCTAGTTAACCCTTTTGAGCCTTCAGACTTTTTGTTTGGCACCCGCATTACAAGCTTATATCCTTTTGTTCTTAATTGACAGTGTTTTGATCCTTTTACCTCTTAAAGCACTTTAATTGTGAGAAGAGCGCTAAAAGAAGTAAGAAGGAAATAAGTGTGGGGTGGCTTTTGAGTGGAACCAATAAAAGGATGAAAGGTGCACTTATGTTGTAAACGAATACACCACTAGCAGAAATTGAGTGAAAAGAAAAAAAAAAGAGATAATTACATTGTGTTTTGCTCTAGCTAGTGGGGATGAATTAATAGAGGGCTTAAAGAAGAAGGGCGTACTTGTGGGATGATATTGTGTATAAATGAGAAGTGGGTTGAAGAATTTATGCTGAAAAATTGCTCGTGTGATGTGATAAAGTGCTTAGGGATTGAGTCACTATTCCTAAATACATCCTACCCGTCCCTTAGCCCACATTACAACCATGAAAAAGTCCTAATTGATTTTCAGTCAAGCTAGCCTAAATTAGTAGAGATTTATATTACGGGCAAGCCTATGGTAGCCATTGCATGCATGTGACTTCTATTGTGAGAGTGAGTTTTTTAATTGATTATTATAAGTATATGACTTGAATGTGCGGAGTAATTACCAAATATTTCTTGTTGGCATGATGGTGAGGGCATATGACTTGTGACAGAAAAGCAAAAATCTTGACTTTTGTGAAGAGTAAGTTGAGGAAGTTTGAATATTGCATAGCACTTGAGAGACAACTTTAAGGCTAGGATTGTTCACTGCTAGGTATTAAGTATGTACAATGTTCTAGGTGTAATGCGTGAGGGGAAATGGTTAAGTGAAGAATTCTCTAAAAAGAATATAGTGGATTGCTCGAGGACTAGCAATAAGCTAAGTGTGGGGTGTTGATAATAGGCTAAATTGTTTAATATAGCCTATGTTTTAGCTCAACTTAAGGAGGGTTTACTATTGTAAATATTCAAATAATGCAAAACTTGGCTCTAATCATGACTTTAATGTCTCACAGGAGTTCAATAAACAAATGAGGATTTATGATGGTAATCAAGTGAAAAATGGAGTCCAATGACGACAAGTTGAGCAGCAACATCTTAACAAGAGAAAAACCCCACTAGCGCGGGTCATGCGCTCCCGCGCTAGTTCAGTTATTTGGACAGAAAGAAACCCCACTAGCGCGGGTCATGCGCTGGTCATGCGCTCCCGCACTAGTCCTGTCCGGGAAATCAATTATTTGGGGGTAAAATTGGAATTCCTTCTTAATCCCACTCAATTTACAAAAAGCAAAGACTCCATTATTGGAAGATGAGTTTTTAGAGGAATATATAATTTTAGAGAGAGAAAGTGAAGAGAAGACTCAATCTTGAATTGAAGAAAAGAAGGGGATTACAATCTTGAAGCAAGGATTCAAAGAGTTCTTCTAAACTTTCTTCTATTTGTTTGTTTATATTATGTTTAAGACTTTTATTGTTGATTTTTGTATGATTATGAGTAGCTAAAAACGCTAGTATTCTTGGGTCATGGATGTTAGATAATTATGTTATTTGAAGCTTAGATTGAAGATATTGAATTTGTTGTTATGGGTTGTTTATTTGATTCTGCTTCTAATTATTTTACTGCGTAGCTAACAGTGAAATATTATTTACGAATCTTGAGTTAAACTTGAAAAAGGAAATTCTTGGTTGCATATAGAATCAAATAGAACAAGTTTTGAATCTCGGGCATCGGGTGAAGAATTCGCAATTAAGATAGACATATACTTAATTGCCTTGTTTGGTTGAAAAATAGGAGTTGTAAATGCATTCTTGCTAATATTAATACCATAGACATATAGGTATTAGTTTAACTTGAATAGATGCATAAGAACTCGAAAGATTCTTATGAATATTATTAACCCTATAATCAATAACCCGGATAATTCAATAAATCCATTTTAAGCTAAAATAGTAGCATAATTTCTAGCAAGTCCATGACCCGGGAATATATTTATCCAAATTGTTATAAACATATTGTGAAATTGGTGTAGTAATTTTGTGTTGAATTATTGTGCAATTATTAAGTAAGTTGTAAATTGGTTCTTTATATATTTTGTGATAATTTAGCTTGAATTGATAATTGTTTGAGTCTACATCAGTCGATAAGTTGATCACAATTCCTCGTGGGAACGATACTTTACTTACTACTATATTACTTGTCGATCGCGTACACTTACGTGAGTGTTTTAGTCGCAACAATAGTCACATCAGTCAGAG
This sequence comes from Nicotiana sylvestris, assembly GCF_000393655.2. Taxonomy (NCBI): domain Eukaryota; kingdom Viridiplantae; phylum Streptophyta; class Magnoliopsida; order Solanales; family Solanaceae; genus Nicotiana; species Nicotiana sylvestris. The sequence continues at coordinate 40,976,550 of NC_091064.1, forward strand.
ACTTAGTTGTGAGTTGCTTCCCATGCTTCGACCTATAGCACCACTAGTCACCTTCCACCAATATTTATTTTATTTTGTCTATTTTCATTCCAGACAGTAGTTGTAGTAGTTTTGTATATTCCATTAGATGCTCATGCGCTGGTGATACCGAGTTTTGGGGATTTTTAGTAGATTTTCATGGTTGTATTTGATTTTTATATCATTTAGCCTTATAGTTTGTTCATATTTTGTGACTTAGTAAGAATGAAAGTATTTTATCATGGTTCCTAAATTATCTCCGCTTTATTATTTCAAATTCTTAATTCTATAAAGTGATATGAATGGTTGTTTATGTTGATGGTTTATCATTGGCTTTCCTAATGGCATCATTGGATACCATCAAGGCCTATGGTGAGAATTGGGTCATGGCAGCTTGGTATTATAGCACTAGGTTCATATAGGTTTCACGAGTCATAAGCAGACCTAGTAGAGTATTGCGGATCGGTGCAAAGATGTTTGTACCTATCTTCGAGGGACAATAGGGTGCTAGGAAACTTCTCTTTCTTCATTCCTATCATGATGTCGATGTTGTTCTAAGTCTAAATTCTTCTCTTATTCCCTCACAGATGGTGATAACTCGCACAATGACATCACCCGGCGGTAGAGGGGCTCCTTCCCTTATCATCAGAGGTATAGGTAGAGGTCGAAAGAAGGCCAGCGCTCCTGTTGGAGGATGAGGGCATCCCAGAGTTGCCCTAGTGTATCGCCATTAGATCCGGTGAGGGTCTTGTTATTGAGGAGCAGGATGAGATACCTGTAGCCGATCAGTCCCCGACAGATTTAATCATCGCATTGGGATTTAAGGAGTTCATGGGTTGTATGTTGCGGTTTATGGACTCTATGACTCAAGCCGAACTATTTCCAACGTAATCGGCCACATCTCATGTGCGAGGATGAGAAGAAACCCCTACCACTCATACACCAAGGCATGTTGCTGCTATTTATCAAAACCCAAGTGTACTACCTACTAGCGGAGTTCAGCCAATTGCAATGGCTAGGGTAGAGACCAAACTGGCCATGACCGTTGAGAAGCAGAAATGGCTGGACATATTTACTAGGCTTTATCCTCCCCACTTTAGTAGTGAGCAGTCAAAGGACCCATAGGATTTCATTCACCCTTGCAAAGAGAGGCTACATAATTTGGGACTAGTGGAGTCTAACGGGGTAGACTTTACCACATTTTAGCTAGAGAGAAAGGCCCATAGATAGTGGCAGTAATATCTTCTTTGTAGGCCATCAGCTTCATCTCCCTTGACATGGAATCCGTTTACGCATATCTTCCTGGAGAAGTATATTCCAGCTTCATAGAGGGAGGAGTTACAGGGTTAGTTCTAGCAGCTCAAGCAGGGTCAGATGTATGTGACCAACTTTGAGGCAAGATTCACTGAGTTGTATCTTCATGCAGCTATCACACATCCTACAGAGGCAGAGAGAGTGGAGAGGTTTATTCGGGCTTTCACTATGGTATTCACATTTCTGTGGACCGTGAGGCAGAGTTGGGGACTTCTTTCCTCCAGGTAGTGGAGATAGCTTGGAGGATCAAGCGTATCCGTAGCTAGGGTAAAGAGTTCACATTGAGGGATAAACAACCTCGTCGTTTTGTTGGGTTCAATGGCGCCCTGTCTGGAGGTTAAGGTCAGTTCATGAGGGGCCATCCTAGCATGCCTATGTATTCAGCACGGAAACCTATTCGGGGTGCTCCAACATGACCTTACTTCAGTGCCATTCCGTAGAGATACTATCATTCACCAGCTATTTAGGGTTATTCCAGTGGGTAATCAGGCTATTAGGGCCAGATCTAGAGTCAGTAGTTTCCCACCCCAAGAGGTTATTTCGAGTGCCAGAAGCTTGGTCATATGAGGAGTCTTTTTCACAGGCTTCGAGGCAAGGCAGTGCAGTAGGGCCATCATCCCATGATTATCGCACCAGCTACCGAACCTCCTGTTTGGCTAACCAGAGGCCGAGGGCAGGTAGGTAGGGGTCTCCCTACAAGCAGAGGCTAGTCAAGTGACGCTTCGGCTAGGTTCTATGCCTTTCAAGCTAGATCATAGGTATTATTTGTCCATCGTAGAGATGCTTCGGCACTATTTGATCCAGGGTCTACCTATTCCTATGTCTCTTCTCTTATTGCTTCTTATTCAGGTGTATCTCGTAAGTTCTTGGGTGTTCTGGTATATGTGTCCACGCTGATAGGTGATTATGTTATTATGGATCAGGTATACCGGTCTTGCGTGGTGACTTACTGTGGGTATGAGACTAGAGCGAACTTTTATTACTCGATATGAATGACTTCGAGGTTATCCTGGGCATAGATTGGTTGTCTCCATACCATGCCATTCTCTATTGCCATGCAAAGGCTGTTACCTTGGCAATGCCAGAGTTGCCTAGGTTGGATTGGAGAGGTTCATCTAATAATGCATCCAGTCTGGTTATTTCTTTCTTGAATGATCGACATATGGTCGTGTAGGGTTGTTTTTAGTATTTGGCCTTTACGAGACACTACTATGGAGACTCCCATGATATATTCAGTTCCTGTGATGTGTAAGTTTTCTGATGTATTTCCTGGTGATTTACCAGGCATGCTACCGAATCGTGATATCGATTTTGGCATTGATTTGGCACCAGGGACCCAATCCATTTCTATCTTTCCATATCGTATTGACCCTATAGAGTTGAGAGAGCTAAAGGTGAAGCTTCAGGAGTTGCTCGAGAAGGGATTCATCAGGACGAGTGTGTCTCCTTGGGTCGTACCCGTATTATTTGTAAAGAAGAAGGATGGGAGCATGCAGATATGCATTGATTAACGACCGTTGAATAAGGTCACCATAAAGAATAAGTATTTGTTGCCATGCATTGTTGATTTATTTGATCAGCTTCAGGGTGCTAGGGTGTTCCCGGAGATTGACTTGAGATTTAAGTATCATCAGCTGTGGATTCATGCTTCGGATGTTTCGAAGACAGCTTTTCGGAATAGATGTGGGCATTTCGAGTTTTTAGTGATTTCCTTCGGCTTAACTAGTGCTCTGACAGGATTTATGAATTTGATGAATTGGGTGTTCATGCCATATCTTGACTCATTTGTCGTAGTCTTCATTGATGACATATTGATCTACTCGCGTAGCATGGAGGAGAACGAGCAACACTTGAGAAAAGTGCTTTAGACTTTGAGGGAACAAAAGCTATATGCTAAGTTCTCCAAGTGTAAATTCTGGTAAGATTCTGTGGCTTTCTTGGGGTGTGTTGTGTCAGGTAAGGGTATTATAGTGGATCCCAAGAAGATCGAGGCAGCTCAGAGTTGGCCTCATCCTATCACAACGACCTAGATCAGGAGTTTCTTGGGACTAGCAAGTTATAATCATCAATTTGTGGAGGGCTTCTCATATATTGCAGTTCCTTTGAATAGATTGACCTGAAATGGTGTTCAGTTCAGGTGGTTTGATGATTATGAGGCGAGATTTCAAAAGCTCAAAACCGCATTGACTATAGAATCGGTGTTGGTTTTGCCTTTCGCTTTAAGGATGTACACTATGTTTTGGGATGCGTCACGTGTTTGTTGGGTTGTGTATTAATTCAGGAGGGGCGAGTTATTGTGTATGCTTATCTTCTATTGAAGCCCCATGAGAAGAATTACCCTATGCATGATTTGGAGTTGGCTACGATAGTTCATGCTCTCAAGATCTAGAGGCATTATCTTTATGGAGTGTCATGTTAAGTTAATACAGATCACCGCATCTTGCAGTGTCTTTTAAGCAAAAGGATCTTAATATGTAGCAGTGCATGTGGCTTGAGTTACTGAAGGGTTGTGATATCATCATTCTTTATCATCAAGGCAAGGAGAATGTGGTCGCGGATGCCTTAAGCAGAAAGGCTGACAGTATGGCTAGTTTGGCGTTCATTCCAGCGAAGGAGAGGCCATTAGCTTTATACATTTAGTCCTTAGCTAACTGACTTGTGAGATTGGACATTTCAAACACTAGTCGGGTTCTTGCTGTGTTGTGGCTTAGTCTTCTTTGTTTAAGAAGATTAAGGCTCATTAGTATGATGATCCACACTTGCTCGTTCTTAGAGAAATGGTACTACGAGGTGATGCCAAGGAGGTAACTATTAGAGATGATGGTGTTCTATGAATCCAGGGTTAGAAATGTGTTACTAATATTGATGTCTTGATGGAGTCGATTCGAGAAGAGGCACACAGTTCGTATTATTATTTATGGTGGCCGATGAAGAAGGACATAGTTGAGTATGTGTCGAGATGTCTGAATTGAAAAAAATTTAAGTATGAGCACTAGAGACCAGGTGGTATACTTCAGCAGATGGTTATACCGAAGTAGAGATGGGGGCACATCACTATAAATTTCATGGTTTGTTTTCCACGGACGTTGAGGAAATTTGATGTCCTTTGGGTCATTATCGACAGACTAACCAAGTCTGTGCACTTTATTCCAGGGATGACTACATATACATCGGAGAGGTTGGCCCAGATTTATATCTAGGAGATTGTCCGATTATATGGCCTGCCTTTTTCCATTATTTCAAATCAAGGCACTTAGTTCACTTTGCATTTCTAGAGAGCAGTACAAAGTGAGTTGGCTTCCCGAGTAGAGCTCAGCATGTCTTTTCATCCGCAGATCGATGGAGCGGATAATTCAGATTGTGAAGAAAATGCTCAGAGCATATGTGATTGACTTTAGAGGGTAGTGGGACCGATTCTCACCGTTGGTTGAGTTTGCTTTTAAAAATAGCTATACGTCCAGCATCGAGATGGCTCCATTTGAGGCTTTGTATGGTCGATAATGTTGTTTCCCCATCAGTTGGTTTGAGCTCGGCGAGGCTAGGTTTTATGGTACTAATTTGGTAAAGGATTTCTTGTATAAGGTAAAGTTGATTAAGGAATGATTTCACACAGCACAGTCCAGGAAGAACAATTACGCGGATTAGAAAGCACATGATTTGTCATTTATGGTGGCGAGAATGTACTTTTGAAGTCTCGCCGATGAAGAGTATCATGAGATTTAGAGGGAGAGGCAAGTTGAGTTCGAGGTCATCGGTTTGTTCGAGATTTTGCAGCGAGTTGGTGAGGTTGCATACAAGCTTGCTTTGCCTCCTAGTCTATCGGAAGTTCATCTAGTGTTTCACGTGTTTGTGCTCCTGAGGTGCCATGCCGACTGGTCCAATGTGTTGGATTATAGCACAAATCAGATGGATGAGAGCTTGTGTTACGAGGAGGAGCCGGTTGCCATTATTGATAAGCAGGTTTGTAGGTTGAGGTCTAAGGAGATTTAAGTTCTGATGGTTTCGTGGAGGGGAGGGGGCTCGAGACCGAGTTATTTACAATACCTATAGCCTTGGAATATCAAAATTAACTTTCTGAGTATAGGACTTTTGAACAACAATTAAATATGCTATAGAATACTTTCTTGAGTATAGGACTTTTGAACAACAATTAAATATGCTATAGAATCAGAGGTAAAAGAGAAAATACTAGTAGTAATGTCAAAATGGGCTAGCCCAGCTAAAGCCTCACGAGCAACATAATTCGATGACTAGGACAGGCTTTCCCCAATTTTGAAAAAGGCCTTAAAATATCCAGCTCTAAGCGGGTTGTGGGCTAGGGCAGGCTAGCCCTTCATCTTTTTCAATCTTCTCTTTTTATTTTTGTAAGATTTATTTTACAATATAAATTCGAACATAAAATTCCGTAAATTTGTTAATATTTCTGAGTTCCAACATATGATGATGTGTAAGTAAGGAAAAATTGCAAAAGCATAAATAATTATAAGATAATATATTAATAATACATAAGGCTTCATAGTATTCAGGAAAGCCAACTTTATTTGCAAACATAAGAGTTTAGTTCTTAATAAAACTTTGAAACTGTCAACTAAATTCCAAGAAATTACCAATTAATAATCAACATAAGAAAAAGATACTTTATAAAAATAAACCTTAACCCAAATCATGGATAGATGAAAATTGAAAGATACCTACCAACACTCATATACATATAAAATATAGTTTACATGGGGAAAATAAACTGAAGGATTCCCAATAAACCAACATGAACTAAATTCTTTTATTTTGTTGAAATAAATTTTGTTGCGTCAATAAAGTGTTGAAACTGTAAAAAAAAAATAACTAATTTCATATAAGAGATTAAAAAAATTCAAGTACATTTATTTCAAGAAACCATATTCTAACAACTCAATTCAAAAGATTCATTTAGTTAAGTGTTATCTTTGAGTAAGACTGATCTTTTTGACTCTTTTATAATTTTTTATTTCTTTAATTTTAGATTTAAATATTAAATAAAAAAATTGTCCCAAGGGTCGGGCTTAGCTAGCCTCGGTTGAGCCTTTGGGCCAGTGGGCTAACTTGTGTCGGGCCTATAAACCTCATGTTTTGTCACGATCCAAACCGATGGGCCGCAACAGGCACCCGGTGCCTTATCCAATCGAATACCAATGTAACATATTTTTCTTACCATACCATTGTGAGTAATTGGGCCAGAAGAGCCGTCATGAGATAACCAGAATAAAACATAAGGGAATACTAGATATATGACGACCCAACATGACATAGAAACTTATACATTTGACATACGGGCCTATAAGGCCGACATGATCATTTGTAAACTCAAAATATTGGCCGACAAGGCAATACAAGTATTCATATACATAACATCTGTCAATAAGCCTCTAAGAGTATATAAACGTCATAAAGATCGAGACAGGGTCCCGCCATACCTATCAATACATGGCCAAAGCATACTGACCAAATAGGCAACTCTGGAGCTAGTGGAGTGCACCAACATCTTCCGCTGAGCAGATAGCCTACTAGGAGGACTGTCAACCTGTTTATCAAGACCTGTGGGAATGAAACGCAGCGTCCCAAGCAAAAAGGATGTCAGTACAAATAAATTGCCGAGTATATAAGGCATGAAAGTTGTATATAAAGACATGAAAGAAACATGGAGTAAAGAACTCAACCTCTAAGTCTGAATAGCTCTGTGAATCATGAAACATTTATAATATCATGCATATATGTATAAATTTCATATCATGCATAGGTATATGCGTACATAACATCATCAAGCCTCTGAGAGCATCCCATCATATCATCTCGGCCTCTGTGGGCAAAATGATCAACGTATACCAGCTGATCGGGTGGCGGTGCGTATATAATGCCATAACATTTCCCCATACCCCATATACATATAATATACGTGTATATAACGTCATTTGGTCATGGGTCAATATACATGTATAAATGAATGCAATGCATAATAAAGTAAGTCAATAAGATCTCTCAAAATATCATGAGACCCATGAATAGACGATATGATAGTAGGACATATGGGGAATCAAGAACATAGACAACCCTAGTACTTCTAAGAATAGAATCATTTGTGAAAGTTGTGTGCTTACTTGTTTCGTTGTATCATATGGATCATGCCAAAAGGAAAGAAGGGAGAGCCTTAACATACCTCAAGTCGTCAATGTGACTCAACAACAAGCTTACGACAACTGGCGTGCCAACGTTATGACAAAGAAATACAGGTACAACTTAGATGGCGCTAGTATCTCACGTATCTCAAATGATAACTCGATTCTAAAATAAAACGGGCAGAATTTTCGCTACTTTTACTTCTCCCTCAAGCCTACTATAGGTGATACAACAACACAATACAACCAGCAACTCAAAAATAACCTAACTAGAATTCGGGACTTTTAATACAACAAAAAATCCAAACATACCAAAACTCACCCAATCAACAAGTTATCAATTAGCCTGAAATTTCAACGGCGAGCGACTGGCCCACTACCCTACGACATGTGGAATTTATCCATGCCTTTTATCCTTTCAAACTCCATAAATCAGTAGCACAATAGGCCAACACGAGTGGACTACAAAATTGTAGTGAGACTGTTGTTATAAGATCATTTCTTCTTCAAGTTACTATGTTTAGGTTGAAGCCTTCTTCCTTATTTCCTCAACTAGTCTTTCATTGTAGTACTTAGGTGAGACCCTCTGACTCTTGTAAAGCTGCGAGCTTGCTACATCATATACCTGACGGAATTTTTGGTGTTCTTGCTCACCTATAATTATCCCTTGTTGCTTACCTCCGCGACCTTGTGCTCGTAGATTTTCTTCTGAACTAAATTTTTTTAATATCTTTCCAGTGGCACTCTCTTTTATTTTCGTAACATTATACGGTACCTTTAATGACCCCAACTCCTATATGAATATTTCTCAAGGATCACAATGCTATCATGTCTGCGAGACTGAACTCCCTATGTTGGGTTTCACTATGTTTATCTTGCACGACCTGTTGATCTGTATCTTCTTGTCTAGCCATACCTAGACTCTTCCCAAATCAACTACAGACTACTCGTCCGTCCATTCTCATATCTATATTCTGCGTAACCTCTCTTGGTTTATGTCCTTTGTTTTAACTTACCTCTCGCACTGGATCCTTATGTAGCAAGTGTTCATTCGCACTTATTTATCAATAATATCCTGACCGGGAACTCTTACTGCCTCTCCCCGGTGTCGTGCTTGCATAATGTTCTGGTGTCGCGACATATCGGTAGGATCTGAATAAATACAACCTCATCCCTTTTTTCCTTTTTACCACATTCTTCCTTCACCATTCCATAGTTACCTAAACCACTTAACTCTGACGTATTACCATATCACACCATCTTCCCCCCTTTAGGGAAAGTACTAAGATTTAGTGCTACGATAATCCACCTATATATGTTTTACCTCTTCATCTTTGGCGTCTTTTCACATCACCAATGACCCTTACTTGCCTTACGGTAATCCTTGTGTACCAAGAATAACAAAATTTCTTACTCATGAGGGTGACACCTAGTGTAACTAGCACACTTAGTCCCATAAGCTTAACTCTGCTCACACTACTTGCTTTAGGGAAGCGTCTTTTTGAATGACCTTTAAAGGTTGTTCTTCTGTTGTCCATTCTATTATTGCCGGAACGCAATCTATGAAATTCTCACGATGTTGACTATTATCAAATCCTTCGGTCCCTAATTCATGTTAAGTTTATCTTGTTCACTAGCCCACACTAATTTCTATTACTCTGGGGTCTAACTTTTCCGTCTGGTAATCACATTGGAGTCGCCAACTCATTTCATGAAATGAGGGTATGACTTTATGGCTTATACAGTTTTATTACCTCAAAGCATGTCACCTCTTATCTTTTCCTTCACTTGATTATAGACTATGTCATTCTATCATATTTTGATTTACCGTTATCATCCTTTTATCACATATTACTCATAATGCTTCATTTAATCCTTATTCTCCTGCTAATATTTCTGTCTATCACTTTATTCTGAAAACTCAACAAAACGTTCTTTCACTTTTAGCTCCCCTTGCTTCATCCAATGGCTTTTCGGGACACCTAACATTCTCTCTCCTTTTTTTTACTAGGGACGGGAGTCATACTAAGTTAAATATTTATTCCTTCTAGGATTCCACTACCTATCTTCTGAAATTTCTGAACATTCTAGTATTCACTATACTATTCTAGAGTGCACCATCTGTGTGTCTCACAAGGAGAACTATTACTACGTTTGCTAAATACTTCAGAAATTTTAGCTAATGATAACAATCCATCAACCATTTTGGGTTCCTCTAACCCCAACTAGATCCTAATATCCCATCCTTCTCTTAAACTATATCTTCTAACTTCCATAGGGCATAACTGAGATGGGTGTGGCCAATTGTATGTATCTCTATCACTATTGAAAGTAATTCAAAATTCTTATATTTCTCTGCCTGAATTATAGATACTGATAATAATCACTAACTGGGTACCTCGTAGCCTTCTTCACCTTGCTTCTTTTACTTGTTGCAACTTATATCTTCGTTCTGATTCTCTTATTATGTTTTACCATATCTGAGGATAGATATTCATGCCTTAGCGATCCTTACTAAGAAGCTTAAACGTCTTAGTACAGACATGATATATTGAAGACTGTCACACCCCAACCTCGGAAAACGCGACCGCCGCTCAATCGAGCAGCCCCCAACTGAGCAAGCCTTATCAAACACTTCCTACCCAACTCGATACGAATAAGGAAACCATGCTTTTATTCATTTATTTAGATGAGGAAAGAGGGTGCATTCTACAATGTTAGCTCATTTTAAATCACAACATTAAATTGTCGATAAGTTCCAAGATTCCATACAAATACACTTTAGCAAAGCGAGAATTTGAATTACATCATAGTTCGTAGACTCATCCAACTCCCGTACATAACCCACACATATGTCTACAGAGCCTCTAAGGATGAAAAGACAAGTTATGACAATGACGGCAACAAGGCCCCGGCTATACCTCAAAAGTAGAAGTCTACAACAAAAGATGTGCAATATAACCCCTTGAAGGAGAAAGGGGCTCACCAAGACTTCAAGAAGAAGGTAATCCGCTATGCGCGATCTGCACTATCTGCAATGGAACCACCTACATTCATTTAAAAATGTAGCGCCCCCGGCAAAAAGGATGTTAGTACCATGGAATAGTACTAGTATGTATAACTAAACACCATCTAGTTAGAAAGAACTTTCATGCATGAATAAGAAATTACAAGTATAACTCAAGCTTTAAATGATGACCACATTATCAAATAAAAGAATCATACAACTTCCACATAATTTTTACATAGCTTTTAGTTTGGGGCATTTCACACTATTCATCATTGTTGACAATACCACCGCTATCTTGAGCGGAGTCCGATCTCGACCTGATCGGCTAGGTCGCCTCATTTGAGGCATATATTTCAATCACAATCTCATTTTCCTTTCCGGAATTCATTCACAATACCACTGCTATCTTGAGCAGAGTCCGATCTCGGCCCGATCGGCTAGGCCGTCTTTCCAAGGCATTGTTCCCTTTGCATTAATCACTTCGTTTCACATATATCATTTCATAGGCACTTGGGGACACAACTTATCACATTATCCTTGGCACTAGGCCGCATTATACATCGTTCCCACATTCAATGTTAGCTTTGGAATTTAGGATAATAAGCGCAAACAAGAGCAATTAAAATTGTAGGCATATAGGAGACTTCACATGGATGGCGCAACATACGCTGCTTCAATTTCAATTTAAAGTCCAAGCATTTCAATACATAATTCATATCCTTGCCCTCTTCAAGTTATCAAGACAACACTTTGATCATGTTGAGACACATTTTCACGCATATACGGTTACAACATCAATTCATGTAAAATGACAAGCAATGCAACAATTCAGCTCTAATATTTCCATATTCACACAAACACCGATGAAGCTCAATTTCTAAAAGACGGGGTTTTAGCCATAGATACCTCAACCAAGCTTTCCTTAATCTTATAGTGTTCCGTGATGTTCGCACTTCAATCTATTTATGCAATATAGCACAATTTAACTCATAATCAAGAAAATATCATAATCTAAGCTCTCTTGAGCATTTTACCAAGCATTTAGTGTTCATTAAGGCCTTATGGTTCTTTTATGAAAGATTACACTAGCCCATTACCCATGCCTCCTCTTTTATAATTCCTCATACTCTTCAAGAACACATGCATGCAATGCAAACCCCCTTATCCCCATGAATTACCTCACCAATGACCCTTTGTAGCTATGTATAAAAATGATAGCTGAGGTGATGAAGCCTTACCTCTTGGGATGAGGGTTTAGGTCCCTCACTTGATTATCTTTAATGATTTACCAAGGATTCATGGAGTAATTTTGATGGGAAGCACTTTCCCTCTCTTAGACCCCTCTCTCTCTCTCTCACTCTAAAAGTGTCAGGAAATAAGCTCAAATGAGCAATTGCACAGGATATAAAGACAGGGGGGTCGGGTTTAAAATTTAGAAAACTGGAGCCTCGACTCGGATCTACGATCGCATTTGTGATCGCAAAGTGGACATGCGGCAGAAATACGGTCAGCATACCCATTCTGCGGTCACATAATGCACTCCAGAACTCCCCCTTTCAAAATCCTAAGGAAATTATGCGACGACTTTGCGGCCTGCATATCGATTATGCGATCGCATAATCGGCCGCATAGTTGACATCAATTTGGCCAACACACTGCTTCACTCTGCGGTGACTATGCGGTCCGCATTCCTATTATGCGACCCCATAGTGGACCGCAAAGATGGCACTTTTCTGGAAAACATTATTCTTTGACTTTTTTAATGCATAGACCAGTTTTAAAGGGTCCGAACTGCGGCGAGCTTCACGCATCTCTAACACATATTCCTAATTGCCACTACGAGCTTTCGGGATTAGAGTGGAAATTTTTCACGGGGCCTCACATCCTCCCCCACTAAAGATCATTCGTCCTCGAATGAGAATCAAGGTTCGCTTATTAGCAATCTCTTATGCAACCTTCTGAGTTTTTTCTCAACCTAAACATATTATTAGTCTCCAAATTCGGCTAACTCCCTGAATTGCCAAAAATTTTGCCAGAGTTTCCTTTGTATCTGGGCCTTATCCACCTATCAGAGATCCCCAGAAACACATACTAATAGCAGGTACACATTCCATAGACATAAGATAACTCGTACAATACTATCCATGGCCGCATAGGCAATATATATATATATAACCAAAACAGGGCAGTTTTACATAGATTAATTCAAATGATAATAGTTCGTAGGAGCTAAGTGCATAAAAGCTATTTCATGACTATTCAAACAAATATGGGTACTTCTTTTTCATTTCATCCTCGGCTTCCCAAGTGGCTTCCTCAACTTGCTGGTTCTGCCATAACACCTTCACAGATGCAATTTCCTTATTTCTCAATTTCCGAACATGCCTATCAAGAACGACAACTGGAACTTCTTCATACGACAACTCTTCATTAACCTCAATAGTTTCAACCGGCACAATAGTGGACAGATCTCCTAGTACCTTTCTCAACATAGACACATGGAAGACCGGATGTACCAATGACAGCTCGGGTGGCTTGTATGCCACCTGGCCAATCCTCCGAATGATTTTGTATGGTCCGACATACCACGGACTCAATTTTCCCTTCTTCCCAAACCGCATGATGCCCTTCATAGGGTAAACCTTCAAAAATACCCAATCATCTTCCTTGAACTCTAAATCTCTGCAACGAACATCCGAGTAAGACTTTTGGCGACCCTGAGTAGTTTTCAACCTCTTCTTAATAATCTTGACTTTATCCATGGCCTGATGCACGAGGTTTGTACCTATCAATTCCGCTTCTCCAACCTCGAACCACCCAATGGGAGACCTACATCTCCTACCATACAATGCCTCAAATGGTGCCATCTGGATAGTAGCATGGAAGTTGTTGTTGTAAGCAAATTCTATGAGTGGCAAATGGTCATCCCAACTACCTTGAAATCAAGAGTACAAGCACGCAACATGTCCTCAAGCGTCTAAATGGTCCGCTCTACTTGACCATCGGTTTGAGGGTGAAAGGTTGTGCTAAGATTTATCTGCGTGCCCAAACCTTGCTGAAATTTCTTCCAAAAGTTGGCTGTGAGCTAAGCCTCTCGATCGGAAATGATTGAGACTGGAGTACCATCCAACCTGACTATTTCCTTGATATACAATTGGGCATACTGTTCCGCTTTGTCGGTAGCTTTAATTGGAAAGAAGTGCACTGATTTCATGAGTCGATCCACGATTACCAAAATTGGGTCGAACTTGCGTGGAGTGCGCAACAAACCTACCACAAAATCCATGTTAATCATCTCCCATTTCCACATTGGAATTTCTATGCTTTGAGCCAACCCACCGGGACTTTGATGTTCGGCCATCACTTGCTAACAATTCGGACAATTTGCCACAAAGTCCGCCACGTCCTTCTTCATGTTGTTCAACCAATAAATTTCCTTGAGATCATGATACATTTTCGTAGAACCTGGGTGCACGGAATACCTGGATGTGTGAGCTTCTGCCATGATCCTTCCCCAAAGATTGTCAATATTAGGAACACATAGGCGGTCTCGGTATCGTAGGGTACCATCATCCATGCCAAAGGAAAAAGTTGTGGTCTTGTGTTTGTGAATGCCCTCTTTCAGTTGTGCTAATAATGGATCATTGAATTGATTTTCTTTCACCTCCGCCACAAGCGATGATTCAACCCTATTTTGCCCAATTACCCCTCCTTCATTAGAGTCCGCAAGGCGAACTCCAAACTAGCCAACTAGTAAACTTCCCTGGCTAATGCCCTCTGATATGCCACCAAATGAGCCAAACTTCCCATAGATTTTAGACTAAGAGCGTCTGCCACAACATTAGCCCTTCCCAGGTGATAAAGAATATCAATGTCATAGTCCTTGAGTAACTGTAGCCATCATTTTTGCCTCAGATTCAACTCCTTCTGCTTGAAAATATATTGAAGGCTCTTGTGGTCCGTGAATATATCCACATGGACCCCATATAGATAATGTCACCAAATCTTTAGTGCAAACACCACTGCTGCAAGCTCAAAGTCATGAGTTGGATAGTTTTTTTCATGATTCTTGAGTTGCCTAGAAGCGTAGGCTATTACCTTGCCATGCTGCATTAACACGCACCCGAGCCCGATCCTGGAAGCATCGCAATATACCACAAATCCCTTTGTACCCTCCAGTAGGGTTAGTACCGGTGCTGCAGTCAATCTTGATTTCAATTCTTGGAAGCTCTTCTCACAAGCGTCTGACCACTGGAACTTAACTACTTTTTGGGTCAATTTAGTCAATGGAGAGGCAAGAGTAGAAAACCCCTCCACAAATCTCCTGTAGTACCCAGCCAAACCCAAGAAACTATGAATCTCCATTGGAGTGGTAGGTCTAGGCCAATTCTTCACTGCTGCAATCTTTTGAGGATCAACCATAATTCCTTCCCTAGAAACAACATGACCCAAGAATGCGACAGATTCAAGTTAAAATTCATGAAAATTTTGCATACAATTGATGTTGCTGAAGAGTCTACAAAACTACCCTGAGATGGTCAGCATGGTCCTCTTGACTTCGGGTATACACAAGAATATCATCAATGAATACTATCACAAAGGAGTCTAGAAAAGGCTTGAAGACTCGATTCATAAGATCCATGAAAGCTGCCGGGGCATTTGTTAGCCCAGAGGACATCACCAGAAATTCAAAGTGCCCATACCGAGTTCTGAAAGCTGTCTTTGGAATATCCTGCTCCCTTATCTTCAATTGATGATACCTGGACCGCAAGTCAATCTTTGAGAAACACGTAGCACCTTGCAGCTGATCAAACAAGTCATCTATTCTTGGTAGTGGGTATTTATTTTTGATTGTGACTTTGTTGAGTTGTTGGTAGTCAATACACATCCGCAAAGACCCATCCTTTTTCCTTACAAACAGGACCAGTGCGCCCCACAATGATAATGCTCGGTCGGATGAAACCCTTTTCTAACAAAATCTTTAATTGTTCCTTTAGCTCTTTCAGTTATGTCGGTGCCATTCTATAGGGTGGAATTGATATAGGCTACGTGTCTGGCATCACATCGATCCCAAAATCAATCTCCCTTTTTGGTGGAATCCCAAGGAGCTCATCTGGAAAGACATACAAAAATTCATTCACAACTAGTACAGACTCAAGGCTAAGTGCCTCGGCCTTGGTGTTCGTAACCCGAACTAAATGATAGATACACCTCTTCTTGATCATCTTGGCGGCCTTAAGGTAGGAAATAAATCGGCCTCTAGGCACTGCATTATCTCCCTCCCATTCAATAGCGGGTTCATTATGAAATTCAAGCCTCATAGTTCTAGGCCGACAATCAAGCTTGGCAAAACATGAATAAAGCCAATCCATTCCCATTATTACATCAAAATCCACCATTCCCAATTCAATAAGATCCGCCCAGGTATCCCTACCACACATCGTGAAAATACAACTTCTATAAACTCGAGTAGCCAAAATTGACTCACCAACTGGAGTAGATATCGAGAATGGTTCATGAAGTTGATCTGGTTATTTCTCGAATTCCATAGCAACAAAAGGGGTAACATAGGACAGTGTGGAACCGAGGTCAATAAGTGTATACACATCATGAGATTGGATAGTTAGAATACCTGTAACAACATCTGGGGAAGCCTTTGTAGTCTGGCGTCCACTCATAGCATAGAACCGTTGGGTCCTCCCAAACACTGCGCACCACCCCTAGCTGCACCACGCCCTGCAGGTGCTGGGATACCTCGAGATGGAGAGGGGGCTGAAGATGTAGCAGCTGCTAGGCTGGCTGGCTGTGCTATGCCCCTACCTGCTCCCTGGCGGGACACACGACAATGCCTCTGAATATGACCCCTCATCCCACATCCATAACATACGGGCAACTCCATGTAGCAAATCCCCGAGTGCATCTTCCCGTACCTGGGGCACGGGGACCTATGCTGCTGCTGGAACCTCTCTCCTGACCAACCCCACTAATGGGATCTCCTGTTGCCCTGACTGGGCCTAAACCGACTCCACTACTATTGGTTGGGCCCTGATGGCGGTGCACTGGCTGAAGATTATGCAACAGACTAGGAAGGCCCTGCTGGTCCTCCCCTAAAAGCTGATCTTCCCCCACCTAGTGACTCTCCCATGTTGCCCGTAGATTAGGCCTTGTTGTTACCCTCTCTCTCCATTCTGTTCTTCAATTTACAGTTCTCTGTATCCTGAGCAAATTCCACCATCTTCCCATAATTCATGTCAAAATCCAATGCAGCTGTAGAAGCCTCATTAATAGTCAAAGAATTAAGGCCCTGAACAAACAGGCGCACCCTGGCCTCCATTAGGGGCAACATATGAATGGCATACTTGGATAAGCGAGCAAACTCCATGTGGTACTCCCACACACTTTTGTTACCTTGCTTCAAATTTTCAAACTCTGCTGCACGGGCTTCCCTTGTCTCAGCGGACGGGAAATGATCTATAAAGGCATCATCAAACTCGCTCTACCTCACCGGAGGGCGCCCCTCCTCTCGAGGATCTTACCACAATTCAAACCACGAATAGACCACCCCTTTCAGACGGTAGGCAGCCAACTCTACTCACTCCATCTCAGTTTCACGCATAACCCTAAGGGTCTTGTGCATCTCATCAATAAAATCCTGAGGGTCTTCTTCTGGATTGGCACCTGAAAACACTGGAGGGTCTAACTGAAGAAATCTGTTCACCCTAGAACTAGTAGAATCCCCTTGCTGGCTGGATGAACTGGGCGCAACATTTGACCTCTGGGCCTGAGAGGTTACTAGCTGGGTCAACATCTGAATAGCTCCCCTAAGATCTCCATTAAAAATACCAGAACCGGAAACTGGGGCTGGAGGTAGGACAATGGCATCAACGGGAGGGATAGTGGTACCCTCCACGGGTGTAGGAACTAGGGTAGTCTACTTTGGAATAGAAGAATAAGGCAGAGTGATAGTAGGGCGGCTACCCTCACCCACAGTATCAAGCAGTGAATCATCAGCCACTCTTGAAGTGGCATAAGCATTGGCTTCCTGTCCAATCCTTGCTTTCTTCTTAGGTGCCATTTACTAAAAGATAGAACAATGCACTAATTAGAGAGGAAACAGTGTCACCGCACGATCCGGAATATCAAAGAAGGGTGTTATTCATAAATGCCCAAGTATCCTCCAACTTATAGATGTGGTCGACTACACACCGATAAGAAGGACTCTACTAAACACTGCTCTGAGACATCCTAGGACACTTTAAAACCTTATGCTCTGATACCAAGTTTGTCACGCCCCAACCTCGGAAGACGCGGCCGCACTCAATCTAGCAGCCCCCAACTGAGCAAGCCTTATCAGACACTTCCTACCCAACACGATACGAATAAGGAAACTATGCTTTCATTCATTTATTTAGACGAATAAAGAGGGTGCATTCTACAATGTTAGCTCATTTTAAATCACAACATTAAACCGTCGATAAGTTCCAAGATTCCATACAAATACACTTTAACAAAGTGAGAACTTGAATTACATCATAGTTCGTAGACACATCCAACTCCCGTACATAACCCACACATATGTCTACAGAGCCTCTAAGGATGAAAAAACAAGTTATCACAATGCCGGCAACAAGGCCCCGGCTATACCTCAAAAGTAGAAGTCTACAACAAAAGATGTGCAATATAACCCCTTGAAGGATAAAGGGTCTCACCAAGACTTCAAGAAGAAGGTACTATGTTACGCGCGATCCGCACTATCTACAATGGAGCCACCTACATTCATTTAAAAATGTAGCACCCTCGGTAAAAGGGACGTTAGTACCATGGAATAGTACTAGTAGGTATAACTAAACACCATCTAGTTAGAAAGAAATTTCATGTAAGAATAAGAAATCACAAGTATAACTCAAGCTTTAAACGATCACCACATTATCAAATAAAAGAATCATACAACTTCCACATCATTTTTACATAGCCTTTAGTTTGGGCCATTTCACACTATTCATCATTGTTCACAATACCACCGCTATCTTGAGCGGAGTCCGATCTCGACCCAATCGGCTAGGTCGCCTCATTTAAGGCATATATTTCAATCATAGTCTCATTTTCCTTTCCGGAATTCATTCACAATACTATCGCTATCTTGAGCGGAGTCCAACCACGGCCCGATCGGCTAGGCCGCCTTTCCAAGGCATTGTTCCCTTCGCATTAATCACTTCGTTTCACATATATCATTTCATAGGCACTTGGGGCCATAACTTATCACATTATCCTTGGAACTAGGACGTATATTTACATCGTTCCCACATTCAATGTTAGCTTTGTAATTTAGGATAATAAGCGCACACAAGAGCAATTAAAATTGTAGGCATAGAGGAGACTTCACATGTATAGCACAACATAAGCTGCTTCAATTTAAATTTAAAGTTCAAGAATTTCAATACATAATTCATATCCTTGCCCTCTTCAAGTTATCAAGATAGCACGTTGATCATGATGAGACACATTTTTCACGCATATACGGTTACAACATCAATTCATGTAAAATGACAAGCAATGCAACAATTCAGCTCTAATCTTACCATATTCACACAAACGCCGATGAAGCTCAATTTCTAAAAGACTGGGTTTTATCCATACATACCTCAACCGAGCTTTCCTTAATCCTATAATGTTCCGGAATGTTCGCACTTCAATCAATTTAAGCTATATAGCACAATTTAACTCATAATCAAGAAAAGATCATAATCTAAGCTCTCTTGAGCATTTTACCAAGCATTTATTGTTCATTAAGGCCTTATGGTTTTTTTATGCAAGATTACACTAGCCCATTACCCATGCCTCCTCTTTTATAATTCCTCATACTCCTTAAGAACACATGCATGCAATGCAACCCCCCTTATTCCCATGAATTACCTCACCAATGACCATTTGTAGCTATGTGTAAAAATGAGAGCTGGGGTGATGAAGCCTTACCTCTTGGGATGAGGGTTTAGGTCCCTCACTTCATTATCTTCAATGATTTACCAGGGATTCCTGGAGTAATTTTGATGGGAAGCACTTCCCCTCTCTTAGACCCCTCTCTCTCTCTCACTCTAAAAGTGTCAGGAAATAGGCTTAATGAGTTATTGCACAGTATATAACGACAGGGGGGTCGGGTTTAAAATTTAGAAAACTGGAGCCCTGATTCAGATCTACGATCGCATTATCGATCGCAAAGTGGACATGCGGCCCGCATAATGGACCGCAAAAATGCTCCCCAAGACCTGAACACACTGCTTGGGTATGCGGCAGAAATGCGGTTCGTATACTCGTTCTGCGGTCGCATACTGCACTGCAGAACTGCCCCTTTCAAAATCCCAAGGGAATTATGCGACGACTTTGCGGCCCGTATATCGATTATGCAATCGCATAATCGTCCGCATAGTTGACATCAATTTCGCCAACACACTACTTTACTCTGCGGCGACTATGCGGTCCGCATTCCTATTATGCGACTGAATAGTGGACCGCAAAAATGGCACTTTTCTGGAAAACATTATTCTTTGACTTTTTTAATGCATAGACCAGTTCTAAAGGGTTCGAACCGCGGCGAGCTTTACGCATCTCTAACACATATTACTAATTTCCATTACGAGCTTTCAGGTTTAGAGTGGAAATTTTTCACGGGGCCTCACAAAGACTTTACAATCACTCATCATAAGCATAATACAAAATCGAGTTCCTCTGACTCAACTCTTCTACAATTACATTCAATCTCTTACCAACTGTCTTTGTGGATGTAGGTATTGTTGTGTTACGAATAAAGTAGAATTTAAGAGTTTGAATTCTTACAATTGAGCTCTACCACATGATCTAGAATAAAGAAAGGAGTGACAGTCCTAAATACCCTATAGCCTCCTACTTATAAGTGTGGTGCACAATAACCCATAAAGAAGACTCTACTTGGCACGTCTTGTAGACTTCCTAGGACCGAACTACTCTGATACCACTTTTGTCAAGACCCAAACCGATGGGCCACGACGGGCACCGGTGCCTTACCCAATCGAGTACAAATATAACATATCTTTCTTATCATACCATCATGGGTAAATGGGCCAGAAAGGCATCATGAGATAACCAGAATAAAACATAAGGGAATACTAGACATAGGACGACCCAACATGATATAGAAACTTATACATGTGACACGTGGGTCTATAAGGCCGACATGATCATTTGTAAACTCAAAATATAGGCTAACAAGGCCATACAAGTATTCATATATATGACATCTATCAACAAGCCTCTAAAAGTACATAAACCACATAAAGATTGGGCTATGGCCCCACCATACCGATCAATACATGTCCAAAGCATACTGACTAAATATGCAACTCCAGAGCTAGTGGAGCACCTTCTGTTGAGCTGATAGCCTACTAGGAGGACTGTCAACCTGTCTATCGGTATATGTGGGTGTGAAACGCAGCGTCCCCAAAAAAAAGGGATGTCAGTACAAAAAAATACCGAGTATGTAAGGCATGAAAGCATTATATAAAGACATGAAAGAAACATGGAGTAAAGAACTCAACTTGTAAGTCTGAATAGCTCTATGAATCATGAAACATTTATAATGTCATGCATATACATATAAGTTTCATATAATGCATATGTATATGAGTACATAACATCATCAAGCCTCTGAGGGCATCCCATCATATCATCTCGGCCTCTGTGGGTGAAATCATCAACGTATACCAGCTGATTTGGTGGTGGTGCACATATAATACCATAACCTTTACATATACCCCATAAACCAATAATATACACGTGTATAATGTCATCTGTTCATGGGTCAATATGCATGTATAAATGAATGCAATGCATAATGAAGTAAGTCAATAAGATATCTCGGAATATCACGAGACCATGAATAGATGATATGATAGTAGGACAAATTGGAATCAAGAACATAGGCAACCCTAGTACTTCTAAGATGAAATTTGTGTGCTTGCTCGTTTCATTGTATCATATGGATCATGACAAAAGGAAAGAAAGGATAGTCTTAACATACCTCAAGTAGTCAATGCAACTCAACATCAAGCTTACGACAACTACCGCGCCAACACTATCACAAAGAAATACATGTACAACTTAGATGGCACTAGTATATCACGTATCTCAAATGATAACTCGATTCTAGAATAAAATGGGCAGCATTTCCTCTAATTTTACTACTCCGTCAAGCCTACTATAGGAAAGACAATAACAGAATACAACCAGAAACTCAAAAACAACCTAACTACAATTTGGGACCTTTAATACAACAAAAAAACCAAACATACCAGAACATACCCAATCAATAAGTTATCAATTATCCTGAAATTGCAATGATGAGCGACCGTCCCACTACCCTACCACAAGTGGAATTTCTCCATTTCCTTTATCCTTCCAAGCTCCATAAATCAGTAGCACAATAGACCAACACGAGTGGACTACAAAACAATCCACTAAGAGTAAAATAAATCGAACTCACGGCTTTCGATCACCGTCCTGTGAGTTCTAACTAGTAGAAAACTAATTTATCAACCTTCCTTGATATTTGAAAGCTTAAATAGAGAAAGTAGTCATTTTATTAACTATGAAGTACCTTTTAAAACTCAAACTACAAAGAAAAACAGAGGCAATATAGCGATAATTATGTCATAGGAATCGTTCTAATGTTATCGCTTCTTGATTTCGTACCCAAGATGCTATCTTCTTTAAAACCATTGTAGAGAGATTAAGGGTAAGTTTATGGGGGTTATATGGTCGTGTTCTATGAAAAATTAAGAGAAAGACGATTTAAAACCTATATATATCAACTTTTGAAAAGTCAAAGAGTTGCTAGCTTGGCACCCTAGCATTGGCCCTTTTTCCGATGCTTATATCTTTTTATCCGGATGTTGTATGAATGAAGGATTAAGATCATTAGAAAGTACATTCAAATACCTTCAATTTGTTATATAATATGTCCCAAAAATACTTCATATAACACACGAAATGTATTGATTAAAAAGCTTCAGTCACACACCTATTTGTCACCTATGCAGTCTACACAGCCTCGCAAAACAACAAATGTCTCTCTACTCTGATGTTGTATCGATGAACTGTTTAATGCTTTAGAAACTAGACTCGTAGATATTTAGTTCGATATGTTTATAATCCCATGTTTCCATGTATATTGGGAGAAAAGCTCTGCTACATTTGACCTAACCTTTAGCACATTTATGAATATAACTTGTGATGACCTTTGTCAACTTTTGTTCCACAACTCGCTTGACTTCAAAACGTAATACACGACTATCATAAGCCTAAAATAACTCATAATATAACCTCCATATCACGTTAAGAACCCTATTCTCACCCGTTAGTGCATGTTATAAAATTATAAACTTATCGACTTTCGACGAAACTTATTTTATTCAATTTATTTAGCTTCTAAGCTTTCCAATCCTCTTGGTAGTTATTATTAATGATCTTAAAGATTTGTAACCTCTAATGTAATATAATTAAATTACTTTATATACTTTCAAAAATGATCTCATTTCTGAGCTTTCATCAATTGTCTTACGACGTACTCTTACATACGAAAACATGGCGTGTAACACTTTTAAATGAGTTAAAAAACTCTTAGCCCAATCCTACCAAAGTAGCAAGCTGGGTTGGACTGGCCTCATGGACCAATCCCATTTTGGCAGCTGTATATACTAGATTGGACTCCAGACTAACTCTCATCATTTGTCAGCATGGAGTATACACTATCAAAATTTGGAAGGGGCTTTATCATTAAGATATTCCATCGAATGGTGGAATATGAGTCGTTTAGGCCCATCAGAAATTGGTGAACCATCTATTCCTCATTTACTTTCTGAAAAATCTCTTTACATCCACTAACATGGTTAGAGTGTAAAACAGAAATGAAATCGCGCTTTTTAATTTTATTAAATATGAAGCAATAGTGGAAGAATCTTGAGAGATGGAAGAAATATCTTTGTGGATTAAAAGATTTTGTAACGATCGGGACGTTTATTTTGTAAATTTGAGCCTCCTTTACCTATTTGATATTTTTTATGTGTATTTGATGTTTGATGATTTTTAGGGATGGTTGGGTTGGTTTCGGGAAGGTTTGAGAGTGATGGAACACTTAGTTTTAATTTTGAACGCTTGAATTTGTAAGAGTTGATGAATGGTTTTTACTTTTGAGAAGATGAGCTTGGATTGGTATTTTGATGGTTTCAATAGGTTCGTATGGTGATTTTGGACTTCGGCGTAAGTCTGGATTAAGACTTGGAGGTTCCTAAAATATTTTGGCTCTATATGTCGAATTCGAAAGTTCATAAGTTTACCCTGGGAGTTGATTTTGATGATTTCAGATTTGGATTATTATTTTGAGCCTTGGAATAGGTTTGTTTTGTTATATGAAACTTGTGTGCAATGCTTGGATATAATCCGACTTGATTAGGCTTGAATCGGACCCTTGGTTGAAGTTCAAAAGTTCATGATATTTAAGAGTATGCAACTTGAGTTTTGATGTGTGATTCATAATTTTGGATATTATTGTGATGTTTCGATCCTTGGAAATATGTTTGGGTTACGCATTCAAACTAGTTGGCATGATTGGAAGGGGTTCTGGGAGGGCAGGGGGCTCGAGGGTGTTTCAAATTGATTCTGGATCATTTTATTGGATGTTGGCATAACTAATTTTCGTGTGTCACAACTGTGGAACTTTTTGGGAACGTGCAACGTCGCAAAACAGAAAGGGAGGCCGAAGAAGCGGAGTTTGCCTTGGGCATAGGAGTCCTCATATGCAGAGGAAGATGCACAGAAGCGTTTGCGCACCTGCGAGGTCTGTGCGCATGTGCGGTAGCACATGAGCAGATTTTATAGTGCAGAAGTGGGGGTCAATTGTTTTAAGTGGAGCTCGCATTTGCGATGGTTTGTCGTAGATGTGACGTCGCAAAAGCGACCAAGTGATCCGCAGATACTAAATTATTGCCAGACTTATTATATATCGAGGGTTTGGTCTATTTTCATTATTTAGAGTTTTGGAGCTCAGCTATAGGCAATATTTGGGGAGACTTTCATTACCACTTTGAGGGTAAGTATTTTCTATTTGGATTTGATTATGTATCTCAATTTCTCATAGATTTGTGCACTTAGAACATAGATTTGAAAGAGGAAAATTGGGGTTTTTCCTACAACTTAAGAGGATGAATTTTAGGGATTTGAGAGTTGATTTGGACTTGATTTTGGAATCTAATTACATATCTGAACTCGTGGGATTATGGATAGTTGGTATCTACCTATTGACTCGGGCTTTGACCATATGGGCTCGAGTTGATTTTTGTTGACATTTTGACAATTGAATAAAGATTGAAGCTTTATTATTTGGGATTGAATCTTATAGCTTTATTTGTTGTTATTGAGTTGTTTTTGGCTAGATTCAAGCCATTCGGAGACCGATATGAGAAGGAAGAAATTTTTGGAGTATTGATTTGGCTTGTTTGAGGTAATATTTTGCCTAGCCTTGGTTGTGTGCTTGCACCGGGTTTTATCCATGTTTGGGGTAGTTTTTAGGCTATGTTATGGCTTATATTGGATACTATAATTCTTGTTATCATGCTTCATATGTTTGTACCTCTTCGTGGGCTTCTTGAATCATGTTAGAGATCTTGTGTAGGTTAATTGCCTAATCAAACTTGATAATTATTGTTTTGTGGTATATCCACCTATTCTGAGTTGTGGTAGCACACTTCGTACATGCATACACGTTAGCATGTTACTTTATCAATCAATGAGTATGTAATTTTATATCCATTATTTGTATACATGTATTCTGCTTTTTGTGTAATATGGATTGGAATGGCAGCACGTGAGTGATACGTGCAGATGTTATATTATGGAACGTGAATTATATGTGCATTGTGTGGATAAGAATCCATCACCTAGGATCGTCCTCTCGTATTTCTCTCTTGATGATGTATATGTTGTATGAGAAAAACATATCAGTGTTTGGTTTCTGCATTTCTTCTCTATTTAAATATACCTTGGATGAATACATGATTTTATTGTATATCTTCTCTATATGCTAGTTTTGGAATGTATACATGCCTCTTTATGCATATCGTCTTTATATGTTGCTTTGATTGAAGGATGAAGGCACGTCACATATCTTCTCTATATGCTAACATGTACACGTTGACTTGATTATTTAGCATATCTTCTCTATATGCAAATGTTGATGATTCATTAGTGATAGTCGCATACCTTCTCTATATGCTGAGTTGTTAAACTATTATAAGACTTGTACACATCTTCTCTACGTGCACTAATTTTTTATACATGTATTTCATGCTTAGTTTGGCATTGTTGTTGCGTACTTGTATATTTATGAACTGATTAGATTGATAAGTGAGTATCATTGGATGCCACTACTACCTTGCTGAAGTTAATCATGATACTTACAGAGTATATGGAGTCGGTTGTATTCATACTACACTCTGCACTTAATTGTGCAGATTCCGAAGTCCGACCCAGTCGAGCTTTGTGAGCTGAGTTGATTGTTGTGCTTTGGAGACCGAGGTAGAGCTGCTTTTAGATCGCAATCCCTGTCGTCTCTTCCTATTTCCTTTAATGTTGTTGTTTCAGACAATATTTCTGTGTTTCAAACTTGTATTCGTTCTATTGAGCTCATGAATAGATGTTACCAGTTCTTGGGAGTTGTATTCTGATTTGACATTAACCATGGTTATTTGTCTTTCAGACTTATATATTCTATAATTTTTTATCATGTTTTGTTATTATTTATGACTGGCTTGCCTAGCAAGTGAGTTAGGCATCATTACAACGGTGGTGGTTTTGGGTTTTGACATATCTTTATACCACTAGCTTGCACAAACTTATGCTCGACCTCCTTCCAAAGCTTCTCAGTAGACTCTATATACATGACGGTTTCACTAATCTCCTTATCTAGGGTGTTAAGGATACAAGCCACAACCTATCATTGCTTCTAATTCAGGGCTCAAAATGAGGAGAGGTAGGACTAGGTTTGGCAATCGAGCCATGTGTCGCGCCCCCTTTTTTCCTCTTCGCATCGGAAAACCGGGTTTATGATATTTTTGGGTATAGGACAACTCATTCCTTTTGGGAACTAGGTTTTGCATTTGAAGAGTTGCCACCTAATGATTTAAGGTGCATTAGGACACCTATAGGGTTCATGTTTGGATAACCAGAGATAGGGTAAGGGCTTGAAATTATCCTAAGGTGAAGGTGTTAGGCACCCCTCAGGATCCACTAGTGTGGTTCCCGGCCAGACAGTTTTTTGTGAATTTGTACAATTATCAAATAGACAAGTATAGGCTCAAGTAATAGGGGATTTGGTTTTGAACACATAAGAGCTTGAAAAAAATTAAAAGGCGAATTTTGAAAATGAGTTATAGTTAAGAATATATGAAAAGAAAGGAGGGGGGTCCTAGGTTTATTTATAATATGGATCACATCAATGCAATACCTGGTATGACACTCGTCAGAAGAGGGGATACACGTGGTATTAGTGCACCGGTCATCATATCCATATCTACCCTTCCCACCCTATTAAGGTATTAAAGCGCGGATTGATCTCGACCTCTATTGCATGTTATTACCCGTCCCATTCCTATCAGTCCTTGAGGAACTTAGGACTACTATTCCTATAAGAGGGAGGATTTTAGGCTGACTCTTGAGTTTTTAAAGGTAAGAGACTAAGGTGACATTCAAAACACATAGGACTGCACATTAGGAGAAATATATAAACAACTAAGAGGCTCATATATACCTCCTCAAGTAAAGCATATAAATAGCATGACTTAAATACATTTAAGGTCAGAATTTAAAGTACTAAGGCAAGGGTGTTTTAATTGTTGAAGTAGACCAATTTATTACATAACTCAGATAAGAAGTCTGAATCAGGCCTGCTTGTTGGTTGTAGCAGTTGCTAATTAAACAAAGGCGGATTTAGTTTTGTTGTTATTACCTAAGGCTTACCTAATTATGTACTGGTGACATATTATAAGCATAATATCTATTACTAATTTAGAATGGAGCAAAGCAGTGATAGTTTTAAACGAGCAATTTGGATCCTATAGGCATGCTTTCTAAATCGTATTAATAAAAAGAGTAGGTTATTTAAAACTGATTCAGAACAGTACGAGTCAAACTGATTTTAAACTAGACTGGTTTCAGATCCTATAGGCGTGATCTCTATTATTGTTGATTTTTTGTAATTCCTATAGACATGATATCTAGTTGAACTTGAAACGAAGCAGGCAGGATTTACTTGAAATTCCAATAGGCATGACTTCTATGAAAAATACTCATTTTAACCTTATGAACATGACGTCTGATTATAGCTATTTAGATCCTATAGGCATGGTGTCTCATTATGGTAATAAAACATGCAGAATTTAAAACAGGTCATATAGTCATGTTATCTAAATGTAGAATTAAAACATGCAGAATTTAAAGAAACGGATCCTATAGGCATGTTCTCTACCCTTCTAATATCTAAACATGCAAAATTACCCATCCCTCTTTACTAGCCAACCCCAACATTTGTTACAAATCATTACATATCAAAAATGAATAAATTACACTAGAAAAGCAAAATAAGAAGTTACAACCATAGGAAGCCTGATTCTGACTTCCTCTCTGAGTTATGAAATAAACCACCTCAAATGTCAATGTTCTCACAGCCTTTCTCAGACCTGAGTGTGTCAAAATTCCCTAAGGGTCTCAAGGGACCCCGGGCAGTGCTTACACCAAGGTTTGCATAACCAGATAGAGATGGGTGTGGTATGGAAGGGTCAGCCCTTATGTGTCCAAGTTTAGAGGGAGCTCAAGGGTCCCAAGGTAAGTCTAACACAAGAGGGGCATAACCTAGGTTCTAAGAGTATAGAGGAAGTGTAGAACACAGTTGAAAGAGATCTATTTGAAAATAGCAAATGGTAAAGGGGATTTGAAAACAATAGTAGTGAAACTCAAACTACACAGAATCAGCAATTACACAAAGGGGTCAGGGGTTTTGGGAATACATTGCATGAAGCATATGACCCCCAAAAAGGGTCAGGTATGGTCATACATAGCAATAGATGATGTTGGCATGACCATAAACTAGCCAGAGAACACAAACACAAAGAGGGAATGTAGGGTTTGGGATTCATACAATAGGAGAGCTTTAATTTAAAAGGGAAAAGGAACACATTTCAACGTGCTAGTAATGTAACTTGATTGCAGAAACATAAGCAGAAATATACAAACATGAGAGAAGTTGGAACAACTACAGAACATGTTGTTGTTGATGCTTGAAAAGTAACTAGGACATACCAGCAAGAAACAAAGTGAAGAAAGGAAAGGTAAGCAAATTTTCACAGCCTAGCCTTGGCTTTCAGCTGGCTAGAGAAAGCAGTAGCACAGGTAGTAGTAGAGAAAAGAGAGAGTTTTAAGTGAAATGTG
Organism: Nicotiana sylvestris; assembly: GCF_000393655.2. Taxonomy (NCBI): domain Eukaryota; kingdom Viridiplantae; phylum Streptophyta; class Magnoliopsida; order Solanales; family Solanaceae; genus Nicotiana; species Nicotiana sylvestris. The sequence goes on from NC_091064.1 coordinate 41,005,548, forward strand.
TGTTCTGAACTCAGATGGTTTGTCTTTGAAAGAGAAGAGGGTGGGTATTTATAGTTTTTAAAATAGGTGAAGAATAAGGTAATAAGTAAAGTCTTAACACAAGCATGGAAACAATCACAAGTCAGAATCAACTACCACAAGTGATTCCCTTTAATTAAAGAATCAATGTTTAATGGGTAGCAACAGGTCTAATTAAGGAAAGAAAATCAGTTTGGAGACAGATTGATTATTGCCATAAAAGGGGCAGTAAAAGCATGAAGTAAACATTCAAGTCTAAGTACAAAGATATGCTTATTTTGGAAAAGATTCAGCAAGGTAAAACATCACAGTAAAGGGAAAGGAATCAATTAAATTTAAACATGCGAGTAAAATTAGGGGTCACAAAATAAAAGCTTTTGCAATCAGTCATCAGATCAAGATCAATCAAGGAAGAAGCATGATTCTGCACTTTAGTATATAAATAGAGTGTACAGAAGCTTCAGACATGCGAGGCCAAACATATTGGCAAAAGAGATAACACAATCATACAGTAGTGGCAGAAACAAGCTAGGATTTAGTAGTAAGGAAAATATTCGAGATACAGTAGTCAAGTATGTCAAGTAGTCACATAGAATCAACAGTGAAGAAAACATAGCAATAGCTAAAGAAAATCAGAAATAAGTAAAGGTCTCACAGTATCAAGTGAGGAAAACCTTTTACGAAATTAGGGTTTCACCAATAGTCGAGTTAAAACATAGTAAAACTCAAAATCAGATAAGTCACATAAAGAAAAGAGAGTTTGAAACAAGGAACTTTTAATCGAGTCACGTATACATTAAAACAAGCAATTTCAGGCCAATAGACCTAGGGTTTTCCATAATAATCGAGTTTAAAAGATGGTAAAACTCAGAATCAAATAAGTCAAACAAGAACAAAGAACTTAGTCAAACCAGTACACATTTAAACCAAACATTCTCAGAACTCGGATGAGACCAAAAAGGAATTAGGGATTTCAACATGCTGACTCAGATAGAAGAACAACATGAGCAAAACATAGCAGAATCACAAACAACATTAAAAATTGGATAAGAGATCTTTTGAAAAAACTTAAAGGAATACCTTAACGAAAAGTTGTTTTGAAAGAAAAGCTGAAGAACTTTTGAGAAAAACACTTAAAACATTCATAGTAAGTACAAATCTAAAGTAGATCTGAAAGAAAATCAAAAGATCTTAAAGATTAGGGTTTCGAAAAACCTAGAAAAGGTGAGAAAGGCCTTGAAAGTTTCTGATCTAACCAGGAAAGTCAAGGATCTGCCTTGAAAGGACATGAATGCCTGGAGAAAGGTCGTGGATGGCCGGCCATGAACAGCAGTCGAGCAAGGACTAGACCAGATTCCTTCAAGGACTAGCCATGAAACCACAGAAACAAACACCCAAGAGTCATGGGAGGCTGATACATGTCTCAAATGACCACAAAGGGCCATGGATTAAGAAGGTATTAGGGTGGATTAGGGTCTAGTTTGATGACGGCGGCTAAGGTTCGTGTTAGGTTTCAGAGAGAATTGAGAGGGAAAGGGGATTCAAAGGCAACGGGAGTTGAGAAATGATTTAGGTTTAGGGGTCGTTCAGGGTTAAAAAAGGAAAGGGCGTATAGTGGTCGTTAATCTAAATGATCAACTGCTAGGATTAAAGGGGTTAGGTGGGGATACGGGTTGGGTCGGTTTAGTTGGGTTAGGGGCCAGATTTAAACAAAATAGGGCCGGAGAAATTGGGCCTGATTTGGGTCTCAAATTAGGCTACAATTGAAATGCAATTGGGCTATCATTTAAATAGCCAGTTTTTCCTTTTTAAAATTATAAAAATAGTAAATTAATTTCTGAAATTAAATTGAAAGTACTAAAATAATTTATAACATATAATTAACAATTTAACAATATAGGACTTGATTTTATGAATATAAACGCAATGAAATCTTAAAAGAGGCTAATATTGCAATTACGTGCAATTTAGCTTAAAAATACTAAATAAATTTGTAAAAATATGAAAAAATTACCTTAACTATATTTTAGCATAAATATAAAAGTCCAACAAATGAATCACCAAAAAATGATTATTTTGGAAATAATTATTGGTTTTTAATGGATAAAAGGGGAAATAAATTGATTTAAAAACCTTTAAAAATTAAGAAAAAATAATAAAACATTTGGACATACTTATATATGCATATATATGCTATTTTGAAAGTATTTTTCATATTGAAAAATATATAGGGAAACATTATGTATCAACAGCTGCCCTTTTTTACCCGGGAAGGATGAAAGAGTTGTCGGGTAAAGATATGATGGCCAATTTTGACCGAGCGAAATGATTTGAAGAAGATAGGCTGCACCCTGGCTTCTGAGGTACCTACCTATCCCTGGTTTTAGGGGAATCAGGCCATATGTAGTTTAGGATCCGTCGGCGGAGTATGCTGATGGAGACTTTCCAAGAACGGATGCAATATCCAGGACGGGGTGAGTGGGCGGCTTGTTAGAATTGTAAAGGTTTGATATGGCTGCGGGAACTGGAGTGGGCTTTCTCCTACCAGGATGGTCGTTGCTCGCTGGTGTACCTGCAATTAGAAACAATACAAGCATATATTGTGCATAAATTTAGACATGATGCAAATTCCCGTCGGACCATGAATGCTGTCTTTGGACGGTTAGGATGATGTCCTTTAGACCATGACGTCCTGGGCCATGAAGTGTACAATAAAGGATTCGCAGGCCATGAAATTATGCTCTCGGGCTATGAGGATGGTGCCTCCAAACCATGATGCCTTTGAATAATGATATGCAAAAGATTAAGAGGGGTCCTCAGGCCATGACATGGTGTTCTCGGGCTATGAAGATGGTGCATCCGAATGATGATGCCTTCAGATAATTTTAGCGATCTTTCAGCACATGAGATGCAGTATATGGCGATCTTTCAGCCTATGAGATGCAGTATGAGGCAATCTTTCATCCATGCCGATGTAGTATGTGGCAATCTTTCAGCCGTGCCGTTGCAATATGAGGCGATCTTTTAGCCATACGATGTAGTATGAGGCGATCTTTCAGCTCATACAGATGCAAAGAGGCGATCTTTTAGCCATGAGATGTAGTGACAGTGTTTAGCCTTATGCAAGGATGAAGGCAGTTGAAGGTAGAGTTTAACCTCAGAAGGCAGAACAGTAGCCTTATGCAATGTAAAAAATGCAGATGGAGATAGTGTTTAGTCTTGGAAAGCAGAACGGCAGCCTTATGCAATTGAAAATGCAGATGGAGGTAGAGCTTAACCTCAGAAGGCAGAATGGTAGCCTTATGCAATGCAAAAATGCAGATGGAGACAGCGCTTAGTCTCGGAAGGCAGAACGGTAGCCTTATGCAATGCAAAAAATGCAGATAGAGACAACATTTAGTCTCGGAAGGCAGAATCGTAGCCTTATGCAATGCAAAATGTAGATAGAGACAACGTTTAGTCTCGAAAGACAGAACGGTAGCCTTATGCAATGCAAAATGCAGATGGAGGTAGAGCTTAACCTCGAAAGGTAGAATGGTAGCCTTATTCAATGCAAAAAAATGCAGATGGAGACAGCGTTTAGTCTCGGAAGGCAGAACGGTAGCCTTATGCAAGAAATAAAATGGCAAATGGTAGTAGCAGTTTCTTAACTGATAATAAATTGCGACATTGTGATTGCTGGGGACATTGTTACATATAGAATATCACTGGAGTGTGCGGATAGAAAACGCTGGTAAGTGCAACGGTTCTCAGAGTTGTATTCCTGAATAATGTTTGTCCCATGGGTGTATAGTATGTTTGATAATTTCGCAGTCCAAGTGCCTGTATCCAAAAAAAATCGTGAGTTTTGCAAAGGGGGAGGTTAGTTCATATCCCTGCTGGCTTTGCTTGACCTGCTCAGCTTTGATGGTGATATTGCATGTATCATTAGGGTAGCATTGCTAAACAAAGCAGTTTCGATAATAAACATGCATGGTTTGTAAAAGTATGACATAAGCGTATTATAAAAGGCTTTAAATGAACCTACGACTGCGACGTGGTTTAGGACATTGCAACCTCTCTTGCTACGGAATTCTGAGGGTCCTTCTCAAAATTCTGCCCCAGTTTGAGGGATTGACGCTTCTGACTGTTGTTCGTGCGGCGATTGGCTAAAATTTCTTTGGAATTTTAAGGGTCCTCCTCAAAATTCTACCCCAGTTTCCAATCGCTGGGGAAATGTATATTTATTGAATTGTGGCTGAGCCCATAAGGCTGCCTACGTATCCCCTCTTAAACGGGAATCAGGTCAGGCATAGTTCAATTTACATCATATAAAGGAAGCGTAAAGATTACACATAGTAGCGCTTGACTGCATCTGAATTGATCGGCTTTGGCCAGACTTCTCCATCCATTTATGCAAGTATGAGGGCTCCTCCTATTAGAACCTCGTGAACCATGTATGAACCCTACCAGTTGGGAGAGAATTTCCCTTTGACTTCATACTGATGCGAAAAGATTTTCTTTAACACCAGTTGCCCCGATGTGAACTGTTGCGATTTGACTCTTTTGTTGAAGGCTCTGGACATTCTATTCTGATTGAGTTGACCACGGCAGATTGCATTCATTCTCTTTCCATCAATAAGGGCTAGTTGCTCATAACGATTTTTTTCCCATTTCGCGTCGTCGGGCTCAACTTCTTGTATGATCCTTAGGGAAAGAATTTCTACCTCACCGGGAATGATAGCCTTTGTACCGTAAACCAGCATATAGGGGGTTGCCCCGGTTGATGTGCAGACTATGGTGCGGTACCCCAATAGAGCAAATGATAACTTTCCGTGCCACTATTTATGCTTCTCTATCATTTTCCTCAATATCTTCTTGATATTCTTGTTAGAGGCTTCCATAACTCCATTCATTTGAGGCCTCTAGGCTGTGGAATTCTTGTGTCTGATCTTGAAAGTTTCACACATAGCTTTCATCAAGTCACTATTGAGGTTGGAGCCATTATCAGTAATGATTGACTCTGGAATCCCAAATCGACAAACAATGTGGTCGCGGACAAAGTCTACCACGACTTTCTTAGTTACTGCTCTATAAGATGTTGTTTCGACCCATTTGGTGAAATAGTCTATGGCTACTTGGATAAACCTATGTCCATTGGAAGCAGCAGGCTCGATTAGCCCAATAACATCCATTCCCCAAGCGGCGAACGTCCATGGTGAGCTTGTTGCATTAAGCTCATTTGGAGGTACCTTTATCATGTCTGCATGTATCTGACAGCGGTGGCATTTATGGACATACTGGATGCAGTCTGTTTCCATAGTCATCCAAAAGTAACCAGCTCGGAGTATCTTCTTTGCTAAGACAAAACCATTCATATGTGGACCGTAGGTCCCAGCATGAATCTCCTCTAGTAGCTTGGATGCTTCCTTTGCGTCGACACACCTTAGTAATCCCAAATCAGGAGTCCTCCTATACAGGATTTCTCCACTATGAAAGAAGTTGTTAGACAATCTCCGGAGTGTGCATTTCTGAGTAGGGTTTGCAAGCTCTGGGTACTCTCCTTTTGCCAAATAATCCTTGATATCGTGAAACCAAGGCTTTCCAACTGTTTCTTCTTCGACATGGGCACAATAAGCTTGTTGATCATGGATCTTTACTGGAATGGGATCAATGAAATTCTTGTCTGGATGTTGTATCATAGATGACAGGGTAGCCAATGCATCAGCGAACTTATTCTGGACTCTAGGAACATGTTGGAACTCCGTCTTCGAGAACCTTTTTCTCAATTCTTGTACTGATGCAGATACGGGAGTATCTTGGAGTTCTTGGTTGCCCATTCTTCTCGTTCCTGATGTATAAGTAGATCTGAATCTCCAATCACCAGCAACTCTTGAACATTCATGTCAATGGCCATTTTGAGCCCTAGGATGCAGGATTCATACTCGGCCATGTTGTTGGTGCACGGGAACCTGAGTTTGGCGGACACCGGATAATGCTGACCGGTTTCTGATACTAGGACTGCTCCTATGCCAACTCCTTTGAAATTTGTTGCTCCATCGAAAAACATTCTTCAACCATCATAGGATTCTGCAATATCTTCTCTTATGAATGATACCTCTTCGTTAGGAAAATATGTTTTCAGGGGTTCATACTCTCCCTCCATGGGATTCTTAGCAAGGTGGCCTGCCAGCGCTTGTCCCTTGATCGCTTTTTGAGTTATGTAGACAATGTCGAACTCACTCAATAGGATTTGCCACTTGGCTAGCTTGCCAGTGGGCATGGGCTTCTGAAAGATGTACTTTAAAGGATCCATCCTTGATATGAGATATATAGTATAGGCACAGAAGTAATGCCTCAGCTTCTGAGCTACCCAGGTCAAAGCACAATAGGTACGCTCTAATAGAGAATATCGGGCCTCGTACGGGGTGAACTTCTTACTGGGGTAATAAATGCCTTGTTCCCTCCTCCCTGTTTCATCATGTTGCACCAGAACGCAACAAAAAGCTCCATCCATTACTGCAAGGTAGAGTAATAAGGGTCTACCTAGCTTGGGCGGGACTAGGACTGGTAGTGTTGACAGGTATTCCTTGATTTTGTCAAAGGCCTTTTGGCAGTCATCGATCCATTTGGTAGCGGCGTCCTTTTTTAACATCTTAAATATTGGCTTGCAAATAACTGTAGACTGTGCTATGAATCGGCTGATGTAGTTAAGACTTCCTAGGAAACTCATCACGTCCTTCTTGTTCTTTGGCGGTGGTAATTCTTGAATGGCTTTGACTTTTGATGGGTCCAGTTCTATTCCTCGGTGGCTCACAATAAACCCAAGCAATTTCCCAGCAGGAACCCCAAATGCGCACTTTGCGGGGCTTAGTTTCAAGTTGTACCTCCATAGTCCATTGAAGAACTTCCTCAGATCTTCCATGTGATCAGTGGCCTTCTTGGATTTGATGATAACATCATCTACATATACCTATATCTCCTTATGTATCATATCATGGAATATGATAGTCATGGGTCTCATGTAGGTAGCCCCTGAATTCTTCAGGCCAAATGGCATCATCTTGTAATAGTACATTCTCCACGGCGTAATGAAAGCCATTTTCTTAGCATCTTCTTCATCCATCTAGATCTGATGATAACTAGCGAAGCAGTCTACAAATGACTGCAGCTCATACTTGGTGCAATTGTCAATCAGAATGTGTATATTCGGCCAAGGGAAGTCGTCTTTCGGACTGGCCTGGTTGAGATCCCGATAGTCGACACAGACTCTGACCTTACCATCCTTCTTTGTTACTGTCACAATGTTGGCTAACCATGTCGGGTATTCTACTACCCTGAGAACCTTAGTTTTGACTAGCTTGGTGACTTCTTCCTTGATCTTCAAACTCATATCAGGTTTGAACTTTCTAAGCTTTTGCTTTACCGGTGGACACATCGGATTGGTTGGCAGTTTGTGAGCCACAATAGATGTACTCAGGCCAGTCATGTCATCATACGACCAGGCGAATATGTCCTCATACTCCTTTAGAAATTCTATGTATTCTTTTTTCTCCAATGGCGATAGGTGAATGCTGATTCGCGTTTCCTTGGCATTTTATGCATCTCCCAAGTTGACAATTTTGGTCTTGTCCAGGTTGGACTTAGGTCTGTTCTCAAAGTTCTCAACCTCTTTGACAATCTCGTCAGGTATGTCATCTTCTTCTGAATCCATGTCTGTTTGTTGCGTTGTCTCATTGCATGTCACAGTCATTGGTTCCATCAAGACAAGTAAAAGTAATGTTGTATAGGTAAAGTAATGAGAGAAAACGATAGCAATAAGTATTGATTCATAAGAAAAGTCAAAATGCTTTGATAAATTGCATAACTGTTTTGAACATTGAAGATCTTATTGCGGGAAAAAATGCGAAAAAAAATCATTTAGTAAATAAAATAGTGAATGATGCTTGTTTTAGCCTTGCTACCCCGAGGCTCGTCGGGTTTTGGTTGTCCTGATGGTCCAATTATTGAGGTGTGCCCCTCTGCTCACAGCCTGTATGGAAGGTCCTTCCTCCCCCTCCTCCTCGAGAACAACACAACAGTCCATGTCATTGTCTTCTAGGAACAAGTTTTTCACCGCTGCAAGTGCTTCTTCTTCATCTGATCCATAAATAATGTCAGCCTGTTGAAAAGTCTGCTCCAGATGCGGTATTGGATGCTCTAGTGGATAGTAAGGACCACGCCATGGTGGCGACCAGTTGTTGAATTCTTCCCAGGTGTATTCATATCCTAAACCAAAGGTAGTGCCATGTTTCTTGAGTTTTATGGGTTTAGAGATTACTTGAAGGTTCTTGCCGAGCCTTTTGCCATGTTCGTACCCACTCCAATTCAGTATACTCCCGATTTTTTTATCCCACCACTTGTCTTTGTCGATAGCATTGACCCGTTAAATGTTGTGGTAAGTCTCTCCACCTAGCTTCTTTCTTCCCTCAATTGCCGGAATAGTCTGGGGACTGTATATAGGGTTACTACAGTCACCGTGAATGATCACCTCCTAGTGATTCCATTCAAACTTTACTGCCTGATGTAGTGGTGATGCTACAGCCCCGGCGGCATGAATCCATAGCCGTCCCAACACTAAGTTATAAGATGTTGGTACATCTACCACTTGGAAATCGACATCGAACCATGTTGGTACCATCTGCAAGCATAGGATAATCTCCCCAATGGTGGACCTCTGAGAACCATCAAAGGCTTTCACATTGATTGCTCCATCTTTTATCTCGTGCAGTCCTTTACCCAGCTTCTTGAGTGTTACCAACAGACAAATATTGAGACTGGAACCTCCATCGATTAGGATTTTGGTGATGAAATAATCTTCTCATTGCACAGTGATGTGCAATGCCTTGTTGTGCCCCAACCCTTCGGGTGGCAACTCGTCCTCATGAAAGGTGATCTTATGGATCTCCAGCACTTGTCCTACCATGTTAGCCATTTCCCCGCCAGTGATGTTACTTGGTACTTATGCTTCACTCAGCATCTTTAGTAGAGCATTCTTGTGTGCCTCAGAATTTTGTAGCAAACAAAGAATGGAGACTTGCGCTGGTGTTTTGTTCAACTGGTCGATGATCGAGTACTCCTTGGCCTGTATCTTTCTCCAAAGATTGTCTGGACCTGTCTCAATGATGGGTGGCTGATTGGAGGCCTGCTTGCTTGACTCAGCTAGATGTTCCGGGGTATAGACTCTACCAGCTCTTTTCATACCCTGTGCTGTAACAGTCTCTTCAAACCTGACCTTGCCTTTCCTCTTTGCCTCGGCTGTATAGTCCCAGGGTACAGCCTTTGTATGAAATGGTGTCAATGTTGACATTGCCACTAGGATCGGCGTGGCTATCCTTACTCCGAGCGGAGCATGTGCCTTGGGTGGTAAAACTGCAACTTCAAATGGTGTAGGTGCATTGGCCGGAGACACGAATTCGACCTCAATTGGTGCTGGTGTCTTTGTAGACGATGTCGCTTCAAAGTCAAGTGGCACAGACATATTTACCTCAGCGCCTCCAGATAGTTGAATCTGTACTATGATTGGATTAAGAGTAACTATTGGATTCTTTGGGTTATCACCTTCTACGATCAACCCGATTGATCCCTCGGGATCCCAATCATCCTCTATTTCAATCATGTGGATACCTCCACCCTTATGGTCTGGCAGAGGGTTGTTGCGTACATTTGGAGCGGGCTCCTTTTCCACAATAATCTTGTTATCAATTAAAGTCTGGATCTTGTCTTTCAAGGAACGACATTGGTCGATGGTGTGCCCTTTCATGCTAGAGTGGCATGCACAGGATTTATTTGTGTTAACCCATTGAGAAGGGTTCTCAAGGGTTGCAGTGGGGATAGGGGTGACATAACCAGCAGCTTTGAGTCTCTCGTACAATTGGTCAATAGGTTCGGCGATAGCTGTATATTATTTTGGAGGTCTACGATCAAAATTAATTCGGGGTCTAGGGAAGTTTTGGCATGTAGGAGGTAATTGATAGTGGGATGGTTGAGCGTTGTAGGTTTGGTATACATGTGCGGGTTGGGAATATCTAGGTGAAGTAGGTTGATATGTGGGAGGTGGAGGTGATTGATAAGTGGGTGGTGGAGCTTGATAGGAGGGTGAGGGTGCTTGGTAGTTCGGAGTGGGCTGATATGTGAGTGGAGATGTTGGGTAAGTTTGGTATTTGATAAGGGATTTGGTCCTTTGTGCGACCATTATGGCCCCCACGTGCCTTTTCTTCGACACACCACCGGACTATAAGGCCTTATTTGTAGCTTGCAAGGCCTCGAAGTTTCTAACCATACGGTTTTTGATACCCTCTTCAATTCTTTCACCCAGTTTGATAATATTGGAAAATTTGTGGCTTTCAATCATCATTAGTTGTTCAAAATATTATGGGTCTTGGGATCGGACAAAGAATTTGTTCATCTGTTCCTCCTCTAAGGCAGGTCTGACCTTAGCAGCTTCGGACCTCCAACGAGTAGCATACTCGCGAAATGTTTCTGTAGGCTTCTCCTTTAGATTCTGAAAATAGAACATATCCGGTGCATTCTCGGTGTTAAACCTAAACCTGTCCATAAAGTTGGACGCCATGCTTACCTAGCTTGACCACTTCTTTGGATCTTGGCTGATGTACCAGGACAACGCATCTCCTTTCAGACTCCTCATGAACAGCTTCATGTAGATTATCTCATCCTTTCCTACTCTAACCAGCTTGTCACAGTACGTTCTCAAATGGACCCTTGGATCCCCCGTACAATCAAACATTTCAAACTTCGGAGGTTTGTACCCCTCGGGCAGTTCGGCATCGGGCTGTATGCAAAGATCATCATAGTTCAGCCCCTTGATTCCTTTGCTTCCCTCAATGCCCTGAATCCGGCTAGTCAATTTCTTAAGTTCCTCAGCCAGGTTTCTGATAAGTAGATCATTTTCACCAGACTCATGTGTGCTTGAGATAGGTTAGGTGGAGTATGGCATGGTCTCCACGTAGATAGGGGTGTTATTGTAGGTGTGAAAGTGGTTGTTTGTGGAGTTTTGGGGTTCCGGGATGAGTAGCAGAGTATTGTTTGGGGTATGGCAGGTGTTGCATTGGGTCTTTTGGTGGAATAGTGTGATGGTGAGGATCGAGATGATTCTGTTGCTTTGGGATGTTTAGAGGCGGTGTAGGGTTTTGAGTATTGGGAAAGGTGATATCTGAGGTGCTGAGGGAAAAAGACAGGCTTGCTAGATTCCGGACATAATCGAGCTCTTCTTGGAATTTCAACAATTGCTGTTCAAGTTGGGATACATTCTCCTTGGAAACCTGAGTACCATAGCCATTGGTGGCCTCTACCCGTTCAGTTGAATTCTCCTTTCTGACGTTGTTCAAATCTTCCATTTTGCCTTTGTTCTTATTTTTGACAAGACTAAGAGGAGGAGTGGGTGGAGGGCCCCTGGATCTCGTGGAATAGGATGTTGTTGCCAGAGTGCACAAACTAACCTTTGAGGAAGGGAATAACAAAACAAAAAGGTAACAAAGTTAGTGAGGATCATAAAAAGTGTTGCAGTATTTAAATACATAGTGCAGGAATGTAAAGCGCGTCCTAATTTGGGGACCTCTTTGTGCCCGAGGTAGGCTTAGCGACAAATTGCTTTGGAGAACTTAGGATGCTAAATGCCTAATTTTATTGATAAAAAGTAGACGAATCCCAAATTGATACTAAATAAATAGGAAATAAAAAGTCACTAATGGCCCTTGGCCTTATTACATTTTATAAACCAAAAGATAAACTCCTATCTATTTGGTCCCAGAAGGACCTTCCCCATATTCGGCATCCTTGGCTCCATCGAACAACTTTCCCAACTCGCGAAGTCCTAGCAACAGGTAGCCTCTGGCTAGATGTCCTCCTTCGCTTCCTTCAATATTTTGACAATCTTCGACCTTTTTGAGGAACTTTCTCTCCAATTTCACTATACCTCGCTCTAAGTATCCTAGTCACTTGTTGGCACTGACAGTCATATCCTTCCATTCCTCAATCAGCTTCTAGTTGGACTCTTGTATCTCGCGGTGTTCGCTTTCGCATTCTCGGATACTTTTGCGCAGTTGGTTGTATTTGACCTATGCCTCGGCCCTTTCATCTATAATCCTGTGACCTCGAGCAACCCCTGGCTGGCCCAGACCATCATGATTGTCTTCCAACCAACCGGGGTAGAAAGAAGCGCAACCAGCATGATACCTATCTAGCTCGATGGTTTCTCTCCCCATTATGATCTTGCAGTGCCACATATGCTGAGCTTGGCACTTGTAAGGACTATCATCATTCTGGAAGTCAGCCCGGAAATGACTCATCTTGTCGACCCTGGGTATAACCTGCTTCATACCATCTTGCCTCATAACTTGGAGAGGGACGTAAGGGTGTGTTCCTCTCAGATCGATTAGTATCAGGAAAGGTGCATCTCTGGATCGAGCGATGAAATCCTCGGTCGGAAACCACTCGAACATCCATTGGATCCGTTCCTCAGTCAGATTATCAAATAGCTCAACCTATCCTTTGACATCCTCCGGTTGAGAGAACATATTGGGGATGTAATTCATTCGCTTTGGATGATTAAAAGCGATGTGATCATCCCAGTCCCTTCGCTGAATCTCTTGTCGATATTCGCCCATTTGGAGATGCTCCATGAGCCAGAGTTGAAGTAATAAATTGTAGCCTTCGAAGTGTTTTGCTCCTCGTTGACACTTCTCTAAAGCTCGATATATGTCTTCAATGATCATGGGCACGATGCTGAATGGATGCCCACCAATCCCTTCCATTAGGGTCTTAGTTACCATAGCCAGCCTGGTATGGATTCTTGCTTTCTTCATCGGAAACACGATCAGCCCCAGGAAACAAAACATGAAGACGAAAACCCTACGGTGAATGTGCCCCAAGGATGTGATGTCAAATTCATCAGGGTAGGTACGCTAGGATTTGTTGTGACCTTACCTTTCATACAAATAGTCAAAAGGGATGTAGGATTCCTTCAGACATGTCAATTCTGAATTCTTCTTCAAACCCATCATTTTGAGGAAACCCCTGCCTTTACGGTTCTCAGGCATCAGCAGACCCGTAGTTTCCCACACTAGACCAGTTGATCCTCTTATCTCTTCTAGCAAGGGCGTCATTTCAATGTCCCCAAAGCGGAATACAGCCCTTTCACAATCCCAAAACAGCGTGGCAGCTTCTATGATCTTGTTGTTAAGTTGGATCTCCAAGAGGGAAGGTAGGTTTCCCAGATACTTTCTAACGAGAGTTTGATCACTAGAGTGAAGATATTTCCACCAGCTTAGCAGTCTTGGGTGGATATTTGTGACCATGCCGAATCTAAGGACTTCGTGCCTCATATTTCTACAAGACAAATAATGTTAGGCCCTTACCCCCACCAGACTCGACTATTTAATACCAACAATAAGCATGAAGCATTTAGTTCTCCAAATAAATGCACAGAACGTGGTGATGTCCGTTTGGGTTTAAGGAAACCTAGTGGACTTTGGACAAGGCTATCTTAAAGGATCAATATGTGGACAACATAACTGACCCGACTAGGTTTGACCATGATGCATGCACAATTTGAACAGAGTAAAGTTTCTATGTGGTTTTAGACTGGTACCCTTGAGCGGACAACTCAAGGGGGAAGGCACGGAACCGTCGACTGCACCGCTGATCGACTAGTTTTACCGCAAATATGCCTTTCCGAATTTAGGGGGTAATGATATAGGAAGAGCGCATCCACTCATTATAAGCATTGCTATGGTATTTGTTTGGCACGAGTGGAGTATGATGTTGAGCATGATTATGCAATAAGTAAACATGTTAGCACGTATTTGCATGTTAAGAAAGTGATAAATAAAGCAGTTTCATAATTTAAAGCAGCAATAAAAGAAGGAAACAAAGAAGATAAGTCGGTTTTGTATCTTGAAAAGAATTTAAATGCTTAAAGAAATTTAAACAAGTAATTGCACATAAAGGAGGGTACAAATTCAAGAGAACAATCTGAAGTGGTAAAAGCCTAAGATCCCCAGCAGAGTCGTCACGTTGTCGCGCCTCCTTTTTTCCTCTTCGCATCAAAAAACCAGGTTTATGACATTTTTGGGTATATGACAACTCATTCCTTTTGGGAACTGGGTTTTGCATTTGAAGAGTCTCCACATAATGATTTAAGGTGCATTAGGACACCTATATGGTTCATTTCTAAGTTTGTTTGGATAACCAGAGATAGGGTAAGGGCTTGAAATTATCCTAAGGGGAAGGTGTTAGGCACCCCTCAAGATCCACTAGTGTGGTTCCTGGCCAGATAGTTTTTTGTGCATTTGTACAATTAGCAAATATATAAGTATAGGCTCAAGTAATAGGGGATTTGGGTTTGAACACATAAGAGCTTGAAAACAATTAAAAGGCGAATTTTGAAAATGAGTTATAGTTAAGAATATATGAAAAGAAATGAGGGGGGTCCTAGGTTTATTTATAATATGGATCACATCAATGAAATACCTTGTATGACACTCCTCAAAAGAGGGGATACACGTGGTATTAGCGCACCGGTTATCAGATCCATATCTACCCTTCCCACCCCATTAAGGTATTAAAGCGCGGATTGGTTTCTACCTCTATTGCATGCTATTACCCTTCCCATTCCTATCAGTCCCGGAGGAACTTAGGACTACTATTCCTATAAGAGGGAGGATTTTAGGCTGACTCTTCAGTTTTTAAAGGTAAAAGACTAAGGCGACATTCAAAACACATAGGACTGCACATTAGGGGAAACATATAAACAACTAAGAGGCTCATATATACCTCCTCAAGTAAAGCATATAAATATCATGACTTAAATATATTTAAAGTTAGAATTTAAAGTACTAAGGCAGGGGTATTTAAATTGTTGAAGCAGACCAATTTATTACATAACTCAGATAAGAAGTCCGAATCAGACCTGAGTGTGTCAAAGTTCCCTAAGGGTCTCAAGGGACCCCGGGCAATGCTTACACCCAGGTTTGCATAACCAGATAGAGATGAGTGCAGTGTGGAAGGGTCAGCCCTTATGTGTCCAAGTTCAGAGGGAGCTCAAGGGTCCCAAGGCAAGGCTCACACAAGAGGGGCAGAACCTACATTCTAAGAGTATAGAGGAAGTGTAGAACACAGTTGAAAGAGATCTATTTGAAAATAGTAAATGGTAAAGGGGATTTAAAAACAGTAGTAGTGAAACTCAAACTACACAGAATCAGCAGTTACACAAAGGGGTCAGGGGTTTTTGGAATACATTGCATGAAGCATATGACCCCCAGAAAGGGTTAGGTTTGGTCATACACTGCAATAGATGATGCTGGCATGCCTACAAACCAGCCAGAGAACACAAACACAAAGAGGGGATGTGGGGTTTGGGATTCATACACATAGGAGAGCTTTAATTTAAAAGGGATAGGGAACACATTTCAACGTGCTAGTAATGTAACTTGATTGCATAAACATAAGCAGAAATATACAAACATGAGAGAGTTGGAACAACTACAGAACATGTTGTTGTTGATGCTTGAAAAGTAACTAAGACATACCATTAAGAAACAAAGTGCAGAAAGGAAAGGTAAGCAAATTTCCACAGCCTAGCCTTGGCTTTCAGCCAACTAGAGAAAGCAGTAGCACAAGTAGTAGTAGATAAAAGAGAGAGTTTTGAGTGAAATGTGTGTTCTGAACTCAGATGGTTCGTCTTTGAAAGAGAAGAGGGTGGGTATTTATAGTTTTGAAAATAGGTGAAGAATAAGGTAATAAGTAAAGTCTTAACACAAACATGGAAACAATCACAAGTCAGAATCAGTTACCATAAATGATTCCCTTTAATTAAGGAATCATTGTTTAACGGGTAGCAGCAGGTCTATTTAAGGAAAGAAAATCAGTTTGGAGATAGATTGATTATTGTCATAAAAGGGGCAGTAAAAGCATGAAGTAAACAATCAAGTCTAAGTACAAAGATATGCTTATTTTGGAAAAGATTCAGCAAGGTAAAACATCACAGTAGAGGGAAAGGAATCAATTAATTTTAAACAGGCGAGTGAAATTAGGGGTCACAAAAGAAAAGCTTTTACAATCAGTCACCAGATCAAGATCAATCAAGGAAGAAACATGATTCTGCACTTTAGTATATAAATAGAGTGTACAGAAGCATTAGACATGCGAGGCCAAACATATTGGCAAAAGAGATAACACAATCATACAGTAGTGGAAGAAACAAGCAAGGATTCAGTAGTAAGGAAAATATTCGAGACACAGTAGTCAAGTATATCATGTAGTCATATAGAATCAACAGTGAAGAAAACATAGCAACAGGTAAAGAGAATCAGAAACAGTAAAGGTCTCACAGTATCAAGTGAGGAAAACCTTTTACGAATTTAGGGTTTCACCAATAGTTGAGTTAAATAGTAAAACTCAGAATCAGATAAGTCATATAAAGAAAAAAGAGTTTGAAACAAGGAACTTTTAATCAAGTCATGTATACATTAAAACAAGAAATTTCAGGCCAAAAGACCTAGGGTTTTCCACAATAATCGAGTTGAAAAGGTGGTAAAACTCAGAATCAAATAAGTCAAACAAGAACGAAGAACTTAATCAAACCAGTACACATTTAAACCAAACAGTCTCAGAACTCGGATCAGACCAAAAGGGAATTAGGGTTTTTAACATGCTGACTCAGATATAAGAACAACATGAGCAAAACATAGCAGAATCACAAACAACATTAAAAATCGGAGAAGAGGTCTTTTGAAAAAACTTAAAGGAAAACTTTAACGAAAAGTCGTCTTGAAAGAAAAGCTGAAGAACTTTCGAGAAAAACACTTAAAACATCATAGCAAGTATAGATCTAAAGTAGATCTGAAATAAAATCAAAAGATCTTAAAGATTAGGTTTTCGAAAAACCCAAAAAAGGTGAGAAAGGCCTTGAAAGTTTCCGATCTAACCAGGAAAGTCAAGGATCTGCCTTGAAAGGCCATGAATGGCCGGAGAAAGGTCGTGGATGGCCAGAGAAAAGCCATGAACAGCAGTCTAGCAAGGACTGGACCATATTCCTTCGAGGACTGGCCATGAAACTACAGAAACAAACACCCAAGAGTCATGGGAGGCTGATACATGTCTCAAATGACCATGAGGGGCCATGGATTAGGACGGTATTATGGTGGATTAGGGTGTAGTTTGATGGCGGCGTCTAGGGTTCGTGTTAGGTTTCAGAGACAATTGAGAGGGAAAGGGGATTCAAAGGAGGTGGGTGTAGAGAAATGATATAGGTTTAGGGGTTGTTCAAGGTTAAAAAGGAAAGGGTGTATAGTGGTCGTTGATCTAAATGATCAACGGTTAGAATTAAAGGGGTTAGGTGGGGATCCGGGTTGGGTCGGTTTAGTTGTGTTAGGGGTCGGGTTTAAACAAAACTGGGCCGGAGAAATTGGGTCTGATTTGGGATTCAAATTAGGCTACAATTGAAATGAAATTGGGCTATCATTTAAATAGCCAGTTTTCCCTTTTTAAAATTATAAAAATAGTAAATTAATTTTTGGAAATAAATTGAAAGTACTAAAATGATTTATAACATATAATTAACAATTTAAAAATATAGGACTTGATTTTACGAATATAAACGCAATGAAATCTTAAAAGAGGCTAATATTACAATTACGTGCAATTTAGCTTAAAATACTAAATAAATTTGTATAAATATGCAAAAATTACATTAACTATATTTTAGCATAAATATAAAAGTCCAACAAATGAATCACCAAAAAATAAAAATTTTGGAAATAATTATTGGTTTTTTTATGGATAAAAGGGGAAATAAATTGGTTTAAAACCCTTTAAAATTTAAGGAAAAATAATAAAACATTTGGACATACTTATATATGCATATATATGCTATTTTGAAAGTATTTTGCATATTGAAAAATATATAGGGAAAATTGGGTACCAACACCATGATTCAGTCACAAATTGTTGTTGCATGAGAGATCTAACTGTCACGACCCAAGTTCTCCCTTCGTGAACTGTCGTGATGGCACCTAGTCTCTACGACTAGGTAAGCCTAACAATTTGCGGAAAAAGAAAATAAAGATACAAACTAGCAATTTGCGGATAATATAATAGAGAAAGTTTAAAATGTCGCCCGGCATATACATTAATACACTCTCGACCAATAATAACACTCCCAAAACCCGGAATCTCATGAATCACAAACTAGAGGAAATATAATGTCTAGCTCCAGAGGCCTAAACGAAGTAATTACAGAAGGTCTATAGCTAAAAGAGAGAATAGAGAGGGACTCCTCGGTATGCGGTCGCGGCAGATATACTTTGAAATCTCTGAAGATCGCCTCGCCTCACTGATAGTATGGCTGAGCCGAAGAACCTGGATCTGCACACGAAAAACATGTGCAGGAAAGGGCATGAGTATACCACAGAGGTACCCAGTAAGTGCCAAGCCTAACCTCGGTAGAGTAGTGATGAGGATGGTCAGGGGCCCTATATATATATATATATATATATATATATATATATATATATATAAATAGGTAAAATAGTATGAAGTGCGAAAGTATAATTAAAAACACTAACAGTCGATAAAGAGTAAAATCACAGATAGAATATACTCAGTACACAGAGATAACAACAGGGGATCTCCCAGGATATCGTCTCGTAGTCCCAAATGTAAATGTATAGAGGATCTCCCGGGATATCGTCTCGTAGTCCGAATCACAAATATGCAGGAGAAACTCCCGGAATATCAATTCGTAGTCCCAAAGTAAATATCCAGTACACGAAAATCTCCCTGGTGTCGTCCCGTAGTCCCAAATGTAAACGTGCTGGGGATCTCCCGAAATACCAATCTGTAGTCCCAAAGTAAACATGCAGGGGGATCTCCCAGGATATCGTCCCGTAGTCTCAAAGTAAACACACAACAGTATCAGGAAAGAATCTACAGTTCTATTCGAGAATAAACATGAATTCTACTCTAAACATGCTACACAGAATACAAGTAAGCAGTTAAAGCAGGTAAGACAATTAGATCACATAAGCATGCTTTTCCTAAACTAAACAAGAGGCTTCAACTACAAGTATTGCTCAATTACAAGAAAACATAGATATTTACTTAATGAAAATGGGGTTTTCAGCAATTAGCACGTGTACGCACTCGTCACCTCACGTACACGGCACTCATATAACAATAGTATCAAAATTCTAAGGGGAGTTCCCCCACACAAGGTTAGGCAAGCCACTTACCTCGAACCAGCTCAAAATCAACCTGAAACCACGCTCTTGCCACGAGTATCCAACTCCGAGTGGCCCAAATCTAATCAAATAAATTTCCTAATGTAAATATAACTACAAACAATGAATTTAGCTAAAGGAATCGAAGCTAAGGTAAGAAAATAGAAAAACGCCCAAAAGTCCTCCTCAGGCCCACATCTCGGAATCGGGTAAAAATTACAAATTATGAACACTCATTCACTCACGAGTCTAACCATACAAAAATCACTCAAATTCGATACCAAAACCTCGATCAAAATCCCAAAATTAGGCCTAAGAACTTTTCTCAACTTTTCCCGAATTTTTCATCCAAATTTCGAAATTAAATGATAAAACTAACAATAGAAAAATGTATTAGAACCAAATTAGAGTTAGGATTCATTACCCAATCTTCCTCCTTCAAAATCTCTCCAGAAACCGCGCTCTACCGAGCTCCAATTCGATTTTTCCAAGTTATGAACTCAAACCCTCGATTTTCTCTTTTCCTGCCCACCAAAATCCGCTTCTACGAGGGGTTGACCGCACCTGCAGTCCCGCTCCTGCGGCTCCTACTCCGCACCTGCGGATTTTCATTAAACGGCCAGAAAACGCATATGCGCTCCTTTCTCCGCAGATGTGGTCCGCTTCTGCGGCCCTATAACCGTATCTGCTGTCACTGGCTAACAGTGCCCAAATCACACATGCGACTAACTTTCTCGCATCTGTGGGCCGCACCTGCAGGCTCCTCACCGCAGGTGCGAAAATACCATAAGCACCACCTCAAAAAATAGCCTAAGTCCAAATTCCAATCCGTTAAGCATCTGAAACTCACCCGAGGCCCCCAGGACCTCAATCAAACATGCCAACCAATCCTAAAATATCGTACGAACTTAGTCCAACCCTCAAATCACATCAAACAACGCTAAAACCACGAATCATCCTCCAATCCAAACCTAAAGTACTTGAAACTTCAATAATCCTACAACTGATGCCGAAACCAACCAAACCAAGTCCGATTGACCACAAATTTTGCACACAAGTCACATTCAACACTACGGAGCTATTCCAACTTTCGGAATCGGATCCCGACCTCGATATCAAAATCTTACTATTGATCCGGAAACTTCAAAAATTCAACTTTCGGCATTTCAAACCTAAATAAGCTATGGACCTCCAAAACACAATCCGAACACGCCCCTAAGCCCGAAATCACCCAACGGAGCTAACGGAATTGACGGAATTCCATTCCGAGGCCGTCTTCACACTGCTCCGACTACGGTCCAAATTCTAAAGTTTAAGCTCTCATTTGGGGACTAAGTGTCCCAAAACACTACGAAACTCAAAACGAATCTTCCCAGCAACTCACAGTAGCAACAACAAACACGGGAAGAACAGTTACTAGGGGATCGGAGCGTTAATTCTTAAAATGACCGGCCGAATCGTTACACTAACATATTCCCCTATGCAAGCTGCCATAACTGGTACCATCAAAGGTCGTATAACTGGTGCCATCAAAGGTCGTATAGTAAATAAAATTATACCGGAAGAGTCAGAAGGAAAAATATACAAAGGAGACGAAGGTGGAACAGTAAATTATCGCTAATACTAGACCTTTCATCAGAAGTCGAACTCATAGCAACGCATATAATAAAATTCACCGAGAAACAAAATTAAGATTGTGAAAATATAGCAATATTACCGGACCAACTGCAATAGAATAAGCCGAAAACCTTGACGAAATAGAAATAAAAAATCAACTGCAATTGAGTATCGAAAAGTTCGGGGAGAAATCGGTTGCTTATAACAAACACATATCTTTGATATGAATTGAACTCCGATGAGAAAACCACCACAAAACAGGTAGGCTGTTACTGAATAAATGAACCCGTATCTTTGATACCATGTTGACAATCAAATTCACAGAAAATATGATGAAATAAAATGAATTGAACCCTAGATTGTAACCGCTTTTAGAGAGATAAATAATGGATCAAAAGATCGAGATGGTATTATTGCAAGAATGAATAAAATTATCTAATGCAGTACTGTACAAGTCCCATATATACGAAACAGAGTTGGACCGAATATAAAATAATTATAACTATATATTTGGGCTTAAACAGACAAAACTAACTAAGGAGGCTTGGCCAGCTGACGACAGCTCCAATAGTTTTTAAAAACCAACACCATCGCCGAAAAAATTAGTTTTTAAATGTGGCAGCGCAGCTATTTTTACTTCATGTTTGATCTCTTATACCAACTAGATATACAATTGTGACTAATGCCACGTAGCAGACTATAATGTATTAATTTGTGCTTATTTACTCTTACTTGACAATGCAATTAATAACAAGATGGATGGAAATGGAAATTCAATTAATATGCGCAATCTTCAAGGATATTATTATTTAATTTTGTAATTATTATGATACTGTATGTCATGACCCAAAACTCCTTCTGTAAGATGTCGTAACGGCACCTAGTCTTTACAACTAGGTAAGCCTAACATTTGCGGAAAATAACCAACAATGAAACAAAACCTTAACAACTAACACCAACAGATAATTCAAATAAATGATAGAGATGCCGCTCGGCATATACAATAATCGACTCTCAAATATTCAAAAAGTCTCCCAAGACCCGAAACACCGTAAGTCACAAGCTTCCAAGAATTTCTAAATGTTATATACATCAATGTCTAAAGAAGTAAAGGGAGAATCAACATAACGGGATAGAGGGGGACTCTGAAGTCTGCGGACGCGGGCAGATGTACCTTAAAGTCTTCAGAACAGCAGCAAATGTGCAACTAAAAGCGAGGCTGGTAGGAGGTACACGGATCTGCACACGAAAACATGTGCAGAAGAGTAGCATGAGTACACTATAACGGTATCCAGTAAGTGTCAAACCTAACCTCGGCCGAGTAGTGACGAGGTCAGGTCAGGGCTCTACTGGGGTGTGTGTGTGTGTGTATCTATATATATATATATATATATATATATATATAATAAGAAGGAACAAAAACATCGCAGTAAAATAAAAGACTGAAATTTAACCAGAAGGAAATCATAGAAGGATAACACTACATTACACAGAAATAACAACAGAAGATCTCCCGAGATACCGTCTCGTAGTCCCAAACGTAAATGTGCAGGGGGATCTCCCGGAATACCGTTCCGTAGTCTCAAAGTAAATATGTAGAGGATCTCCCGGGATACTGTCCCGTGGTCCCAAAGTAAATACATAGCTCAAACAATAGAAATAACGGCTACAACATGAAATCCTATAGTTTAGACTAAGTACAAGTCAAGGAAGAAGCCGTGAATCCATTAAGTATGGTGCACAGAGTTCAGATAAGCATTTAAGACACGTAGACATGCTATTCTAGGCTAAACAGGATAATTACACATGCTAAACAAACAACAACAACGACATAGTAAAATCCCACTAGTGGGGTCTGGGGAGGGTAGTGTGTATGCAGACCTTACCCCTACCTCGAAGAAGTAGGGAGGTTATTTCCGAAAGACTCTCGGCTCAAGAAGACGAAAACACAAAGACACAATATCAGTACCTCCAATAGAAAACATAGGAAAAATAACATCATGAAAATGAAAAAGTAGATGCAAAGAAAAAATGATAGATAGTGTATAGATCCGGCGCTATGAAAAACAAAATAGTAGTAAAATAGTAGAAAAATAAATAACACGTGTACGCACTCGTCGCTCACGTAAACGATGCTCACATATCACAACAGTACCAAATCATAAGGGGAGTTCCTCCACACAAGGCTAGGCAAGCCACTTACCCGAACCAAGCTCAATCACTCGATAGCAATGCCTTTTCCACGAATACCCGACTTCGAATGGCCCAAATCTAATCGATGTCTCTGAAAATCCCTCAAAATCTCGTCCAAATCCGAGCTCTCAAACTCAGGTTTTGGTAAAAATGGCCAAACCCACGTCTTTGAAATGTTATATTCTGCCTAGGTAATTCCTTCTTTGCGAACGCGGTCAAACCTCGCGTTCGCGTTGAACAAAAATCCACTAACCAAAATTTCTCCTTCGCGAACACGACTGATCCCTCGCAAATGCATAGGTTCCACTTCCTACTGCTCCACAAAGTGATACCCACTATGCGAAGGCATAGAAAACAACCTTGGGGTCCCAGCTTCTCCACTTCCTCTACGCGAACACGATGCCCTTCACGCGTTCGTGATGCACTGCTTGAACCAACCTTCACGAACATCTCCTCCACTTTGCGAACGCGATGAACAATCTTCCTCCTCCCTCCAGCTCCTCTTCGCGAATACAGTGCTCCTCTCGCGAATGCGATGCTCCTCTCGCGAACGCGAAGAAGGAAACCAGAAATTTCTACAATTTTTCACAAGTCCAAATTGATCCGATAACAACCCGAAATCAACCCGAGGCCCCCGGAAACTTAACAAAACATACCAACTAGTCCTAAAACACCATACGAACTTAGTCGAGCCCCCAAAACACGTCAAACAACAACAACAACAACAAAAATACGAATCACCCTCCAATCCAAACTTAATGAACTTGAAATTTAAATTTCTACAACCAATGCCAAAACCTATCAAACCACGTCCAATTGACCTAAAATTTTGCACACAAGTCATATTAAATATTACGGACCTACTCTAACTTCCAGAATAGGAATCTGACTCCAATATCAGAGAGTCCACTACCGGTCAAAATCTCTAAAAATTCGACTTTTGTCATTTCAAGCTTAAATCAGGTACATACCTCCAAAACACAATACGGACACGCCCATAAGTACAAAATCACCCAGTAGAGCTAACAAAACCGACGAAAATCCATCCGGAGTCGGCTTCACACGGCTCTGACTATGGTCAAAATCCTAAGGCTTAAGCTTCTCTTTTAGAGACTAAGTGTCCCATAACACTCTGAAACCAAAACAAAACCTCCTGAAAAGTCATATAAGCAGAAAAAGATACGAGAGAAGTAGTAAATATGACATCGGGGCTATAACTCTCAAAACTACCAGTCGGGTCGTTACATCCTCCCCCTCTTAAAACAATCGTTCGTCCTCGAACGAGCATAGAGACATACCTGAAGTGGTGAAAAGATAGGGATAACGGCTGCGCATATCCTGCTCGGTCTCCCAAGTCTCCTCCTCGACTGGCTGACCCCTCCACTAAACCTTTACTGAAGCAATGTTCTTTGACCTCAACTTCCGAACCTGCCTGTCCAAAATAGCCACCGACTCTTCAACATAAGATAGATCTTTGTTTAACTGGACTGAGCAGAAATCCAACACATGAGATGGATCACCGTGATACTTTTGGAGCATAGAAACATGGAATACCGGATAAACTCCTACTAGACTGGGATGTAAGCAACCTCCCCAACTCACCGCAACACCTCAAATGGACTAATAAACCTTGGGCTCAGCTTCCCCTTCTTCCCGATCCTCATAATGCCCTTCATAAGCGAAACCCGAAGCAAGACCCGCTCTCCAACCATGAATGCAACATCGCAAACCTTCTGATCCGCATAACTCTTCTGTCTAGACTGGGCTGTGCGAAGTCTATCCTAAATCACCTTCACCTTCTCCAAAGCATCCTAAACCAAGTCTGTGCCCAATAATCTAGCCTCACTCGGCTCGAACCAACACACTGGAGACCGCCACCGCTTACCATAATAGAGCCTCATACGGTGCCATCTGAATGTTGCACTGATAACTGTTGTTGTAGGCAAATTTCACAAGTGGCAAGAAATGACCCCAAGAACCTTCAAACTCCATCACACACGTACAGAGCATATCCTCCAGTATCTAAATAGTGCACTCGGAATGTCCGTCCATCTAAGGGTGAAATATTGTTCTCAACTTAACCCGAGTACCTAACTAATACCTTACGACCCTCTAGAACCGTGATGTAAACTACGTACCCTGATAAGAGATGATAGATACCGGCACACCATGAAGCTTGACAATCTCACGGATATCAACTCAAGCAGCTGCTTAGAAGAATAAGTAGTCATCGTAAGAATGAAATGAGCTGACTTGGTTAGCCTATCCACAATCACCCAAAATGCATCAAACTTCCGCTGAGTCCGTGGCAGTCTAACAATGAAATTCATAGTGATCCGCTCCCATTTTCACTCCGGAATCTCTAACTTCTGAAGCAATCCACCCGGTCGTTGATGTTCATACTTCACCTGCTAGCAATTTAGACATCGAGCTATATATTCCATTATGTCTTTCTTCATTCTCCTCCATCAGTAATGCTGCATCAAGTCTTGATACATCTTTGCGGCTCCCGGATGAATGGAGTACCACGAGCTGTGAGCCTCTTGGAGTATCAACTCACGCAGACCATCTACATTGGGCACACACAGCATGCTCAATGCACCATCATCTCCAATAGTGACCTCCTTAGCATCACTGTGCTAAACCGTGTCCTTAAGGACAAGCAGATAGGGGTCATCATACTGACGCTCCCTGATATGATCATAAGGAGAAGACTGGGAGACCACACAAGCCAAAACTTAACTCAGCTCAGAAATATCCAATCTAACAAACTGGTTGGCCAAGGCCTAAACATCTAATACCAATGGCCTCTCTTCTGCTGATAGATATGTTAAGCTCCCCAACTCTCCGCCTTGTAACTCAAGGCATCGACCACCATATTTTCTTCCCGGGATGGTATAAAATGGTGATATCATAATCCTTACGTAGCTCTAACCACCTCCACTGACGCAAGTTAAGATCCTTCTGCTTGAACAAATGCTGCAAACTCGGTGAGCAGTGTAAATCTCACAAGGGACACCAAATAAATAGTGTCCCCAAATCTTAAAGGCATGAACAATAGCTGCTAACTCAAAGTCGTGGACAGGATAGTTCTTTTCATGCACCTTCAGCTGTCTGGATGCGTAGGCAATCACCCTACGGTCCTACATCAACACCGCGCCGAGACCAATTCGGGACGCATCACAATAAATAGTATAAGACCCCAAACCTGGAGGCAATACCAATACTAGGGCTGTATTCAAAGCTTCCTTGAGCTTTTGAAAGCTATCCTCACACTCCTTTACCACCTGAACGAAGCACCCTTCTGGGTCAGCCTAGTCATAGGTGCTGCAATAGATGAGAATCCCTCAACAAATCAACGGTAATACCCCGCCAAACCAATAAAACTCTGAATCTTCGTAGCTAAGGATGGTTTGGGCCAACTCTGCACTGCTTCCACCTTTTTCGGATCCACCTTGATCCCCTCACTCGATACTACGTGACCCAAAAATGCCACGAAATCTAACCAGAACTCACATTTTGAGAACTTTGCATATAATTTCTTTTCTCTCAAGGTCTGAAGCACAGTCCTCAGGTGCTGCTCATGATCCTCCCGACTCCGGGAGTACACTTGAATGTCGTCACTAAACACAATGATAAAAGAGTCAAGATAGGGCCAAAATGCACTGGGCATCAAATGCATAAATGCTGCTGAGGCATTGGTTAACCCAAATGACATCACAATGAACTCGTAATGACCATACTATGTCTTGAAAGTAGTCTTCGGGATATATGGCTCCCGAATCTTCAACTAATGATAACTTTGACGCAAGTAAATCTTGGAAAAAACTCTGGCACCATGTAACTGATCAAATAGGTCATCAATACGAGGCAAAGGATACATGTTCTTCACTGTAACATTGTTCAATTGGCGATAATCAATGTACATACGCATAGAAGCATCCTTTTTTTCACAAACAAGACCGGAGCACCCCAAGGTGACACACAGGGCAGAATGAAGCCCTTATCAAGCAATTCCTGTAACTATTACTTCAACTCAGGAGGATCCATACGATATGGAGGAATAGAGATGGGTTGAGTGCCTGGCAACAAATCAATACCAAAGTTGATATCTCTGTCGGGCGGCATGCCCGGAAGATCAGCTAGAAATACATTAGGGAAATCCCTCACTATTGGAACTGACTCAACTGAAGAGGTTTCAATATTGACATCTCTCACATAAGCTAGATACATGTCACACCCCTTCTCAACCATTCGTTGAGCTTTAAGAAATGAAATAACTTTGATGGGAGTAAAATCTAAGGTACCTCTCCACTCTAACTGTGGTAAGCTTGGCATAGCCAATGTCACGGTCTTGGCGTGACAATCAAGAATATCATAATGGGGCAACAACCAGTCTATACCCAAGATAATATCAAAATCTACCATACTGAGCAATAATAAATCGGCTCTGCTCTCAAAACCACTAATAACAACCAAACACGACCCACACACACGGTTAACAATAATAGAATCTACTATAGGTGTAGACACATAAATAGGAGAACTAATAGAATCACGGGATACGCCCAAATACGGAGAAAAATAAGATGATACATAGGAATAAGTGGATCCTGGATCAAATGAAAATGACACATCTCTATGACAGACCGGAACAATACATGTAATAACATAATCGGAAGTAATTGTCTATGTACGAGCAGGAAAAGCATAGTATCTGGCTTGGCCTCCCCCTCTAGGGCGATCTCTACCTCCCTGACCTCCACCTCAAGTTGGATGAGAAGGTGGAGTAGTAACTGGTGTTGTAACCATAGATTGAGGACCCGGTGGAGCACGCGGTGCCTGATAAGTCTGTGGAGGTACACCCTTCTTAAGTCCGGGGAAATCCTTCATCATATGGCGAGTGTCAGTACACTCAAAACAAGCTCTGGGAGGGTGTGGCTATTGTGGCTGGCTTAAGCCAGGCCTGTTGGACTGACCGCTGGACACACATCGTGTAGGAGGCATACTAGATATTGGCAGTGCATAATAAGGCTCCTAGGGCCTAGGAGTAGCCGAAATACCACTGGCGGCTGGAAGTGCTGAATGAATAGGGCGACTCACATAGCTGCTACCATGGCGAACTATAGCTGGGGCACGAGCACCTGAATAAGAGCCTGTCTCTCGAGACCTCTTGACCTCTATCTTCTCCCTCTCTCGAGAAAGCATTCCCTCTACTCTCCTAGCAATACTCATGACCTACTGATACGGGATATCTATCTCCAACTCCTGGGCCATGCTAATCTTGATGTTGGGATGGAGCCCCTCAACAAACTGATGGAACCTCTCTCGAACTGTAGAAACCAAGACTAGTGCATGTCAAGCCAAATTACTGAAACGAACTGTATACTCTGACACAGTTATAGCACCCTAGCGCAACTTCTCAAACTCGGCATGTCATACATCTCTGAGGCTCTGAGGAACATACTCTCTCAAAAACATATCCAAGAACTGAGTCTATGTAAGTGTAGCTTCCTCAGCCGGATTGTCCAACTCATAAGCACGCCACCACTGATAGGTTGCTCCTCTAAGCTGAAATGCAGTGAAAAAAACCCCACTCGTCTCCGCTACGCCCATAGTATGGAGGATACGGTGACACTCCTCAAGAAATCCCTGAGCATCCTCTGTTGCCAAACCACTGAAAGTAGGAGGGTGGTACTTCTTGTACCTCTCAAGCCTACACTGCTCCTCTTCAGAAATTGCTACCCTAACCTCGGGCTAAACTGGGGCTATAAGTGGCATCGGTATAACATCTGCAATCTGATCGACCTGAACCTGATGCTCTGGGGTGCGGGCGGTGGGAGTCTGTGCTCCTCCCCCGACCTGAGATATGGCAAGAGCAAGGGGAATCAACCCTACCTAAGCTAGAGTACCGAACATGTGCAAGAACTGTGCAAGGGCCTCCTGAAGAGCTGGTGTAGTAGTAGGCGTCTTAGGTGTGTGCTCTGACTAGAGCTACCGGTGGCTCCTCTATAGCATCTCGTGCGGGTGCTCTGGCTGCACCACGTGGACATCCACGGCCTCTACCCCGGCCCTGGACTCTGGCGGCTCTAGTAGGGGGCACGGATGCCTAATCATCTAATCTGGTTGCACATGTCCTCACCATTTGTGAGAGAATAGAAGACAGAAGCTTAGAATTTCGAAGTCAACAATTTCGCACGACAAGGAATCAAAAAAAGTGAAAGTTTCCTAATAATTCCATAGCCTCCCGAAAATAAGTACAGACGTCTCTGTACCGATCTGCGAGACTCTATTAAACCTGCTTGTGACTCACAACACATATGAACCTAGATCTTTGATATCAACTTATCACGGCCCAAAACTCCCTCCGTAAAATGTCGTGACGGCACCTAGTCTCTATGACTAGGTAAGCCAAACATTTGTGGAAAATAACCAATAATGAAATAAAACTTTAACAACTAAGAGCAACAGATAATTCAAATAAACGATAGAGATGCCACTCAGCATATACAATAATCAACTCTCAAATATTCAGAAAGTCTCCTAAGACCGGGACATGGTAAGTCACAAGCTTCTAATAATGTCTAACTGTTCTATACATAAGTGTCCAAAGAAGTAAATTGAGAATCAACACAAGGGGATAGAGGGGGACTCTGACGTCTGCAGACGCGGGCAGATGTACCTTGAAGTCTCCGAAATAGCAGCAACTGTGTAACTAAAAGCGAGGCTGGTATGAGGTACCTAGATCTGTACACGAAAATATGTGCAGAAGAGTAGCATGAGTAAACCACAACGGTACCTAGTAGTGCCAAACCTAACATCGGTCGTGTAGTAACAAGGTCAGGTCAGGGCCCTACTAGTGTGTGTGTATAAAATAAGATGGAATTAAAATATCGCAGTAAAATAAAAGACTGAAATTTAACCAGAAGGAAATCACAAAAGGATAATAGTATAGTACACAGAAATAACAACAGGGGATCTCCCGAGATACCGTTTTGTAGTCCCAAATGTAAATGTGCATGGGGATCTCCCGAAATACTATTACGTAGTCTCAAAGTAAATATGTCGGGGAATATCCCAGGACACCGTCCCGGAATCCCAAAGTAAATATGCAGGGGGATCTCCCGGAATACCATCTCGTAGTCTCAAAATAAATATCCATGGGAATCTTCCGAAATACCGTTTTATAGTCCCAAAGTAAATACACAACTCAAAAAATAAAAATAATGGCTACAACACGAAATCATATAGTTTAGACTAAGTACAAGTCAAGGAAGAAGCAGGGAATCAACTAAGCATGGTGCAAATAGTTCAGATAAGCATTTAAGACACATAGACATGCTATTCTAGGCTAAACAAGATAATTACACATGCTTGTATAACTCAATTAAAGTGAAACCGATTATTACTCAGTGAAAAATAGAGTTTTACAAAAAAAATAGCCCGTCTACGCACTCGTCACTTCACGTACACGACACTCACATATCACAACAGTACCAAATTCTAATGGGAGTTCCCCCACACAAGGTTAAGCAAGCCACTTACCTCGAACCAAGCTTAATCACTCAATAACAATGTCTTTTCCATGAATATCCGACTCCGAATGGATCAAATACAATCGATGTCTCTGAAAATCCCTCAAAATCTCGTCCAAATCCGAGCTCTCAAACTCAAGTTTTGATAAAAATGGTCAAACCCTCATTTTTGAAATGTTGTATTCGGCCCAGGTAATTCATTCTTCGCGAACGCGGTCAAACCCTCGCGTGCGGGTCGAACAAAAATCCATTGACCAAACTTTCCCCTTCGCGAATGCGACTTATCCCTCGCGAATGCGTAGGTTCCACTGCCTACTGCTTCGCGAACGCGATACCCACTACGCGAACGCGTAGAACAAAAACCTTGGGGTCCCAGCTGCTCCACTTTCTCTATGCGAACGCGATGCCCTTCATGCGGATGCACTGCTTAAACCAACCTTTACGAACGCGACCTCCACTTCAGAACGCGAAGAACAATCTTCCTCCTGCATCCAGCTCCTATTCGCGAACGCGGTGCTCCTCTCGCGAATGCGAAGAAGGAAACCAGAAATTTCTGCAATTCTTCACAAGTCCAAATTGATCCGATAACTACCCGAAATCAACCCGAGACCCTCGGGACCTCAATCAAACATACCTACCAGTCCTAAAACACCATACAAACTTAGTCGATCCCCCAAAACACGTCAAACAAAAATCAAAACATGAATCACCCTCCAATCCAAACTTAATGAACTTAAAATTTTAAATTTCTACAACCGATGCTGAAACCTATCAAACCACGTCCGATTGACCTCAAATTTTGCACACAAGTCATATTCAACATTACGGACCTACTCCAACTTCCGGAATTGAAATCTGACCCCGATATCAAAAAGTCCACTACCGATCAAAATCTCCAAAAATTCAAATTTCGCCATTTCAAGCCTAAATCAGCTACAAACCTCCAAAACACAATCCGGACACGCCTCTATGTCCAAAATCACCCCACGGAGCTAATAGAATGGATGGAAGTTCACTCCAGAGTCGTCTTCATAAGTTCTAACTACGGTCAAAATCCTAAGGCTTAAGCTTCCGTTTTAGGGATTAATGTCACAAAACACTCCGAAACCAAAAATAAAACCTCTCGGCACATTACATAAGCAGAAAAAGATATGGGGAAAGCAGTAAATAGGGGATCAGGACTATAAGTCTCAAAACAACCGCCGGGTCGTTACACCGTAACAAGTCAGTCTCCTGAAATAGTTTAACTAACTGAACATTCTCATCTGAAGGACCAAATATTCTCATTAATTTATATCGGAACTAATTAGAAAAGATACAAATGAGAGAGTTGATCAAGAGAATTGTATTCTGTAATAATTTGTTTGAGAAGCGTTTCGTTTTTATATTTACGTTTGAAGCTCAAGTATGATCGTTGAAGCATTTAGCAACCTAAATTACTTGCCGAGCTGGTCAAGTGTAATTTTTGACGTGTTGGTAAAAGTCACATTCAGGTCACTTTTTGGTAAGGAGAATTTCGATGTTGAGAACTCAATAAGATTTTTCTAATTACTAACATATTTTCACACTAAGAAGCAAATATTAATAAGCAGAGTTACCTACATTAAACATCCCTAATTTCCTATAATATGACTTAGTTTAGGTTATATATATTTAGAATTCTATCATATATTATAAAAATTCTACACTTACACTGCTATGAGATAGATTTGTATGTAAGGATATTAAAATATATTTATAATGATAATTTTAAATTACAAACGAAAAGTTTTTTTGTATTTATTTTGTGTAATTTACTTAGTTAGACGAAGTTCTGTTTGTGTAGGATTTCCATTATATTAGAGGTTAAAATATTTTTAGAAAAACAGGAAGCACCATCATATTTAAGTGTTTCGAAAGATACAAAATATTTTACCAATACGTACAAGTTAAAATATCTTAATGAGTAATTTGTGTTCATTTTCTGTTTAAGGATTTCAAAAGATACATATTTTAGAAAATATTTGTTTCATGTTTAAAGAGTGATTATGGTTATTTAACAAAAATATTTATCCTATTTTTAGTTTTTTTTAAACGGACATAAAGACTTTTATTTGCAATTTTAATTTTACTTTAATGATTGTATTTAATCTACTTAGTTACTAATATATCTCATAGGGAGTATAAGTTTAAGATTTCCATATTATAGGAGGTGTAAGTGTTTGATTCTAAAATATCAGGAATGTGTCCATAATTTAGTCATATTATTAGGGTGTTTAGTGTAACTAACCATAATACGAATCCTTAATCGCATTTATCATTTTAGACTAAAATATTGTGTGTATTGGAATGTAATTTTTCCACCATATTGCTAAATTAGCACGGGATATGATCGGATCATATTTTGTTTTGAATTTTGATATTATGTTTTATAGAAGATTTCTTAGTTTAGGAAATCTTGATTAGTTTTGCAAATAAGAAAGAACAACAATCCGATAACTATCAAGATTTTATAGAAGTGAGTTTATGACCTTGCTATGTAGCAGTAAATCTTTTTCCTTTATAGTTTTGACTTTTTCTCTATAGAAACGTTCAAATTAAATATTCTCCACAAAATATTTGCCTGGTAGAACGCTATGTTTAATTGAGTTGAAAAGATTTTACACAAAGGAATTTTCTCTTTTTTTTAAAAAAAAAAAAAAACAAGTAATATGAAGAGTGGTTTTCATTTCTTTGTTTTTTTCAATTGTTGACTACTGGATTCGGACTTTTCATACTATTCAGAACATATATAATGCATGACAGTTATTTTTGTTATTTAAATTAACTTAGTTCGTTTATTTATAGCATGTATATTGCACATGGTATCAAAATAAAAGTAAGTTGACCTTAGAGAAGAAATACACGGAAAATTCTGATTTTGATAAAGATACATTTTTTAGAAAGCGGGAGAAGAGACTTTATCAGGATCTGCTTAAATGAACGAGTCCATTCACCGAATGGTTATCCAAGTATTGGAAATTACTTAATAAAGTCAATTTAATTTATTTTAGGACTAGAAAATCACTGAACTATATTTTTATTATTCAGAAAATCAAAACCACCAAAAAAATCCGTTAATCGCACCGGATCAATGTTTTAGAGGCGGGGGCGTGAGGCGGGGCGTTTTACCTCTGATGAGGCGAGGCGTAAGCCCTGAGACATGGGGCGTGAGTCCCACGGATCTTTAAATTTTTACTAATTTCAAGAATTTTAAGATAGTATAACTAAAAAATAATTATAAAAATTAGAATAAAATCACAAATATAGCAAATAATCTATTTAAAATATTTATAAATTATAATTCAACTATGAATAATATGAAAAGTATGACATATATCATAATATGCAAATTAGCTGCAACGTCGTTATAACTCAAACATCAAAATCAATGTATTTGATGCGAAATCTTATATGTATCTCTGAAGGAGTAATGAATCTTGAAAGAATTTCGATATTATAATTTGATATTTTTTTTAAAAACTCATTTTATTTAATATGCTTTCTATTTGAAAGAGAATTTATATAAAAACATAATTCACAATTTAAATATGATTATCTAGATTCATTTATTTTTAAGTTTCAACAAGTTAATAAAGTGACACATAATTTACCATGATAATTGTCACACCTCCTTTTTACCTACACCCGAAAGGGTATATAAGGGAGTTTTTTCCAACTTAAAGTGACAATCGAAACGGGATCATTTTATTAAAAATTCAGAGTTGCCACTTAGGATAATTTACGGTGTCCCAAGTCACCGGTTCAAATCCCGAATCGAGGAAAGATTGACTCTGTTTTACAGTCTGCGAACACAGAAATCCGGGTAAGGAATTCTGTTAACCCGAGAGAAGGTGTTAGGCATTCCCAGATTCCGTGGTTTTATCACGGTCGCTCAACTGTTATAATTGGTCTATTATCTGATTTTAAAACACTTTTAAACCTATGTGCATTTTAACTTTAAACCGCCTTTAATTATTTTTAGGGAAGATTCAACGTTATTTAAAACACGCCTTGATCCACGTCACATGAAATGCACCCGCAGTCACCGACACATTTTATTTAACGTTGTTGAGATTTGGATTTGGGTCACATGAAATGCACACCCGAGTTTAAGGAAATTAATTTAAATTACGCGCCTAAAGCAATTACGCATTTTCAATTCGCGAGGGCCATGGAAAATTCAACTAAATGGCGCACATCGATTTCTAAAGGATTAAAATTAATTAAATGAGGGTCATGCGTTTTGAGATTTTATTTGGCACGGCACACCTCGAATTATTTTAAAGGATCGTCCTCAACTAGAGCAAACTAGGGATGTTCACAATTAATTATTCTATATTACTTATATATACACATATCAAGAACAACAGTAGATTAAAGAGTGATTAGACCACAAAACAAGACTACAAAAATATGTTTTTATTCTCGGGCCAACAACTTTGCACTATAGTTCTTTGAAGATTGCCCCTTGTAAAGTAAGTTATACACTTCCTTCAAAGGTGATTTATTTGCCACAATGGACAAGGATTAAAACTAGAAACAAGATAATTTACTAACAGTAGTACTTACTTTACTTAGCAAAAAAAACTCCTTTCCTAACTTAACGACAAACTGTTAAATTCATTCAACGAGGAAGTCTTACAGTGTAAAATTATTGACTAGTGCTAAAACTATACGAAAATAACGTCCAATATAGTTATCTTAGTAAGCATCAAATAGTTAAAAAAATATTTTTCATTCAGTGAATACTATCTGCTTCGTCCACTCAAAATCTTGAAAGTTAAGAGACTATCTAAACACATATGAACGCATAATCGATTTAAAGTTAAGATAGACTATTTTTAGGCATATTGTTCATCAACGAGTTGAACATATATGGAATCAATTTCCAGATCTATTGAACAAACTATTCAAAGCAACAACAAGTTGAGATCCATTTAAAAATATTCACTCATTAAACAGATAGTACAAGTTCAGAAGGTGTACCTAGAAAACTTGGAAACTAACAAACTTCAAGTAGCCAAATACAGACTGAATCAGACAGATTTGTACTAGAAGAAGCCGAAATCAACTGGTTCCAGCAGTAGAACAACAACAAACGAGCAACACTAAGATTCTACAGCTTATACAAACCTAGGAAGAAAAGAAATTTGAGCTTTGAAATCAGTTATTCTTCGAACCTTCTTTTGAATTCCAAGTTTCCCTCAGTTTTCAGCTATTAGCCAATGTCAAATAGAGCCAAATCAGTGTGGATTTATGTGAGCATATCGACTGACTTTCAGAAGAGAAGAGTGAGGTCTGGTTTTCGCTCAAAATGAGGAAGGTGAATCTAGAAATGGCATCTCTGATTGTGTTCATATGCGTGCATTTTTCAGAGAAAAAGAGGGAGTCTCGTTCAAGAAGAAGCAGGGACCCGTTTTCTGCTTGGGATCTATCTCTACTTTCTTCGCTTTAGAAATCAATGGATTAGGGAGGGGTTCCGTTCGTTGGTGATGAAGAACGAAGATGAAGAGCAGGGAAAAGTTGCGCTCTCCTTTTCTTGGGGTCCCCCCTTCAGCATTAGGCATTACCCCTGTTATATAGATCTAGGTCTAAATGTGTATTTTTGTGCTAATTGCTCTTAGGTCCTTAGGGTATTTTTATTTATTTATTTTTCCAAAAAAAAAGTCTGGAAGGGTCTCTAGGATTAGCTTAATGGGTATTGAATATTGAGCTTAAAGAATGGGTTGGAAACTTGGGCATTTATGACTAGCTATGTTTAAAATTAGCTTAATTAACTAAAAGTATTATCAAAAATATTAATTAGCTCTACTTAAGTAAAAATAATTATTAAAATAAGACTGAACATTAAAACAAAACTATTTTTTTGGTATTTTTTCAAGATTAAAAATGACTACAAAATATTAATGAGCCTATTTTTTGTAATTTTTGTTTTCTTGTAATAAAATAAAAGTAAAAGAGTAAAAAAGAGTTGAAATAGCTATATTAGGCCTAAATTAATTATTTTACGTGCTAAAATATGAAAAATCTTGGGGAGGATCAAAAATCACATGTCTATAGCTGCCCCTCTTTGACTGGAAAGACGAAGTATTTTCAGACAAAGAACAACTAGACAGGTTTTTGACCCAACCCTTATTTGGAGAGACTAAAACTAAGAGAGAGGGGAATGTGACCGAGCCCTGGTATCTGAGCTGCCTACATATCCCTGGCTATAAAGCAATCAGGCCACGTGTAGTTCAAAGGTGAGTGAGATGATGGAGTATGCCGAGGTGGAGAGACGGTCGAGGTGCCGGTCCGCCAAAGTTCCAGTCTGCGGTCCTCTTATTACATCAAAATCAAAATAAATGAAAAAGACTAGCTATGCATGTCAACTACGAGTTACAAGATTCTTATCTATAAGTCTTCTGAAGCTTGATCCTGATTCTTGAATGGTTCTTCATGCAGACTTTGGATTTGAACCTTGACTCTTGCTAGTTGCAGGTGCTAGCTCGTTCTTCTTTAGATTTTCGGATCAAGATCGGACATGTAGTTCTTGTGACCTCAACCATGTCTTGAGAAGCTCACATCTTTCATCAACTTCTGCATTTGGATTCACTTCTTCCCTTTTTTTTTTCCGTAACTAACTTTCGATGATCACCTTGGACTGTTGACTCGCATTCTCACTGCGAGCTTCTTTTGTTGCTGACTTGAATTGTAATCTGAGATGCTTTCCCTTATTCTCCAGGTGGACGCCTGACTGCTGAACTTGAACCGTATTCCCTTGCTCTCCAGATCTGCGCCTGATTGCCAAAACTTCAACTGTATTCCCTTGCTCTCCAGGTGGGCGCCTGATTGCCGAAACTTGAACTGTATTCCCTTGCTCTCCAGATGGGCGCCTGTTTACCAAACTTGAACTGTAATCTCGTGCTCTCCAGGTGGGCGCCTGATTGCTAAAACTTTAACTGTATTCCCGTGCTCTCCAGGTGGGCGCCTGATTGCCGAACTTGAACTGTATTCCTGTGCTCTCCAGGTGGGCGCCTGATTACCAAACTTGAATTGTATTCCCGTGCTCTCCAGGTGGGCGCCTGATTGCCAAAACTTCAACTGTATTCCCTTGCTCTCCAGGTGGGCGCCTGATTGCCAAAACTTGAACTGTATTCCCTTGCTCTCCAGGTGGGCGCCTGATTGCCGAAACTTGAATTGTATTCCCTTGCTCTCCAGGTGGGCGCCTGATTACCAAACTTGAACTGTATTCCTGTGCTCTCCAGATGGGTGCCTGATTGCTAAAACTTTAACTGTATTCCCGTGCTCTCCAGGTGGGCGCCTGATTGCCGAACTTGAATTGTATTCCCGTGCTCTCCAGGTGGGTGCCTGATAGCCAAAACATTAACTGTATTCCTGTACTCTCCAGGTTGGCGCCTAATTGCTAAAACTTGAACTGTATTCTCATGCTCTCCAGGTGGGTGCCTGATTACCAAAACTTTAACTGTATTTCCGTGCTCTCCAGGTGGGCGACTGATTGCCAAAACTTTAACTATATTTCCGTGCTCTCCAGGTGGGCGCCTGATTGCCGAAACTTGAACTGTATTCCCTTTCTTTCCAGGTGGGTGCCTGATTTCCAACACTTTAACTTTCCATGCTCTCCAGGTGGGCGCCTGATTTCCAAAACTTTAACTGTATTCCCGTGCTCTCCAGGTGGGTGCCTGATTGCCGAAACTTGAAC
Organism: Nicotiana sylvestris; assembly: GCF_000393655.2. Classification (NCBI taxonomy): domain Eukaryota; kingdom Viridiplantae; phylum Streptophyta; class Magnoliopsida; order Solanales; family Solanaceae; genus Nicotiana; species Nicotiana sylvestris. Next base: position 41,043,890 of record NC_091064.1, read on the forward strand.
TGTATTCGCTTGCTTTCCAGGTGGGTGCCTGATTTCCAATACTTTAACTGTATTCCCATGCTCTCCAAGTGGGCGCCTGATTGCCAAAACTTGAACTGTATTCCCATGCTCTCCAGGTGGGCACCTGATTACCAAACTTGAACTGTATTCCCGTGCTCTCCAGGTGGGCTCCTGATTTCAACAAAATAAACAAAACAAAGAAATTTTCTGCCCCAGTTTGGTAGCTGGGCACATCTATGAGTATTAAACTGAATCATGTTACCAAATATTACTAAGAATTTGAAAGCCAGATCCCATTATCCAGGAGGGTCTTAAAAACTCCTAGTTAAATGATAGTTTTAAAAGCTGAATTATGTTTTCTAAAGGTATGACTTCCACTAAATCTTGTTATCTAAGAAGGTCTTACAACTACATCCCATTATCTAGGAGGGTCCTGAAAATCAAAACTCAAGTCTTATCTTAAGAGTGACAATTTTTACGGCTGAATTATACTTCCCTACGAGAGAACTCTTACGGCTGAATTATACTTCCCTACAACAGATCTTACGCTAAATCTTGTTATCTAATGGAAATCTTAAAGCTAGGTCCCATTATCCAGGAGGGTCTTGAAAACTCCTAATTGAATCCTATCTCAAACATGCAAACTTTAAAGCCAACATATATTCTTTTGGGGTAGACTTATGCTAGATCTTGCTACTCATGACTGTTTTGAATTTTAAACTAGATCCCATTTTTCAGGAGGGTCTTGAGAATTTACTGTCAAACATGTTTGGTGATTGCCTTTCCTTACGGAGGGTTCCTCCAAAATAATCGAAATTTTCTGCCCCTATTTCAATCAAAGAAAAATCTTGTCAATTTAAAATGTGGTGGTTGGTTTGTGGTTTTGAACTTTGAGGGCGATTGCTCCTTCACTTCATATGGTAACTTCGATTTCAACTCGAAAGACCTTGCTTGTTTATTGGCTGACTGTTTTTCTCTATCACTTTTATCACGGAGAATACCTCTGATCCGTTCAAACCCAATACCATTCATTTGTTGCATTGTGCTCTTGCATTGACATGTACTGAACCCTTGTGTTTCTCATGAATCCTAAAGCACGTCAATTGCCATCCACTCAGTGCGCATGTTGTTCTTTCCTGACTTAAATCGCTGGCCTTGGCCTTGAGGTCTATTGCTCTATCACTTGCCATGATAATTTTGATTTCTGCTTGGAAGACCTTGTTTGTCACTGGTTAATCACTTTCTTTGTCAATCTTATCACAGAAAATACCTTTGATCCGTTGACCCTAACACCCTCCATCTGTTGCATTGTTCATGAATTGATATATACCAAATCTTTGTATTTCACATGGATCCTAAAGCATGTCGACTGTTACCAACTCAGTGCGCACGTTGTTCTTTCCCGACTTATGCCACTTTGATGTGCTAGCCAGATCCCGTTTTGTGCAATTGGAAAGCTGGTGGCAAATTTTGAAGTCATTTCTCACTTGTTCTGACCAAACAGACTCAGGAAAAGGAAGTAAACAAGACAAAAGGAACAGAGTAAAGGACAAAGGAAAGAGATGATTCCTAACAAGAAAACTACAAAGTAGAAACCTATCAGATGTAGATACCAACTCTAATGACCATGACATGCACATGTTGATTAAGTGACCTAATCTGTCAAACAAGTCTGATGTTCAACTCTTTTTATACCCCTAAACCGTGAAACTGGGCTTCAATGCTCCGATTATCTAATCTGATTCACGATGCTTATTCGACTTGTAGTGCCCGAAGGGTTTTCACCATCAAGCCTCTCTCATTTTGTTCTTTCTCTCAACTTACCGTCGCCTTATGCTGCCTGTAAAGGTTTTCACCGATAAGACTCTCTCATTTTTGTTTTCCTTGTGCAGAACAGAGTGTTGCCCTAATGTAAATCATACCTCTAACTCGCTTGACTTGGCACTACTGAAAGATTTATCGGAAGGTCTTTCTTTGGACAGTAATGCGGGCTTTTGTATGGGGTTAGAAAGAAAGGATAAAGGCTCAAAAACAGCTTAAAAGGGCTCAAAATTACAACTTTGGGAATCATATCTCTTACAACGACCACAACTTCTGCCCTAGTTTCTTTGCCTGGGGGCTTTGAATTTTATTTTGATGGGACCGAACGTGAGGCTGCCTACGTATCCTTAAAAGGAATCAGGTCGAACGTAGTTCATAACATAGGAGTTGCTTCATTTTTGTACTTTTCTCTCTCTCTTTTTTCTTTTGCTCTTTTTCCTTTTCTTTTCTTTTCTTTACTCTTTTTCCATTTTTTCTTTCTCTTTTTCTCTTCTTTTTTCTTTTTTTCTTTCTTTTCTCTCCTTTTTTTCTGTATCATATTTCTAAACTCTGCTTCTGATTCTAAAAGAGGGATATGAAAGAAAATAAATAAGGCTCAAAGGGGTGACAAAGGATAAAGTGTCTAGATAGCAGAATAAAATGCCTTTGTTTTTCCAATCTTTAAAGCATGCCAAATACAAACAACACAATTAACAAACCAAAGAAATCATACGTAATATCTTTTGACTACATCAGAATCAATAGCCACATCCACACATTGTCCTTCTACATTTGTTAAATACAAAGCACCATTGGACAACACTCACACTCTTATTACCATGGACGGCCCCCGTCAATTTGGGCAAACTTGCCTTTAGCTTCAACCCGATGCGGCATGATGCATTTCAATAGGGTTTCTTTATGTTCTATGTGCCCCAGTTTCACACAATTCGGGCTTGAAGTAATCTCAAAATGCCTTTACTTATTTCCCTCAAATGTCCCTATCTTCTTCAAAATTGTTCCAATGCTTCATGACTAAACTGACTTTCAAGACCAGGCTGGGAGTTACGCGTGCATGTCATGTCACTAGAGTCAACAGGAAAAGAACTATAAAAAGAAAAGAGAACTAAAAAAATTGACAGAAAACATAAAATTGCATTAGACAGATGGTGAAATGGCTTGAACAACAAAACAAGTAAAACTAAACTAGGGTTACGAACCTGGAACAAACCTAGACAACGCTAAATGAGCTACTACGACTAAACAAACTAGGCAAAATAAAAGGATAGAAGGGTTTGAGTCACAAGACAATATCCGGATTACAACCTTGAAAATAACCTGGACAACAGAAATGACAACAAAATAAACTACCAAAACTCCTCCCCTGCTTGCCAAGAAATGGAGCGTCTTTCCAATTACCAAGCTCTACATCTTAGCCACTGAGTTCAACGTCATCATTGCTAGAACCTTCACAAGTCTTCATCACATTGTCCTTAGCAAATTGCTTTTGGGTCCCTTTGGCTGGCTCGTTTTTATGATCAACTTTCAGAACCAAGAGTGATAGCGCTGAAAGCTTTGCGGCAAGTGTCCCTCCGAGGATCTAAGAATAGTTCTCATATTCCTTTTCTACACACATCATGTCCTCCATATGCGTCTCAGTATGCCCCGGGGCATCCGAGCAATATGCTCACCTTTGAGAAAAATCAAACTTCTTTGGAAGAGGGTTTGGTATTTTTATCTGAATCGGCTTCAACATGTCTAATTGCCTCAGTCTCTGGAACAGACTGGCATATGATTCTCCAATAGGGGTGAAAGCATTTTCTTTTTTCAGTAGTCTTTTCATTTTATATTCTGGCCTCGGTTGGACCTTTTGTGGGCAGATGGTTGATATGCCTGAGGGGGCGGGTCAGATATTTGTGGAAGTGGTGCGGGCCATCGCGGGCCTCGTGGATGTGGAGCATATGGTGGTGCATTGTGGACGGGGTATCGGGGTAGTGATGTATGATTTTGGGGGTTCTGTGGAGAGAAATGGCAGTAGGGAGGATTACAAGGATATCTGCGGGGTCGATATTGAGGCTGAAAGCGTTTAGCAAGAATGACCACTGGACCTTGTCATCGGCGGGTCTCAGCAACATCTTTTCTATCAATGAGAGGACTGTCCCGAGCAATCTTGTTCATTCCATCTGAGCCAAAAGTCCCTAAAACTTTCCTTGGATTTCTTTTCCATCTGAGATAAGGAGGAGCGGTCTGGGACAATGTCTATATTGTACTGAAAGTGTCGCACAAAATCTTGAGCCATGTCGCCCAATATATGCCACTAATTGACATCTTGACGATTATGTCATTCCAAAGCTGCCCCAGTCAAGCTCTCACTGAAATATGCCATCAACAAATTATCTTTCTCGCCAACACTTCTCATTTCACTGCAATAACCCCTCAGATGGGCTGCCGGATCTCCACCTCCATCATACAAGTTAAACTTTGGCACTTTAAACCCCGCGGGCAGGCGAACGTCAGGGAACATACACAACTCTTTGTAAGACATGCTAACCTGGTCTCATATCCCTTGCATGTTCTTTAAAGACTGTTCTATGCTTTTCAACTTCCTGGATATCTCATCTCGCCCTTCTTTTCCTTTAACCTTTCCATTTTCAGCATGAAACTTATCCCGAGGGCTCTTCTTGTATGAGTCAGGAACCTTGTGGGCAACCTTTGAGGGGTAATATTGGGCATCACGAGCTTTGAATGGGTATTCATTGTTGGGAATAACGGATATAACAGGAGTACAATTTTGGGGAGAGGTAATTGGAGGATGAGTGATGGAGCTACTAGGGTGGTTGAGAAAGCTGTGATAAACGGGTGGATCTGGAGAGTACAGGGAATCATCCAGCACTATGACCGGAGTTTGGGTAAGGGTAGCATTTAAGCATCCAGGTGGTGGCGAGGGTGGTTCCTTCCCAGTCATTCAGGCCTGATACATGTCTGTCATGTGTTGTCTTAACATCCTTACCTCATCAGCCAAACCAGTGTCCTATTCAACCAACTACTTTCGGGCACCGGTATCAACCAACCCAATCTTGTTATTGTCCCCCATTGCCTTTTGACTTTATGTTGTGGAGAAGAGTTACTACTTCGAGAATCACAAACCAACCACCTTTCTTTTATGAAGATATCAAAAGGAACAAAATGGGGGTATCCCGTTAGCGTTAGGGCATTCAATAGAAAAAATATCACATTGCGTGCAATGCACCTAGCAACAATTAGTGATTCTAGAATGACTTCAAGGGTCATAAGGTCACTGGGCGTCATTTCAGTTTGTCCATTTGAATCTTCTCTTTTCTTTTCTTTCCTCGCACTTCTTAGCTTGCTCGCTTTCTTTCCCCTTTTTCTTTCTGATTATCGCTCTTTTCTTTCCTCTCATTTCTTACCTCCCATAATTTCACCATCTTTTTCTTCTTCTTTTTTTTTTTAAAAAATGATTCAATCGAACCCTATGTAGGTTGCCTACGTATCATGACCCCACATGAATCAGATCTTTGCGTAGTTCTGGAAGTCAGGAATAAAGGAAACAAACTGACGTTCTCTTTTTCTTTTCTTTTTCTTTTTCTTTTCTTTTTACCTTAGTGACTAATCTAATGAGAAAAGAGAAATAAAAGAAGAAAATCTTTTTTTTTCTAGACTCCATGTTCTATAACCTATCCTAAACTCAAGCTTAATGAGCATATATTTTCTCTTTTTTTAAACACTTTATGGGAAATTATTAAGGAAAACTCCTACAAGAGAAGAATATTTTTTGATTTTTTTTTCTTTTAAAGAAGGAATCTAAAGGCTAAACCAAAGAAAAATATTTTGAATTTTCACTTGATATCCTGAAGAAAAGATTTCGAAACAAGAAATGAAAAAGATGAAAAACTATTTTTGGATTTGAATTTTGATTACCTAAGGAAGAAACTCTGAAAATAAACCAAAGAAAAAGTGTTATTGTTTTCTTTTTCTTATATGTACGATGTCCTAAAGTTATAGTAAAAATAAAAGAACTTTTTTTTTGCAAGTCATTTTTCATCGATTTCCCAAAGAAAACCTCAAAAGAAAATCTTTTTGGATTTTTGAAATTAATATCTTAAAAGAAAACTTTTAAAGCGGTACTAAAGAAAATTCTCTTTCTTTTTGAATTTTTGGTCTTAATGTACAAAGAAAATATAAAAGCAATTTTTATTTTGAGTTCTAGATAATAATTGCCTAAAGAAAAAATCACTTCAAATGAATTCTTTTTAATTCCTAGAATTAGTATTCTGAAGAAAAACTTCTAATGGAAATATAAAAACGCAAAATTTCTTGTTTTTTTTCTTTGATTTTTGACTTGTAACACATTTCCAAATACAAAATAAGAAACACAATAACAAAAGACTTGGCAAACTTAACTAGACTATTACAAACTCTAACATCACCTAAAAGACTGGATACTACTATACAAGACTAGAAAGTAAAACATGAACAATTGACTCAAAAACATAAAATGGCTCTTCGAGCAGCTCCTAAATGCAGTGATCCTGGGGTATCTTTTATGCTCAAACTCTGGTATGTAGATCCACACCTGTATGAAAAAACTTAAACAAACACTATGTAAGACAATAACATTCCCTACTAGACACATGCAAGACATGATTGAGGCTATTTGCAAAATGGCTTATTTGGTCAAAAGATGGCTAAAAGTACAAAATTTGACTAAGATCCTGCAAAGCCAAGAACCTAAGATTTACTAGGAAGACCGGACCCTATGTGGGTTGCCTACATATCACGCCCCGAAAGACGAGAATCAGGTATGCGTAGTTCGGGCAGATTGGATACGGGCGAGAATTAAAAAAATAACTAATTTAGAGAAAACATATTTTTTATCTTTTTTTTTAAAAACAATGATGAGACATGTAACTTTTTTTTGGATTTTTTTTCTTTTTCTTTTTTTTTTGATTTACGCAAAATGATGAAAAAGTGCAAAATCTTTTTTTTGTTTTTGAATTTTCAAGCTCTTTTTTTTAACAAGAATGTGACAGAAAACATAATTGAGCCTCACTCGCTTTATCTTCACACTTCAACCTCTTTTTCTTTTTCATTTGCCCTCAACTATCATTGGTCCGCCAAATGATCCTTTTACCCTTGAAGAAATGCAACATGTAGCACATAGGATGTATCAAGATGGTCTGTTATTTTGGGTACACCTGTCCTAGACGGACCAACTCCTGTGAAAGTCAGATGCACATGATGCAAACAAGCGTTCCTACTAGGGATCCGGCATGAGGCTGAGTTATTCTAGGTTCAAACCTGGGTATGTGTTCTAGACTGTGTACCCGAGTGGACAACTCGAGCTGAGGAAGGGGCTACGTACCGGGAACCAAAAGGCCATCCGGGTTAGTAACTTGTCCGAGCCTCTTTCTTATTTCAAGATATGACACTAACAGAATAGGGAGTCACGACCAGTGTGCACATCCCCAAAGATGAGAAGAGAAGGGTTTCATGGACGTTTATATACAGTTCAGATAATATCAAAGCGGTAAAAGCAACATTTAGCACATTAGGCCCAAACATGTAAGAAAATCATATAACAGATAAAACCAAATATAACAATTCATCTAAGCTCGAATTCTGAACCCTGAACTAGAGATTCTAGGTTCTTTCCCCAGCAGAGTCGCCAGAGCTGTCACACCTCCTTTTTACCTACACCCCCCGAAAGGGTATATAAGGGAGTTTTTTTCAACTTAAAGTGACAATCGAAACGGGATCATTTTATTAAAAATTCAGAGTCACCACTTGGGATAATTTACGGTATCCCAAGTCACCGGTTCAAATCTAAAATCGAGAAAAGATTGACTCTATTTTACAGCCTGCGAACACAGAAATCCGGGTAAGGAATTCTGTTAACCCGAGAGAAGGTGTTAGGCATTCCCGGATTCCGTGGTTTTAGCACGGTCGCTCAACTGTTATAATTGGCCTATTATCTTATTTTAAAACACTTTTAAACCTATGTGCATTTTAACTTTAAACTGCCTTTAATTATTTTTAGGGAAGATTCAACGTTATTAAAAACACGTCTTGAACCACGTCACATGAAATGCACTCGCGGTCCCCGATACATTTTATTTAATGTTTTTGAGATTTGGATTTGGGTCACATGAAATGCACATCCAAGTTTAAGGAAATTAATTTAAATTACGCGCCTAAAGCAATTACACATTTTCAATTTGCGAGGGCTATGGAAAATTTAACTAAATGACGCACCTCGATTTCTAAAGGATTAAAATTAATTAAATGAGGGCCATGCGTTTTGAGAATTTATTTGGCACGGCACACCTCAAATTATTTTTAAAGGATCGTCCTAAACTAGAGCAAACTAGGGATGTTCACAATTAATTATTCTATATTACTTATATATACATATCAAGAACAACAGTAAATTAAAGAGTGATTAGACCACAAAACAAGATTACGAAAATATGTTTTTATTCTCGGGCCAACAACTTTGCACTACAGTTCTTTGAAGATTTCCCCTTGTAAAGTAAGTTGTACACTTCCTTCAAAGGTGATTTATTTACCACAATGGACAAGGATTAAAACTAGAAACAAGATAATTTACTAACAGTAGTACTCACTTTACTTAACAAAAAAAAACTCCTTTCCTAACTTAACAACAAACTGTTAAATCCATTCAACGAGGAAGTCTTACAGTGTAAAATTATTGACTAGTGCTAAAATTATACGAAAATGACGTCCAATACAATTATCTTAGTAAACATCAAATAGTTAAAAAAAATCTTTTTCATTCAGTGAATACTATCTGCTTCGTCCACTCAAAATCTCGAAAGTTAAGAGTCTATCTAAACACATATGAACGCATACTCGATTTAAAGTTAAGATAGATTATTTTTAGGCATATTGTTCATCAACGAGTTGAACATATATGGAATCAATTTCCAGATCTATTGAACAAACTATTCAAAGCAACAACAAGTTGAGATCTATTTAAAAATATTCACTCATTAAACAGATAGTACAAGTTCATAAGGTGTACCTAGAAAACTTGGAAAATAACAAACTTTAAGTAGCCAAATACAGGCTGAATCAGATAGATTTGTACTAGAAGAATCCGAAATCAGCTGGTTCCAGCAGTAGAACAACAACAAACGAGCAATACTGAGATTCTACAGCTTATACAAACCCAGGAAGAAAAGAAATTTGAGCTTTGAAATCAGTTATTCTTCGAACCTTCTTTTGAATTCCAAGTTTCCCTCAGTTTTCAGTTATTAGCCAAGGTCAAATAGAGCCAGATCAGTGTGGATTTATGTGAGCATATCGACTGACTTTCAGAAAAGAAGAGTGAGGTATGGTTTTCGCTCAAAATGAGGAAGGTGAAGCTAGAAATGGCGTCTCTGATTGTGTTCATATGCGTGCATTTTTCAGAGAAAAAGAGGGAGTCTCGTTCAAGAAGAAGCAGGGACCCGTTTTCTGCTTGGGATCTATCTCTACTTTCTTCGCTTCAGAAATCATTGGATGAGGGAGGGTTTCCGTTCGTTGGTGATGAAGAACGAAGATGAAGAGCAGGGAAAAGTTGTGCTCTCCTTTTCTTGGGGTCCCCCCTTTAGCATTAGGCATTACCCCTATTATATAGATCTAGGTCTAAATGTGTATTTTTGTACTAATTGCTCTTAGGTCCTTAGAGTATTTTTATTTATTTATTATACCAAAAAGAAAATCTAGAAGGGTCCCTAGGATTAACTTAATGGGTATTGAATATTGAGCTTAAAGAATGTGCTAGAAACTTGGGCCTTTATGACTAGCTATGTTTAAAATTAGTTTAATTAACTAAAAATAATATCAAAAATATTAATTAGCTCTACTTAAGTAAAAATAATTATTAAAATAAGACTGATCATTAAAACAAAACTATTTTTTGGTATTTTTTCAAGATTAAAAATGACTACAAAACATTAATGAGTCTATTTTTTGTAATTTTTGTTTTCTTGTAATAAAATAAAAGTAAAAGAGTAAAAATGAGTTGAAATAGCTATATTAGGCCTAAATTTAATATTTACGTGCTAAAATATGAAAAATCTTGGGGAGGGTCAAAAATCACATGTCTACAATAAAATTTGTAAATAGTTACTAGCTAATAATGTACTATTAAATTAATTAGTATTGTATCTAGTAAACGTGAAAAAAATAATACTTAGAAAAATAATTATAAAAAAATTATGGACTATTATATAATAAAGACATAACAAAAGATAATAAACAAAAACTTTTAAATGAAAGATTTATTTAAAATTTACTATCATATAAGTCTTAGTGGATAACGTGCAATAATTTTTATTTTAATTATGACATAAAATACTCTCAACTTAATGATTAATGATTAAGAGAAAAGTAATTTTGAATAGTCAACAATTTATTAAGAAAATTTGAGGGTTTACAAGGTTGGTTACATACAATTGCATAAAGTCCTATTAGGCGAACCCAGTACGCCGGGCATTGGGCCTGTCCGGGGCATAAGCCCCGACAGCCGAGGCGTAAGTTTCGCGGAACTAAGCCCCACACATAAGCCCAGGGGCGTTTTACAAGTGCTCCGCCCAAGGGCGAGTCCGGGCGAGTCCCAATTCTGCCTTTAAAACAGAGCACCGGATATATTAACTTAGTGTTAAGATCCATTTTTTTTTTAAAATTTGAAGGCCTATTTAACTTAGAGTATACTAGAGTTTATAATTGGAAAAGCCATTAAATATATAAATGGATTTTACGAAAAAAGCCTATACATTACCAACAATATATGAGAAAACTTTGGAGTGACTAATTCAAGCTTAAGGGATGAGCTGAAAATACTCACTTTAATAATCACAGATCTTCTTTCGAATCCTTCTGTCCTTCTATTTCTGGAAGATAAAATCAAATATTCTATTCCCCAACGACCCTTCAATTTTGATATAAGCCTATATTCACTTCATGATCTCATTAAAAAAAAATCACAAAGGAGACATGAAATTTGATACTTGCATCGCTTTGAGATTGTGAAGCGAATGAACTGAAAACGATTTAGATCTTTCAATTCCTTCTCAGTGAACGCTCTACAAAGAGAGATATCAGGAGTTGTGATAGAGGACTCTGCAAGGATTGCAAGATTATTCCGACTAAGACCCTCACGATACAATATGGGTTTTTGGTGATGGACGTCAGTATCATGATAAAGAGCAAGATGAGGTTTGTATTGGGACGACCAAAGATCAGGTGGGGAGCTTTGACTAAGGATTAAACTTAGGAGTTGGAGGGAGGTTGATGGCTATGGGACTATGGGAGCCTGGAGGAGTAGTGGGACGCAAGCGATATGTGGACAACGACGGCGAACTGTTTAAGGGAGGCGATGAAGAGGTGTTAGGGGTCTTGAAGGGTTATTCTGGCTGGCAGAGAGGCCACTGATGGTGGAATGACGTGGTCCAAGGTAAAGTAAAAGCAAAGAAAATGACGTGCCTGAAGTAAGTGGAAAACACAGACGAGGAGGAGATGAGAGGAGAGAGAACAGAGAAAGGTATAAGGAAATTAGGAGGGAGGCGAAATTAGCGGTCACGGAGACCAAGACTGCAACATTTGGTCATCTGTATGAGGAACTGGGGGATAAAAGCGGGGACAAGAAGTTATTCTAGCTGGTCAAGGTGAGAGAGAGGACGACTCGGAATTTAGACCAAGTGAGGTATATCAAAGACGAGAAAGTGAGATTTTACTAGGTTGTTGTTGTTGTTGAGTTAAAATTTAGATCAAATTTAATTGATATATAACTATAAAGTACAATAAGCGAAAGAAAATAAAGCGGATTTGTGGAAGACGATTGAGAGTCATCCATTTTTGCTCTTCCCATAGTATTTTTTTTAGAACTAATAAATTTGTAAAATTGAAGGGACTTTCCGTGGTTTTGATTTTTCTATGATAAAAGTATAGTGAAGTGACTTTCTTGAGTAATTGTTAATATTTGGATAACCTTCTAAAGAATTGACTCTAAACGAACGATCATCAAAAAAACAACTTTTTTCGTTTTGAATTACAGATTAGTGAATGAGTAAAACAAAACTTAAAAGAAAAAGAATAAAGAGGAAAAGAAAAGATGTTCACATTCAAAGTTCCAAACGAACCAAAGTAGTTAGAGTTTTTTCCAAAAGAATTAACTTTATCATTTTCTGACCATAATAGAAATTTTATTAAAGTAATACTCCGTTCCAAACCTATTTCTTTTTCGGTCCGTTCCAAAAAGAATGATCTCTTTCTAAATTTGGTAACAATTTAGCTTAAAGTTACAACTTTACCCTTAATGAGAAACTTTATAACGACACAAATACTCTGGGCCCCATTTGAACTTGTTTAGGACCACAAATTCCAAAAATCTTTATTTTTTACTTAAACTTCGTGTCCAGTCAAACAGGTTCACATAAATTGGAAGGAAAGGAGACAGTAAGATTCTTCTATAGTATATGTTTGTTTATTCCACGTGTCCCCCTCAACCTCCCTCTCTCTATACTTGAAGCTATAAAAAGATGTTAAAAAGAAGCCTCTAATTTCTTAAACAAAAATTCTCATGCCGGCTTAAAGGCTCCCATTTTTTGTGACTCTGTCTGCTTCTCTCTCATTCTTTCTCGCTCTAAAACTATTTTGAGGAGAAAAAGATTGAAGAAGACAAAGCCACACACCTTTACTTTTGTTTTTCTTTTACCTCTCCCAATTTTCAACTCCAAAATACCACTTAAACAGAAGAAAAAGAAGAAAGATACAGTACTCTCCAAGAATGTTGTAAATAGCATATACATTTTGAATTTTTCTTGGAAGGTGCATTTATTTATTTTCTCCTCGACCTCAACTCCTTTGAAACTAAATGATTGCCTTACCGATAAGGCAGAGGAAAAAAAGGTGTATCTCGGCCAGCTTTCCGGTGCGTTGAAAATCCAAACCGGCTCAAAGAATGATTATTGCCATTTAACCCTGCTTTTCACGTCAGCCTTAAGGATTTCCATTTCTTTCAGAAAGTTAATTAATGAGGTGTAAGAAGCATCTAGCCGATGCTAGTAGTAGCGTCGGCATTTGTGCTTCGTGTCTGCGCGAACGGCTATTTGCTGTCATCGCGGCGGAGGCACAAGCACAAACTCATTATAAACATTATGAGGCAATTCAAATACAGGAAGACCACCGGAAAACAGACGCCAATCCTCCGCCTCTAGCGTTTCCTCGCTCCGTTTCGCCGTACATTTCTCGCCGGAAATCTGATACTACGCCCTTGCAATTCCAGCAATATTCATTTCATGGAGTTCCAGATCAAAGATTTTTCAGTACTCCACATGTGGGTCCCAACGGAAAAACAATTACTGCTGCCACCTCGCATAAGAAGAAGAGTCTCAAATTTCCTTTGTTATCGGGTCTGTTTAGATCCGGGTCGAGTAAGCCGGGGTCGGATCCTAGGGTTTCAAATTCTGGAGATTATTGCCCCGCATCGTCGTCTTTGTCACCGTCGTGGTTCTCCGGATTTCTGCCCATTCGCCGTAAAAAGCAATCACGGACGTTTTCATTGGACGAATCGACGATCGAAGGTAAACGGAGGATTTGCCGGGATCACGATCGAGGAATGTCTCCGGCGCGATGCACTGACGAGGAGGAAGACGAGAATATCCACGGCGGATCGAGCGGGTACTCGTCGGAGACTCCGAGGAGAACACCGGCAGCTCAACTTGGCCGGAGAACCGGCGGGAAGTCGGGTCATAACCGGAGCTTCTCCGGGATGGCGTTTTGCTTGAGCCCGTTCGTACGTGCGAGCCCGGCGAAGCCTCAACTGTCAAATGCGACGTCATTTTGCAAGAATAGATCGAGGAAGCTTGTAGATTTCGGGAGGGTAAATCCCAACCGTTAAATTGCAGTCGTGGATATTTGACCAATTTGACAACATACGATAAAAGTACGGTTTCGCCCTTGATTTCTTATATGCCATCCGCCCCTCGATTTCAATTTATGTAATCTTATTTCTTTTTTAGTCTGCCAAAAACAATGACATTTTTTTATATTTAAAAATTATTTATCTTTATGCAATAACTAGTATTAGACTCGCGCGTATGTACGGACACTAACCAGTAACCATGTTAAATATTTGAAATATTTGGATTATATGTAATTAACCTTAAATTTTAAACCTTTTCAATATATATAGATAATCATTGAATATTAATTAAGAAACACTACATGAAAGCAATTAATCATTTCTCAAATCTCCTAGTTATAATTATACTTTTCTTTTTTGGTAGAATTCTTGTCGGTATCATTGGATCTTAAAAATAGTTAGGAAGCAAAATAAAAAATCATATTTACGGCAAAACAATTAAAGGTTGAGACTATGAAGGCCTCTTTGTATACGACTTGACTCTTTTACTACTACTTGAACTTTTATTTGGTGTGTTGATATCTTTCGAAAAATATTTCTATTTTAAAATTTTCAGTTTCTAAAACATTATTTTTCAATAATAATTATTTTTATAATAATGTAACACTACCAAAAAATCAGGTTTTAGCGACGGATAAATTCTATAGCTAAACAGAAAAATCCGTCGCTAATATCATTTATCGATGGATTAGCAACGGATTATCAAGAAATTCTGCTAGCTAAGAGCATTTTAGTGACAGATTAGCGACGACGTTCGTAGCTAATTCCAGTTCTTTTTAGTAGTGTAAGTGAAAATATTATCCTTAATTCAAAACTCATTTTAGTCGGCTATCTAAAAATTTTAAAAAATTCTTTAGCCAGTGAATTTTTTTACAGTATGACTCCATTTTGATTTTTGATATTAACCATGTTAGATATCTGAGTTATTTGAATTATATGTAAATAACCTTAAAATTTAAATCGTCCAGATAATTATAGATAATCGTTAGATATTAATTAAGAAACATTACACGAAAAACGGCAATCTCGTAGTGATAATTATTCTTGCACCATTCTCATTGGAACCTAAAAATAGCCACAAAGCGAATAATAACTTGTATTTATGGCAAAGCACAAAGGTTGACACAATATGAATGATTCTTTGGTTACGGCGTGACTCTTTTACTACGACTTGAACTTTTATTTGGTATGTTATTATCTTTCAAAAATATTTCTATTTTCAATTTCTAAAACTTTATATATTTCAAAATATATGTGCATCATTTTACATCACAAGATCAAAATTCCTATCACTTTTCTTAAACTTCGCGCCCAATCAAATGAGTTCACATAAATTCTCTCTTTTCTTAAATTTTGCGCCTAGTTAAATGAGTTCACATTAATTGAAATGGAGGGAGTAGTTGTTTTGGGAGCAAGGGCGGCTCTAAGCCAAGTGAAGTTGTTGCCTTTGGCCTTCAAATACTTAAGGTCCCAAAAATAAGTACTATTATATTATTATATAATATATACTCTATAATTTATATTTATATAATTATTAATAAAAGATTTCAAATTTTAATAATCTTTAACATTTGGTAAACGTAAGATTGAGTGAGGTAATTGGATAAATTTTTCTCACTAAATTGAATAATATATTTAACTTCTCATCAATTTTGTTTTTCTTCCTTTATGTATAGCCTTTTTTCATGGTTCTCATGATTTTACTTTCTAATTTCAACTCAAATACTCTCAAATTAACTATTTTTTTGTCACATTTGATTGATCCACACACCAGAAAACAAGTTCTTTTGTGTCTCATCTTTTTTAACTAAGAAATACCTGAGACAAATGTCGTAAGGTTCAAAACACGATGGATAATTGGCTCACCCTTTACCATTTTCATTTAAGGGAAGAATTCAATACCATATGGCGTGCGCATAACTCATATATCATGAGTTGCTCTCTCACCACTAGATCAAAGTCATGTAGGTTTTTTTGTATCAAAATTATATGGATTTTATAAAAGAGGTTTTCGGGTATTTTTAATATATTTTGGTTTTAGGTCACCAGTTCTGTTGAGCCACCCCTCATTGACGATCAATAATTATTTATAGACTACTGCCCCACCATGAATGTACTGTTCAACCAACTTCATTCACATTTGGTAACTAAATGACACACTCATTGTCATTAATGTTCTTGTCATTGTTGCCTTATATTAAGTGAGACTCTATAAATTTGATTGAGAACGTTAAGGGTGGACAGATGACTCTAGTAAGAGACTAGTAAATCCTTGATTTAGGTCCCCAAAAATTTTTAATAATGAATTTTATAATTTTATTTCAAATTAGACAATATTAATGTTTGTAGAAAAAATAAAAAAATGTACAAAAAAATTTTAAAAAAGAAAGAAAGGTATTGTATGCGGCAAAAATTGGCGGTTCGATTTTAAGATCATCAAGGCGTCTCAAGGTCTCCCAGTGATCGACTTCGAGGGCTCACAGCGACCGGCCTCGAGGCAGTGCAAACTAGTGGCTTCAGTGGATCAATGTGATTCTCCCAAGGCACGTGACCAGAGCTAACAAAGCCTACTAGACTAGTCCAGGCCCGAATCATAGCATTAAATGGTTGTACCAGCATTATATCTTTGTAATAAATATGTTTGTACTATGTTGGGATTCCCCTCATATATAAAGGGGATCCTTGTTATTTTGTAAAGGATCTGATGTTCAATATTGAATATATAAGAACATTCTCTCTGCTTTCTAACATATTCTCTTGATCTCATTGCTTTCATTGCTTATATTCATTGTGTTCTATTTATTGCTCTTCATTTATTGCTTATTATTGGCCATAAGAGCCATCATTGATTTTATCATAATTGTTAGTCATCCATCGACTACCCTCGGCAGGACATCCGACTCGACCTCGAGGCCCTGAATAAGCAAGCTCGAGGCCTCGATTATCAGCCATTCGGTTTGGTTATCACCTTGTTTTCAAGCTATTATCTTGTTTCTAAGTCTTTCACTTAGCATCAATTGCCTAACAACTAGCATAAAAATAGATCACATATTTTTAGAACCACAAAATCAAATCTAATTGTAATTACCATTTTCAAGGTAAACAGTTTGGCACCCACCATGAGGCTAAAAATAATAGTGATTATTTTCTTGCTGGTTTTACTACATAACGCAAGTTATCTTTCACGCTTTTTCTTGTCCAAGATCTTTTGATTTCAGGTCAAAATGTCTAATTCAGTAAACGCACGTGAAAACAACAACCTTGAAGACCATGGAGAAAATGGTGTGGATGTTCGAGGTGTTGGTGTACCACTACGAAACCCTAAGAATGCACCGTAACCAATTCCCGTGGACGTAGTCTCGCGCAACGCTCAACACGTCGAAATAAGCTCCCACACCAACAGGAGCATACATTAGGAAGATCAACAAGAAGCAGAAAAAACCCCGGCTCAGGAAGAACAAGGGGTTAGACTTCACGTCATCTTCAAAATGTTACAAGCACAACAACTGACGATTGCTCAGTTGCAAAGCCACCAAAAGACTCCTAGCACGGTAGCTCGAGAAATGGCTCATCGAGCCGAGCAGGTACCAGAAAGATCAAACAACAGTGGGTTAGTAGCCGACCCCGCCATCATAAAGATGCTCGAGGACCTCACAAAGAGGATCGAGTCAAGTGAGAAGAAGAGAGAAGCCGACGACAAGAAGGTAGAGACCTACAATTCTAAGGTCGATCAAATTTCGGGCGCACCCCCGATTCTGAAAGGTGTAGATTCGAAGAAGTTTGTACAAAAGCCATTCCCACAAGAAGCGGCCCCAAAACCCATTCTAAAGAAGTTCATAATGCCCGACCTTCCGAAGTACAATAGAACCTCGGACCCCAACGAGCACGTCACTACTTACACTTGTGCAGTGAAGGGCAACAACTTAAAGGACGACGAGATCGAGTGTGTCCTACTGAAAAAGTTCGGAGAGACGCTTTCAAAAGGGGCAATGATGTGGTATCACAACCTGGCCCCAAACTCGATAGATTCATTTTCCATGCTGGCAGATTCTTTCATAAAGGCAAATGCTGGTGCCATAAAAGTAGCTACAAGGAAATCCGACATCTTCAAATCAAGCAAAGGGAGAACGAGATGCTGCGAGAGTTCGTATCTAACTTTCAAATGGAACAAATGGAACTACCACCGGTCTCTGATGACTGGGCAGTGCAGGCCTTCACTCAAGGTTTGAACGAGCGAAGCTCGGTAGCTTCGAAGCAGCTGAAGCAGAACTTAATCGAATATCCCGCTGTAACTAGGTCGGACGTCCAAAACTGATACCAATCAAAGATCAGGGTCAAAGACGACCAACTAGAAGGCCCCTCGGGCTCGGTATATCCTAGCAGGCTCCTGGCGAAGGAGTCGAAGCCGAATAAAAAGAGATACCAACCATACAGTTAAGATAGAAGAAGCGCCCCAAGGCGCAACATACCCCACAATGACCGAAGAATGGATCGAGGCCAGAACCCTCGGGGACTTGTCAACAGAGCTAGATTTGATAGGCACACAGGGCCAACAGAGGCACTTGTTTGTTGGGATACAACTTCAATGTCGATGTTTCAGACATCGTATTCGCCATCAGTAAAATCAAAGACACCAGGTGGCCAAGGCCTGTGCAATCAGATCCTTCATAAAGGGACCATAACTTAGTGTGTGAATTCCACAGCACGTACGGTCACAGGACCGATGATTGTCGGCAGCTCTAGGAAGAAGTAGCCCAACTACTCAGCAAAGGTCACCTCCGAGAATTCCTCAGCGATCGGGCCAAAAATCAGTTCCGGGAAAGAGAGGCAACCAAGAAGAACGAAACAAATGAGCCACAACATGTCATCCATATGATCTTGGGAGGCATCGATGCTCCACAAGAACCCATGATCAGATGAACAAAAATATCTATCACTAGAGAAAAGCAAACTCGGGCTTACATACCTGAGGATGCTCTCACATTCAGCGATGAGGACATCGAGACCTTGTCTTAGCCTTACAACGACACACTGGAAATCTCTTTCCTTGTAAATACATTTCAAATTAAACGTGTACTTATGGATCTAGGTAGCTCGGCCAATATTATCAGGTCGAGGGTGGTAGAGCATCTCGGACTGCTTGACCAAATTGTGCTCGCCTCTCGAGTCCTCAACGGATTCAACATGGTGAGCGAAACAACGAAAGGGGAAATCACCCTCCCAGTCAACGTGGCCGGCACAACCCAAAATGCCAAATTCCATGTCATCGAAGGAGACATGAGATACAACGCGTTGTTCGGGAGGCCATGGATACATTGTATGAGAGTAGTACCATCCACCTTCCATCAAATGATGAAATTCCTGACAAAGGATGGGGTAAAAACTGTCTACGGGGAACAACAGGCAGCAAAAGAGATTTTCGCGATGCATAATGTGACACCAACACCAATGCCTCCACCATCGAAGGAGCTGAAGGATAAGCAAACTGTAAGATAGCTATAATAAGCTACATTCTTGGCTATGCCCTACTAAACAAAACAAAGGACCGTATCGAGTCCTCATAACAAACGATTGAATCACATCGAGGTCTGAAGTGCCGTCAGCACTAAGGTATGGCCATCTCCCCTTTTTTAGTTACATTTTATGCTAACCTGAATGCAGGTATCCGATCAAAACAACCGAAACGCTTTCCAACTCGAAGACCTTAGGTTCCAAAAGCGTACGTTGCACTCTTTTCCTTCGACTGGGTTTTTATCCCAAGAAGGGTTTTATCGGCAATGTTTTTTACGAGGCAACATCTATATGCTACCTAAGGAAGACTCAACAAGTATTCAAGGATTATTTTGCAATCAACCTCGAATACTAGGGGCATCCCCCCGGAATGTCACCTACTCGGAGAACCAAGATGCGCTAAATAGGGTCTCGATAGGAAAATAATGTACCGAGCCAAACAATCGAATGAACCGTGTCGGTATAGAATAACTGATCCCTTAACAGCGAAAACATGTATACTTGTACCAAGTAATCAAAGAATACTTTACAAAGAATTTCATGTTTCAAGGAAGCTCAGTATTTTTGCAAAAACGGCTCCAGAGCCAAAAACGTCCCGAACACTCGGGGATTGGCCCCCGGCTCGGAGTTTCAAACTCGTAAACCCTCAATGATGCAACATCAACATCAAGAAAACGTGTATACTTGTACCAAGTAATCAAAGAATACTTTCCAAAGCATTTCACGTTTCAAGGAAGCTCGGTATTTTTGCAAAAATGGCTCGAGAGCCAAAAATGTCCCAAACACTCGGGGACTGGCATCAACAACTTAAAGCCGTATGACCCCCGGGCTGGAGCTTCAAACTTGTAGGCCCTCAATAAGGCAATATCAAGATCACAAAATGGCTCTAGAGCCAAAAACGTCCCGAACACTCGGGGACTGGCGTCGAAAACTCAAGGCCACATGACCTCCAGGTCAGAAACTCCGAAATCGTAAGCCCTCAATGAGGCAATACCAAGTTTACAAGTAATGGCTCCCGAGCCAAGAAACTTTCGATGACTCGGGGACTGCCGCCAATTGCCACCCCCATTGACTTATCAAAACCCGAGGTCATAAAATCGCATGTGGGCAGCCTCGGTCTCGTAAGACATATATAAGGCAACAACAATATCTGTAAGACCTCAAGCAAGGCATGAACCACATTTGTACCAAGTGACCAAAACTGTAAGATCTCAAGCAAGGCATGAACCATACTTGTACCAAGTGACAATATCTGTAAGACCTCAAGCAAGGCATGAACCATACTTTTACCAAGTAACCAAAACTGTAAGACCTCAAGTAAGGCATGTAAAAATTTGTAAGACCTTACAAAAGGCATAAACCTGATCTTAAAGTTAAGGCTATATATCGAACTTGTAAGACCCCTAAAACGACATACCCTCGATATAGATGCCGAAACTACTTCACTCGGGAACTGAAAGGCTCCGGCCAAACACAATGACTACGGTCACAAGGCTGTACCAACCAAACTAACGCGACTCGGGGACGCTCGACCATTGCTATGAAATCATAGGCCTTCAATTACTTCGAAAATACTTCGAAAAGAATCGGCTAAACAGGATACCCTCGACATAGGCAAAGAGCTTCGACTACGTCAGCTCCAAACTATAGCTTCGACATACTCGGCCGCCGAGCCAAACCTCCCGAGGTGCTCGATCATCACCATATAACGACTCACAATCGAGATTTTTATCAAACCGTCGAAGAGTCAGGCAAACACAATTTCAAAAGTCCTTAACGAGGGAAAGATAAAGCCTACTAGAGATCATACCGACCCAATACGTAAGAGCCACTGCCACCAGCCCATATAAAAGGTCGTACCGACCAAATGCATAAGAACCACTGTCGTTGGCCCATACTAGAGATCGTACCGACCTAATGCGTAAGAGCCACTGCCGCCAGCCCATATAAAAGGTCGTACCGACCAAACACGTAAGATCCTAAGGGCCAACTTTAAATTCAAAAACTTAAGGGTCAAATGAGATCGAGTCGAAACCCGACTCGGAGACTGAACCCGAAATAGTTAACTAAATATGCTTAAGAGCAAAAGCATAAAAGCTCAAATGTCGGCTTATACTAAAAGGTCGCACCGACCAAAGCGCGTAAGAGCCTACGGGTCAGCCTAATGAGCCCCAGGGCCATACTATGAATCTAAGGGTTCTCTTAACTCGAAGACCAATTTGTCTGGCTAATGGCTAGGAAACATCAAAGTAGGGAAGTACATGAAAAATGAAACCGCAAAGTTTCCTCTTATACATATATGAGAAAAAAATACAAAACTCCATTTACAGTATTCCTCAAAAGCACTATACACAAATTCAGAAAAGAAAGGCCTAATCTGCGTCCCCATCGGGGACTACGACCCGTCGATCTCCTTCTCGCTATTTTCGGCATCGGACAAAAGGAACTTGGCATCATATTCATCCATCTTTGCCTGCTCTATCTCTTCCGAGAGATAGAATCCCCTGGCATGGACCTTCTCGAGGGTTTCCCTCCGATATTTACACCTGATATACTCGTTGCACCTACTCTCCTAGTTCAAGTTCCCTCTCAGCTCAGCTCGAGCATCGGTAGCATATCGCAAATAGACGGTCACTTTTCTATCAGCCTTGGTTCTGATCTCTTCGGCTTCATCCCGAGCATCTACAACCTCGACCTTCATCCTTAGAAGCTTGGACTCGAGCCCCACAATCAGCTTGTTCGGACCGAACTGTTGACATGAGCATTCCGGAGTTGCACTTCGAGGGCTGAAGGCTTGGCCAAAGAATCCTTCTTGGCTGCAACTTGGACATCTGCCTGAGCCTTTAACTCGTTACACTCATGCCTAACCTGGCCAACTGCGCCCCAAAGTAGTTCCACATCCTTTGTTTTTCTCTACAACTGAAATAGGAGAATATTAGCCTACAAAGGCAAAAGGAGGATCATACACCGGCTCAAAACAAGGGTTACCTATTTTTCGAGATAGCCCTCGTAGTTCCGACTTCGATCCGCCTCATAGAGCAGGTATACCAGCTCATATCCCCTTTTATTGCAAAGAAGCCTACGAGATTTTTCCCCATCCAAAGCTTTCCGCAGCCTGGCCTCACGGTAAAGCAGCTCAGACTTAAGCTTGTAAAAGGCCTACAAAAGAAAGCTCAATAAGAAAAGGAATATGCAAAACTGAAAGAAGCCTATACCATCTACCAAAGCTTACCATAAAGCTAAGCCTCTGAGCCTCACCAAAAGTCGAGCATATATCCGATGGCTTAGTCTCCCCCGAAGTACCTTCGGTAGGGGAAGAGGGAGGCGACAGATGACCCTTGTCCCTCGAAGTACCTTCGACGGGAATAGGAAACAGCGGCAAGGTTGGAACTATTTTTTCAAAATTAGAGGTCTTCAAAGCTGGAAGCTTGACCGACTCGTCTCTTTTGAACCTCAGAAAATGAATCGCCCCACTACGAGCATCCTCACACCTCGAAGATTCTTTCCATTTATTATCAATCCTCGACCTCGAGGTTGGCAATCTCTTCTCCTCCCCAACGAGACACGACCTCATCTCGGAAAATTCTCCAACACCTGCGTTGGTAGAGTTAGTGTGCTATAAAGAAAGTACATTTCTAAGAAAAGGAGCCACTAAGAACTTACCATGATGTTTGGCCTCCCATCTCCCCTTGGATAAGTCTCGCTATTTGCATTTTTCATAAGTCGAGCAAGCTACCAGCTTACAAGACCATTCCGTCAGATCAGGAACCTCTTTCGGCAGCCAAGGGATCGCTACAAAAAGCAAAAGGGAGGATATCTTCAAAAAGCTTACATGCAATACGGACAAAAGTAGTAAAAGAGCGAGTGTACCACTTACGTGCGAAATTCCATTTCTCAGGAAATGGCAGAAACTCTCCGGGGATAACATTGACTATTCGTACTCGACCAAATCGACTCATCCACCCTCGGTCCTCGTCTTCTCATAATTAATAGTAAGGGGCCAAGTGGATCGACACCGTAGAGTAATTAAGCCTCGGTAACACAAAGGCTGGTATGACCTAATGAGATGACTAAGGGTGAACTCGAGCCCGACCTTATCTGCAAAATACATCAGCACTATCTTCCAAAGGGACGGGTGAACCTGCACCTAGGTAACATGATACCTCATACAAAACTCGAGCACGACCCTATCGAGAGGGCCCAATGTAAAGGGATATGTATAGACGTTCAAAAATTCCTCGACATGGGCCATAACGCTCTCCTCCGATGAAGGTACCTGCAGCACCACTTCTTCTCCCCATCGGCATTCTTTTCTAATTGCCTCGAGATGCTCCTCCCTTATCGAAGAGATATAGCTCGATGCATACTCCCGGTAGCTCGGAACATTAGGAGGTTTGGCTAACGTAAAATCCCTCTTTGAGACAAAGCATCTCGGCGTTCGCTCGCCGGACGCTGGCGGTGTGCCACTAACCGAGTGTGAGGTTAGAACAAATTTCTCCTCTCCTTGGCAAGAGGATTTGGGCTTAGCAGCCATGATTGAGGTGAAACAAAGAAAGGGGAAGCAAAAGACACAGGCAAAAGCTCTGAGTTGAAGGAAACTTGGCGCATGGAGGGGTAACCCTATAGAAAGATGGTCACCTAGTACAACAGAATTTTCAAAAGAAGGAAAGGCGAGTACATATATAGAGTAGGTGGTGACCCATTCGCCTACCCTAAGGACCAATGAAATCTGACCATGCCAGTACCATTTTCTTGGGAAATGCATTGGCAAGGCCACCACGGTCATTTTGCAGTCATATCACTTTAGTGATACCGTTGCACCAGCGCTCGGGAGTCATTCAACCCCGAGGGCTTTCGACATTTGCAGGTCATCGACCCTGTAAAAACTCTCGGCCCTATTTTGAGATGGTACACGATCTCAAAGGCCTCAACTGCTCCGAGCATATGTTCCAAAGAACAAATAATCAGAATTTGAAGACAAAAGCAATAAAACATAGAGCTCAAAAATTGGAAGCGGAAAGAAAAAACATTGTATTCCCAAAAAATACATGTACAACGGGGGAGCGTTTCCAAAGTATTTCCCTAAGAAACCCTTGCACAAAAAGGGAAAAGGACGACCCAAATTTACTCTTCACCCCCTGAATCATCATCAGAACCCTTATTCGCTGCATCCGAATAGGCAGTTTCTTCCTCTATGATTTGGGCCTCCTCGATCTCGACTGAGAAATCACGCCCTTGCCACTCACTTCCTCAAAGGCCCGCTTCTATGCTTGCGCACGAGCGTGAGTAACAGCTCGAGTCAACTTCTGCTTGACCCCTACTAGTATGTCTCGAGCCTTTTCATTTGCAGTAGCAGTATCTTTCTTATACGAGGACACCTTTTCCTCTACCATAGACCTAGCCAACGACAGCGCAGTGATCTCTTCCTTGGCGCTCTTTAAAAGGTCTTAGGATGATGACAGCTCTGTTTGCGGAAAGTCCCTCTTCGAGGCCAGTACTCCATTCTGCTTCCTCAGGTCAAGGACCTTCGCATCCTTGACAACTATCTCCTACTAAAGACGCCCCACGAGAGCGTTCTTTTGTGCAACCTACAAAAGGCGAAACAAGTTGATAAGTATCAAGTCAAAATAAAAGGCAGGTTTGTAAAATACAGTACTACCTTCTCAACAAGGTTGTCTTTGTCTCAGCTCATTTCTTCCAACCTTTCCTGGAGCGCACTCAGCTCCTCCTCCTTTCGGGCGGAGAGAGTCTCCGACTCCTTTAAACTTGAGGCAAGGCCCTCGAATTCCTTCTTATGACCTATAAGCTCATCTCGCAGCTTGGAGAAGACATGGTCATACAACTTTTTAGCCTACAACAAAACAAAGAAGTCAGAGAAACAAAGAAAAATACTTGAAAGTGCCAAAATATGTCAAGGTATTACTTGCCTCAGGCACTCCTCCGCTTCCTCGATGGCACCAGAAGTGTCAAGGTTAATATTCTCACTAACTCCATTGAGGAAGCTTCCGAGCTCGCCTTCTCCCTTGTGAGATCCTCCCGCTTTGGCGATATTTGGGTCTTACGCATCCCTAAGCTCTCCGGATGAGAATCGAGGACCCAAATTAAGGCCCCCCAGAATGTCAAAGAACCCAAAGGACAAGTATTGTCCCCGAAAAGCTCCAGGAACGGGCACTTTGGAGCCGATAGTAGCAAGTTCCCCGGCAGGAATCGTGTCGTGTTTTGTCGAGGACTCAGGGACTGTATCCGCTGTAGACATGTAATTTTTGACACTCCCCAAGATTTCTCATATTTTAGCGCGTAAATATTTAATTTAGACATAATATAGATATTTTAAGTAATTTTGACTCTTTTACTTTATTTTATTACAAGAAAAACAAAATCACAAAAATAGGTTCATTAATGTTTTGTAGTCATTTTAATCTTAAAAAAATCCTAAAAAATATATAAAAATAGTATCGTACTTTTATTTTAATATGATATTTGAAAATGCCAAAAATAAGTTTGTTTTAATGGTTAATTTTATTTTAGTAATTATTTGAATAGCAGGATTAATTAATAAATGGGCCCGTATTTTAATCTCGTTCGC
Source organism: Nicotiana sylvestris (assembly GCF_000393655.2). NCBI lineage: Eukaryota > Viridiplantae > Streptophyta > Magnoliopsida > Solanales > Solanaceae > Nicotiana > Nicotiana sylvestris. The sequence goes on from NC_091064.1 coordinate 41,069,737, forward strand.
AGTGAAAGAATAGAGTTTGGGCTCGAGCAACCCATCTTTAGGCCTAATTTTGTACCTAGCCCATAATTGCCAAGCCCATAATTTCTAGGCCCATACCCCTTAACCTAAAACCCTACCAAAAACCTAGACTATAAAATAAAAAAGAACGAAAAAGAACAAAAAAGGTTGGGAACAAAAGAGAAAGGCTGCACAACCTTAGAGAAGAAAACGATCCCTGAACGTTAATCACAAAAACGACCACTTCCCCGTTCTTCTTCTTCGATCAATGGCAACAACACAGGCATAGCTCTCAAGCGGCGAGTCAGATGACCACAGCTAGCCGGAAAAAATGCCAACGACCCTAACGTTAATCATCAAACGACCCCCATCTCTGCCTGAAACTCGCCGAACAAACGATATCCACCAGCTCGTCGGCTTAATGAGTTCCAGACGCGCTGCTGCTAGCCTCTAACCCTCCGGAAAACTCCAGCAACCGATGATCATTTGTGACGCTACAGTTATCGCCATTTTCGTTCCCTCCCAGTTCGCTACGTAAGTTTCGCAGCTTTGAGTCTCTCAAGGAGCTCGTTTGTTATACCTGTCCGAAGCTCCGTTCGTTATTTTTGACATTCGTTGTCGATCTATTTCGTTTTATTCTCCCTTAAGACGTCGCTCATCGTGGCAGTAGCGTCGTTGTTGGTGACTCTATTTGCTGGCCAGATTTCCTTTCGCTTTGTTTTCCCAAAAACCTGTTCTATTGGACACCATTAATCTCAGTGAAAATACCTTCAAACTTCAGCTTTGAATCACCCCGAAGTGGCACGAAACCAGTCAAAACAACCCCTTGGTGCGTAACACGACGACATCTTGTGTCGTATTTTTTCCAGTCGGGGTTCTGTCAGTCTTGCTCGTATTTTTCAGTACTTGTCATCGGGTTCTATTTTCTAGTTGAACGACTTGGTTGGTGTATCAAGCTTCGTCGGTGTATGAAGCTTTGTTTCGAAGGTCCTTTATAAATACACAGAAGAGTTTTTGTCGAGGTTCTTTCTTTTCTAATCTCATTTTTATGGTTGATTTGCTCGGAACTGTTATTTAAACTGTTTGAGTATTTGAATGCCTTCAAATTGGTTGATTCTATGTTTATTAGTTACTCTATTCTGTCAAGTGATTTTATTGAGGCAACTCGTTAAATTGTTCTTTGAATTGCATGGGCTAATAGTAAGCTTGATCTTAAAGGCTAATTGGTCAGACAAAGCTGGATCACATAGGAACAAATTTAGATTTGGATCGTTGAATGTTTTGAAATACAGAATTTGGTCTTTGATCTATTGTTGAAAGATCTGAACTTTTTAATGAATATCTGGCTTTAGTTGTTTGGCTACAAGTCTTGGGCCATGCTAGCCTAATCATTCTATTAATTAACTTACTCCATTTTCCATAACCCTTCCATAAATCATGTCCTTATAATAATATTAAAACTAATCTAGATTAATAGATCATGGGCATCGTAGCTTGCTTTAGGCGTGCTCTTTTAAAAATTGCCTTCCTAAACTCGGGTGCGCATTTATGTGACCCAAATCTAAATCACAATGTTAGATAAAATATGTCGAGAGCCGCGGGTGCATTTATGTGACGTGGTTCAAGACGTATTCTAAATGATGTTGTGATTCTTTCTAAAAATGATTAAATAAAGCGGTTAAGGCTAAAATTGCACCATAGGCTAAACATGTATTAAAATCAAGTAAATAGGCCAATTATAACAGTTAAGCGACCGTGCTAGAACTACGGAACTCGGGAATGCCTAACAACTTCTCCCGGGTTAACAGAATTCCTTACCCGGATTTCTGGTTCGTGGACTGTTAAACAGAGTCAACCGTTTTCTCGATTCGGGATTTGAACCGGTGACTTGGGACACCATAAATCTCCCAAGTGGCGACTCTGAATCTTTTGATAAATAAATCCCGTTTCGATTGTCCTTTAATTGTAAAACCTCCCCTTATACCCTTTTTCGGGAGTGTAGGTAAAAAGGAGGTGTGGCAGCTCCGGCGACTCTACTGGGGACGAACCCAGAATATCTTGTTCAGGGTTCAAGAATTCGAGCTTAGAATAATTGTTATAGTTGGCTTTATCCATTATCTGATTTTGTTACATGATTTGGGCCTTATGTGCTAATTGATTGCTTTTACCACTTTGATATTCCGTGAACTGTATATAAATTATTGCGAAATCCCTCCTCTCTGAGTCTTCTAAATCATGAAGAAGTGTGCACTTCGTGTGACTTCTTTTCTGTTAGAGTCATATTCCAAATTTAGAACGAGGTTCGGACAAGTTGCAAAGCCGGTGAAGCTTCTGTATTCCCGGTATGCTGCCCTCCCTCGGCTCGAGCTGTCCGCTCGGGTAAGCCAGGTCTAGAACAATAAACCCAGGTTTTGATCCTAGAATAATTCAGCCTTATGCCGGATCCCTAGTAGGCACGTTTGTTTGCATCATGTGCATTTGACTTTGGGGACTCAACACAGGGGCTGGGTTCGTTTAGGACATGTGTGCCCAAAATAACAGACCATCTTGATGCATCCTATGTGCTACATGTTGCATTTCTTCAAGGGTAAAAGGGTCATTTGGCGGACCAATAATAATTGAGGGCGAATGAAAAAAAAAGAAAAAAGAGAGGCTGAAGTGTGAAAATAAAGCGAGCTTGAAAATTCAAATTTTTTTTTTGCACTTTTTCATCATTTGTCGAAAATCAGAAAATCAAAAAAAATGAAAAAGAAAATCCAAAAATATTTTTGCATGTTTCGTCATTTTTCAAGAAAAAGCAAAAAAAAATGTGATTTCCATAAATTAGTGGTTTTTTTTATTGTTATTCTCGCCCGTATCCAATCTGCCCGAACTACACATACCTGATTCTCATCTTTCGGGGCGTGATACGTAGGCAACCCACATAGGGTCCAGTTTTTCTAGTAAATCTTAGGTTCTTAGCTTTGCGGGGTCTTAGCCAAATTTTGCACTTCTAACCACTTTTTGGCCAAATAAGTCATTTTGCAGAGATAGCCTCAATCATGTCTTGCATGTGTCTAGTAGGGAATGTTCTTGTCTCACATAGTGTTGGTTTAAGTTTTCTCATACAGGTGTGGATCCACTTATCGGAGTTTGAGCATGACAGATACCCCAGGACCACCCCATTCAGGAGTTGCTTAAGGAGATTTCTTATATTTGTTATTTTTATTTTATTTTTATGTTTGGAGTATGTTTTTTTACGTCGTCTTTTACTTTCTAGTTTTGTACAACAATGTCAAGTTTTTTGTTATTGTACTTTTATTTTGTATTTGAAAAGGTGTGGTGTAACTCAAAATCCAAAAAAAGATATTTTGCGTTTTTATATTTCCGTTAGAATTTTCTTTAGAAATACTACTCCTAGAAATCAAAAAAAAATTCCTTTGAGATTGTTTTTCCTTTAGGCAATTAATATCAAAATAAAAATTATTTTTATATTTCCTTTACTATATTGGGACCAAAATTCAAAAAAGAAAAATAGAATTTTCTTTTAGTACTTCTTTAAAAGTTTTCTTTAAGGTATTAATTCTAAAATCCAAAAAGATTTTCTTTGAGGCGTTTCTTTGGGAAATTAGTGAAAAATGAAAAAAAATTCCTTTTTATTTTGATTAGAACTTTAGGATATTGTACATAAAAAAAACATACTTTGTCTTTTGTCTATCATTAGAATTTTTCCTTTAGGCAATCAAAATTGAAATCCAAAAATATTTTGTTTTATTTTGTTTATTGCTTGTTTCGAAATCTTGCGTCAGGATATCAAATGAAAATTCAAATACTTTCTGTGGTTTGTTCTTTAGATTTTCTTCATAAAAAATAAATAAAAAAGGGTTTTTCTCTTTTAGGATTTTCCTTAATAGAGTATTTGTTTAAAAAAGAAAAAAGAAAAAACATGCTCATTAAGCTTGAGTTTAGAATAGGTTATAGAGCATTCAGTCTAGAAAATTCAAAAAAAAAAAGATTTCTCTCTTTTATTTCTCTTTTCTCATCGGATTAGTCACTAAGGTAAAAAAAAAAGAAGAAGAAAATGAAAAAGAAAATGTGAGTTTATGTGCTTTACTCCCGATCTTCCCAGAACTACACAAAGATCTGATTCATGCGGGGTCATGATACATAGCCAACCTACATAGGGTTCGATTGAATCATTTTTTTATTATTAAAAGAAAAAAAGAAGAAAAAAAAGGTGAAATTGTAGGATGTGAGATATGAGAGAAAGAGAGAGTAATGATTAAAAAAAGAGAAATGAAGGAAAATGGGCAAGCCAACAAGTGATAGAAAAGCAAAGAAAAGAGAGGTTGAAATGAACAAATTGGGATGATGCCAACTGACCTTTGTACCCTCGAAGTCATTTTAGAACTGATAACTATGGCTAGGTGCATTGCACATAAAGTGAGATTATCTTATGTTAAATGCCCTAACGCTAACATGATGGCTTCATTTTTGTTATATTCATAGCAGAAGGTTGGTTGGTTTGTGGTTTAAAGTGGTAACTCTTCTCTACAACACAAAGTCAAAGGGCAATGGCAGACAACAACAAAACTGAGTTGGTTGATACAGGTGCCCAAAAGCAATTGGTTGAATAGGACAATGGGTTGGTTGAAGAGGTGAGGATGTTAAGACAACACATGGCGGATATGTATCAGGCTTGGATGTCTGGGAAGGCTCCACCCCTGCCACCACCTAGCTCCCCAAATACTACCCTTATCCAAACACCGGTTATAGTGCTAGATGATCCCCCATACTCTCCAGATCCACCCGCTTATCATGTCTTTCCCAACCACCCTAGTAGCTCCGTCACTCGTCTTCCAATTACATTTCCCAAAAATTGCCCTCCTATCTTATTCACCGTCCCCAACAATGAACACCCACTCAAAGCTCATGATGCCTAATATTACCCCTCAGAGGTTGCCCACAAGGTTCCCAACTCATACAAGCAGGGTCCGCGGGATAGGATTCATGTTGTAAATGAAGAGTTCACAGGAAGAAAAGGGCGAGATGGGATACCCAGGAGGCTGAAAGGCATAGAACAATCGTTAAAGAACAAACAAGGAAGGGGAGACCAGGGTAGCATGGCTTACAAAGAACTATCTGTGTCCCCTGACGTTCGCCTGCCCGCGGGATTCAAAGTGTCAGGATTTAACTTGTATGATGGGTGTGGAGAAATGAGAAGTGTTGGCGAGAAAAATGATTTGTTGATGGCGTACTTCAGTGAGAGCCTGACTGGGGAAGCTTTGGAATGGCATTATCGTCAAGATGTTGGTAAGTGGCCTACATTGGCTGACATGGTTCAAGATTTTGTTTGATACTTCTAATACAGATCAGGTGTTACCCCAGACCACTCCTCCCTATCTAAAATGGAAAAGAAGCAGGAGGAAAGCTTTAGGGAGTTTGGGCTCAGATGGAGGGAGCAAACTGCTCGAGTCAATACCCCGATTGGTGAAGAAGAAATGGTTGAGCTTTTCCTACAAGCCCAGGGGCCTACCTACTTCAGTCATTTGATCCCGGCCTTGGGAAAGCCTTTCAAAGATGTGTTAGAAATGGGGGAGCTAGTAGAAGAGGGAATCAAGTCAGGAAAAATTATGAGTTGTTCGAAAGACATTCAGAACACCCTAGTAAGCTCGAGTGGAAGAAAGAGAAACAAAAAAGATGATTCGATGGGCTTTCCCGATCAACACTTCCAACCTCGACATCATCCCCGTGGATATCCTTGTGCACCAGATGATCCTCCCCAATGCCACTTCTCTCCATGGAACTCCCAAAATCGTACATCACTTTCCCAGTACCCAGCTCCACAAAATGCCTATCCACCCCCACGAGCCTACCGAAAACCCCCTGGATCGGGTTTTCGGCCCAATCAAGCATTTAAGAATGAGAGGTTGCTGAAAAAAGAAAAGGATTTCACCCCTATTGGAGAATCATATGCCAGTTTGTTCCAAAAGTTGAAGCAATTGGACATGCTGAAGCCGATTCATATAAAAATGCCAAACCCTCTGTCAAAGAAGTTTGATTTTTCTCAAAGGTGTGCATTTTGCTCAGATGCCCCGGGGCATGACATAGAGAAGTGTTGGAATCTGAAGAAAGCAATTCAGAAGCTTATTGATGCAGGTGACATTGTCGTGCAAAATCCATATGCAGCAGACACTAGCCAAAGTCCATCGCCTGCTCGTAATGAGACGCATATGGTGAGTATGATTTATTTTGAAAAGGAATATGAAAATTCTTCTGAGATCCTCGAAGGTCCACGCACTGCAAAGTTTTCAGTGCAATCAGAGGTTGATCTTAAGAATGAGCCAGCAAAGGGAACCCAAAAGCAATTTGTTAAGAACAATGCAATGGAAGTTTGTGAAGGTCCTAGTAATGTTGATGCGAAATTCAGTGGCTAAGATGCCGAGCTTGGCAATTGGAAAGACGCTTCTTTCTTGGTTAGCCAGGGAGGAGTTTTGGTGGTTTATTTCGTTGTCATTTCTGTTGTTCGGGTTATTTCAGGGTTGTAATCCAGATATTGTCTTGTGACTCAAACCCTTCTATCCTTTTATTTTACCTAGTTTGTTTAGTCATAGTAGCCTGACTAGTGTTGTCTAGGTTTGTTCTAGGTTTGTAACCCCAGTTTAGTTTGTTTATTTTGTTGTCCAAACCCTTTCACCATCTGTCTAATGCAATTTTCTGTTTTCTGTAATTCCTAGTCATTTTTGTTTAGTTCTCTTTTCTTTTTATAGTTCTTTTCCTATTGACTCTAGTGACATGACATGCACGCATAATTCTCAGCCTGGTTTTAAAAGTCAGTTTAGTCACGAAGTGACGAAAACAATGTTGAAGATGTAGGGACATTTGAGGGAAATAAGTGAAGGAATTTTGGGATCACTTCAAGCCCGAGTTGTGTGAAACTGGGGAAGATAGAACATAAAGATACACCATTAAAATGCATCATGCTGCATCGGGTGAAGATAACGACAAGTTTGCCCCAAATTTGTAGGGGGTCATTCGTGGTAATGAGAGTGAGAGTGTTGTCCAATGGGGCTTGGTAATTAACAGATGTAGAAGGCGAATGCGTGGATATGATTATCAAATCTAGTGCAATCAAAAGATGTTACAAATGTTTTCCTTGGTTTGTTTAAATTGTGTAGTTTGCACTTGGCATGTTTTGGAGATTGGAATGACGAAGGCATTTTGTTCTGCTATCTAAACACTTTATCCTTCGTTACCCCTTTGAGCCTCATTTATTTTCTTTCATACCCCTTTTTCGGAATCAGTAGCAAAGATCAGAAACACAAGCATAAAATATAAGTAAAGGAAAGGAGAAAAGAAAAGAACGAAAAGGGAGAGAATAAAAAATAAAAGAGAAGAAAAAAAGAGAAGAAAAGAAAAAAAACAAAAAAAACAACAAATCAACAAAAAGAGAAAAAGGAAGAACGAAAAGAAAAGAAGAGGGAAAGAGAAAAGAAAAATCACAACAACAGAGCAATTCCTATGTCATGAACTACGTTCGACCTGATTCCTTTTAAGGATACGTAGGCAGCCTCACGGTTTGGTCTCATCAAAATAATAATCCAAAAGTCCCCAAGCAAGAAACTAGGGCAGAAATTGTGGTTGTTGTAAGGAATCTGTTCCAAAAGTTGTAATTTTGAACCCATAATGAGTTGTTTTGAGCCTTTTGATACCCTTTCTTTCTAACCCCATCCAAAAACCCACGTTACGGTCCAAAGAAAGACCTTCCGATCTGTCTTCGAGAGATGCCAAGTCAAGAAAGGAGAGGTAATTCATATCAGGGGCAACACTCTGGTCCAAGCAGAAAAACAATGAAAATGAGAGAGTCTTATTGGTGAAAACCCTCGCGGGCACCGTAAGGCGACGGTAAGTGGAGAGAAAGAATCAAAAATGAGAGAGGCTTGATGGTGAAAACCCTTCGGGCACCACAGGTCGAATAAGGATTGTGAATCAGATTGGATAATCAGAGCATTGAAGCCCAGTTTCACAGTTTAAGGGTGTAACAAGAGTTGAACATCAGACTTGCTCAACAGAATAGGCCACAGGTGCATGTCATGGTCATTAGAGTTGGTATCCACATCTGATAGGTTTCTACTTTGTAGTTTTCTTGTTAAGAATCATTTCTTTCCTTTGTCCTTTACTCTGTTCCTTTTGTCTTGTTTACTTCCTCTTTCTGAGTCGGTTTGGTCAGAACAAGTGAGAAATGACTTCAATATTTGCCGCCAGCTTTCCAATTGCACAAAACGGGATCTGGCCAGCACATCAAAGTGGCATAAGTTAGGAAAGAACAACAAGCGCACTGAGTTGGTAGCAATCAACATGCTTTGGGGTCCATGAGAAATACAAAGGTTTGGTATATTTCAACTCGTGAATAGTACAACCGATAGAGGATGTTGGGTGAACGGGTCAAAGGTATTCTCTGTGATGAGATCAACAAAGAAAGTGTTTAACGAGGTCTTCCAAGCAAAGTTAAAGTTGTAGTGGCAAGTGAAGGAGCAATAGACCTCAAGGCCAATGCCAGTAGGTTAAGTCAGTAAAGAACAACATGCACATTGAGCGGATGGTAATTGACGTGCTTTGGGATTCATGTGAAATACAAATCAATTCAGGAACAATGCAACAAGATGGAGGGTGTTAGGTGAGCAAATCAAAGGTATTTTCGGTGAAACACAAAGGTTGGTAAATGTCAGTTCATGAGCAATGCAACAGATAAAGGGAATTGGGTCTGAACGGATAAAGGGTATTTTCTGTGATAAGAATGACAGAGAAAGTGGTTAGTCCATAATCAAGCAAGGTCCTCGAGTGGAAATCAGTTATCATGGGAAGTGAAGGAGCAATCGCCCTCAAAGTCAAGGCCACAAACCAACCACCACATTTTAAACTGACAAAATTTTTCTTTGATTAAAACAGGGGAAGGAAATTTCGGTTGTTTCGGAGAAACCCTCCGTGGAGAAAGGCAGTCATCAAACAGGTTTGATTTTTGATTTTCAGGACCCTCCTGGAAAATGGGACCTAGTTTAAAGTTCAGAAATAACATAATCTAGCATAAATGTATCCCAAAGGAATATAAGTTGGTTTAGAAGTTTGCATGCTTGAGATAAGAATCAATTAAGTGTTTTCAGGACCTCCTGAATAATGGAACTTAGCTTTAAGATTTCGATTAGATAACAACATTTAGCGTAAAGTCTGCTGTAAGGTAGTATAATTCAGCCATAAAAGTTGTCACTCTTAAGATAAAATTGGACTTTTGATTTTCAGGACCCTCCTAGATAATGGGGAGTAGTTTAAAGATCCTCTTAGATAGCAAGATTTAGCAGAAGTCACACCTGTAGAAGATATAACTTAGATTTTAAATTGTCGTTTAGTTAAGAGTTGTCAGGACCCCCCTGAATAATGGGACCTAGCTTTCAAATCCTTAGTAATACTTGGTAATATGATTTAGTTTTACAATCACATATGTCCCCAGCCACTAAACTGGGGCAGAAAATTTTCTTTATTTTTGTCTGTTTTGTTGAAGTCAGGAGTCTGCCTGGAGAGCAGGGAATACATTTCAAGTTAAAGTCAGGAGTTCGCCTGGAGAGGAGGGAATACATTCAAGCGTAGCAGTCAGGAGCCCGCCTGGAGAGCAGGGAATACTTTCAAGCGCAGCAGTCAGGAGCCCTCCTGGAGAACAAGGGAGTACAATTTAATTTTTAGCTTTCAAATTCCTTGTTTTATCTATTATGAAGTCAGGAGCCCGCCTGGAGAGCAGGGAATACATTTCAAGTTGAAGTCAGGAGCCCGCCTGGAGAGTAGAGAATACTTTCAAGCGCAGCAGTCAGGAGCCCGCCTAGAGAACAAGGGAGTACAATTTGAATTTTAGCTTTCAAATTCTTTGAATTGTCTATGTTGAAGTCAGGAGCCTGCCTGGAGAGCAGGGAATACATTTCAAGTCAGCAGTTAGGAACCCGCCTGGAGAGCAGAGAATACTTTCAAGCGCAGCAGTCAGGAGCCCGCCTGGAGAACAAGGGAGTACAATTTAAGTTTTAGCTTTCAAACTCTTTGTTTTATTTATGTTGAAGTCAGGAACCCGCCTGGAGAGCAGGGAATACATTTCAAGTTGAAGTCAGGAGCCCGCCTGGAGAGTAGGGAATACTTTCAAGCGTAGCAGTCAGGAACCCGCCTGGAGATCAAGGGAGTACAATTTAAATTTTAGCTTTCAAATTCTTTGTTTTGTCTATCTTGAAGTCAGGAGCCCGCCTAGAGAGCAGGGAATACATTTCAAGTCCAGCAATTAGGAGCCCGCCTAGAGAGCAGGGAATACATTTCAAGTCAGCAGTCAGGAGCCCGCCTGAAGAGCAGGGAATACATTTCACGTCAGCAGTCAGGAGCCCGCCTAGAGAGCAGGGAATACATTTCAAGTTAGCAGTCAGGGAGCCCCGCCTGGAGAATAGGGTCAGTTTTTACTTTAGTCAAGCTTAGTTTATAGTTTTCCTAGTCTATTCTTTAGTTTAATTTCATCAATGCATCAATAGTACAAGTGGTTTACAATTTTGCTAACAACCCACAAATCTTCCTAGTGAAAACTGGGGCAGAAAATTTCTTTGTTTTGTCTATTTTGTTGTAATCAGGCTCCCACCTGGAGAACAAGGGGAAACAACTCAAGTTTCTAGGGAAAGCAGTGTCAAAGGAAGACAACTCGAGTTTCAAGGGAAAGCAGTTTCGAAGGAAGACAATTCAAGTTTCAGGGGAAAATGGTTAAAGGTGCAAAGGAAAACAGTGTCAAGTAATAAGAGAAGACGGTTCGAGTTCAACAGTCAGGCGTCCACCTGAAAAAAAGGAAAACCATCTCAGATTGCAATTCAAGTTAGCAACCAAAGAATCTCGCGGCAAGAATGCGAGTCAACAGTCCGAGGTGATCAACAGAAGTTAGTCACAATAAAGAAAAGAGAGAAAGGCAAGAAGTGAATCCAAATGCAGAAGTTGATGAAAGATGTGAACTGCTTAAGACGTGGTGGAAGTCACAAGCACTACATGTCTGGTCCTGACCCAAAAGCTGTAGAAGAACGAGCTAGCACCTGCAGCTAACAAGCGTCAAGGTTCAAATCTAAAGTCTGCATGAAGAACTATTCAAGACTCAAGATCAAGCTTCAGAAGATTTATAGATAAGAATCTTGTAACTCGTAGTTGATAGGCTTAGCAAGTCTTTTTCATGTTTTGATTTTGATGTAATAGCAGGACTGCGGACCGGAACCTCGACGGAACAGCACTTCGACTGGCTCTCCACCTTGGTATACTCCATCACCTCACTCATCTCTGAACTACACGTGGCCTGATTCCTTTATAGCCAAGGATATGTAGGCAGCCCAGATACCAAGGCTCGGTCACATTCCCCTTTTCTCTTAGTTTTAGTCTCTCCAAATAAGGGTCGGGTCAAAAACCTGTCTAGTCATTCTTTGTTTGAAAACTCTGTACGTTTCCAGTCAAAGAGGGGCAGCTGTAGACATGTGATTTTTGACCCTTCCCAAGATTTTTCATATTTTAGCGCGTAAATATTTAATTTAGGCATAATATAGATATTTTAAGTAATTTTGACTCTTTTACTTTATTTTATTACAAGAAAAACAAAATCACAAAAATAGGTTCATTAATGTTTTGTAGTCATTTTAATCTTAAAAAAAATCCTAAAAAATATATAAAAATAGTATCGTACTTTTATTTTAATATGATATTTGAAAATGCCAAAAATAGGTTTGTTTTAATGGTTAGTTTTATTTTAGTAATTATTTGAATATCAGGATTAATTAATAAATGGGCCCGTATTTTAATCTCGTTCGCAGCGAAAGAATAGAGCTTAGGCTCGAGCAACCCATCTTTAGGCCTAATTTTGGACCTAGCCCATAATTTTCAAGCCCATAATTCCTAGGCCCATACCCCTTAACCTAAAACCCTACCAAAAACCTAGACTATAAAATAAAAAAGGAACGAAAAAGAACAAAAAACGAAAAAAGGCTGGGAACAAAAGAGAAAGGCTGCGCAGCCTTAGAGAAGAAAATGATCCCTGAACGTTAATCACAAAAACGACCCCTTCCCCGTTCTTCTTCTTCGACTAACGACAACAACACAACCATATCTCTCAAGCAGCGAGTCAGATGACCCCAGCTCGCCGGAAAAATGCCACCGACCCTAATGTTAATCATCAAACGACCCCATCTCTGCCTGAAACTCGCCGGACAAACGAGCTTCACCAGCTCGTCGCCTTAATGAGTTCCAGACGCGCCGCTGCTAGCCTCTAACCCACCGGAAAACTCCAGCAACCGGCGATCATTTGTGAAGCTATAGTTATCGCCATTTTCGTTCCCTCCCAGTTCGCTATGTAAGTTTCGCAGCTTTGAGTCTCTCAAGGAGCTCGTTCGTTAAACATGTCCGAAGCTACGTTCATTGTTGTTGACGTTCGTTGTCGATCTATTTCATTTTATTCTCCCTTAAGACGTCGCTCGTCGTGGCAACAATGTCGTTGTTGGTGACTCTATTTGCTGGCCAAATTTCCTTTCGCTTTGTTTGCCAGAAAACTTGTTCTATTGGACACCATTAATCTCAGTGAAAATACACTCCAAACTTCAGCTTTGAATCACCCCGAAGTGGCGCGAAACCAGTCAAAACAACCCCTTGGTGCGTAACACGATGGCATCTTGCGTCGAGTGTTTCCAGTCGGGGTTCTGTCGGTCTTGCTCGTATTTTTCAGTACTTGTCATCGGGTTCTATTTGCTAGTTGAACGACTTGGTTGGTGTATCAAGCTTCATCGGTGTATCAAGCTTTGTTTCGAAGGTCCTTTATAAATACACAGAAGAGTTTTCGTCGAGGTTATTTCTTTTCTAATCTCATTTTTATGGTTGATTTGCTCAGAACTGTTATTTAAACTGTTTGAGTATTTGAATGCCTTCAAATTGGTTGATTCTATGTTTATTAGTTACTCTATTCTGCCAAGTGATTTTATTGAGGCAACTCGTTAAATTGTTCTTTGAATTGCATGGGCTAATAGTAAGCTTGATCTTAAAGGCTAATTGGTCAGACAAAGCTGGATCACATAGGAACGAATTTAGATTTGGATCTTTGAATGTTTTGAAATACAGAATTTGGTCTTTGATCTAGTATTGAAAGATCTGAACCTTTTAATGAATATTTGGCTTTAGTTGTTTGGCTAAAAGTCTTGGGCCGTGCTAACCTAATCATTCTATTAATTAACTTACTCTATTTCCATATCCCTTCCATAAATCATGTCCTTATAATAATATTAAAACTAGTCTAGATTAATAGCTCATGGGCATCGTAGCTTGCTTTAGGCGCACTCTTTTAAAAATTACCTTCCTAAACTCGGGTGCGCATTTATGTGACCCAAATCCAAATCACAATGTTAGATAAAATATTTCGAGAGTCACGGGTGCATTTATGTGACGTGGTTCAAGACGTATTCTAAATGATGTGATTCTTTCTAAAAATGATTAAATAAAGCGGTTAAGGCTAAAATTGCACCATAGGCTAAACATGTATTAAAATCAAGTAAATAGGCCAATTATAATAGTTAAGCGACCGTGCTAGAACCACGGAACTCGGGAATGCCTAACACCTTCTCCCGGGTTAACAGAATTACTTACCCGGATTTCTAGTTCACGGACTGTTAAACAGAGTCAACCATTTTCTCGATTCGGGATTTGAACCGGTGACTTGGGACACCATAAATCTCCCAAGTGGCGACTCTGAATCTTTTGATAAATAAATCCCGTTTCGATTGTCTTTTAATTGGAAAAACTCCCCTTATACCCTTTTCCATGGGTGTAGGTAAAAAGGAGGAGTGACATCTGCGCCCTCCTCGAGATCCTCCGAAGCATGGGCTCGAGCCGAATCAGCCGTTCCTGACTCGGTAGCCCTCGACACAGACACTTGGGGGGCATCCAGGCCCGACCTCTTCCTTTGTACTAAAGGGTTATCGTCGTCATCATCATCCCCATCCTCCTCATCGGAACTCGCTCCGGAAGCTGAAGAGGAGACCTCGGCCTCAGCTCGAGGCCTACGAGACTTGGGCTTCTTTGATACAGGGGATTTAGCAGCCATCTCCTTTTTCCTCTTCTTACTCTTATCGGGCTTAGAGGACCCTCCCTCGCCGGAAGGAGGCGGTCTCATCTTCACTCCATCGTTAAGGCCTGCGCAAGCATAGTAATTAAAATTTATCAGCACAGGGGATATGGGGAAGAAATATGACAACATGATGGAGGCGGCAAGAAGGAGCTTACCATGATTCTTGGCCACCCACCGTGTTTTAGCCAACTCAGGTCAAGAACGCTCAAGATAGGGGAACGAGGTATCTAATCCCCTAATCGACCCTAATAGGTCTGGAACAGATTCAGGGTACCAAAGGCCGGATGCGTGAGAAAAGAGAAAGTTAGTTTCTTGGGAAGAAAGTAAGAAGACGATAAAGCATACTCAAAGAAGAAGCACTTACGCTTCATGTTCTACTCCTCCAAGAACGGAATCCATTTAGCCGGAATAATGTCCGAGGTCCTTACCCGGATAAACCGGCTCATCCACCCCCGATCCTTGTGCTCATCGATACTTGAGAAAAAGGGTTTCGAAGATCGAGGGTAAAGCTTGATCAAGCCTAAAAAAAGATGGGGGCTGTACAACCTGATCAGATGATCAGGGGTAAAAGTCGTATCCTTGACTTTGCTGGAAAAGTAGTGAAGCATGTGAACTATTCTCCATAAAGAGGGGTAAATTTGGCCCAGTGTCACCCGATATTTACAACAGAAATCGAGAATGACCGGTCTATATCCAGAGTAGGGCTGTTTATCGGGCGGATTGGGCGGTTATTTACTCTTAACGGTTTGGCTTAATGGTTATCGGCTTTTAAATATATTAATCCGTTAGCCACCCGATAAGATATCGGGCGGATTGGTATCGTTTTAGCTCTTATTGGGCGGTTATCGAGCGGATTATCGGCCTAGCATACATATTCACAAATCGAAATTATCCTCAACTAGGTACTGCCGTACTGAAGTACCTAACGTGAAATAGAAAATTAAGTTTTACAATAGGAGGGATAGAATCCAAAATGCATCAGTTAATATGCCGAAAATGTAAATCATGCATGACGAAGGAACTAGTCTGATTTCTTGCTACCAAAACCAGAAAGAATTAAACAAGTTCAACAGTCATTTAGCCAACTAACTGATGCCATTAAGTTGCTGCTCAACAAGACCAAAAGTTGCTGCTCAACAAGACCAAAAGTTGTTGCTTAACAAGACCAAAAGCTGCTGCTCAAACAGTAGAGAAATATCTTGTGAACGAGCCCATCATCAACTATAGAGCTACTTATTTTCTCGAACAACTCATATAATGCTTCGACTTCATTCACCGTAACTGGAATATATCACAACAGTTCAAAAAGTTTATAAAGAATGATTAATGGTTGTTCGGGATTGGATTAAACACAGACCATAACTTGCTGGCAATCATAGCTCAATACATGTTTGTAGTTTTTTGTTTATTTACATGATGTATATTCACAGAACCACAGTGAAGGGCGTAATACTGAACTACAAATTCCATGATCATATTCGCTACACATGCTTACCTCTCTTTCTCAGTACAAGATTTTTTACATAAATTTATGTCAGGAGATAAGTTGCAGGCATTTTGTTGACCACTGCCCTCAAATTGTTTGAAAGAGAAAATTGTTTCTATGCACCTCGAATTCAAAATAAAACAGGGAATAGGCAGAGTAGATGATGAATAATCTTACCAAATATATTAATACTACACGTCAATTATAGAAGGGTCTTTTCCATTGCTGGCTAAATCTGAAGGAAGAAAATTAAAATAATGAGTCATGCGATAAATATAAGCATATCAACAATACTTATATACAACAAATATAGTAACAATAATATTACCTTGTTCAAGCTGCTCAATTTTATCAAGATCTTCCTCAACACTAATGGGTTGTTTTAATTTTTCATTTCGAAGCCAATCTTGAAGACACACTAGAGCTTGCACCAATTTAGGAGTTAATGAACTCCTAAATGAATCAAGAAGACGTCCTCCCGAACTAAATGCACATTCGGATGCCACACTTGAAACCGAAACAGCTAATATATCACGAGCCGTCTCCGCAAGAATAGGAAATCTAGCTGAGTTCAATTTCCACCAAAGAAGAACATCAAATTCTTTAGTGTCATCCTCAGTTTCTTCACCTAAATATTTATCTAACTTTGTTCTAGCATCAACACCTCCACTCCCATTTTTATATTTTTTTATATCTTGCATGAGTGATTCTAAAAGTCCTATAGTTTGGGTGCTTGCTTGACTGCCAGAAAGCCCGGAAGTCGAAGTGTCCAATGAAGAACAATCTGAAGATGAAGCAAGCACAACACCTTTTGAGCTGGACTTTACATACTCACTAAATAATGAAGTCATTTACTTCGTTACTTCTACTTGTATAGTTGCCCCCGGATCTACACCAAACATCTTTACAATGCAAAGCCAACTGATTCGATCTTGTAACGTGAATCCAAAATACATGAGATAAAAATTATCTTGTTCATTTTCCCTGGATCACCCCAATACTTATCAAACTTTTCTTTGATATTCTTTGCCATTTCACTTAAAACTATATCTTCATTTGCTATCAATTGCTTCAAATAGACAGCAACTGTGTAAATTTCAAGAAAATAAATATTCGATGTAACATAACGTGATCCAGATATCTTCAAAGTAAGAAGATAGAAGATTTCAAGAAACATTGTAATTCTTTTTACATTATCCCAATCACTACTCAAAAGTTCACCTGTAGGAATTCCAACATCAATATAAGAATGCTCAAGATAATGTCTCAAGCCAATTTCACTAGAAGCATTATGTGAAAATGCACTTTCAAATTCAATAGCTCTGCGCAACATCAAGTAGGTGGAATTCTATCTTGTTGGAACATCTAAGCATAAAGTTTTCTTAGAATTGAGTTGTTCAGCATCAAAACATTCTTGAAACCTCTTCAACCGTGCAGGAGACTGCCTAACATATCTCACTACATACCTAACACGTTCAACAGGCACTGAAGATTCTTTTAAACCATCCTGGACCACAAGATTCATAATGTGAGCCATACATCTCACGTGAAGGTGAGTACCATTCATCAAATTAGTTCCCATTTTTGTTAATTGCTTAGATAATTCTTTTGCTGTCACATCATTTGAGCTTGCATAATCAACTGTGACAGTGAAGATCTTATTTATCCCCCACTCACATAAGCACCTACCAATACCATTTGCCATATCTTCGCCTTTATGACTAACAATAGGACAAAAATTAATTATTCTCTTATGCATATTCCATTCACTATCAATCCAATGGGCAGTGATACACATGTAATTGATTCTTTGTATAGAAGTCCAGGTATCAGTGGTAATACATACTCTTTGTTTTGTTTCTATAAAAAACCTCTTCAACTTTTGCGTTTCTTCATTAAAAAGATCAAAACAATCCCTAGTTACAGTACTACAGGAAGGGATCCAAAAATAAGGTTGTGCCACTTTCATAAAGTCTCTAAAACCTTCTTTCTCAACAAAGCTAAAAGGAAGCTCATCAACTATTACCATATGACATAATGCTTTCCTACATTCTTCTTGATCAAATTTCCAAGTAACAACAGCTACGTCACCCTGACTACCCCCCGAAGCAGATTAAAAGCCTAAATTTGATTGTTTTTTATCAACAATAGCAGGGCGTTTAGGACACTTAAGCATATGAGAAAGAAGTGTCAACGTACCGTCTTTGGTCTTAAATACATACTCAATAAAGCAATAGTCACATTTTGCTTTTGTACTCCCTTCAGAAGTAATAATTTCTGTAAAATGATCCCACACAACAGACCTTTTTCTCCTTTTTTGGTTATATTTGACTCCGTTGTTTGAGCTTGACTTGTTGCATTTGAATTAGAAGCCCCACTTTCACCCATCATTACCTTATCACTTTGTATATTTTCAGCCATGTATGAGTCACTGCAACAAGAAAAGAAAAGGAATGAGAATAAAAACATCAAGTTGTAAACAATACTAGCGCTTCATTTGTATACAAAAGTATAGCTAATCAGTCATATATTAAGCTGTCCCATTCTAAGCAGACTACTTTTGTCAAAATCAACAACAACTAAAATTATCAAAATCAGTAACAACTTCTTCAACTACTTGAGTTGCCTCAGATTGCACCTCTACTGTAGTTGAAATTTGTGAGAAATACTCCTCTTTAAAGTCCCAACAAAAACCAAAAAACTTATTCATGATGTTAGAAAATGGCATTTTTATGACAATCTAGCTGAATCTCGTCAACCCCTACTAAACCACTAGATAAATTTTCTTACTATAAATTGTTCTAAAAACCAAAGAAGCAGCTCTTGTGAATTCATTTCAGAAGCAGAAAATTAAAACTTGGAAAATCTCACAATTTGCTATTGTCTTCTTCTTACTGTAAACATATCCGTTTAACAAAATCGGCAAATTCAACAATAAATAGTGAGAAAAAACTATAAATTGAAAAGAAAAAAATGACTAGCAAACTCCTGATAATGTTGATTTTGATGGGAATCATAAGTAAGAGTACCTAGATAAGAAGATAAGAAGCCACGAGAGGGAGAGGCGAGACGGAGAGAGGGAGACTGGTGGCTGGTGGAAGTCGACGACGACGATGACTGGTGGCCGGTGGCTGCTGGTTTAGGCGTTAGGGTTGGGTTTCTATGATTTTGTCTTTTGATTATTTAGAAATTAGGAGTGCGTTAGTTTTAGTCTTAGAGAATAGATAGACTATAGACTATAGAGACAGAACAAAGATGGGGTTGTTTTTGATTATTCAAGTTCAAGATTTTTTATATATTTAATATATATAAATAAAAATAAATTTTATATATATATTTATATTCTTAATGGGTTAACGAAATATCCGTTAAGAAAATTGAATAATCCGCCCCCAAACCGATAAGCCGTTAATAAAAAAAATTTAATCTGTTCCCCGTCCGTTAAGCTGTTAAGCCATTACCAGTAAGCCATTAAGCTTTGGTTCGGTTCGGTTTTCGGTTTCGGATCGGTTTTAAACAACCCTAATCCAGAGAAGAAGGGTTCGAGGAGTCAACAGGGCCCAAGGTGAACGGGTATGTGTATACATAAAGAAAATTGGCCTTATGGTCCGTTATGCTCTCGTTAGGGCTAGAGATCTCAACTAGCACCTTCTTCCCCCATTGGCAGTCCGCCCGCACTTTGTCTATATCCTTCACAACGCTAATGAACCGGGAAACGTGTTGGCATCGACCCGACGTAAATGAAGGTCTATCGATGGAAAAATCATTCATACTATCGAACTCGATGGGTGTACATTGTTCGATGGTAGGAGCCACTTTGGGCTTACCCTTGGATTTATTCTTGGATGTTCGAGATGAAGAAGCAGCTTTGTCTTTCCGAGGCACTGTCTTAGAGGTTTAGGCCATGACAACTAAAAGTTTTCTTTTTCTCGAGAACGAAGGCAGAAAACCAAGGACAAAAGAAAGAGGGACGAAGAGGAAGATGGATTTGGATCTGAAAGCTTGAAGGAATCACAAAAGTGCGAGTCACTAAGCAATTGGGGTATTTATAGAAGCCGTATGGGCAGCAGAAAAGCCGAACCAATAACGGTTCATGGGCTTCTTGATAGTCGTGTTGACGACGACCCTTGCATGGCTTTTGAGTTATGGCATTTAATGCTTTGATAGGACTGGCGTCATTATGATAATGCCTAAGGAGTAGGAGTTCGAAACCGTTTCCTATCACTTTGTTCTAGAAAATGCGGGGACTATCTGTATGCGGCAAAAATCAGCGGTTCGATTTTACGATCATCAAGGCGTCTCGAGGTCTCCCAGTGATCGACTTCGAGGGCTCACAGAGACTAGCCTCGAGGCAGTGCAAACCAGTGGCTTCGCTGGATCGATGTAATGCTCCCAAGGCACATGACCAAAGCTGACAAAGCCTATTAGGCTAGTCTAGGCCCGCATCATGGCATAAATGGTTGTACCAGCCCCATATCTTTGTAATAAATATGTTTGTACTATGTTTGGATTCCCTCCATATATAAAGGGGATCCTTGTCATTTTGTAAAAGATCTGATGCTCAATATTGAATATATAAGAACATTCTCTCTGTTTTCTAACATATTCTCTTGATCTCATTGCTTTCATTTATTGCTTATATTCATTGTGTTCTATTTATTGCTCTTCATTTATTGCTTATTATTGGCCATAAAGAGCCATCATTAATTTTATCATAACTGTTAGTCATCCATCGACTACCCTCGACAGGACATCCGACTCGACCTCGAGGCCCTGAATAAGCAAGCTGAGGCCCCGATTATCAACCATTCGGTTTGGTTATCACCTTGTTTTCAAGCTCTTATCTTGTTTCCAAGTCTTTCACTTAGCATCAATTGCCTAACAACTAGCATAAAAATAGATCAAATTAATTCTAATTATAATTACCATTTTCAAGGTAAACAGGTATCTAGCTACTCTTTAACAGTAAAAATATGTTCAAAAGTTTGAATTACACTACTTAAATCTTCATATTAGTAAATCCATTTTTTACAACAATATCAAAGGTAACATATTGCAAATACATATCTAACATCTCATTTATTTAAATTATCTTTTTCTAATATAAATAATAATATTACTTTGTGAAGTTAAAGATTTTATGTCATTTATGTATATATACTATAAAAAAACAAGTATGAAAAAAATGGCACGATTAATTTTTTTGCATATATGTGTATATACATACTAATAAAAAAATAAGGTCTTTTATTAAAATTTGACTTTAGTATACTAATTTTATGGAGCCGTCTTTGTTTGAGAGCCTTGATTGATGGCCATAAACTCTGGTGTGTGGTACAACATGGAGGATATAAATTCAACTTTCTGTTTGGTAAATGAGTAATTACCGTTGCCGCATAGTTACTCTATGCTATATGTTATTCAAACCTCGATCCGAATTTTGCTATAATTTGTTTATAACTTCTTTCTATGCTTTGCACTATACGTGGGATTTTTACAATTGGATCTAGCTTAATTGACTGAGAGATAATGCTACTGAATAAATGAAATAGGACTCCAACATCTAATAGGTGCACAAGACCCATTTTTGCCTCTTTGCATACAGTTTTTGGTTCATAGGAAGAGTTTGTTCCTTCATTTACCATCTCCTCTTGTACCTTTTACTATTAAAATGAAATATGTGAAAGAAGAAAAGATTTGAGGCCTAGTGTTATTGACGGTTTTCAGGCATAGGTTATTGCTAGTATTGGTTATGCTGAGTCCGATCTAGACCAGCATAAAGTAATGGTACTCACTCTCCATCTATGCATATCTATGTTGAAGATCTAATCTAATCTTAAATATTAAAGACTTGTTATTTTATTTTTCTAGCTACATTTTTATTAGAAAACTTACAAAAGTAAGACTCTTGATTTTGTGTTCTAGTATCATTTCATTCTGACGCTCTTGAGATACCTCATGAAGTTTATTCTCCTCCTCGCTTCTGAAGATGAGTTGAACACAAGCCTATAACATGATCTAGGTGTTCATGGTTTTGGACTTCAACTTTGGTACAGTACAAGAAATATTATTTTTAGTGGCGACTAAAGTCGCTACTAAAGACTATAAAGTCGCCACTAATTGCCTTTAGAGGCGACCTTCGGATCGCTCCACTTAAATCCATTACTAAATGTTATCTGTAGCGACATAATGAAGTCGCCACTGAAAACAAGATATTGCGGCGACTATGCTCTCCCCTAAAAGTAAACAATATCGCTAATAAAATGGCTCCTCAATCTGTGTTTCTAGGAAGGTCGCCACTAAAGAATGACTTTAGTAGCGAGTGCAGTCGCCACAAATAGTATCTATTGCAGCGATTCCAATCGCCACCGGTAGCTAAGGACTTTTTGTGGCGCTTCTCGTTGCCACAAATACTAATTATGTCTAGCAACAAGGTATAGTCGCCACTAAAGCTATTTTTCAATAACTAACCAATGCTATAGATTTATTTAGGTGTATTTCTATCAATTGCCTACAAATACTAAAAGCATCAAATTCAACAGACACCAAAAATATTTCTCAACACAAATACTCTTAATACTTTCATTACTATATAGTCAATTAGCTAATACACTGCCCAATACTTTCTTGTTTATTGCCATTGTATGCATTTACACGTGACAAAGGAAAAACAATACATTAAATGTCTTCACACTTTAAACTACTCTTTGGTCGATGCCTTTTGACCACAAGAAAAAAATAAAAGAAAAAACTAAACATTAAATGTCTTCAAACTCCTTGATCATCGCCATTTGTGATTGTTCAAGAACCTTGTCCCTGTTTTCAAGAGGAAAAAATAAAAGATCAAAATCCAACAAAGAACAAAAATTCCAACAAGATGAACTATTTAGTTACATGGACGTTGTGTTATAAGTTAAAAGACACTTTTGTATTTCCACATAAATAATATCTTAAATAGTTTTGCATTCTCAAAGTGGCAGTAGATTTTAGTCATCCAACACCATTTTTTCTGAAAGTGGAGGGTGCTCACCACTAGAGCAACCCACTCTTGTCAACATAGTATAATGGAAAAATAGCATTTAGTCATCCAACACCATTTTTTCTGTTGTTACGAACTGTGTACATAATAACCTGAACTCTTACTGGTTTATCTTGAGTTGACATGTTCCATGTGCCATAAGCTGAGTTCTAGATATAAATGCTATTGTCGTCCCACAAAATTGAAATTGATCAAACATAAATGAGTATATATCAATAAAACCAAACCAACCCACCCCTCACTACCAAAAAGGAACTGCATCCATGAAATATAAGAAGTGCAATGAAATAGAAGAATGTAGATCTTAAGAATTAGCAGCAACCAAGCCTCTATGTCTTGTCATCAGAATACCTTTAGAACTAGCTTCACCTTTAATTTTCTATTGAATTTACTCATCACATGGCTTGACACTTCCATGTCAAATGGGTATGATATGTATGTTAATAATTCAAAAAAATGGTTCAATATTACTTACGATCTATTTTGACGGAGACATTTTGGTTGTAAGAGGAGATTTCATACCAATAGATTTCAAATTTTTAAATACTACAAAAGTTCATGTAGTAGAGAGGTCTCCTAGTCATGAGGAGTTGCATGAGCAAAGAAAAGTAAGTTCAGCGAAATAATAAGTAGAAAATCGGAACTCATGTCTCTAGGTTGAAATGTACAACAGGTTACCAATGTTAAGGACAACGCACTTCTATAAATCTCTGAAGAAACAACCGTAGAACGATAGTGGTAACTCACAAGCAAAGACTAGTAGAATTATTGCACGCGCATAGGTAGAAGATAATATGAAATTTTCGTGGAATCATCGAT
Organism: Nicotiana sylvestris; assembly: GCF_000393655.2. Classification (NCBI taxonomy): domain Eukaryota; kingdom Viridiplantae; phylum Streptophyta; class Magnoliopsida; order Solanales; family Solanaceae; genus Nicotiana; species Nicotiana sylvestris. Next base: position 41,093,212 of record NC_091064.1, read on the forward strand.
AAACAAACTTTTTTCACCACTAGCCTTAAGTATCAATAGATGTATAAAAGAACTCCTTGTAACAACAGGAGTAATCCAATCAGTTTTATTCATTAAAAACAAACCAAAACTACTTCCCTGTCAAGTTTTTACACTAACTAAAACTACTTCTCTTTCGACAAACCATAAAATCAGAACCAAAAGAGATTGCCTCCTTCGCATATTTATTTGGCAGTCACTTCATAAATCTTGAATATGATTTTAGTGGTCAATGAAGTGCGACGAGAACCATAAGGTCTCAGGTTCAAATCCTAGAGAAAACAAAAAAAAATTGGGTAAATTTTTTTCCATATGTCGAAGCCTTGGTGAACAAAGTTACCCGATACATATGTTGATGGGAGATAATAAGTACCCAATAAAATTCAAGGTATGTACTAGCTGGCCTGAATACACCATCATCAAAATAATAAATAATATAAATAAATCGAAAATCTTATTCAAGCGCAACCACAACTCTAGTAAAGATTTATCACACATATAGTATTGCCATCAAGATTAATACAACAGCAAAATCTACAGTAAATCAACCCCCAAATAAAATAATAAATTGAAGATTCTGGGAAGCTAAAATACAAAAAATTCAAGAATCCAAGAAAATCACTTCCTCTCAATTCTTTTGGAGTGATTTAAACAATTAATTAGTTCAATAGAATAACCCCCACATTAGAATTAGAAGCTAAACTATGAAAAACCAAGTTAATTTTAAGAGAGAAGAAGGGCACACGTTACCTGTTGGAGGCAGCAGTCGCAGTAGCTCGAGCAAAATGCTGGCTGTTGCAGAAGGTTATATTATAAATAAGTGCATAACAGTTGTATACAATTTTATCACTTTTAAATTATTTCAAAGAAGAAACACAGGATATGAGCTGAGGATTGAGCAACAGATAATTCATCTAGTCATTTTTAGATGTATTTATATAGTGGTAATTATTTATTATAGTAAGCGGCGTAAAGTCTTATGAATTTTGTGTTGATTGACATGGAGGATGTTACCAAGATTTCTTTATATACACAATATCATTGGGATCCAAACAGTTGTACTACCATTCCAATAGAGAAGCTACATATAAGAGATGCCTCAAAATTAAAGATAAGCTACATATAAGAGATGCCTCAAAATCAGAGAGAAAAACTACATATAATTCCAGTAGCATGTCATCTCATGTTAACATTACGTATATTTCAAACAAATAGACGAGACAATTCATGAAGCAAAATCCAGAAATTGCACCAGGAGTTGAAAGTTATTTAAAATGCTAATAGGGTCGTGTTAAGGTGGCATTTGACTTATTAGAGGGAGGATAATTAGAAAACTATTCTGCATATGTCTTTAGTATTTTGGCATTAACATGATGTAATACTGTTGGATTTATTATCTGCTGTATTTCAATATTGTATTTTATGAGGATGTTGAGATGAATGTCTGGGTGTATCAGGAGGGATAAAATTGGGAATAAAGTTATTCGGAACAAAGTGGGAGTAGTTTCCGTGGAGGATAAGATACGAGAGTCGAGATTGAGATGGTTTGGGCATCTTAAGAGAAGAAGCATTGACGCTCCTGTTAGGAGGTGTGAGAGGTTGATCATGGCGGGTTTGAGAAAAGGTTGATCATGGCGGGTTTGAGAAAAGGTTGAAGGATTGCGTATAGATGTTCATAACACGCAGCGGAAGATAATAACAATCCTAGGCAGATCTTTTCGTGTTTAAAATTTATTACATGTCAATAGATCGGATCTAAGACGTACCTGGTGAAGAAAGTCTCATTTCAAATTCTTCGATAGTGCGAAGACTCTATGCGTATCCACACCGAGACTGATCCTTGCTATCAACTCTTGATCAATGAAACCCGCGAACAAATTGAACGAAGAATATTGTGCTGAAATTTTTCTCAAAAATCTTAACTCAATGTTAGAAGAACAAGAAACACTTTTCTTGTAATTGTATTTTCTCCCTTGGCTTGTGTTGCACTCACTTTCACAAAGTGGTTTTTCTTCTCAAGAATTAATAATACGACAAATTTTCTTTCATCACCCTTTATATAGCATCACCTGTAAACCCTTTTCCTATTTGGTTGAGGTAATAATTTACTTAGGGTAAAAGTTTATTCCAAAAATAAACTTCATGAAATATTTTATATGGAAATTTGAAATTCCATCTAATTGGAATCATGACTGTCGATTTCAAATCCAATCCCAATTGAAATTGAAGTATCAATTAATGTATTATATTAAAAAAAAAAAAGGAATACCAATCTTATTCTTAATGGGTTTAAACAAGCTCACGTCGTTCTTTGGCAATCCAATCCTAAATTGGTTTTCCAAATAAGTCTTCATCATTAATATATTATATACATCCCATGTATATAAATAAATAATAACTATATATCATATATATATTTTGACCAAGAGATAATTTAATTTTCCATTCCAAATAGAAAACTTCAATTTGTTCACAATATTAATCATACCCTCTGTGCTAGCAAAGAATATAATAATATTTCATTTGGACTAATAACTAAATTTTTTTGACTAATTAAATTCCTTAATTTAATTATCAAATAATAAGTTAATTAATCCTTTAGCAAAGATTAGAGCACTCGTTAGTGTGCGACCCCATAGGTTCAATACTAAACCGGTAGTAAATTGATCACATCAATATACTAATCAAGGGTGGTGTTTAGAAACACTCCTTAACGATCGGATAGAATGAAGTATACAATTTACTCTCAAGAACCAGTAGAAGAATAATGTAGTAATTCCTTCTGTCCTTGTAGCTCTGGATCACCCTAGGATATGGTTTAACTGTCAAATCCTAATAGGCGACCAACTATGTGTTCATGTCAAATATAATCGACCACTGAATGACCTAAAAAACTCATTTCTTCTTTCATTCAATTGCCCTGGACAAGGTCTTAGTTTGGTCGTTTATAATTCATGACAACATGGAGCTTAAACTCATTACCAAGAGTTGACAGATTCCATCTTGACCAATCACTAATTCTACAAGTATTTAATCGTACCCAATATCCTTTCAACTATTTCCCTAGGGCCATAGATGTCTAGTATCAAAGTACAATAAATAACTTGTCAATTACTATGACGATCTCAGGTCAAAGGAAATTCTTACATCACACTCTTCAAGAGAATATCCTATTGACAGTTTATGGTATTCTAACCATTAGGAATTATCCAATGAGTCGGTTCAATGATCATATCTCTATATGCATCATCTATCTATGTGATTCAGTTAATGAGATCAACTAATCTTTATCCCATAAAAATAATCACATAATTATTGATCTAACCGAATTACTAATGTCCAAATTAATAATCCTACAATCAAGAACAAATTTAGATTAAATTGTAAGAGACTTTGCTCTCATTATCATGATCTCTATCACAATGACAAATCTCAAAATTTAATCAAGGACCTTATCAAATTAATCAAACAATTAATAATAACTATGATAAAAGAGTGCCATATATTTTTATATCAAATAACGTTCACATAAATATGTTCAAATCATCAAATATGAGTTTGGATCTAGGGCATATCTACTATATCCCTAACAATTTCCCACTTGCACTAGAGCCAATCGCTCTTGTACTTCATTCCCAATTTTCACTTGTGCTTGTCAAACTCCTTTGCACCAAGAGCTTTAGTGAATGGGTATGGAGAATTTTTCTTTCCATCAACCTTTTGAATCTAGACGTCTCCACGTCCAATGATTTCTCTTATCAAGTGATCCCTTGACAGAACGTGTTTGGATTTTTGGTGTGATTTTGGTTCTTTTGCTTGAGCAATGGCTCCAGTATTGTCACATAACAATGGAACCGCACCTTCTATTGAAGGAACCACACCAAGTTCAGTTAGGAACTTTTTCATCCATACAGCTTCCATAGCAACTTCACTAGCTGCTATATATTCTACTTTAGTCACTGAATCAGCTACTGTAGCTTGTTTGGAACTTTTCCAACTCATTGCACTACTATTTAAGGTAAATACATAACTAGAAATAGATTTTCTATCATCTTTATCTGAAGAGAAACTTGCATCACTTTAACCTTCAAGTTTCAACTCAGAATATCCATAAATGAGGAATTGGCCTTTAGTCCTTCTTAAATACTTAAGAATGATCTTCACCACCTTCCAATGTTCCTCACCAGAATTTGCATGATATCTGCTAGTCACTCTAAGTGCATAAGCCATATCAGGACGTGTACATGTCATGGTATACATGATATCTCCCGCTGCACTAGCTTATGAGATCCTACTCATGCGTTCTCTCTCTTCAGGTGTTTTAGGACAATCCTCCCTACTGAGAGTAATTCCAGTGCCTATCGGTAGATAGCCTCTTTGGATTATCCATATTATACCTTTTCAATATGGTATCAATGTACAAAGACTGGGAAAGTCCAAGAAACTTCCTCGATCTATCTCCATAGATCTTTATTCCTAATATATAAGCTGCTTCTCCCAAGTCTTTCATGGAGAACTATTCAGATAGCCAAATCTTGGTACTTTGCAATGCCAGTATGTCATTTCCTATGAGCAATATATCATCAACATACAATATTAAGAATATAATTGTGCTCCCACTAACCTTCTTGTACATACAAGGTTCTTCTTCGCATCTAACAAAATTGAACTTTTCAATTGTCTTGTTAAAGCAAATATTTCAACTTTGAGAAGCTTGCTTTAGTCCATAAATGGATATTTGTAGCTTGTAAATTTTATTATGATCAGACAGAGATGTGAAACCTTCAGGTTGTGTCATATACACATCATCTTCTAGCTCACCATTAAGGAAAGTAGTTTTCACATCCATTTGCCATATTTCATAATCAGAACTTTGTATAGCCTCTTCATAGGTCTTAGGGTTATCATCATTATGATCACCCTCATTTGATACATCATCTTGTACCATTAGATTTAATCTAGTTGGTACATGACGTTCTCGTGTAGACCTTCTAAGAGGTTCTTGTACAACTTGTTCACTTTGTGCTGGATTTGGTTATTGTTCAATTTGGTTTGGAACCAGTTCATTAACCTGTTCTTGAACTATATTTAGTTCTTGAACCTCAACCGTTGAAGATGGAACCTTCCTTGTCAACTTCAAAACATCCAATTAAGGTTCTTCAACTTGTGTCTCATGATCTTGATTTTGTGTCAATTTATTAGTTTCTTGAACTTCATCAAATTCTATTTCTCCACTACAATCTCCTTCCAAAAGAAATTCCCTTTCCAAAAAGGTTGCTCCTCTAGCCACAAATGCTTTATGGTTAGAAAGGTGTTAGAAATAATATCCCATTGTTTCTTTGGGATGCCCAATGAACCTACATTTATCAGATCTTAAGTCAAGTTTATCAGACTAAAGTCTCTTAACATAAGCTAGATGATAATAGGGGAATTTAACTATAATTAGGCCCTAAATAACCACCTTCTTGTATAGTTTGGATGATAAAAGTGATAACAAAATGCTCTTATTAGTGTTTTTCATGCTTTGCAGGTTATATATGACCAGAGAAGGCTATGGAGTACTTTTGGGATCAAATATGGAGAAAAAGAGGCCGATCGTAAAATTCCGTCAAGTAAACCACGCGAAACAGCTCAAGTCAGAACTGAAAGAGGACTGTCGCGGTTCCATCGCGACCGCGGCAGAACCGCGGTAGAAGATGGCTGCAGACAAAGTGAGAATCAGAGAGCATGTTTGGCCGCAGTTTGACCGCGACCGCGGCAGAACCGCGGAGGAGGCGGAGAACTTCAGGGACTAAAGTGCAAAACACGGGATTTTTAGCCCAAAACCCTAATTTAAACATTAGACTTTGCCCAAGAGAGACATGTATTGATTTGGAGAGTATTTTGGCAAGGAAAAACAATTGTGAGAGATCACCTAAAACATCTTTCTTCTTTTCTTTGATTTTTCTTGCAAGTTTTATGAGGAATATTGTTTTAGTTTGTTTACCCATAGTTATGAGTAGCTAAATCCTTTGTCTAAGGTTTTGATGGAACCTATTGGGGGATGAACTTCTTGTTTATGTGAATACAAATTGCTAGTCTCAATCTTTATTTGTTCAACTTTGTGCATGTTGTAGTTAATTGACAGGATCCTCAATTAGTTGTGCCTATTTAGTGTGCATAACTCGGGAGAGAGTGCATATTTAGGTTATTGTTGAACAACACCACTCCCAAAGTATAAGAGGGATCTATAACTGCGGGTTTAAAGGCGGGATTAGGGATAACGAAGCCTTGAGTGCAATCTAAAGTGAACCGTGTTAATTAGAGCTAGCTAGTGTATCTCGGGAGAGTGCATTGAGTATATTACTGTGATTACTCGGGAGAGATTTATGGTAAGATGAGCGTTCATGATTGATAGAGAGGTGTTGGTCAATTTGTATGAAGCATAAACAGAAGGGATTCCACCAATAGGGGAAGTCATTACCTTAGTGTTTTCTCATTATTGTTTACAACCTTAGCATCCTTAGTTTATAGCTGTTTATTTACTTGCAATTTTAGTTATTTAAGACACCATCAACTGTGATTCAAACGTTTGGGGAAATTGGTTCTCAAGAGTTTAGTGGGTCTAAAGATAGCGATTGATAGGTTAACTCTCTGTGGATTCGACTCTGGGCAGAATACTCAGGTTATATTTGCAACGTCCGCAGGGTCCTTTTTATAAGGCATAATTGGGCGTGATCAAATTTTGGCGCCGTTACCGGGGAGTTAACGGAATTATCAATTACCATTTATAGAAATACAAAAATTCTTAGTGTAGTCAGTTTTCTCTACACCAAATTTTTGATTGAAATTTTTTACGGTTGTTGACGTGGTTGCACAGGTGTATGCCTAGAAACTCTACGAGGACTGGAGAACTACTTGAAGGACTATCAGACCCCGAGAAAACATTCCGGATATTGAACCATGCCAACAAAAGACTTCAACAACCTCATCAAACACACAAACTCGAAATTGACATGGGTGATGTAGACAACTCAACGGAAACGTCAGAGATATGGCACCTCATGTGCCTGAGGCTGCACTATATGACTGGGCATAACCCACAGCTGACAATCTGGCCACTTCCATTGTTGTGCCCGCGATACAAGCTGAATCGTTCCAGATTACGAACAACATGCTGCACTTGCTGCAAAACAAGGGACTATTTTCTGGGACACCAGCCGAAGATCCTCAGCAGCACTTGAAGAACTTCCTGTCAATTTGCAAAACTCAAAGGCAACCCAACGTAACTCCGGAAGCAATCAGGCTGTTATTATTTCCATTCTCGGTGACAGGAGCTGCTCAGGTCTGGCTAAACTCACTCCCTATAAACTCTATAGAAACTTGGGATGAGTTAGTCAAGCAATTTCACATCAAGTTCCACCCGCCCAACAAAACAACTCAACAAATTGATGAGATTGTGAGCTTTAAATAGAAACCAATGGAGACACTGCATGAGACATGGAGCCGGTTTAAAGGAATGTTGGTTATATGTCCACACCATGGTATTCCAGATCAGATGTTGGGACAATGGTTTTACATGGGACTGTCAGATAGCATGAAGAACATTGTAGATGCCTCAGCTGGTGGGGCATTTTTGAGCAAAACTTGGAGAGAAGGTCAGAGTCTGTTTGACAAAATGGCTCAGAATTCGGGGTGGATGACGAGGAATGCACCTATCACTCCAGTGGTGCACTCAGTGCCTTTTGACCCATCAAATTCCATGGCTGAAAATGTGGCGACCCTCTTGACACAGATGAGCATACTCACCAAAAAGGTGGATGAATCAGGGCAGAAACAGCAAGTGCACATTGTAGATACTACCAATGGGGGATTGTGCACAACTTGCATTAGTCAGCCAGTTGGTAATCCTTGGAATGCAGAACATGATCATCATTATCAGCACCCTGAAGACATGAACTATGTGTCAAACTATGGAGGCCAGAGATAGGGCAATCAGAACTGGGGTCAGCAAACTCAGCAGCCATACAGACCACCTCAGCCACAGTAAAACGCTGGAAGCATGGGAAGTATGAGACCTCCCAACAATATGGCACCTTATCCAAGGCCACAGGGGTACAACAATCAGTAGCAAGGGTATCCCCCACCTTAGCAACAACATGGTGGAAGGCAAGAAGATGGGTTCACTAGACTTGAAGCAATGATGTAGCAGGTTATTGGGTCCAATGCAAAAATAAATGAAAGAGTAGATGCACATGACGCAACAATCAAAAATATTGAAGTGCAATTGGGCCAAATTTCAATGTCTCTGAACAATCGTCCTCAGGGGACATTACCTGCAGACACCCAGATTAATCCAAAAGATCAGGGCCCAAAGCAGCTGATGGCGGTGAGTCTCCGTAATGGCAGGGATCTAGATGTAGAACAAGAGAGAGCTCGAGAAAATATACAGGCTGAGACATTCATTCTAGTACCCATTAAGCTGGATGAGTCTACAATACTGACAGAGGTGACAATCCAACCTGCTCTGGAAGAAAAGAACATTCTTCAGGAGACCGAGAAAGTAGCTGAGCCAGTTGAAGAGCCAGTAGTTGAAATAGTAGCTTATAAAGAGAAGTCCCAAGTGATTGGGAAGAAGAGACCTCCTGCACCCTTTCCACAGAGGCTGGCCAAGCATCAAAAGGAGGAGCAATATAAAAAGTTCTTTGAAATGCTCAAACAAATCCAGGTAAATATTCCACTGATTGAAGCTTTAAAGGAGATGCCTAGGTACGCAAAAATGATGAAGGACTTGATGTCCCGGAAATTTGATTTTCAAGACTTGGCTACGGTTACACTTACTCAGACCTGTAGTGCAGTGGTGACGAGACATATTGCTGAAAAGCTGTCTGATCCAGGTAGCTTTACAATTCCATGCACTATTGGGAATTTCGCCTTTGCTAAGGCGCTCTGTGATTTAGGGGCCAGCATTAATCTTATGCCCCTGGCTATCTATAAGAGGTTGGGCATTGGGAGAGCTAGACCCACCTCCATGTTATTGCAGCTGGCCGACAGGACTGTGAAGCGTCCATTCGGTATCCTTGATGATGTGCTTATTCAGGTGGGGAAATTTGTGTTCCCTGCAGATCTTGTGATCTTGGATTGCAAAGTGGATGAAGAGATTCCTATAATCTTAGGAAGACCATTCTTGGCCACGGGGAGAGCTCTGATTGACTGTGAGACTGGGGAGCTCAAAATGAGACTCAATGATGAGGAAATAACATTCAATGTGCAGAAGTCTATGAGGCGACCAAGCGAGTTCGCCAATTGCTCTCGTATTGATGCCGTGGATGTAATTGTAGAGTCTGATTATAAGGTGTTGACAATTGAGGACCCCCTTTCTGCATGTTTGATGAACTTAGATGAAGTGAATGGTGAGGATTTGGCGGAATGGGTGTTGGCATTAGAAGGTAGAGGGTTCTGGGAGAGAAATCTAGAGTTTGAGCCCTTGCACTTAGAAAAGAGAGAAACTCCTCTAGCTAAGCCATCCATTGAAGAACCACCAAAGCTGAAGTTAAAGCCATTACCAGCCCACCTCAGGTATGAATTTCTGGGACCTCACTCCACATTACCTGTTATTATCTCATCTAGTTTGTTAGATGTGCAGGTTTAAAAACTTTTACAGGTACTAAAGGAGTGCAAAACTGCCATGGGGTGGACCATGGCAGACATCAGGGGGATCATCCCCGCCTACTACATGCACAAGATTCTGCTGGAAGAGGGGCACAAACCTTCCAGGGAACATCAGAGGAGGCTGAACCCCAACATGAAGGAAGTGGTGAAGAAGGAGGTGATAAAGTGGTTGGATGCGGGAATTATTTTCCCAATCTCTGACAGCAGCTGGGTGAGCCCAGTGCAATATGTTCCTAAAAAGGGTGGAATGACGGTTGTGACAAATGACAACAATGAATTGATCTCAACAAGAACCGTCACAGTCTAGAGAATTTGTATGGACTATCGAAAGTTGAATCTAGCCACCCGGAAAGACCACTTCCCACTTACCTTCATTGATCAGATATTGGACAGATTGGTAGGGAGGTCACACTTCTGTTTTCTGGATGGGTACTTAGGGTACAATCAGATCTCCATTGCACCGGAGGACAGAGAGAAGACCTTCTTCACATGCCCATATGGCATTTATGCCTTTAGACGGATGCCCTTTGGCCTATGCAACACACCTGCCATATTCCAACGGTGCATGATGGCCATATTCACTGACATGGTTGAGGACATAATGGAGGTGTTCATGGATGACTTCTTAGTGGTGGGGAATTCATTTGATGAGTGCCTGATAAATCTAACGCGTGTGCTGAAACGGTGCATCGAGACTAACTTGGTTCTGAACTGGGAGAAGTGCCATTTCATGGTACAAGAAGGTATAGTCTTGGGGCACCGGGTGTCAAGCAAGGTAATAGAGGTGGATCGCGCAAAAGTTGATGTAATAGCAAAGCTTCCTCCACCAACTTCAGTCAAATCCATCAGAAGCTTCCTTGGACATGCCGGTTTTTACCGGAGGTTCATAAAAGACTTCTCCAAAATCACCAACCCTCTCTGTAAGTTGTTAGAAAAAGATCACCCGTTTTTGTTTTCTGATGATTGCAAGGTAGCATTTGAGGAGTTGAAAAAGAGACTGGTCACAACACCCATCATTGTTGCCCCCAACTGGGAGCAACCGTTCGAACTAATGTGTGATGCCCGTGACTATGCAGTGGGAGCGGTGCTGGGCTAGCGGAAAGACAAACTGATGCACCCAATCTACTATGCTAGTAGAACTCTGAGTGGAGCCCAATTGAACTACACTATGACTGAAAAGGAGATGTTGGCTGTAGTGTTCGCGTTTGACAAGTTCCGATCCTACCTGATAGGGTCCAAGGTAATTGTATATACTGACCATGCAACTCTCAGGTACTTAATAGAAAAGAAAGAATCTAAGCCACGCCTGATTTGTTGGGTGTTGCTATTGCAAGAGTTCGATCTTGAGATTCGTGACCATAAGGGCAGTGAGAATCAAGTTGCTGATCATCTATCACGACTTGAGGGAGCTAAAAATGTAGTTGAGGTTGAGGAAATACTGGAAACTTTTCCAGACGAGCAGCTGCTCGCCACCACTCATCAGGAAGCGCCATGGTATGCAGACTTTGCTAATTACCTGGCCAGTGGTATAGTTCCTCACGACCTTTCATCGGTCCAAAGGAAAAGATTTTTTCGTGAAAGCCGCCACTATTACTGGGATGAACCTTATCTGTTTAGAATATGCCTTGATAATATGATCCGGAGATACGTCCCTGAGATAGAGCAATTTTCTGTTTTGCAGGCTTGTCACGCATCGACGTATGGTGGACACTTTGGAGGGGTTAGGACAACGGCAAAGGTGCTAGAGGCTGGATTCTTCTGGCCGACAGTGTTTAAAGATGCGCACCTATGGGTGAAGGGATGCAATGAATGTCAGCAGACCAGGAACATTTCCCGACGCCACGAGATGCCCATGAACCCAATTCAAGAGGTGGTAGTGTTTGGCGTCTGGGGGATTGACTTCATGGGTCCCTTCGTCATCTCCTATGGCAATAAGTACATTATTGTTGCTGTAGACTATGTGTCCAAATGGGTGGAAGCTGCGGCGTTACCCACCAATGCTGCAAAAGTGGTGGTGGAATTTCTAAAGAAGAACATATTCACCCGCTTTGGGACACCACGAGCAATTATCAGTGATGGAGGCACTCATTTCTGCAACAGGGCCTTTGAAAAGTTGCTTGCTAAGTACGATGTGCGCCACAAGGTGGCTACTCTTTACCACCTGCAAACTAGTGGACAGGTTGAAGTGTCCAACAGAGAAATCAAGAGTGTGTTAACCAAAACTGTGAACGCCACAAGAACTGATTGGGTGAGGAAGCTAGATGATGCACTCTGGGCTTATAGAACTGCCTTCAAAACTCCAATTGGTATGTCACCATATAAGTTGGTGTTTGGGAAGGCCTGCCACCTGCCAGTGGAACTTGAACATAAAGCGTGGTGGGCATTGAAACAGCTGAACTTAGACATGGAAGCTGCGGGCACGTTAAGAGTCACTGAATTGCATGAGCTCGAGAAGTTCAGATATCTTGCTTTTGAGAGCACAAAATTGTACAAGGAGAGAATGACGAGGCTGCACGACCAGAACAGTGTTGAGAGAAATTTCAAACCCGGGGACATGGTATTGCTATACAACTCAAGACTACGTCTATTCCCAGGAAAACTTAAGTCACGATGGTCTGGACCATTTCGAGTAGTTGAAGTTTTCCCTTCAGGAGCTGTTGAGATTGCCACAGAGAATGACTCTCGTACATTCAGAGTCAATGGTCAAAGATTGAAGCCATATGTGGGCATGAGCGAGAAAAAGGAAGTGTCTGAGCTGCACCTGACTGAACCACAGAGGTCGAGCGATCCTTAAATGCGCTCATCCTGCGTCGTGCCACGACGTTAAATCAGGCGCTGCGTGGGAGGCAACCCATGAAATTGTTGTAAGTGTAACACATTATATGAAAAAAAAATCAAAAAAATCAGACAACTGCCCAAACCCCCTCTGAACTTCGTTCACCGCGTTTCCACCGCGACCGCGGTAGAACCACGGTGGGAACCCCTCTCTGAACTTCATTTACCGTGGTTCAACCACGACTGTGGCAGAACTGCGGCAGACCCCGTCGGGCCTAGGTATGCAGAAATTTTTTAATTCACCCCCCTTTCTAATTCACCTAACCCTGCACCCACCCCAAAACAATTATTCCCCCTCCCTATTCAGAAACAGAACGCCCCTCCCCCCCAAAAAAATTAAACCCAAATCCTATCTTCTCTTTCTCTCTCAAACCCTCCCTCACTCCCAAAAAAAACCACCATTGTTATCTTCTCCACACCTCCTCTCACCACTACCCACCCCTTCCAACCTTTATCAAGTAAGTGTTCTCTTCTTTTTGATTCTATTTCTTCTTCTAATTAGTGTAATTTAGTCTAAACTAGTTTAGTTAAACCCTAGGTAGGAATAGTGTAGATTTTCTTTCAATTTTTACTTCTTCTCTGTTTTTATTGTTGTATTTGCTTCTTGTGGATTTATTTGGTGCTAAAATGGTTGGGTCTTTCTTATACTTCGATTGTGGGGGTCGTTTAGATGATTTGGAGGCCTAGAAATAATTTTTGGGGTGTAGTTTGGTGGAGGGCCCTTTTTGGCCGAAAATTTGGGGCTTGTGGTACTATTTTGAGGCATTTTGTGCCTATCCTAGGTTGTGGTGGTGTTGTATTTGGTGAATGGTGGTGTTATATTTAACGTGAATCACTTGAGGGAGTAAGTGTGGGGTGTTGTATGCCAGAATTTGTAAGAAAGTTGTGGGGCCATTGTGGAGGTTGTAACCTGGAACACCTCACTAGTTGGGGGTTTGGCATAGTGTATGAATGGAATAAATGGGGGATATTATTTGGTGCCATCGGGTGGTGAAGTCTGAGTAACCATCCGGCTGGTGCATGTAGGATATATTTGATGGTTCTCTTGTATTCTTTGCAGGTCATATGGCTCGTAAAAAAGCAAAAGAGATTGGCAGGCACATCCCAACAGCCTACATATGATGCCTCACGGTTCGAATCAGAATTGGCAGAGGACGACTTTCATGCCAAGGCCTCAAAGAGCTTCATCCCTGAGATTCCGATTGACAGGGCAGCCCTCCTTGCAGAAAAGGAGTAGATGTATGAGGAAATCCGGCGGAGGGAAATGGAGTTCTTATTTGATGAACCTGAAACGGTGAACAGGATGCTTGTAAGAGAGTTCTATGCGAACTGCCCATCACACACGTTGCGGGAGGTGACTGTGCGGGGCAAATGGGTAGATGCCTCAGTTGAAACTATTCAACAGGTGTTGCGGCTGCCCCGGTTTACTGGTGACGTCGACTATTACCAGGACGCACCAGGAGTCACTTGGGATATTATGACTGATGCACTCTGCGCAGGGGGCAACCAATCTGGATACGTGACCATATCACCCTGAACTCCAATTCATTCACCCATTTAGCTAAGTATTGGCTCACTGTCATTTGCAGTCGGTTCTTGCCCTCATGCAACACGATTGACGTGAACTTCCAAAGAGCCCTCTTGACGTGGTGCTTCGTCACAAAGAAAGATTTTGATGCGGCAAGACTTATTGGGGATGAAATGATCATACGGTCCCCGCTGAGGTCAAAGGGATTCTACTTCCCATCCCTGGTGACTACATTGTGCCTATTGAAGAACGTCCCCACCAATCCTACTGATGGAGCGTTGCCCCCTAAAGCAGCTTTCAAAGCTTCGGGCATCAGAGTGGGCAGGAGTGCACGCACCACCATTCAGATCGATGATGAGGATGATGACCCGGTTCCCATGGCACCATCCAGGAGATCCTATGACAGTGCCGGACTCTCTCGGCGCCCCCATGCTGGGGCAGGCTTATCCAGATCATAGTCCACCCAGCCTATGTTGCATACTATGGAGAAAGGGGTCGCGGATCTCTGCACCTCGGTGGAGGGCCTACACACGCGTATGGATGCCATGTCTCAGCGGCAGGCCAGGTCTGAGAGCCGGTTTATGTCCTGGTTCCATGCTTTGGGGAGATCTTGCCATGTGGACCCCAACACCGTCTCTGACTCTGATTGAGGCTCAGGGAAGTCTTCTTACCCTTCTGCTCGTTATTTTTGATATGACATGGGGACATGCCATAATTTTTAAGTGTGGGGTGGGAGACTTGCTCGGGTGATGTATTGTAGTGTATATAGACATGGTGTATGTTGTAGTATTTGATTGGTGTTGTTGTATATAATTGACTGTACTCACATTAGAAGTAGCTGACTTGGCCTAACGACGGACACTTGTCGACGGGTCTCTTGAGGGTCAAAGTCAGATTTAAAAAACAAATGTAGAGGACTCTTCCTGACGACGGACCACTTGGACAGTACTTTTGAGGGAAGTAGTCCATGTAGTTTCTTTATTTTATTTTCTTTTTTTCTTTTTTAGGTAGTGTAGTAATTTTCCCTTGGTTTTTCTTTTGACCACGGTTCTTTTCCAAGGGCTTTTCTTGAACTGGGTTAGGTAGATTTTTCGTTTGTAGTTTTAGGACCAAAATGGGTGAAGGCTAGAATGCAACCCTTGATGTACACACCTGAGAATAACAAAAACGAACATGAGGGTGCGACGTCTAGGCTCGTTTGTAGACTCGTAAATCTATGCCTTAATTTTGCACATCCTGTCTTACTTGAACGCTCGTATGAGCGTGTTGATAAACTGATTCGGAATGAGTTACATGCCAAGTGTGTGTGAGCTATTACTTGTATTATGTGCTTGCATTTGATACCTAGAACTTGCCCTGTGTGTTTGCAAAGCGAAATAGAAGCTGTTTGGTTTTAGAGATGATTGAGGCATTTCTTTGTGTAGCCTGTATATTTGTGAATCCACCTGTATATATTGTCATAGTTAACCCATTTGAGCCTGAAGCCTGTTCTTTGATAACCCTATAATGACCTATATCCCTTTGTTTGAATAGTTTGACTGTTTGAACCTGTACCTCCTAGAAGCACTTGAATTACTAAAGAACATATAAAAGTCAAAGTGTGGGGTGGTAAGGAAGTAGGAAAAAGGGGAATCAGGAAAGAAATACTTGAATGGTGCAATGGATTTGTAAAAGTCTCAAAAAAAACAGTTGCACCTAAAGAAAAGTGGGGGTCACCTATGAACTAAAATGTGGAAGAACGAGTGGGCTGAGCATGGAAATTAAAATAAAAGGAAGTGTGTAGTAAAAGTGCTTAGGAAGGTTAGTCACTATATCCAAATATATCCTACCCGTCCCTTATCCTACATTACAACCAAATAAAGACCTCTTGATTTTTAACTGAATAGCTCGATTAGTAGAGTACTACACTAGGGGCAAGCTTATGGTATGTCTGTGTGGCATGTGAATGTTCTTTGCTGAGAATGAGTGAATTCTTGCTATCTTTGGTTCCGTGTTGCTTGAATTTTATGTGTGTGAAACTTCTCTCAGAATTATGATGTGAGGGCATGTGACTCAGGAAGAAAAAGTGAGTTTTCACCTCTGTTAGAGTAACTAGAGTGAGCATGAGTGTGTCATGGTGTTAGAGTCTTCATCTGAGGCGTGCCTGTTGCACTGCTTAGGTTGTTCCTTCATAATGGCGGGTGTGGCACCAAAAAAAAATTAAAAAAAAAATGGGTAATGCATCGAACGATTAGGCCTAGAAGTGTGGTTTAACTTGCTCGAGGACGAGCAAAGGTTTAAGTGTGGGGTGTTGATAATAGGTGAATTTAACTATAATTAGGCCCTAAATAACCACCTTCTTGTATAGTTTGGATGATAAAAGTGATAACAAAATGCTCTTATTAGTGTTTTTCATGCTTTGCAGGTTATATATGACCAGAGAAGGCTATGGAGTACTTTTGGGATCAAATATGGAGAAAAAGAGGCCGATCGTAAAATTTCGGCAAGTAAACAACGCGAAACAGCTCAAGTCAGAACTGAAAGAGGACTGCCGCGGTTCCACCGCGACTGCGGCAGAACCGCGGTAGAAGATGGCTGCAGACAAAGTAAGAATTAGAGAGCATGTTTGGCCACGGTTTGACCGCGACCGCGGCAGAACCGCGGAGGAGGCGGAGAACTTCAGGGACTAAAGTGCAAAACACGGGATTTTTAGCCCAAAACCCTATTTTAAACATTAGACTTCGCCCAAGAGAGGCATGTATTGATTTGGAGAGTATTTTGGCAAGGAAAAACAATTGTGAGAGATCACCCAAAACATCTTTCTTCTTTTCTTTGATTTTTCTTGCAAGTTTTATGATGAATATTGTTTTAGTTTGTTTACCCATAGTTATGAGTAGCTAAATCCTTTGTCTAAGGTTTTGATGGAACCTATTGGGGGATGAACTTCTTGTTTATGTGAATACAAATTGCTAGTCTCAATCTTTATTTGTTCAACTTTGTGCATGTTGTAGTTAATTGACAGGATCCTCAATTAGCTGTGCCTATTTAGTGTGCATAACTCGGGAGAGAGTGCATATTTAGGTTATTATTGAACAACACCACTCCCAAAGTATAAGAAGGATCTATAACTGCGGGTTTAAAGGCGCGATTAGGGATAACGAAGCCTTGAGTGCAATCTAAAGTGAACCGTGTTAATTAGAGCTAGCTAGTGTATCTCGGGAGAGTGCATTGAGTATATTACTGTGATTACTCGGGAGAGATTTACGGTAAGATGAGCGTTCATGATTGATATAGAGGTGTTGGTCAATTTGTATGAAGCATAAACATAAGGGATTCCATCAATAGGGGAAGTCATTACCTTAGCGTTTTCTCATTATTGTTTACAACCTTAGCATCCTTAGTTTACAGCTGTTTATTTACTTGCAATTTTAGTTATTGAAGACACCATCAACTATGATTCAAACGTTTGGGGAAATTGGTTCTCAAAGTTTAGTGGGTCTAAAGATAGTGATTGATAGGTTAACTCTCTGTGGATTCGACTCTGGGCAGAAGACTCAGGTTATATTTGCAACGTCCGCAGGGTCCTTTTTATAAGGCATAGCTAGGCGTGATCACTGAACAACCCCAAACTTTAATGTGTTTAAGGTTAGGCTTACACTCTTTTCATATCTCATATAGTATTGTAGAGACCGACTTAGTGGGAACTTTATTAAGTAAGTATGTTGCTGCTTCCAAAGCATATACCTATAAATTTATTGGAAGATCAATGAACCCCATCATAGATCTCACCATGTCTAATAAAGTTCGATTTCTCCTTTCAGACACATCATTGTGTTGTGGTGTTCCTGGAGGTGTCCACTGTGAGAGAATCCCATTCTCTTTGAGATATCTGGTAAAATCTTCATTAAGATATTCTCCACCTCTATCAGACCTTAGTACTTTGATCCTTTTACCAGTCTTCTTTTTAACTTTACTACGGAACCTTTTGAACATTTCAAAAGATTCAGACTTGTGTTTTATAAGATACACAAATCCATATCTTGACATATCATCAGCGAAGATGATGAAGTAAGAATATCCACCTCTAGCTTGAATTTTTATGGGCCCACAAACATATGTATGAATTAGTCTCAATAATTCAGAAGTTCTTTCTCCACTTCTACTAAATGGAGATTTGGTCATTTTTCCTTTGAGACAAGATTCACAAGTTGGATATGATTCAAAATCATACTTGTCAAGGTACCCTACCTTGTACAACTTGTTAATTTTTTCTCTCTCCAATATGACCAAGCCTACAATGCCAAAGGTATGTATGATTTACTTGATCATCTCTTTTCCTCTTAAGACTTGAAACATGAATAATCGAATTAGCATTCACATTAGGTAAGACATAAACATCATGTTGGAGATAGCCATTCACATATAAATTATCACTATAATAAATAGAGCAAATACCATTGCATATATTAATGCGAAAACCACGTTTGTCTAACATAGAAGCTGAAATTATGTTCGAAACAAATTTAGGAACATAATAACAATCTTCCAAAATTAAAGAAATTGATCCTACAGCTACGGCCACAACGTTTGCACCATTTCCAACTTGTAGATTAACTTCTCATTTCTTTCGCCTCCTACTTATCTTGAACCCTTGCAACATATTACAGATGTTATAACCACTGCCAGTATCTAATACCCATAGTGAAGAATTAGTAGTAGCTAAAGAAACCTTGAAAACATTTTTCATTAACGTCTCACCTTATTTCTTGTCCTTTAGAGTTGCAAGATACTGCTTGCAGTTTCTCTTCCAATACCCTTTCTTCTTATAGTGAAAACATTCAGCATCATATAGTGACTGCAAGATCAAATCTTCAGAAAGCTCTTTACCAAGCTTGTACCCCAACTTCTCATGTTCTTCGTACAATTATATCATTGACAAGGGGTCCAGCTAGAGAGTTTTCAATGTCCAACTGTGTATCAACCATCTTCTTAAGATATTCAATGATTGCAGGTGGATCCATATTCTGATGTTTCCAAAGGAGTTCAGAACTCATAGAAGCGAGAATGATGTGTTTAATAGCAAGGCATTCTTCCAAGTATTTCTGATAAACCTCGGTGTCTTGAAACATCATTCTCTGGTGGGATTATTTTTGCAGGCTTATCGATCACATAAGTGAGCTTTTCATGCATGAGAACAATTCTCAAATTTCTATACCAGTCATCAAAGTTTGGTCCTACCAACTTGTTGGTCTCAAGTATTTCACGCAGTGATACAACAACGCAGTGATATAAGAGACATACTGAGAAATCTAAAATATAGAAAAGAAAAGGCAATAATATAAGAACATATCTACATATACCATAAGACATGGACTTTTATCTAAATGATATTTTCACTAATTAATTTAAACTATTTACCCTCATTATAGTTTACGAAATATTTATTTCTATTAGTGGAGTAAATGAATCCTTTAACAATATGTATGAGCCCCTTGGAAGTCAAGTCGTTTCTCACATATATTTTAAAGGAAGATACTCTTACCAATTGTATCCCCATACAATTTCCTTAAATAGCTCTATGTCAAATAGTCCCCTGGTAGTCAGGTCGATCCTATTGGCATAGTTGAGTTCAACCATTATGATAGCAAAGACCTTATTAAATTTTATACTCCCCAGGTAGTCCAGGCATCTAGTAAGAAATTGAATAATTCTTTCAATCCATGCATCTAATGCAATAAATAATTTTAACATATTCTCGAACTATAAGTCTCCTGGTAATCAGGCTGCTCCTTATAAACAAGAAATAAGTAAAATTATTTACTTTGATGGATAGCTCTATAATAAAATATCTTATATTTTATTATTTAAGAACTCAAATTTCAGTAAGAGGGAATTGTTACTAAAACAGTTTTTAATAACATGAAGATCAAATCTTTTATAGCATGTAAATTTAGTTCACATTGTCTACATGCTTAGTCCTAAATTGATTTACATCACATGTAATAAATAATTCAAAATTATGTAACGAACAAGCATGTGACATAAAAACAAAATTCAACATCTTCTAACATTTTTATCTTATATATCATATAAAAATAATTCATGCCAGAAAACTATTATTAATTAACATCTCATGAACTAATAACAATTAAAATAACAGTAGAATCCAATAACCTATTATAGATTACAATCATATCTAATATAAAAATTTCAAATTCAAGTTATGAACTATCTCAATAGTTTAACTTATATGTATATACATTTTATTCACAATAAAATTATATCAATCCATATACGTTCAAACAATTTGACTATTGCATAATACACATGTATTATGGTTTGAACTCTTCAAATATAATCTTAAAATATTTCGTAAATAAATTTTAGACGCAATAAACCACAACTCTGATACCACTGAAGGATTGCGTATAGATGTTCATAACACGCAACGGAAGATAATAACAATCCTAGGCAGATCTTTTCGTGTTTAAAATTTATTTACATGTCAATAGATCAGATCTAAGACGTACCTGATGAATAAAGTCTCGTTTCAAATTCTTCGATAGTGCGAAGACTCTATGCATATCCACACCGAGACTGATCCTTGCTATCAACTCTTTGATCAATGAAACCCTTAGAAGAACAAGAAACACTTTTCTTGTAATTGTATTTTCTCCCTTGGCTTGTGTCACGACCCTAATCCCGAACCCGGTCGTGATGGCGCCTCTCGTGAAGACAAGGCCAGCCAATTAGACCCAATTCACTTTTTAAAACAGTTAAACAATATAAGAGCAGTCTAAACATGATTTAACGATAATAAGCAGCGGATATACAACCCAACACAGCCCTAACCGGGGTGTCACAAGTCACGAGCATCTACTAGGGTATAAATACAACTGAAAGTCTAAAGTATACAAATACAGACTAATGAAATGGAGAGAGAGAGAGAGAGAGAGAGAGAGAAGCAGTGCTGCGAATGCTGGCAGCTACCTTGTTAAACTCCGATGACTCTGCCTCTAATCAGCCAAAACCCGCTACCGGGTGCATAAATACCTGAATTTGCACACAAGGTACATGAAGTAAAGTGAGTGCTCCAACTTAGTGAGTAATAATAATAAATAAAGACTGAAGGCAAAAAATCACGTAAAGCATACCAAGATGTTGTATAGAAGCAGTTCAAAACCATTAAGAAAGCAGTGAAGATGTAAAAAATCTCTTTAGAATATTTTGGCTCAGTTTAAACTTCTTTGAAAATGGCTTTTCCAACAGTTACGCAAATGAATGCCAAAAATAGTTAGTGCAGATAAGCACAAAAATCCGCCTCTCGGGCACAAATACCATAGTTTAACAGGTAAAATGACAAGCAAATATGAAAGACAAACATATAAAAGTTCGCCCTTCAGGCACAATGTCAACAACTCCACCCCTCGGGCAATATCTCAGAACAATAATAGCCCCTCGGACAATAGTAAAACGGTATTTCTCAGCTCAAAACATCATTTAAAATATCACTTAAGTCTTAAAATGGAGTAAAAATGGCTGAGTGGTAAAACAGTGGAAAGTAGTATGACTGAGTTCAATTAATAAGTAAAAGCAGTGAGGAAATAGTAATAAAAATTTCTGAACGGTTCAAATAGTTGGCACGAAGCCCAAATATGACAATCAACCCAAATCACGATGATAGCAAATAGTTTTCCATCAAATACGCGGTAAAATCATCAATCGGTACGGATCAAGTCACAATCCCCAATAGTGCACGACTCCACACTCGTCATCAAGTGTGTGCCTCACCTTAATATAGCACTACGACGTGCAATCCGGGGTTTCAAACCCTCAGAATATCAGTTACAATCATTACTCACCTCTATCCGGTCCGAACTCTAGCCCGCGATGCCTTTGCCTCTCGAATCGGCCTCCGAATGCTCCAAATCTAGCCGAAATCAGTACCAAACCATCAAAATATACTAAGGGAACAAAGCCCACTTGAAAATAATCAAATTACCACAAAATTCCCGAAATTGGTCAAACCCGACCCCCGGGCCCACATTTCGGAGTTTGACAAAATTCACAAAACTAGAATCCTTATACTCTCACGAGTCTAACCATACAAAAATTATCCAATTCCGATACCATTTGGTCCTTCAAATCATCATTTTATATTTTTGAAAGATTTCACAATATTCTTCCCAAATTCCATTCCAAATCACAAATTAAATGATGAATTCAATGATATATTCATGTACTCTAGCCAAATCTGAGTTAGAATCACTTATCCCGATGAATTTCTTGAAAAACCTTCGAAAAGTCGCCAAAATCCGAGCTCTCTAGGTCAAAATATCAAGTAAAACCCAAAACCTCGTATTTATAGAGTACCCCATAGATTTTCACCTCCGCGGGCCGCACAAAAACGACCGCGGTCCGCACAAAACCAGTGCGGTCCGCACAAAAACGACTGCGGACGCACAGGTTTTCCTCTACAATGACAAGCTTTAGTATTTTGGCCATAACTTTCGCTACAGATGTCCAAATTGCAATATCTTTACTTTTCTGGCAACTAGACACAAAGGGATACAACTTTCGTTTTTGAATCATCTCAAAACTCCTTGTAGATCAAAAGATATGAGCTTCCGAAGTAGGACCAGCGGAATGTTCTTCACCGCGGCCGCACACCATTTTGTGCGGTCCGCACAGCACGTACCGCGGCCACACACCATTTTGTGTGGTCCGTACAGCACTCACCGCGTACGTACTTATTTTTGTGCGGATTGCGCTGGTGAGTTTCGAGGCCTGCAACCCTTCTGGACCTGCTACAGCTATGATTTTTGGCCTAAAATATCCTGGAACCTACCCGAAACTTGCCCGAATCTCCGGGACTTCAAACCAATTGTACCAACACATCCCATGACATTGTTCAAACTTGTTCAAAACCTTGAGACGCTCACAACAACATCAAATCACCAATTTAACATGGGATTCAAGCCTAAGAACTCCAAGAACTTTTAAATTATGCTTTCAATCAAAATGTCTATCAAATCTCGTCCGAATGACCTGAAATTTTGCAAGCTCTTCATGTTCAACACTACAGAGCTACCCAACTTTCGGAGTTTCATTCCAATCCCTATATCAAAATCTCACCTATCAACCGTAAAACGTCGAAATCTCAATTTCACCAATTTAAGCCTAAACCTTCCACGGACCTCCAAAATGTATTCCGATCACAACCCTAAGTCCCAAAAAACCTAACGGATCTAACCAAATCATAAAAGTTCCTATCCGAGATCACATACAAACAAGTCAACTCTTTGTCAAACCTTTCAAATTTAAGGCTTCAAACTGAGAACTGTTCTTCCAAATTCATTCTGATTACCCTGAAAACCAAAACCAACGATTTACATAAGGCATAATATGTCACACGGGGCAAGTCATGGCCGAGACCTGGAGATCAAAGTGCAAAAGTTCAAAACGACCGATCGGGTCGTTACAGCTTGTGTTGTACTCTCACTTTCACAAAGTGATTTTTTTTCTCAAGAATTAATAATACAGCAAATTTTCTTCCATCACCCTTTATATAGCATCACCTATAAACCCTTTTCCTATTTGGTTGAGGTAATAATTTACTTAGAGTAAAAGTTTATTCCAAAAATGAACTTCATGAAATATTTTATATGAAAATTCGAAATTCCATCTAATTGAAATCATGACTGCCGATTTCAAATCCAATTCCAATTGGAATTGAAGTATCAATTAATGTATTATATTAAAAAGGGAATACCAATCTCATTCTTAATGGGTTTAAACAAGCTCGCGTCGTTCTTTCGCCATCCAATCCTAAATTGGTTTTCCAAATAAGTCTTCATCATTAATATATTATATACATCCCATGTGTATAAATAACTAGTAACTATATATATCACATATATATTTTGACCATGAGATAATTTAATTTTCTATTTCAAATAGAAAATTTCAATTTGTTCACAATATTAATCATACCCTCTTTGCTAGCAAAGAATATAATAATATTTCATTTAGACTAATAACTAAATTTATTTGACTAATTAAATTCCTTAATTTAATTATCAAATAATAAGTTAATTAATCCTTTAGCAAAGATTAGAACACTCATTAGTGTGCGACCCCATAGGTTCAATAATGAATCGGTAGTAAATTGATCACATCAATATACTAATCAAGGGTGGCGTCTAGCAACACTCCTTAACGACCGGATAGAATGAAGTATACAATTTACTCTCAAGAACCAGTAGAAGAATAATGTAGTAATTCCTTCTGTCCTTATAGCTCTGGATCACCCTAGGATATGGTTCAACTGTCAAATCGTAATAGGCGACCAACTATGTGTTCATGTCAAATATAATCGACCACTGAATGACCTAAAAAACTCATTTCTTCTTTCATTCAATTGCTCTGCCAAGGTCTTAGTTTGGTCGTTTATAATTCATGACAACATAGAGCTTAAACTCATTACCAAGAGTTGACAGATTCCATCTTGACCAATCACCAATTCTACAAGTATTTAATCGTACCCAATATCATTTCAACTATTGCCCTAGGGCCATAGGTGTCTAGTATCAAAGCACAATAAATAACTTGTCAATTACTATGATGATCTCAGGTCAAAGGAAATTCTTACATCACATTCTTCAAGAGAATATCCTATTGACAGTTTATGGTAATTCTAACCATTAGGAATTATCCAATGAGTCGGTTCAATGATCATATCTCTATATGCAACATCTATCTATGTGATTCAGTTAATGAGATCAACTAATCTTTATCCCATAAAGACAATCACATAAATATTGATCTAACCGGATTAGTAATATCCAAATTAATAATACTACAATCAAGAACAAATTTAGATTAAATTGTAAGAGACTTTGCTCTCATTATCATGATCTCTATCATGATGACAAATCTCAAAATTTAATCAAGGACCTTATCAAATTAATCAAACAATTAATAATAACTATGATAAAAGAGTGCCATATATTTTATATCAAATAACGTTCACAAAAATATGTTCAAATCATCAAAGATGAGTTTGGATCTAGGATATATCTACTATATCCCTAACAAAGGTCGAGGCACACCTAAGAAGTACTGGGAAGAGGTGATCAGGTAGGACCTGGTGCGGCTTTAGCTCATTGAGGACATAACCCTTGATAAGAGGGTGTGGAGGTCGAGGATTAGAGTAGAAGGGTAGTAGGTAGTTGAAAGTTTCCCACTTTCTTACCAGTAGTACTACTAGCACGCATGTACTTTCCTATTTCTCAGATTTATTTTACATAATATTGTTTGGTTTGTTTCAATTATCTATTCTCTTGTGGTTACTATTTCGGTAATACTTATTCTCCCCTCCTCCCATCTCTTTATTTCTTTTTCTTCTTCTCCTTCTGCTTCTTTTTATTCTTCTTCCTCTTTTCCTTCTCCCTACCTTTTTGAGTCGGGGTCTATTGAAAACGGTCTCTCTACCTTCACTAGATAAGGGTAAGGTCTGCGTACACACTACCATCTCCAAACCCCACATGTGGGAATATAGTGGTTATGTTGTTGTTGTTTTTCATTCTTTATTACTTAAGTTTCCCCTTTATATTTTTTCTGTATAATTGCACCAAAAACAAGGAAATATAAATACATCTCCGTCCCAACTTATGTGATAATATTTGATTGGACATAAAGTTTAAGAAGTTTTTTAAAGACTTGTAGTATAAAACAAGTACATAGATATTGTGTGACTATAAATTATCTTATTATTAAGGATAAAATAATAAATTAAATTTCTTATAAATATAAAAAAAATATTCTTTTTTGAATAAACTAATAATAAAAATTTATCATATAAATTGGAGCAGAGCTACTACCATATATATAGATAGATAGATAGATAAATAGATAGATAGATCTTCATATGTTAGTATTGTGCCCGGAGATTTGACTGGAGTAATTAATCTAAGACCTGTTTATGATTTTGTCATCACTGGGTGGAGACTAAAAGGAGTACTCTTAATGCAACAGAAAGAAGTTTAAGTCGTGAAAATAATAGCAACAACTTTGTAAAATCTCACTAGTGGGGTTCGGGGAGGGTAGTGTGTACGCATACTTACCCTTACCCCAAAGAAGTAAATATATTGTTTCCGAAAAACCCTTGATTCAAGAAAACAAAAAGACAATATTAGTATCATATAAAATTAGATACAATAAATCGAATGTGTTTCGACTCTTCGTGAAATTCAGGTATAGCAGGAATTTTGTACACCAAGCAATCTTTTTTAGATGAGCTTAGTCGATTGGGTGCTGCAAAAAGGAGCATGAAGGATGGTGCTCCCCATTTGGATTTCATTACAGTAATTGGATGTTCTGGTTAACGATTAGTGTGATCCCATGTGTGTAAGATAATGGGGAATACGCGAGGTGTGTTTGTGAGTTTGTCAAAAAGCACAGTATTCTGATCTATTCCCCCCCCCCCCCCCCCCAAAAAAAAATATACCTAGTTTCTGCTTTTGTTTTGTATCTCGTCGAGGTGTAACAAAAGGCAACCTTTTCTTTTTCCTCTAAATTTGTTTTTTATTTTTATGATAATGATTTTTGATTGTCTGTTAATATAGCAGAGATTTATGGAAACGTGCGTGTGTGTGGGGGGGGGGGGTATGTGATTGGTAAATGTTGTAAATAGCTTAATGAAATATGAGTTGCACTTTATGTTGAGTGAAGGTGCTTGAATAGGTGATGGTGTATCATGTATGATAAACACACATATATATTCTTTCCTGGAAAATGATACACTTCTATATATTATATTTTCTTTACTTTCGTCATATTAATTTCATCTTGGGTTCGAAGCTTCACTTGAGAAAATACTCCGCATGCAAAGTGTGGCAAATAATTTTTCCATGGATGAAGTAAATAAACGACTTATGTAAATATATTACGTATGGTTGTTTTTCTTTTTCTCAATTCTCGGGGATCTAAAAAGACCATCCGAAGCACTTACCTCTTATTGTTTTAATTAACTATACCTAACTTATCGGCAGACTATTTGTGCTTTGTTAGATTACTATAGTGAGTTTTAGTGCTCCCTATTAAAGCAAATTTTATTCGCACCCTTGTATACAGTTAAAATCGGGCTCATCTATTGCATGACAGACCGGGGCTGAAACATGATGGATTAAAGATCGACCCCGAATTATATCGAACCAAGATACGAAGTTAGAGCATGCGTCTTCGAGACCATCGAGCCCGTAGCTCCGGAGCCGACCCCGACTGTATTGGGAAAAAACTAAGTCTGAATATTGAAGATGACGTGTCATGACACGTGGACTGATCAAAAGGTCAAAACGCAAAGAATAGCCAAGAGGCACGGGCGACAACAGATAGGGGGAAAAGAAAGCAACATAGGTGTGGACCGTTACTAAAATAGGTACGAGTCTCATACATATTCGAGTCGTTTAAAGATTAAAGAACAAAAGAAGTTGAAGATACGAATCTGATGACGCAAAAGAATCCAAATACAGCATTAAATGTCAAATACGTTAGAGAATTTGAGTTAAATAGAAATGATTGTGTAACGTTTCTTTTAAATATCATTTATTGCTCATAATTGCCTCATTAAGACAAATGCATTATATCTTCTCCTAGAATCAACTATAAAAGGGGAAAGACTCAACATCTGTAAGGACACGAAATACGATTGAGATCTTACTGAAATACAAAACTATTTACTGCTTTACCATCATTCTCAAAAATATTTTATTTTCATCTCCTGATTATCAGTAACCCGAATTTATTTCTAGCTTTGACCAAAGACTTAGATTTTTGGTTAAACAAATTGGTTCTGTTACCGTGAATCTGATAATCTTTTCTTTTAAGCTACATCTTGTCCATTGTTATCACCATGTCAAACAACAACACCAACAATAACAATGAAAACATTTTGGGAAACCCTGAAAATCAAATCCATCAAAATCAAGGAGATTTACATAACATTGAAGTGGTTCCCTCCCCTCAAAATTCACTACGTCAATCTCGTGAAGGCACTCCTGAATCTCGTGCTGATCAACAAGAACAATCTGAACACTTTGGAGGTGGTACAAATGAAGTTTTACAAAAACTAATTGATGCACAGGTCGGCAAAGCTCTTCAGGCTCTAGTTAGTCGACTGCCTGCTGCACCACCCACACCAACTCCTAATAATAATACATTGGAGAATCCCCGTTCTGGTCTTGTTAATTTTAGAAATGGAGGAACCACCAGTGAACCACAGGAAGGGGAACCAAGTAATTCAAATAATTCATATTTGCAAAATTTAGTACTAACCTTGCAGAAATAGATTAAGGAACAAAATGAACGTATTGAGCAAATCCCTGGAGTTCCGCCTGTAATAAAAGGAGTTGACATGGACAAATACTCACAATAACCTTGGAAGCCAAGTGCTGCTCCCCTTCCAATTCCGAAAAAGTTCAAAATGCCTGACATCCCGAAATATGATGGTACTACAGACCCACGTGACCACGTGACTGCATTTACAACAGGCGTAAAAGGCAACGACTTGACCAAACAAGAAATTGAATCAGTACTGGTCAAGAAATTTGGAGAAACACTCACCAATGGTGCATTAACCTGGTATTCTCTTTTATCTGAAAATTCTATAAATTCTTTTGTTGAGCTTGCAGATTCTTTTATTAAAGCACATTCGGGAGCACAAAAGGTTGAGAAAAAAATGGAAGATATTTTCAAAATAAAATAAGGAGATTCAGAGTTGCTCAGAGACTTTGTTGATAGATTCCAGCGTGAAAGAATGACTCTACCTCGTGTGCCTGACAACTGGGCTGCAATAGCTTTTGCAAGTAATTTAAATGACAAAAGTTCTGAAACCACGAGAAGACTCAAAGAAAGCCTTCTAGAATTCCCTGCAACCACGTGGAATGATGTTTACAACAGGTATAGTACGAAGCTGCGAATTGAAGAAGATACCGTACCTAAGTTTCATCATGAAGAAAGGGGTGGTTCCAAAAGATTAGAAACCGAAAAAAGATCAGGTAAAAACAGGTACGATCCATATATGGGACCTGTAGGAAAAGACCCACGGTCAAAACAAGATAGCCAGCAATATGATCAAAAATCGAGGAATAGGGACTCTGGTTCTTCATCGAAATTCAGAAATGATCGGAACAGACAAGAGTCACGAGATGATGACAGAAGTTTAAAGGCACGGTTCGGCGGATATAACTTTAATGTCACTACCTCCGAGCTCGTGGCTGTTTTGAGAAGTATGGGAGATAAGGTGCGGTGGCCAAACGAGATGCGGTCAAATCCAAATAGACCCAATCCAGATCATTGGTGCGAATTCCACAATGATCACGGGCACAAAACTTTAGAATGTAGATTCTTGCAGAGTGAAGTGGACCATCTATTGAAGCAAGGGTACCTCAGTAAGTTATTTAGTGAAAAAGGTAAACAGCCCTATATGAAAAATAGGTAAGAGCCACCAAAGCCTCCTTCACCCAAGAGAACAGTGAATGTGATAAGTGGGGGGGGGGAAGATATTCACGGCATAACCTACACAGCCTCCAACAAAGATTCTAAAGTAACAATTACACACGGGAAACGGGTACGGCAGGTTTTAGAAAATGAAAGTATGTCATTCGATGATGCAGATACCAAAGGAGTGATAACTCCACATAATGACGCACTGGTAATATCTTTACTTGTACATGATACTAATGTAAAATGAGTTTTGATTGATCTAGGGAGTTCCGTAAATATTATACTACTAAGGGTATTACGTGAAATGCAAGCTGAAGACAAAATGATACCCAAGGCGCATACCTTGTCAGGCTTCGACAATTCAAGTGTGGTAACAAAAGGAGAGGTAATTCTAACAACTTTTGTTGCAGGTGTTGTTAAAGAAACTAAATTTCAGGTAGTTGATATGGAAATGGCCTACAATATGATCATGGGGAGGCCTTGGATCCATGATATGGATGTTGTTCCATCAACTCTACATCAAGTTATTAAATTTCCATCACCGTGGGGGATTTGTCAAATTTGAGGGGATCAGCAAACAGCCAGGAGTATCAACGCTGTAACAGATACGAGGACCGTAAACAAAGAAAAATAGCAATTACAGGAAACAGTTGAAGGTGCCAGCAATCAAACCTCAACTGAGCAAGAGAAAATAGATTTAGACTCAAGACCTGATACAATTCAAGAACCTGAGGAGAATGAAAATATCAAAACAACCCTCGAAAAACTTGAGGTTGTGATATTATTTGAGCATTGGCCTGAACGGAAAGTTTATGTTGGAGCTAATTTAAACTCAAACATGCGAGGTATGTTAATTGAATTTCTAAAATCTAACGTGGATTGTTTTGCTTGGTCCCATGCTGACATGACAGGGATACCACCGGATGTGTTGACTCAAAAATTAAATGAAGACCCATCCTTTACACCAATAAAGCAAAAGAAAAGAAAGCAAGGGGCTTTCAAAAACCAGGTGATTCAAGATGAGGTCCAAAAGCTATTAAAAATTGGGTCAATCCGCGAGGTAAAGTACCCTAATTGGTTAGCCAACACAGTTGTTGTACCTAAGAAAAATGGTAAGTGGCGAGTCTGTGTAGATTATACAGATCTTAATAAAGCTTGTCCAAAAGATTCTTTTCCTTTACCACATATAGATCAATTAATTGATGCAACTGCAGGACATGAACTTTTAAGTTTTTTAGATGCATATTCAGGGTACAACCAAATTAAAATGGACCCTAGTGATGAAGAAAAAACTTCTTTCATCACAGACAGGGGGACTTACTGTTATAAAGTAATGCCATTTGGTCTAAAAAATGCTGGGGCAACCTATCAAAGGTGGTCACCAAAATGTTCCAAGAACATTTAGGGAAGACAATGGAGGTATATATAGACGATATGCTCGTCAAAACCCAGTAGTCTCATGATCATATTTCTCATTTATCTGTTACATTTGAAATTTTGCGAAAATTTAATATGAAACTCAACCCAGAAAAATGTGCATTTGGAGTTGCATCAGGTAAGTTTTTGGGTTTTCTTGTTTCTAACCATGGTATTGAGGTAAATCTTTCTCAGATCAAAGCAATAGAAGAAATCCCTGATATCCTTACTAATAAAAAGGAAGTTCAAAGATTAACGGGAAGAATTGCAGCTTTGGGGAGATTTATTTCCAAATCCTCAGAAAAGTGTTTTAAGTTTTTCTCTGCACTCAAAAAGCAAGATCATTTTGAATGGAATGAAGATTGTCAACAAGCCCTTAGAAATTTGAAAGCTTATTTGTCAAAACCACCGTTATTGGCAAAACCAAAGGTGGGAGAAAAGCTTCTCATCTATCTGGCTGTATCTGAAGTTGCGGTAAGTGCTGTTTTAGTCCGTGAGAACCAAGGTAAACAATCTCCTATTTATTATGTAAGTAAGTCCTTATTAGATGCTGAGACACGATACCCACAGCTAGAAAAGTTAGCATTAGCTTTGATCATGGCATCTAGAAAATTAAGACCTTATTTTCAATGTCATCTCATTATTGTAGTTACTGCTTTTTCATTTTCTATATATTTTGCATAAACATGAACTGTCAGGAAGATTAGCAAAATGGGCTATAGAACTAAGCGAATAAGAAATCATTTATCAACCCAGGACCGCTATAAAATCTCAAGTACTAGCTGATTTCGTGGCTGATTTTAGTCAGGGGATGCATTTAGAATCAGAAAAAGAATCACAAGTTTTTAATGGTGCAAACCCGGGGACTTGGGTTTTATTCACTGATGGTTCATCTAATATAAAAGGAGAAGGTCTGGGTATAGTTCTCATACCACATATGGGTGAAATTATTAGGCAAGTTATAAAATGTCATTCTATAACTAACAATGAAGCAGAGTACGAAGCTGTAATTGCAGGTTTGGAATTGGCAAGAGAACTCGGCATAACACAAATTATAATCAAGAGTGATTCTCAACTCGTGGTCAATCAAATGCTGGGGATTTATACAGCCAGGGAAACTCGAATGCAAGAATATATCGAAAAGGTACAGGAACTAATTAAGCAATTCCAAACTTGGAAGGTAATGCAGATCCCAAGAGATAAGAATGTGGAGGCAGATGCTTTAGCTAATCTCGCATCTGCAGCTGACATAGCAAACGACACAAATGCTTTAGTCATACATTTATTTCATTCCATTCTCGAACCTGATAAGAATGAGGTAAATTTTAATCATCTAACATGGGATTGGAGAAACGAAATTATTGCTTTTTTACAGCACGGAATCGTGTCTATTGACAAAGGGAAAGCTCACGCGCTTCGCAAAAAAGCCGCTCGATATTGTTTTTATCAAGGAAATCTTTATCGAAAGATGTTTAGTGGACCACTAGCACGGTGTCTTGGACCCTCTCAAACAGAATATGTGATGAGAGAAGTGCACGAAGGACATTGTGGAAATCACGCAGGGGGAAGGTCGCTGGTAAGAACATTGATTCGAGCAGGATATTATTGGCCTAAGATGGAAGAAGAGGCAAACAGTTTCGTGTCCAAATGTGATAAATGTCAAATATACGGCAATAATATGCACAGACCAGCTGAGTTACTACACCTTGTTATAGCCCCGTGGCCCTTTATGAAATGGGGAATGGATATCGTAGGTCCACTTCCACAAGCAAAAGGTCAGGTAAAGTTTCTACTTGTACTCACAGATTATTTCACAAAATGGGTAGAAGCAGGAGCATTTAAACAGGTACGAGAGAGGGAAGTTAAAGACTTCATATGGCGAAATATAATATGCCATTTTGGAGCACCAAAGGAGATCGTGTGTGACAATGGACCACAATTCATAGGAGCTCAAATCACAGAATTTCTTCAAAGTTGGCAGATTAAAAGGATAACGTCTATGCCATACCATCCAGTGGGTAATGGACAAGCTGAATCCACTAACAAAGTCATTATCAACAACTTGAAGAAGAGGTTACAGGATTCAAAAGGTAATTGGCCTAAGGTATTACCTGAAGTGTTATGGGCTTATCGTACAACGACAAAAACAAGCACTGGAGAAACACCATTTTCAATGGTTTATGGTGCGGAAGCCTTAATTCCAGTTGAAATAGGTGAACCAAGCACACGGTACGTTCGGGCAACGGAGGAATCTAATAATGAAGAGATACGGGTCAACCTTGATTTGCTTGAAGGAAAAAGAGAAGTTGCATTGATAAGAATGGCAGCACAAAAGCAAGTAATTGAACGATATTACAATAGGAAAGCACGCCTCAGATTTTTCAAAATTGGGGACTTCGCGCTTAAAAAGGTGTTCCAATCTGCAAAGGCTGCTAATTCAGGAAAGCTAAGTCCAATGTGGGAAGGACCATACAAAGTTCGTGACATTGCGGGAAAAGGAGCATACGAGTTGGAGACAATGGACGGCAAAGTTTTACCCTCACATTGGAATGTCATCCATTTAAAGAGGTATTACTTCTGAGAAAGTACCCATGGTCAGGTATCGTCATGTTAATTTATTTATTTTGAATTATTAATGTTTTACTAATGATTTTAGATTCTAGGCAAAAACCCTAACTCGTGCCAAATGATGAGTCACGACCTGCAAGGCAAAATTGAGTATTCTAAAATTCCCAGCCCAGGGTTACAATTAATCTGATGGAAATACACACGAGTTAGGCAGTCATCATCTACAATCGCACCTTCGAGTCCCGTATATTTTTCTGTTTAAGGAAAAGGACCAAATTGAAATAAATAAACAAGTGCTCGAGGCTTCCTACTTCACCACTCAAACACTTGGGGGACTACATATTATACACAGATATGTGTAGAAAAACAGATACGAATATCGAACAAAAGTCGGCCACAAAGAGACAAGTGTTGAGAAAAAGTTACGAAGTCTTCAGCATTCATGAGAACAACAGAGTCATCTCTCAAACTCATAAACAAAGTCACCTCTCAAACCCTTCTTAATATATAAAGATAGGGTCATGACTCAAACTCATAAACGAAGTCACCTCTCAAACCCTTCCTAATATATAAAGATGGGGTCATGACTATGTACTGAAACAGGTTATGAAGAAAAACCTTGTTTATTTTATGTTATGAAAAAATCTGTTACAAGAAAAACAGTTACGAGAAAGTTATAGATGTATTTTAATACATGTAATAGTCAAAAAACTTGTTAAAGTTCATGAATAAAAACTTGTCAAAGTTGTTTCATACAAACATGTGTATTCCTATTTCTTTCATCGTATTATAACACCATTATGAAGTTGAGACGTCTTCTTCATTAAGTGTCGATAAAATAAAAGGGCCCTCTTTTATAAACCTCATGTTAATAAGTCATGAGAAGAATCATAAAGCATTTTCAAAGGATAAAAATGCTAAACTATTCTATAAGTCCTAAATAAGTAAGGAAAAGGCAAGAATAGAACACATTGAAGTACTAACAAAACTTCTTAATATAATTAAAAAGACTAAGTAGAAACTTAGTCAATAAAAGTTTATACAAGTGCCCCATTATGATAACTGGGGACTTTCACCAAAAAATCCCTTAAAAACTAAGGGATAAAACCATCATCCAATTAAAGGGGTTAGCACATCAGAAGTTGCAATATTAATTTCACTTTCAGCCACAGGCACGGTGGCAACTTCTGAAGAAGCAGCAACAGGAACGGTTTCAATTGGGCCTGGAATGTTAAAATCACCGAGGGAAACAAGAGTCACGGGAGCTTCAGCTTCCATGGACTGTGTCATAGAAGTTTCACCCCCTGGAGCCGGAATTGCAACTCCAATTGCCGCAGTAACCACTTCTTCATTTAAAAGCTCTTCTGCCCCAGGAGTTCCAAGTGCAGGAGAAGGAGTATCAACTGGTTGTTGGCTTTTTTCAATAGTGTCTAGGACTTTGGCTAATTCAGATTGCAAATCAAAGTTTTCTTGAGTAGCTTCCATCAAAGCATCATGGCGAGATTTTAGAAAAGCCCAACTTACCTCTATGTTGAAGTTCTCCTCAAGAAGTCCATACTCCCTTTCCCACATAACAAGATCGTTCTTCAATATCTGGTGTTCAGCTAAGTGGGAGTCAAGGGAAGCTTCAAGGGAGGCATGAGAACTCTTCAAAGCACATATCTCGTCAGAGGAGATCCTTAAGTCAACCTGAGCTTGAGTCAAGCTTTGCACTAACTCCCCCGCATATTCTTCTTTCTTCTCCACAAGTGCTTTAAGCTCTCTGATTTCTTCACTAGACTTTGATAAGTGTTTTGAAAATGAGCACTCCAAAAGCTCCTTATCTTTTTCAAATTGGCTTGAAGAAGCCTTGGCAATTGCTAGCTCAGAAGTCAAACCACGCTTTTGCTGCTCCAGGTGATTTCTACTTTCTTGCAACTCCTCTATGGTCCCCTGAGCATTCTCAAACTGCTCCTTCCAGTTTGCTGCCTCAAGATGGGTTTCATTGGCTATTCTTCTAGCCTCAGAGATACCCTTCGCAGACTCTCGATCCTTCTTCTCTAGAGTGGAGATTCTTCCCATTAACTCAGTACCAATAAGATTAGCCTACAAGGGAAAGGCATCAAATGTGAGAATATAGAGAGATATAAAAAAAACTTGTAAGTTAAAAGAGAAGTACCTTCAAGGTAGAATGAACTATGTCATTCATCAGAGTTAAGCAACTGTGGCTCTCCATCTTCTTCTTCTCAATATCTCCGATTAGAGGCTTGAGCCAAACATTAGCTCTACCAGTCTTTCTCAAAAGGCTATGATTGGCAGGAACTTCAAGAGTAACACTTCTCATAGCCATACCTCTGCTGCTAGAACCCGCCTATGTATGCTGAACAGAGGGAAGGGGAACAATGGAAGGAGGAGTAGTAGAAGAGGTAAAAACAATGGGAGCTGTGGGAGTCAAAGCAGGGACAGTAGGAGCAGATATGGGAACTAAAACAAGTAAGGAAACAGGAGTCGATAAAATAGGCAAAGAAATACTCGTGGTTGTCAAAGGAATAGAAGAAATGGGAATAGAAGAAGAGAGGGGAGTTTCATCAAGAACTGGTCCAAACTCTTCACTCTCAAAACCACTAACGAAGAGACATTGAATTGATTCATTAGAGCCTCTTGGGGTGGTATCCTCATCAGAAAGGATTTGAACAGGCTCGGAGATAGAGGCTCGAGCAGGAGTATCTTCAACTTCATCTCCATCAATGATGCGTCTCCTGGCTCTTGGCCTAGCTATCAAAGAGGTATTCTCTTCTTCCTCATTCTCAGAACTTTCTTCTACAACTTTTCATTTTGGTAGCGTGGCCCGAGTCTTTTCCAAATCAAGAGAAGCGGTTGAAGATGCTCGAATGGCAACGGCTACCTCAGCTGTCATACCCCTGATACCAAATCCTGATAAAAAGAGGGATAAAAAATTAAAATAAGAAAGAATTCAATATACGACAAAGCATAAGGAAATACATACCATGGGTCTTCACTTTCCAACCATTCAAAAGAGAAATTGATTTCCAAGTTCTCGCCTCCATAGGCGCAATCTTCAAAATTGAATCTACCCAACCACGGAAGTTAGGAACGTGTTCCACATCTCCCATGGTTGCTACAAAAAGCCAAAAAGAGACGAGATTAGAAAAGAAATCAAAATTCTTAAAAAATAGATACAGTAAGAAAAAGAAAAACTTACGTGCAAAATTCCACTTCTCAGGGAAGGGAATGTTTGTTTCACCCAACAAATCCACGTACGTACAGCAACGTAACGACAATACCACCCTCGATCCTTGTCATCTTCGGGGTTTACCAAAACCTTCTTGCTTCTAGCAGTCAAGGTAAAAACTCCATGGCGGAATAATTTCGGGTGGTATAGGTGAATAAGATGGGAAAAGGTAAAATTAACAATGGCTTTGGTAGACAAATACCTTAAGCAAGCCACAGCTCTCCAAACAAGAGGACCTACTTGTGCTAAGCAAATTTTGAAAAAGCGGCAAAATTCAAGTATAACTGGGTCAATGGCAGGATTAAATCCCAAAGTAAAGGGATAAGTATAAACGAAAGAGAATCCAATTCTGAAAGAAGAAATTCTCTAGTTTGGGGCAGGAATCATCATACGAAAATTATCTCTCCAATTACAATCTTTCCTAACAGTGGGAATCACAGGTTCAGTTATTAAAGAGGGATAGGTGTCAACTTTTTCTAAATTGTTAATTTGTTCTAGGAGAGATCTTCTATCATTCCCAAAAGATAAATCATTGGGTACGATTTCTTCAACTAAAGGTTCCTGAGTAGGTTCAGAAAGTTCTTTACCTTTAGAAGTAGAACCAGATGAACTACCACGAGTGGATCCTAGGTTCAAGCTCCGAAGCCTACCTCCTCTGCCTCTCCTATGTCTTACGGGGCATTAGGGAAGTGATCTAGAGTTGGAACTTTTCTAGGGTTAGGGTTTGGAAATGACATTGTTGAAGAAGGATGAACTGAAGAAAAAGCAAAGGTGAATAATAAATTGCTTGTGGAAGATCTAGGAAGAAGAAGACAAAAGAAAGAGAGTTAAATATGTTTATAATGACAACCGTCGAACTTAGAAGTGTAATGATGGAAAGCCAATAATAAAGGCAACGATCACTTCGTGAATAGTGGGAATGAAGAAGCCTTGAAAAAAGGACGCAGAATTGCAGAACCAATCAGAAAGTGACACGTATGCAAAGCATCAATTAGAAGGGACGATTGAAGCGTCAGTACTGTCATGGTATTAATTACGGCAAAAATTTCCTTTTTATAAAGATCCACTTCCCAGATATTTAATTGATAAATAAATGGAAAGTGGGGGGACTATCTGTATTGGGAAAAAACTAAGTCTGAATATTGAAGATGATGTGTCATGACACGTGGACTGGTCAAAAGGTCAAAACGCAATGAATAGCCAAGAGGCACGGGCGACAACAGATAGGGGGAAAAGAAAGCAACATAGGTGTGGACCGTTACTAAAATAGGTACGAGTCTCGTACCTATTCGAGTCGTTTAAAGATTAAAGATCAGAAGAAGTTGAAGATACGAATCTGATGACGCAAAAGAATACAAATACAGCATTAAATGTCAAATACATTAGAGAATCTGAATTAAATAGAAATGATTGTGTAACGTTTCTTTTAAATATCATTTATTGCTCATAATTGCCTCATTAAGACAAAGACATTATATCTTCTCCTAGAATCAACTATAAAAGGGGAAAGACTCAACATCTGTAAGGACACAAAATACGATTGAGATCTTACTAAAATACAAAACTATTTACTGATTTACCATCATTCTCAAAAATATTTTATTTTCGTCTCCTGATTATCAGTAACCCGAATTTCTTTCTAGCTTTGACCAAAGAATTAGATTTTTGGTTAAACACCGACTCCGACCAAGCTCAAGGAAATATTATCGGACAGAATAATGGAAGGTCGAAATATCCGTAACCGGTCGGATATCACGGCGGGAATCTCAGCACGTATCAATGAGTGACCGAATAATTAGCAAATCATGAGAGTTCTTACCTTTTGTGGAATTGTATCTAAAGCAGGTCACTCCTACTATATAAAGGAGGTCTGATTATTTGTAATACACATTGTAATTCAACTTTAAAAAAGTAATACACTGTTATTTCTAGATCTTATTATCTTGATATTCTGTCTTGACATCCATTGAGGCACTTCTTGGCTCGAGGGGGCAATAACCCAGCTCGCTAGTGATATTGTCTGCTTTGGGCCTAGGCCCTCATGGGTTAAGACTGCTCAATTTGTGTGGTTTGCATTTATTTTTCTTATTATTAATTTCAGTATTAATATATTTTCTCAATTTGTATTAAGTTATATCACGTATTCTTAAAATCACTTATAAATTTAATTGTTATCCGATTTTCAGGGTAAACGGAGTTCAAACTCAAAATTTGTGATTAAGCATTGATGAATATTTACTCCACTCCCTGTTAGCCCAAAGTTACTTCAATTCACAGGATGCATTGGCCGAAGTCCTACGGGATTAACAATATCTCACCTTAGTATTAATTAATATGTATAACCTAACATGAGATATACAGTCGTAAATTCTATCTCCAACTTAGTATTTATGTATAGCTAGTACCTAATTCTGTCCATACAATTAGATGGCCATTGGGATCGATATTTAATTGATGCATTTCATTAAGCGAATCTGCACTACATTCTCAATTCAATGTCAATCATAAAATAATTCCACGGGGTGGGGTGGGGGGTCCAAAGAATATATACTGCGCAGTGGGGTGTACAAAGGAAACCGACAAATCGCACCAACTCGATAATTCGAGTCAAACTGAGAAAAAAAACCCGATTATAGTTTGGTTTGATATGGTTTGGTGCTGGGAAAAAAAACACGACCATAATTGGTTTGGTTTAACTTTAACTAAAGAAAGTCAAACCGAAACCATAATTTATAAATATTTCTTAAATTTTTTCATGATTTTATTTTTTAAGGTATTATTTCAAGGTTGGACTTAGAACTTTAGAATGTTCCAACAAGTTTTATAGCCATTAATATTAGTAACTTAAATAATGCTAATAATATTTTATTTTTTAAGGTATTATTTCAAGGTTGGACTTAGAACTTTTGAATGTTCCAATAAGTTTTATAGCCATTAATATTAGTAACTTAAATAATGCTAATTATATTTTATTTTTTAAGGTATTATTTCAAGGTTGGACTTAGAACTTTTGAATGTTCCAATAAGTTTTATAGCCATTAATATTAGTAACTTAAATAATGCTAACAAAAGCCCAAACCAAAATTAAATCAATACTAATGCTAACAAAATACATTCAACTCAATACTACGAACGACAATGTATTGAATATCTATTTTTTGTTTTACAATAATTTAGATAAAAAAGCAAAACTTACTTTTATTTTTTCTTTAGCATTTAGTTATGTAATTAATACTCCCTTATTAATCGACTTATTTTAGCATGACTTAGCACTTTTAGATTATATTTATTTTTATTATGGCTTTTTATTAGCAATATTTATATTACATAATTTTATTGTCTTTATTGTTGAATATTTAAGGATAATGCCATGACACATCTCATATTTTGTATTATTCTTTTTTTGAAAAAATACTTTATATAATTGTATCTTACTAGGATAAAGAAATATTTTGAGCACAAGTTATATGTTTGTTCTACAAAGATTTTACCGGGAAAAAAATCCGAAAAACTCAAAAACCCGAGAAAAACCGAGATTGAAAAACTCGAGTTTTATTAATTTGGTTTGGTCTTTAAATTTAATAACCCGACATAATTAATTTGGTTTGGTAATTCCAAAATCCAAACCAACCTGACCTATGTACACCCCTAAGTGCGTAGAGTCAGGGACAGAAGATTGTTAGGTGTTTGCCATAATTTTCTTACCATATTTGGTTTTCCTATTTGTTGAAGGAAAGGGCAATATGTTTACCTTAATTGGGTTTTCATTCATGTAGAAGGAAATTACAAATTTTTCATATTTGGTTAGTCCTTTTTCTTGTAGGAAAATGTTTGGACTTCTATAAATTGAGGATCCTTCCTTCTCATTCAGTAGTATCCACAATATAGCCATATGGGGTTTGAGAGTCGTGTTTAGAGTGAGAACTTTACGGGACAAGTATTAGCGCGTCACTTGTGTTTGCCTCTTAGTGAGGTTGTTCTCTTGATATTTTGTACTCTCTTTTATTATAG
This sequence comes from Nicotiana sylvestris, assembly GCF_000393655.2. Classification (NCBI taxonomy): domain Eukaryota; kingdom Viridiplantae; phylum Streptophyta; class Magnoliopsida; order Solanales; family Solanaceae; genus Nicotiana; species Nicotiana sylvestris. The sequence continues at coordinate 41,133,954 of NC_091064.1, forward strand.
TGGATTGCTCATCTCCACCGTGGACGTAGGTCAGTTGACCGAACCACGTTAAATATTTGTGTCTCTTTTGGTAGATTTCTCTTTTATTGTCTGATTTATCGTTGTTGAAGGTTTGCTTTACTAGCTTCCGCATGACACCTGGTTATTTCGGTCCTAACAGAGGTATGAATTACCGAACACAATTTAGTCCAAACCTTATCTTTATATTAAGAAATTCACTAATATATATAAAATTAAATCCGAAACCTAATTACTAACACTTGATGACTATCTTGGAATTTAAAACCGATAAAGTTCAAACATTTTAGGGTCCATCTTTTAGAAGCTCAAGCTGGACCTTTCCAGGATGTAAACATAATTAGAAAGACAAAGTAAAACTTATATTAACTGGTCACGAAAAAAAAAAAGCAAAAATATTTTCACAGTAACTAAGCTAAGTATTAAAAAATAAAAACTTTCCAAAGTCCTGCCTAATGCAGGCTTGGTACAACTATTTCTTTTTCTATTCTATATATTCCTGTGAATTATAATTATTTTTGTTGGAAAAAGTCAATAACTATAGTAAATCCTTTCAAATGATGTAATGGGATCTTCCTACAGAGTTGAAAATCGAGTTTCTTTCTTTTTTTGACCTTTCAAACTAATCCAGACAGATTATCTATAATATGATAACGGAGATATGAAAGCCAAGTCACAGTTGTTATATTGTTTAAGGAATTTAAGTTATATACACTTGCCCTATGCATAGCGAAGTCAGATTAATTAGTCGAACCAGTGAATCAATATCAAAAAAGTTTTTATTAAAAGAAAATTTGAAATTTCGAGAAGAAAAGTAATGAGACATATGTCAAATTTCTTAGAAATAAAATGCGTAGTCCTAAGGGAAGTTGAGCCAATTTGAATGCCATTTATTGTTGGAATGGAGAACTTTGAATTACATGTTTAAAAACTGAACATGTCATAGTTTTCTTTGTAAATAATGCCGTAGAATTTATGATTTGTTGACTGCTAGCTAATTTATAAAGGCACACCTGATGCATGGTCTGATTAATGCTTTCAATTCTTATTTTATTTATTGAAGTCTAACATTTGTCGAGCGAAGTCAACGTAGGTTTCCAATTTAGAAGTTTATTGACTCTATGATGTTTTTTTTTTTCAGCATTGGATTTATGACGTTAAACACACTTAAATGTTACTTTTTCTAGTTTACTTTAATTGATTTTTAGGTTGTTTTCACACATATAAATTCATCTTTTAGCATTAATTAACAATGAAATTGACCAGATTAACCTTAATTTGTTCATTGAAAATACAACAAATACTCCTAGACTTTTTACTCCAAGGACAACTTTGAAAAGAAGAAATTAATTCATTCTTGATATATGAAAAAATTAAATATCGTGAACCACAAAATAAAGCTAAATCAATTAAAGTAGACAGGAGGAAGTAGAAAAGTACAGTGCCAAGTTGTGTTAAATCCATGTAACTGTTTGACCAAAAAGTTTTAAGCTCTTTGTTTAAAACTAATTAAATAAGAAGATATGGGGTAAATCCTAGTCGGAGATAATTTATTCTAGATCTAAGATGGAAGACAAGGATAAACAAACATAGTTGAGCGTAAATTTTGATTACAGTTGCGATTGGATTCCATGATATAAAAAACGGATGATTGCTTCAAAAATACCAAATGATAACAACGAATACATAAAGGAAAAGAATCACCGTTCTTGAACTAGATAGACCTCCATACATTTGATAAAGTTGAACTACAGATAAATGCCAAGATCCTGAGATTTATTCCCCCTTTTGGCAAAGAGCCTAGGAGGATTGAATATCTTCTCCTTCATAGGGATGAATCTCCCTGTATGTGTTCCCTTCTCATCCTTTTTTTATGTTACTCTCTCTCATGATATTTATACCAAACACTTTTCTTACCCAGTGATCCTTGACTGGAATACCTAAGTTCTTGGAATATCTTGTAGAATATTCCTCTAGAATGTCTAAGTGTTGAGCTATCCATTCGGGCCGAACTGAGTGCTCGACCTCAACCATAGCTGAATAATTCGTCGATGTACTGCTTCCTGTACGTGACTTCGGCTTGGTTGACTCCTGGTCTTTCTTCCTTAAGTGAAATTCTTTGGATCAGATTTCGACCTATACAGTTAGTCCCTCCGCCTATTGTGGTCATCTTTGGCGAGCTAGATGGCGGACCTTGCCAGTTTGCGAGTTGAAAAATCTGGGCATCTTGGTCGAGGGGCGAACCCTTCATAGCGAGATGACAATGTGATGCTTCGAGAGCCATATCTGACCGTTGCATCAGTTTGAAATGATGTCAATTTGTCATGTGTCATTATGGCGCACGTTACCTATACGTTATGTCGTTTACTGTGCCTCCTCTGCTTTGGAATTAACGTGGCGGTGCTTGGTTTTCCCGCTCAGGGTGTTTGTATTCTTATAAATAGAGAAGAGAACTTCTCATTTGGGGTTGCTGTGTTTCTTATAAATTATTCGAAAAACTCCAGGCTTCTATTTCCTCCTTCTTCAGATTCTTACATCTCCATCTCTCTTCTTTTGAAGTTTCTCGCCGTTGTTACCTCCTCTACTTAGAACTTATCATCTACCTAACCAAAGAGAGCATGGCTAGTGCACCTTCTAACTCTGATAGTGTGATGACCCGACCAGTCGTCTCATGAATTACCACTTTGTTTTCCTCTATTTTAGCTTTTTTACACTTCGTTATCCGTGTATTATGTGATCGGGTTGAATAGTTCGAGTTCGGAGAGGATTTGGTAAGAAATGAGACACTTAGTCTCTTTTAAGAAGGCTTAAGTTGGAAAAGTCAACCGGATATTGACTTATGTATTAGAAGGCTCGGAAGTGAGTTCCAATGGTTTGATTAGCTTTGGGAGGTGATTTGTGACTTAGGAGCGCGATCGGAATGGGTTTTGGAGTTGTAGAAAAAATTTAGGCTTAAATTGGCGAAGTTGATATTTAGGCGGTTTCGGTTGATAGGAGAGATTTTGATATAGGGGTCGAAATGGAATTCCGAGAGTGACAGTAGCTTTGTTGTGTCATTTGGGATGTGTGTGCAAAATTTTAGGTCATTCGGACGAGATTTGATAGACCTTTTGATCGAAAGCATAATTTAAGAGTTCTTGGAGTTCTTAGGCTTGAATCCTATGTTAAATTGGTGATTGATGTTGTTGTGAGCGTTCCGAAGTTTTGAAAAAGTTTGAACGATGTCATGGGATGTGTTGGTACAATTGGTTTGAAGTTCCGGGAATTCCGGGTAGGTTCCGGGATGTTTTAGGCCAAAATCATAGCTGTAGCAGGTCTAGAAGGATTGCAGGCTTCAAAACCCACCCGCGCGGACCGCACAAAAGGAAGTGCGGCCGCGGTATGTGCGGCACAGACCGCACAAAATAAAGTGCGGTCGCGGTGGTTTTGTGCGGGCCGCGGTGGTTTTGTTCGGACTGCGGTGCTTTTGCGCGGACCGCAGTGGTTCTGTGCGGACCGCGGAGGCTGAGATCTGAGGGGTACTCTATAAATACGAGGTTTTATTTAATATTTTGACCTAGAGAGCTCGAATTTTGGCGATGTTTTGAAGGTTTTTCAAGAAATTCATTGGGGTAAGTGATTCTAACTTAGATTTGGCTAGAGTACATGAATCTATCATTGAATTCATCATTTAATTCATGATTTGGGATGGAATTTGGGAAGAAAATTGTGAAACCTTTCAAAAAATGTAAAATGATGATTTGAAGGACCAAATGGTAGCCGAATTGGATAATTTTGGTATGGTTAGACTCGTAAGGGTATGAAGATTCTGGAAATGTAAATTTTAGCAGATTCCGAGACGTGGGCCCGGGGGTTCGGGTTTTGCTAATTTTGGGATTTTTGATATTTTTCGAATGTTTTCGCTTGGGCTTTGTTCCCTTAGCATATTGTGACGTATTCGTTCTGATTTTGGATAGATTCGACGCGCGTGGAGGCCAATTCGAGGGGCAAAGGCGTCGCGAGCTAGAGAATTAGCCGGTTCGAGGTGAGTAATGGTTGTAAATGATGTCCTGAGGGTTTGAAACCCCGGATTGCACATCGTAGTGCTATATTGAGGTGAGACATGCACTGGATGATGATAGTGGAGTTTTTTAATACTGGGGATTGTGACTTGGCCCGTCCCGATTGATGATTTACCGCGTATTTGACCGAAATTTATTTGTTATCATCACGATTTGAGCTGATTGCCATATTTGGTCTTCGTGCCAACTATTTGAAACCTTCAGGGATTTTTATCACTATTTCCTCACCGCTTTGACTTATTATTTGAACTCAGTCCTGTTGATGTCTACTATTTTACAAACTCAGCCACTTTTGCTCAGATTTAAAAACTTATATGATATTTCTAAATGATGCTTTGGGCTGAGAACTACTATTTTACTAATGCCCAAGGGGCTTGCGATGATTTTTGGACTGAGTGAGGCCGAGGGCCATATGTGAGGATATACTGAGTGATATAAGGCCGAGGGCCTGAGATACTTGATATGCCACGAGGTGGTTTGAGTGATGTGAGGCTGAGTGCTGAGTGATGTGAGGTCGAGTGCTGAGTGATGATGCCACGAGGTGGCTTGATATAGCGCTTCGGCCGTAAGGGTCCCCTCCGGAGTCTGCACACCCATAGTGAGCGCGGGTACCCATTATGATCTGAGAGTGAGCCCGAGGGGCTGATACTATTCTGATGATTGATACTGAGCCCGAGGGGCTGATACTGTACTGAGAGTGAGTCCGAGGGGCTGATACTGTACTAAGAGTGAGACCAAGGGGCTGATACTGTTCTGAGTGATTGATACTGTGCCCGAGGGGCAGATTTCTACTTGTTATTTACCTGTTAAATTACCTGCTTTACTTGTTTTAAAAAGGGATACCATTTGATTTCTTCACTGATTTACTGCTTTTAGTGATTTTACTACTTGCTATGGAATTGCTTTATGCCTTTACATGTTTTCATACTTTCAGCTATTATTTATAATTGTTACTTACTGAGTCGGAGTACTCACATTACTCCCTGCACTATGTGTGCAGATTCAGGCATCGCAAAGTCCGCTCCTGAGTGCTGATGCTCCGAGTCCAGGCAGTGATTCGGAGACTACGAGGTAGCTGTTGGCGTTCGCAGCCCCGTGCCTCCCTTATCTTATCATTTTCGTGTTTGTTAGAACTATTGTATCGGATTTAGTGTTCAATAGACTTGTATCCGGATTTCTTAGTTGCTCATGACTTGTGACACCCCAGTTTGGGCTGTGTCGGAAGGGTTCTTACTGAGGTTATCGTTAATTCCACAAATTATGGATATTATATCATGCTTTAGAACTACTTATGGTATTTAACTGTTTAAAAGAGGTGGTCTGTTTTGGTCTGGCTAGTCTTGTCTTCACGAGAGGCGCTATCACGACCGGGTTCTGGGAATTGGGTCATGACAAGTTGGTATCAGAGTTTAGGCTACATAGGTCTCACGAGTCATGAGCAGGTTTAGTAGAGTCTCGTGGATCGGTATAGAGACGTCTGTATTTATCCTCGAGAGGCTACAGAATCTTAGGAAAAACTTCATATTTTTGAAATTCTTGTCGTGCGAACTTGTTGGTCCGAGTACTAAACTTCTGTCATTGCATTCTCTCACAGGTGGTGAGGACGAGGTGGACGACCACCAGTGCCACCCACTGAGGCCACCAGAGGCTGTAAACGCGGTCGTGGTCGTGGCAGAGGTAGAGCAACGAGGGAAGCACCTGTAGATCCACCAGCTGCCCTAGCTCCGGATCAGGCTCCAGCTTTGGATGCTCCAGCAGCACCAGTTCAGGCACTAGCTGTGCCCATCGTGATTACGAGTCTTTAGGAGGCCTTGGCACATATCTTATCAGTTTGCACTGGCCTGGCTCAGGCAGTTTCAGCCACTACAGCAACAGCTACTTCACAGGCTGGGGGAGGCAATCAGACCCCCGTTTCTCGCACACCTGAGCAGGTAGTGCAGGGACTTCAGTCGCCGGGGGCACCTCCAGCTCAGCCGGTTGCACTAGCTTAGGAGTTTTTTGTGCCAGTTATGCCGGATGATGAGCAGCGTCATCTTGAGAGGTTTGGTAGACTCCAGCCTCCAGCATTTAGCGGAGCAGAGGGAGAGGATGCCCAGAGTTTCTTGGATAAGTGCCAGCGGATGCTCCATACAGTAGGGATTCTTGAGTCTAGTGGTGTGGCATTTACTACCTTTCAGTTTTCTGGGGCTACCTTCACATGGTGGGAGGCGTATGAGAGGCGTAGGCCGGTTGGATCAGCGCCCCTTACTTGGCATGAGTCCTCTACTCTTTTCTTGGAGAAGTATGTACCGCAATCTCGTAGAGAGGAGATGCGTAGACTATTTGAGTGGTTGCGATAGGGGGATATGACTGTGTCACAATATGAGTCGAGGTATTCTGAGTTGGCTCGTCATGCCGTCTGGATGGTCCCGACAGATCGTGAGAGGATCAAGAGATTTATTGATGGCCTTAACTATCATCTCCGTATTCTTATGACCCGAGAGAGGGTGTTGGGTGCTACGTTTGAGGAGGTGGTCGATATCGCTCTCGAGATTGAGACGGTTCGCTGTTAGGATCGAGAGGAGAAGGAGTCCAAGAGGCCTCAAGGATCGGGCAGTTATAGTGGTGCTCCTTAGAGGGGCCAGTTTCAGCATGGTAAAGGTCGTTCTTTCCGGCCTGCTCAGTCAGCGCGCCCAGGTTATTGTGGGGCATCTTCGGGTCATGGTTATCACGGTACTTAGCAGGGCCAGTTATCACTTAGTGCCCTTCCAGCCCAGAGTTCATCTCGTGCCCTGTCAGCTCAGGGTTCTTCTATGCCGAGTGCATCATCTGGTCACTCCAGTGCGAGGGGTTCCCTTCAGTCCCCTTCTCCAGCACCTGGGAGTTGTTTTGAGTGTGGAGAGTTTGGACATGTTTTGAGGCAATGTCCTCGTCGTATTTCTAGTTCATCTCAGTAGAGGGGTCAGCCCTCGACTTCTGCTCCAATTACCTCACCACCCGCCCAGCCAGCTAGGGGTGGAGGTCAGGCAACCAGGGGTCGCCCCAGAGGGGGAGATCGATCAGGGGTCAATCAGGCCCATTTCTATGCACTTCCAGGTAGGCCAGATGCTATTGCTTTAGATGCTGTCATTACAGGTATTGTTTCAGTTTGCCACAGAGATGCCTTTGTATTATTTGATCCCGGTTCTACCTTTTCTTATGTGTCATCATACTTTGCTCGTTATTTGGGTACGCCCCGTGAGTTTCTTGCTTTACCTATTCATGTATCTACCCTGGTGGGCGATACTGTTGTTGTAGACCGTGTGTACCGGTCATGTGTGGTGACTATTGGGGGTCTGAAGACCCGAGTGGATCTATTACTATTGAGCATGGTGGATTTCGATGTCATTTTGGGCATGGATTGGTTATCTTCGTGTTGTGCTATTCTAGACTATCATGCTAAGACCGTCACTTTGGCTATACCGAGTGTAACACGGATCGAGTGGCATGGTGTGACTGATTATGTTCCTAGTAGAGTATTATCTTTCTTGAAGGCCCAACGTATGGTTGGGAAGGGTTGTCTTTCATATCTAGCGTTTGTGAGGGATGTTGGAGCTGAGACTCCTAGTATCGATTCTGTCCCAATTGTGAGGGATTTCCCGATGTATTTCCTGCAGACCTACTGGGCATGCCACCGGACAGGGATATTGATTTTGGTATTAGCCTAGTGTCGTTCTGCCATATTGTATGGCACCAACAGAGTTAAAGGAATTGAAAGAACAACTTCAGGAACTCCTAGATAAGGGGTTTATTCGGCCTAGTGTGTCACCTTGGGGTGCACCGGTTTTGTTTGTGAAGAAGAAGGATGGCACGATGAGAATGTGCATTGATTATAGGGAATTGAACAAAGTAACAATTAAGAACAACTATCCTTTGCCTCGCATTGATGATTTATTTGATTAGCTTCAAGGAGCGAGAGTGTTCTCCAAGATTGATCTCCGTCCCGGTTATCACCAGTTGAAGATCAGGGATTCAGATATTCTTAAGACTACCTTCAGGACCAGATATGTTCATTATGAGTTCCTTGTGATGTATTTTGGGCTAACCAATGCCCCAGCAGCATTCATGCATTTGATGAACAGCGTGTTTGGCCTTATCTGGATTCGTTCGTTATTGTATTCATTGATGATATTATGGTGTACTCGTGTAGTCAGGAGGAGAACGCAGAGCATTAGAGAGTTGTGCTGCAGAGATTGAGGGAGGAGAAACTTTATGCAAAATTCTCCAAGTGTGAGTTTTGGCTCAGTTTAGTGGCTTTATTGTGACACGTGGTGTCCATCTAGGGTATTCAGGTTGATCCAAAGAAGATAGAGGTGGTTCAAAGTTGGCCTAAACCGTCCTCAGCCACAGAGATTCGTAGCTTTCTTGGGTTGGCAAGCTATTATCGCCGGTTTGTTCAGGGATTCTCATCCATTGCATCGCCCTTGACCAAATTGACTCAGAAAGGTGCTCCATTTGTATGGTCGGACGAGTGTGAGGAGAGCTTTGGGAGGCTCAAGACAGCTTTGACCACAACTCCAGTATTGGTTTTGCCATCAACTTCAGGTTCATATACCGTATACTGTGATGCTTCAAGAGTTGGGATTGGTTGTGTATTGATGCAGGAGGGTAGAGTTATTGCTTATGCTTCTCGTTAGTTGAAGCCCCATGAGAAGAACAACCCTGTTCATGATTTGGAGTTGGTCGCCATAGTTCATGCATTGAAGATTTGGAGGCATTACTTGTATGGCATATCTTGCGAGGTATTCACTGATCATCGCAGTCTCTAGCATATGTTCAGGCGGAAAGATCTTAATTTGAGGCAGTGAAGATGGTTAGAGTTGCTTAAGGATTATGATATCACTATATTGTACCATCCGGGAAAGGCCAATGTGGTGGCCGATGCTTTGAGTCGAAAGGCAGTAAGTATGGAGAGTTTGGCATACATCCCAATTGGGGAGAGACCTATTGCAGTTGATGTTCAGGCCTTGGCCAATCGGTTCATGATATTGGATATTTCGGAGCCTAGTCAGGTGTTGGCATGTGTGGTTTCTCGGTCTTCCTTATATGATCGCATCAGAGAGCGCTAGTATGATTATCCGAATTTGCTTTTCCTTAAGGACATAGTTCAACATGATGATGCTAGAGATGTGACCATCGGTGATGATGGGGTGTTGAGGATGCAGGGCCGGATTTGCGTGCCCAATATGGATGGGCTTCGGGGGTTGATTCTGGAAGAGGCCCATAGCTCCGGTATTCCATTCATCCGGGTGCCGCAAAAATGTATCAGGATTTGAGGCAACACTATTGGTGGAGAAGAATGAAGAAAGATATTGTGGTATTTGTAGCTCGGTGTCTCAATTGTCAGTAGGTGAAATATGAGCATCAGAGACCGGGTGTCTTACTTCAGCAGATGGTTATTCCTGAGTGGAAGTGGGAGAGGATCACTATGGACTTTGTTGTTAGACTTCCACGGACTTTGAAGAAGTTCGATGCTATTTGGGTGATTGTGGATCGACTGGACCAAGTCCGCGCACTTCATCCCTGTGTGTACTACCTATTCTTCAGAGTGGTTGGCAGGGATTTATATCTGGGAGATTGTTCGGTTGCATGGTGTTCCGGTTTCCATCATCTTAGATAGAGGTACTCAGTTTACTTCCCAGTTTTGGAAATCTGTTCAGCGAGAGTTGGGTACTAAGGTGGAGTTGAGCACAACTTTTCATCCTCAGACGGACGGACAGTCCAAGCGTACGATTCAAATATTAGAGGACATGTTGCGTGCTTGTATTATTGACTTTGGATGTTCATGGGATGCGTTTCTACTGCTTTCAGAGTTTGCTTACAACAACAGCTACCAGTCGAGTATTCAGATGGCTCCGTATGAGGCTTTGTACGGGAGGTGGTGTAGATCTCCAGTTGGTTGGTTCGAACCCGGTGAGGCTAGACTATTGGGGACAGATTTGGTTCAGGATGCCTTAGAGAAGGTGAAGGTGATTCAGGAGAGGCTTTGTACAACGCAGTTGCATCAGAAGAGTTATGCGGACCGGAAGGTTCGAGATGTGTCCTACATGATCGGTGAGAAGGTCTTGCTGAAGGTTTCGCCCATGAAGGGTGTTATGAGGTTTGGGAAGAAAGGGAAGTTGAGTCCGCGGTTCATTGGGCCTTTTGAGGTGCTTCGAAGGATTGAGGAGGTGGCTTCTGAGCTTGTTTTGCCACCTAGCTTGTCGAGTGTGCATCCGATATTTCATGTTTCTATGCTCCGGAAGTATATTGGGGATCCGTCTCATGTTTTTGACTTCAGCACGGTTCAGTGGGATAATGATTTGACCTATGATGTGGAGCCAGTAGCAATTTTGGGTCGTTAGGTTCGGAAGTTGAAGTCAAAGAATATAACTTCAGTGAAAGTGCAGTGGAGAGGTCGGCCCGTAGAGAAGGCTACATGGGAGGCCGAGCGGGAGATGCGAAGCAGCTATCCTCACCTGTTTGAGGCTTCAGGTATGTTTCTTGACTCGTTCGAGGACGAACGTTTGTCTAAGTTGGGGAGGATGTGACGACCCGGCCAGTCGTCTCATGAGTTACCACTCCGTTTTCCCATATTTTAGCTTTTTTACGCTTCGTTATCTGTGTTTTATGTGATCAGGTTGATTAGTTCGAGTTTGAAGAGGATTTGGTAAGAAATGAGACACTTAGTCTCTTTTAAGAAGGCTTAAGTTGGAAAAGTCAACATGATATTGACTTATGTGTTAGAAGGCTCGGAAGTGAGTTCCGATGGTTCAATTAGCTTCGGGAGGTGATTTGTGACTTAGGAGCACGATCGAAATGGGTTTTGGAGTTGTAGAGAAGATTTAGGCTTAAATTGGCGAAGTTGATATTTTGGCGGTTCCGGTTGATAGGCGAGATTTTGATATAGGGGTCGGAATGGAATTCCGAGAGTGACAGTAGCTTCGTTGTGTCATTTGGGATGTGTGTGCAAAATTTTAGGTCATTCGAACGAGATTTGATAGACTTTTTGATCGAAAACATAATTTAAGAGTTCTTGGAGTTCTTAGGCTTGAGTCCTATGTTAAATTGGTGATTGATGTTGTTGTGAGCGTTCCGAAGTTTTGAACAAGTTTGAACAATGTCATGGGATGTGTTGGTACAATTGGTTTGAAGTTCCAGGTAGGTTCCGGGATGTTTTAGGCCAAAATCATAGCTGTAGCAAGTCCAGAAGGATTGCAGGCCTCGGAACCCACCCGCGCGGACCGCACAAAAGGAAGTGCGGCCGCGGTATGTGCGGCGCGAATCGCACAAAATAAAGTGCAGCCGCAGTGGTTTTGTGCGGGCCGCGGTGGTTTTGTGCGGACCGCGGAGGCTGAGATCTGAGGGGTACTCTATAAATATGAGGTTTTGGGTTTTATTTAATATTTTGACCTAGAGAGCTCGGATTTTGGCGATTTTTCGAAGGTTTTTCAAGAAATTCATCGGGGTAAGTGATTCTAACTCAGATTTGGCTAGAGTACATGAATCTATCATTGAATTCATCATTTAATTCATGATTTGAGATGGAATTTGGGAAGAAAATTGTGAAACCTTTCAAAAAATATAAAATGATGATTTTAAAGACCAAATGGTATCGGAATTGGATAATATTTGTATGGTTAGACTCGTGAGGGTATGAGGATTCTGGAAATGTAAATTTTACCCGATTCCGAGATGTGGGCCCGGGGCTCGGGTTTTTCTAATTTCAGGATTTTTGATATTTTTTGAATGCTTTCGCTTAGGCTTTGTTCCCGTAGCATATTGTGACGTATTGGTTCTGATTTTGGATAGATTCGACGCATGTGGAGGCCAATTCGAGGGGCAAAGGCATCGCAAGCTAGAGAATTAGCCAGTTCGAGGTGAGTAATGATTGTAAATGATGTCTTGAGGGTTTGAAACCCCGGATTTCACATCGTAGTGCTCTATTGAGGTGAGACACGCACTGGATCATGAGCGTGGGGTATTTTACTACTGGGGATTGTGACTTGGCCTGTCTCGATTGATGATTTTACCGTGTATTTGACCGAAATTTATTTGTTATTATCACGATTTGAGCTGATTGCCATATTTGGGCTTCGTGCCAACTATTTGAATCTTTCGGGGATTTTTATCACTATTTCCTCACTACTTTGACTTATTATTTGAACTCAGTCCTATTGATATCTACTGTTTTACAAACTTAGCCACATTTACTCAGATTTGAAAACTTATATGATATTTCTAAATGATGCTTTGGGCTGAGAACTACTGTTTTACTAATGCCCATGGGGCTTGTGATGATTTTTGGACTGAGTGAGTCCGAGGGCCATATGTGAGGATATGCTGAGTGATATGAGGCCGAGGGCCTGAGATACTTTATATGCCACGAGGTGGCTTGAGTGATGTGAGGCCGAGTGCCGAGTGATGTGAGGCTGAGTGATGTGAGGCCGAGTGCCGAGTGATAATGCCACGAGCTGGCTTGATATAGCGCTTGGGCCGTAAGGGGCCCCTCTGGAGTATGCACACCCATAGTGAGCGCGGGTACCCATTATGATCTGAGAGTGAGCCCGAGGGGCTGATACTATTCTGAGTGATTGATACTAAGCCCGAGGGGCTGATACTGTACTGAAAGTGAGTCCGAGGGGATGATACTATTCTGAGTGATTGATAACGAGCTCGAGGGGCTGATACTGTACTAAGAGTGAGACCAAGGGGCTGATATTGTTCTGAGTGATTGATACTGTGCCCGAGGGGCGGATTTCTACTTGTTATTTACCTATTAAAATACCTGCTTTACTTGTTTTAAAAAGGGATACCATTTGATTTCTTCACTGATTTACTGCTTTAAGTGATTTTACTACTTGCTATGGAATTGCTGTATGCCTTTACTTGTTTTCATACTTTCAGCCATTATTTATAATTGTTACTCACTGAGTCGGAGTACTCACATTACTCCCTGCACCATGTGTGCAGATTCAGGCATCGTAAAGTCCGCTCCTGAGTGCTGATGCTCCCAGTCCAGACAGTGATTCAGAGACTACGAGGTAGCTGTTGGCGTTCGCAGCCCCGTGCCTCCCTTATCTTATCATTTTCGTGTTTGTTAGAACTATTGTATCGAATTTAGTGTTCAGTAGACTTGTATCCGGATTTCTTAGTTGCTCATGACTTGTGACACCCCGGTTTGGGCTGTGTCGGAAGGGTTCTTACTGAGGTTATCGTTAATTCCACAAATTATGGATATTATATCATGCTTTAGAACTACTTATGGTATTTAACTATTTAAAAGAGGTGGTCTGTTTTGGTCTGGCTGTCCTTGTCTTCACGAGAGGCGCCATCACGACCGTGTTCGGGGAATTGGGTCGTGACAGATAGAGTCGCCAGTACCGTTGCATCGGAAACGGATATGCCCTCTCATGAAGAAGGGACAACCATTTTGGAATATGAGAATTTTTCCACCGTGGATGAGATAATTCCATGCTCGGGGAAAGCCAGGACTGATTTCAAGAACTTACCTGACGTCGATCCTAAGCCCGTCATTTACGTAATGGACACTGCGACACTTGCTGCGCCTAAGGCTAAGTGGAGGATTCCTGACCATGTTGAACTCATTCACGCAAGTATCGACGTCGTGCAGATACATCGCCCGAGGTACTGTGCATTTTATGCGTACCCGTTTGTCACCGGTTACACCCTTCCCCTTCCTTCCCTAGCGGAAGACTTCTGTCGCTATTATGGGGTGTGCCTGACTCAACTCTCTTCGTATATATACAAGATCTTCCTCATGCTTACCAAGTACGTGGAACTGGTCGGCCGGGGGATTTCTCTCAGTCACTTGCTTCATCTCTTCGTACCTAGTTTTTATAGGGGTACTATGATACATTCTTCATCACCGCAGGACCAATGGCTTAGTGGTGAAGATGGACCATAAAACCAATCGCCGGTTTTTAAAGAGCTTCTTTGTGAAGGCGGGCACGTGGTGTCAAATCCTAACGGATTTCCTAAGGAGTGGAATTATGCTCGTAAGTTTTTTTCTTTATATATATATATATTATACGGTTTCTCATCGTCCCCTTCCAGTGATCTGATTGTTCTTCTTTTGTCCCTTTTTCTTTACTTTGCAGCCGCGAAGGCACCTCCTCCGGTAGTCACTGATATTCGTGAGTAGGTGAGCCAAGTTTTGCCCCATATGATGGGGATTCGTGAATGGTCGCCGTTTCACGAGAGATTCGGGCATAGACCTTCTACTGGTGAGTCATCTCGTCTTGCTTTTGATCACTTTGCCCTTTGTTATGTATTTTCCTCCCCCTATGTCGTCTTTGGTTTAAGCTTCTCTCGTTGGTAGGTCGGCGGGTCACGAGAAGGGCGAGGGCTCCCATACCTGCTTTCCGTTAGTTGAGTCTCTCGATCGGACCTTCATTGATTGCGGCTACAAGCGAGGGCATTCAGGCCGCTACTACTTTACATACTATGGCCTCTCTCGAACTCGACCGTCATGAGGCTACTCGTCAAGCTGAAGCTTTGATTCCCATAGTTCATTTGGTGGACGAATCGTCTTAAGACGATGGCGAAGAAGCTCCATTAAAGAGGCAGAGGGTAAGGGCTGATGGGGTACCCAAAATCGAGGAGCCCTCGAGGGGCGATCCCGTGTTAGTAGTGTCTGAGCCTGCTAGTAATGCTAATTTTGACGAGGAGATCGTATCCCCCCTCCTCCCCGGGCGTGGAGGTGGTACCCGTTTATGGCAAGGTGGAGTCTATCGTGGTAGGGGGCAGCGCTCAGAGGTTGTTGCGATCATTTTGAGTGGTCCGTTGACTTCACAACAGGCCCGTGCTCCCTATTCCGCCAGTGAGAGGGCAAAGGGCATGGTTATAGATGACTATGAATCTGGTTCGGATATTGACCCCAAGGACCTAAGCATGTTTGAGGCGGGGTTCACTCGGGTGGAGGCGGTAATAGACGATTCCTCTCGCGTGATCAAGATTGCTCCAGATTGTAATTTGTTGGAGGACACAGTGATCGTGGTGCCCTAATTTTCCCTTCTTTGTTCTGCTACTGAAAGCAGGGCCCTTTAGTAGATCAGTGATCGTGGCCTATCACGGGGCGTAGCCAAAATGGCTTTGAGGGCGAGTTCTTTATTACTTACTTCACTTTTCGTCTTCCACTCTTGCTGACTTTCTCTTTCTATTCTCTCTTCTTTCTTCAGACTTTTATTTTGGAGACTAAGAGTATCTACCGTGAGGAGAAGCAGGCTGTCGCTTTTCATAAAATGGTTTCAAAGTACCACCGATACCGTGACAAGTGTCGTGAGATGCATGCACGACTAAGGGCGGGTGCCAATCCTCAGTCCCATAGGGAGGAGTTGGAGCGGAAGGATGAGGACCCAATGCGGTCCATTGGTAGATGCAGCAAACTCGAGGGGCTGCTTAGGGCTAAAGAAGAAGAGCTCGAGGTGGGCAAAGGGGTTGCGGCCAAGTGTGTTGATCTTCAAGCAAAGGTGGTCGCCCTACGGGCTGAGCTTGAGCAGAGTGCCACTAGAGTTGCCGGTCTAAGTGTTGAATTGGCGGAAAAGGTGACCGAGTTGGAAAGGAGGGCGACCGATCTGGAGAGGGCCAAGGGAGCCCGAGTAGCAGCCTCGGTAAGGGCTGCAGCATTGGAAGATTCTATCTGCGCTCTCAGGTCTGAACAAGCCACTAAGATGGAAACGGCTACTCTGAGGGAGGTGCGGCTTGATGAGCGAATTAGCGGGCTTAAGAGAGACATCTCGAGCCTGGGTGATCAAATTGCTACTCTCGAGGCTAAGAGGGCGCAATTGTTGGCTTCGACTCATCCTGCACCCACCTCTGTTGACGTTCCTCGCCCTTTGTACGAGATATGAGTCCATGCTGAGGCTCAGCAGGATATGTATAAGGGCTTGTTGGCAGCGGGAAATGTCCTTAAAGCAGCTTTCGAAGAGGTTCATGTTAGAGCACGTGAGGCCCGACTTACCTGCGGCTATGACCCCCCAACACCGGAAGCTAATGGAGATGATGAGGCCGAGGACGGGCTTTTCTTTGATGATGAGCATTCTGATGGAGAATGCGACGGTGGAGAGGAAGCCGCTGAACCAAGCGGAGAGAGAGATGATGGCGTGGATGAGAAGCTCTACTTATACTTCGCGGTCTTAGAAATAGTGGTAAGTGGGGTCCTAGTTCGAGAAGAGCAAGGTACACAATTCACTGTTTACTATGTTAGTCGGACCATAGGTGAGGCCGAGACCTAATACCCTCACTTAGAGAAATTAGCGCTTGCTTTAATAAGCGCCTCTAGGAAATAAAAACCCTATTTCCAATGTCACCCAATATGCGTTGTAACTACCTATCCCCTTCGTAATGTTTTGCATAAACCCAAACTTTCGAGGCGATTGGCCAAATGTGTCGTGGAACTCAGTGGGTACGATCCCGAACATCCATCAAGTCCCAAATCTTGGCATACTTCGTGGCTGACTTTACGCCAGCCCTCGTACCCGAGGTCAAAAAGGAACTGTTATTAAAGTTGGGTACATAATCGGGGGTGTGGACCCTCTTCACAGATGGTGTTTCGAACGTGAAAGTGTTCGGGCTGGGAATTATTTTCAAGCCACCCCACGGGTAACATAATTAGACAATCTATCAAAACTTCAAAGTTAACTAATAATGAGGCCGAATATGAGGTCATGATTTCAGGTCACGAGCTGGCTAAACGTTTGGGAGCAGAGGTCATCGAGGCCAAATGTGATACCCTACTTGTGGTAAACCTAATCAACAGAATTTTCGAAGTCCGAGAAGATCGAATGCAGAGATACCTTGACAAGCTACAATTAAATTTACATTGATTTAAAGAATGGACCTTACAACACATGCCTCAGGAACAAAACAGCGAGGTCGATGCCCTTGCAAACTTGGGGTCATCGGTCGAGGATGACGAACTTAACTCGGGGACTATCATACAACTCTCGAGATCAGTAATCGAAGAAGGCCACGCCGAAATAAACTCTACGAGTTTCACCTGGGATTGGAGGAACAAGTATATTGAATACCTAAAAAATGGGAAACTCTCAACAGATCCGAAACAGTCGAGGACTCTTCGCACCAATGCAACACGGTTCACTTTGACCGAGGATGGAACGTTATTCAGGAGGATGTTCGATGGGCCATTGGAGATATGTTTGGGACCAGGAGACATCGACTACGTCCTACGGAAAATTCATAAAGGCACTTATGGGAACCACTTCGGTGCCGAATCACTGGTTCACAAAGTCATCAGAGCAGGGTACTAGTGGGCTGATATGGAAAAAGATACAAAAGAGTCCGTTCCAAAGTGCGATAAATGTCAAAGGTATGCGTCGATAATTCACCAGCCCTAGGAGCAGCTGCATTCAGTCTTATCCCCATGGCCATTCATGAAATGGGGAATGTTCATCGATGGCCCTCTACTATCGGCCCCAGGCAAAGCTTAGTTTATTTTATTTATTACTGATTATATTTCTAAGTGGGTTGAAGCACCTGCTTTTAAGGAAGTCAGAGAAAAAGAAGTCATATACTTCATTTGGGACCACATTATATGCCTATTCGGGATGCCTACCGAGATCATGTGTTACAATAGAAAGCAAGTCATTGGAAATAAAGTGACTAAATTTCTCGAGGACCACAAGATTAAAAGGATTCTATAAACACCGTACCATCCCAGTAGAAACGGACAAGCCGAATCAACCAACAAAACCATTATTCAAAATATTAAGAAAAGAGCGACCGAAGGGAAAATGGAGAGAGATATTGCCCGAGGTTCTTTGGGGGTACCGCACGACATTGAAATCTAGTATGGGGGCAACACCATTCTCGTTGGTCTATGGTGCCGAAGCTCTTATCCCGGTCGAGGTCGGGTAACCTAGCCTCAAGTTTTGATATGTGACACAAGAATTAAATAACGAGGCTATGAACACGAGCCTAGAATTATTGGATGAAAGACCCAAGGCCACCCTTGTTCGATTAGCCGCACAAAAACAACGGATCGAAAGGTACTACAACCGAAGGACCAATTTCGACACTTTAAAATAGGGGACTTGGTGCTAAAAAAGTCACCCTCAACACTCGAAACCCGAATGAAGGAAAACTAGGTCCAAATTAGGAGGGACCATATTAGGTCCTCGATATTATTGGAAAGGGATCCTACAAGCTCGGCACGATGAACGACGAGCAACTACTAAACAATTGGAACGTATCACTTCTAAAGCGATACTACTGCTAAGGTACGACCTTCTCCATTTTTATTTATATTTTAAACTAACCAATTTCAGGTGTTCGATCAGGAACGACAATGGATCCTTCAGCAAGAAGTCTTTAGGTCTGAAAGCACGCGCGTTGTACTCTTTTTCCGTTAGACTGATTTTGTCCCAACTAGGTTTTCCAGCGAGGTTTTTAACGAGGCAACCATTGATCGTGCTAACTTAGAACAATTCAATAGTATCCGAAGCTTCTTTACAATCAACCTCGAATGCTGGGGGGAATTACCCTCGAATGTCAACTTTGTTTTAAGGAAATTACTTTGTAACAACGGGGTCTCGATAGGTAAATTTTGTATGGGCCAAACGGTCGAATGAACCGTGCCCATATAGGTTACTCGAGCCCTAACATCAAACATGTACGCATGTATAATCATCTATTGAAAGAAGTATTTTCCCTTGCCAATAACTCATGCCTTAGAAATTTTTTTCTACTTTACAATTTTATACTCTTGATCTATTGTGTAAACAAGCTTAAGGGCCGATCATAAAGGAACCCCACACTCGGGGACTGCCGTCCTAAAAACAAACGAGATCGAATTATTAAAACTTCGAGATCATAAGACCTTAAAGGCTACCCTTGATTTTTATAGGCCACGGCCACCCCACTTGGGGACTGACACTTTGGGCAAGCTCGAAGTGAAATGGGAAAATCAGCCTAAGAGGTAAGTCCCAAGTAAAAAAGCTATGGCCAAATTAACACGGTTCGAATATTCTTATAAACCGGTTAAAAAGTCTACCCTCGGCAAATACCAAACGGATTCGATAATATTAAGCCTCGAAAACCCCTAATGAATGCAAAATTGTTCGAACTCTCGAACAATTCCTTATTTCGTGCTAAGGCATAACAAATTTTGTATGAACTTTTTAAGCTGAAAAAGGGGAAAAGCCAATCTTTTTACTAAGGCTATATCGGCCTAATACAAAAGCCTAAGGGCCATATTTCGCTTTGAGTCCGAGGTATCATCCTCACTCAAGTAAAACCTAAGAGTTACCCCTCTTCGAGTTCGAGCAAGCACTCACTCAACACTAGTTGGGTTTCGGTCCAAATTACCTGAACCTCGAACCTATGAATAATAATTTCATAGAGCATAAATAAAGCATAAATTTCATAAGGCAGAAGTGATGAAATTTCACAAGAAAGATCTTTATATATGTCAAATTAATTTACAAGGTCAACATGGCCCGATCGGAATTCTATGCAAAAAATCCAAAAAAGGTCCTAAGTACTTAATCTTCTCCACGAGACACATCTTCCCCCTCAGAGTCTTCTCGGCTCTCAGACCTACTCATGCTCCCGGAATCATCATCATTAGATGAGACCAATGCTTTGGCTTCGGCTTCAAGCTCTTTTGCATCTTTAATCTCAACAGCAAGGTCAAATCCACGAGTGTGAATCTCATCGAGAGTCTCTCTTCGAGATTGGAACTTGGCATGCTCGGCAACCCAGTATGCTCGAGTCTGAGAAACATCGGTAACTTCCTTTGCTTGAGCTTGAGCGGCTTCAATGTCAGACCGGTAGATGACCACTATTGCCTCCGTGTCGGCCTTAGCCGTCTCTAGATATTGCCACTGCAAGTTTCGTGACCAATCGAGCCTGGAGCTCCTCAATATTCTTGGCTTTTTCCAAGTTCTTCTTTTTCATGCCTTGGAGTTGGCTTTCAGCCGAGGATAACTGAGCTTGAGTAGCCTCTTTCTCTAAGGCAAGGCAATCCATATTTTGCTTCCACGCTATGGTTTCCGCCTTCACCGCATCTACCTCTCTACGGAGTTGCCCGATCGTCTCGTGCAGCTACTGGACCTGTGGGATCGAATTGTTAGCCACCACTCCTAAATCGATGCCATGAGCTTCTAAGACTTTTATTACCTTCTCGGTCAGTTCACTCTGTTCTTTCTGACCCGCGACTAGTTCAGATCAGAGGCCCTTGATTTCTTCTTCTTTCTGCTCACTGAAAAGTTTAAAGGCATTTTTCTCCTCGGTGAGCCAATGGATATCTGCCTCATAGTGGATCAGTTCCCCTCAAAATTGGAGGAAAGCTTCATGATGAAGCACCAAAGCCTATAAACATAGAAGGGAAAAATTATACTAAGGGAGAAAAACCTAAGTACAAATATAGATAGAAGAATTAGAGATTACCCGATTTAAAGACTGTTGGGCTTCGTTGAAAAGAAGAGGTGCTCCTACCGCGTCCATTTGGGCTTGTTCTTCCTTTGTGACCAAACCCCGAAGGTAGCTGGCCACCCCTACGAGGGCACCAAGAACACAGGCATCTTCCGGGACTGTGATCATGATAGTTTGCTTGCACCTGGGATCAACAGTGAGAGCCGGGAATTGATCGGTCTGTTTGGAACTCGAATAAGCCTCACCCGAGCTTTTTCTCGGAACCTCCAGGTCACCTGAACCAGTGATGTCTTCTACCCCGACAAATAACCACGGAAGAGATCCTCCTCTCTGTGGGATCCTTCCCCATGACAAGTTTCCACGTCTTGAGCATCGCGTATCAAGGAATCGGAGATCGAAGGAAACAAGAGGCAATACCCAATCTCTATTACCCCCCCGAGGATCTTTTGAAGCACTGGCTCCATCTTGGGGAGCCTTGAGCTTGTTTTCTGCGCCGGTATCCATCGCCTCTTCAATGGCTTCTTTGCCCCGAGGCAAAACATCTTCGATTCCTTTCAGATCGGGGACTTGGGCCGAAGTCTCCTTCTCAACCTCATCGGGCCTAGGCCGGTCAGGGTTGATTTCCACTGGTTCCCAAGCTTTTCGAGCCCTGGTGCTAGCTCGTGCACGGGATATCAATCCAGTATCATCTTCATTTTCTTCTTCTTGTTCACCCTCTTCGGGCTTATCTCGTAGCCTGTGGACTAAGTCCATGGTTAATGGAATGGCATCCCCCTATGGGTCCGCCTCTTTTTTGGCTTTTGCTCGTCCAACTTCGTGGAGCTCGAAGTCTGTCTCCTTTTTTGCTCTTTCTTCTGTTTCGAAATAGATGGTCGAGGAAGGTTTTCTTCATCACCTGATGGGGGCCCCATCGACACGTCCTTCCCAAGAACTTCAAAAGAAGGGTATATGAGATCACAAAGAAATTCGGACAGTGGTCAGAGTTATCAAATTATACAAAAACCTACCATGGTTTCAGGCCTCCCATCGACCCCTCGACAATTCGCGCTTGCGCACTCAACGTGTGTTGACTTCGATACTAAGCTTCTGACCCAGTTCTCGAGCTGGGGAATCATACCCGGCATCCAGGAAACAGCTGCATCAAATAAAGCGTCAATAAGAAAGGATGATAAAAAGGGAGTCATACTTACGTTTCATATTCCATTTCTCCGGAAATGGCATACTTTCGGTCGAGATCAAATCCGAAGTCTTCACTCGGACAAATAGGCCCATCCAACCCCGATCCTTATCCTTATCTATGATCGATAAAGCCGCCTTGGAAGCCCGACATTGAAGCTTTATTAGCCCCCTCGATAAAGTCGTAAGCGTATGAAATGATCAAGGGTGAAGGGAAGCCCGTCAACTTAGCTCACAAATAAGCGGAGCAGTATCACTATCCTCCAGAAGGAGGGGTGTATTTGGCCGATGGTAACCTCTTACTTCTAACAGAAGTCTACAATAACCGGGTCCAAGGGGCCCAATGTGAAAGGGTAGGTATAAACGCTTAGAAACCCCTCCACATGTATGGTGATTGACTCCTCGGGTGAGGGCACCACCACGTGCTTGTCTACCCAGTTGCAATCCTTTTTAACTTGGTTTAAAAGGACACCGGTGATTGTGCATATGTACCTCGATATTGGCTTGCATCGGCACAAAACCAAGGGGGTATTTTCAACCTTGAAATCGGAATCAAGGACGCACAACGGAGGAAAGAATTCCTCAGGGCGTGGCTCCGCAGCTGGTTGCTCGCTGGCCGGTTGGGATGAGAAAGCTTTTTTCCTTTTGAGGAACGGTTTTCAGAGTTTTAGCCATGTAATGGACGAATAAAAGTAGAAGATGAAGAGAAACACTTAGTATTTTACAATGGAACGAGTAAAGAAATTCCAGGAATTGGAAACACAAAGATCTGAGGAAGGTGAAGAACTAAGAAAGTTGGAATGAGAAAAAGTTGAAGGTAAAGTTTGAAAGATGAAGGACGGTACATTTATAGGATGAAAACGACGGTTCAAAATCGATAGTAGCCGATAACAACTGACAGGCATTTAATGCCTTGATACACGAACCGACGGGACGTTTTGATCACCTTTGTCGCTTGCATCACAATGCTTACGTCATGATAGATCGAGGGCAAGTTCGAAGCCTCAATTCGTTTTTTGTCATTGCACTCCAAAAAACGAGGGGACTATATGTATACAGTCAAAATTGGACTTACCTAATTTTGTACGATTAACCAAAATCGGGACGGAAGATCAAGGCACGGCCCCAGTTATATCGGAGCATGCTACGAGGACAGATTGATAAGCTCGTGGATCAAAGGCCGATGAAGATCGAGGTCGGTCGTGACCGAGACCAAAACAAGAAAAAGATCGAACAAGATCGAAGAAGGCTTGCTACGTCAAATAATAGAAAGCCGAGATATTCGTGATTTGGCGAGGATCGTAGGGAAAATCTCGGCACGTATCGAGTTAGGATCGGATATTTAGCCTATCATGGGATTTACTTCTGTAATTAGAATTGTACCATAAATAGGATTCCTTTACTATACAAAGAGGGATATAAACATTTTGTAACCATCTTACATTCACGCATATCAAAGCAATACAATACTTTTCTTATCTTATACTCTCTTGTTCATCAGTTCATTTTATAATAATACGCTTACTCGTTCAGTTCGAGGGAGACTTAGCTCGAGGGCTGAATTGCATGTTTAATACTGGTTTGCTTTATTTATTATTTATTTCTACTATTAAATCATCATATTTATCAACTGATGCTAGGTGAAATTACGTATCCTTAAAACCACTTCTAAGTTTAATTGTTATCCGATTTTAAGGGTAAACAGTTCCCAAAGCACACGTAAATATACAAGATTCATAAATAGTAAAGTGACTAAAACTTGAATATCGAACCCGCAGAAATTTAGACTTAATCGTTACGTAAGAAAACTAAACCCGTTATCTGTTTAAGGTTACAAAAGAGTGGTGGTTGTTACTAAACTACTCTTGCAAAACTTAAACAAGTAATTAATTTAAACTAACAAGAATGCAAATATTTATGATTATGGTTTGACCAATTGAGATGAAGATTTCATAATTGTGATCGGTTTACCAATCGTATTGAGTCGGTAATTAACATGTTAATTCAAATTAGCTATGGCTGCTAGTTGACCAGATGTTTTAAGTGAATAGCTTGCTCTCGCAGTACTATCCGTCTATCGAAGATATATCAATCATATATCCATATGGTATTTAATCTATTATGAATGAATATAGCACGACATTCAACGGAGTGATACTGTTAGGTATATTCATATCCTAACCGCGAAATTATTCCCCAAGACACGTGTTCGGAAATAAGTTCTCTTTAGTTTTACTCTAATTTAAATGCGACTTTCCCAAGGTAGCATGGATAGTAGGTAAATTGGTGGCCACACAATTCACAAGTTAAACCTAGAAGTAAAGAAACAATCAAATATAATTAGTCATATTAACAAGATAATAATCAACAAACGTTAATATTCATGTTCAACCACAACCTCAGAGCTAAAGAACTTAGTCACTCATAACGTAATTTTTAGAACAATAGTTAAAATCATGAAATAACAAGAAAGAACGGAAGAAAAAGATGAACCGGTTAGCCGAATTCATTATCTCCTTCTCCTTGCGCATTTCTTGCCTCAAAAGCTGTTTAATCTACTTTAAAAGACATTTTATGAGATACTCAGGGCCCGTTTGGCAAAAAAGTTTTTTTTTCTAATTTTTTTTTTCACTTTTTATTGAAATCAACGTTTGGCTACGAAATTTTAATTTTTACTTGAAGATGAATTTTTAAATTTTTTGAAATTTTTTAAAAACTCCAAAAAATTATTTTTCAAAATTTTTACTTCAGATCACTCACAAAGATTCAAAAAAGGGCCAAAATTTTGAAAACAACACCTCTAATATTATTTTGAAAAAAACACCTCTATGAAAATATTATTTTCTTGTGATTTTAATTCCTTTTCCACGCCGTCTCATTTTTTTTTTAAATCCACTTTTATCCAAATAGTTACTACATATAAGACATACATAACGATAAAAAATACCCTAATAATCATGTAATCTACATCAATAACATAGGATATGAGACATAAATATTTAAAAAATATGCACTTTTGTCTATTATCAAGAACTGAGTGTGTAATCTTCCGAATTAAGCTACTGGAATGATATTAGAAGGTTGTATATCAAATTTGGAGTCATTTTGAGCTTGTTTGAACCAATTTTGAAGCAAAAACATGCCACAAGTTAAGAGAATCCATTAGGATTTTATGGCCAATTTTGGCGATTTCAGGATTTTTGGTCAAAATCTTAACGATCTGTCAAGATTTGGACAAAATCTTGGTTAATCCGTTAGCATTTGTAACAAGTCAAGTTTTGTAATCCTTGCAATTCGTTAGAATTTCGCTACCTTATGCTGACCGTGAATGTATATTCGTAAAACTTATCTTAACCAGGTCAAAACTTAAACTGTCACGATCCCAAACCACCCCGATCGTGATGGTGCCTATTACAGTACTAGGCAAGCCGAATCAACAGAAATAACATAAAAGTTTTTTGTAAATTCATTTTCAAATCAGTTTATGAAAACAAGTCTTGCATTTAATTTAACAAAATACGCGGAAGAAACAGGAGCGACCCGACGAATTTTGTGGCCTAAAGCCAAATTTTATGAAGGGCCTTAAATTTTTAATTTTTTTATTAGTTATTTGAAGTCTATTTTTTTTATAGCTTTTCTTAGATACAAAGTTATTAATGATTTTCTTATAATCAATAACTCCTAATAAGTATTTCTCAACTAACAATATAGCTAATCCACTTAATCTTTCTTGTGACATTGTTGTTCTTAGGTAAGATTTTATCCATTTTAATTTTGAAAACTTTTTTTCGTTGAAGCAACTGTAACATGAGTTATTTACATTATTCCATAAGAAATTTAGGCATTTGAAAAAGAACTAAATTTTTTTATTTGATTAAATGTATCAATTAAACTGTTATGTTCTAATTGTACTATTTTCCTTAATACTTTTAATTCAGAAAATAAATTTAAACCATCAATATTGAATTGATTATTATGCTTTAAGGAACATTCAAGATTAAGGCAATATTTTTTCAAATTTCCAACATTTAGTGATCGGTTTTTACTGCCAAATAGAAAACCAAAAATATTTTCATATGCTTTGAATTGTTCAAATCTATTTTGAAGTGAAAAAATAGTCTTATCTATAATTTATAAAAGCAATCAACTCTAAAGGACTCTTCGAAAGATTTTTAGATTTGATTATCAACATTCGCATCAAATTGTTACTTTCTATATATCACATGTTTCTTGCGAAATTCGGGTTTGATATTCATTTCAAGTACAATTTCCTTGGTAGAAATCATAGCAGTTGTAAATCCTTCTTCTCTATATTTTTTAAAGAAAGAAATCAAACTTTTTCACTTTACAGAACTTTTTTTTTAAACTTATACATAGTCTATTAGATATAACAAAATATGGGGCCTCCATAAATATGTGGCCTAAAGCGGTTGCTTTACTTGCTTTATGGAAGGGCCGGCCCTGGGAAGAAAACAGGTACACAAATACATCCACACCGCCCGATCCCCGTGTCACTAGTCATGAGCCACTAAGATACTAGTCCAGTACTGTCTACTCAATACAACAAGAAAAGACTAAAATAAATAACACTAAGGATAGGAAGGAGAAAGGCAGGGTTGCGAACACCATGCAGCTACCTTGCTATCTCCAGAAATACTCAGAAGCTGCTGAAAGCTCTCACTCTAATGCTCTGACACCTGATCTGCACACAAATTGCAGGGAGTAACGTGAGTACGCCAACTCAGTACGTAACCAAAGTAAATAAAGTCTGGGTGCAGTGACGAACATTTAAATTATTTACATAATCTAACATAAAATCTCAATGGAAATATCAAAATCAAATCCGTAGTTCAATTTCCAAACAACTTGTAAAAAACTTCAGTTTCAATGAAAGTTATTTAAAACATTTGTATAACACATTTTCATTAGAGGCTCAGTATAAAGGAGAGTAAAAATAGCAATTTTATAAACAAGCCCCTCGGACTAAGCATCAGTCATATATATAGCCCCTCGGGCAGCCTCTCAGTCACTCGTGACTCAGCTCTCACCAAACAGCACTCTCACTCAGCACTCCCGCTTAATAAATATCTCATAACAATAACCGTTGCGGCATGCAGCCCGATCCGTAATATATAGTCGATTGTGCTCACTAGGGATATGTAGACTCCGGAGGGACTCCTACAACCCATGCGCTATATCACTGCGACGTGCATCCCGTTACAACATGTCGTTGTGGTGTGCAGCCCGATCCATATAAATATCGTTGTGGCATGCAGCTCGATATAATCCTCACCATCCGGCCCTTGGCCCCTCTTAGTCATCAACCTCACAGCCACTCGGGCATTTTCAGTGAAAAATCAGGGAAACTCAGCCCAAACAACTTTCAAAAATTTAAAATAGAGTAATGAGACTAAATCAAAAGTAGACAGGTAAAAATCAAGACTAAGGATATGCTTTCGAATCAAAACAGTATGAGGAAAGTTGTAAAATACCCCTAACGGTCAAAATAGTTCGGCACAAGGCCCCAAACATGTCATTCAACCCAAATTGACAGGTTCATTTCTAAAGCACATAGATATCACAAAGGGTTTATCAAAATAGACAATTCTATAGAACGGACCGAGTCACAATCCCTACGGGTGCACATCCACACGCCCGTCACCTAGCATGTGTGTCACCTCATTTACCAAAATAATACAAAATTTTGGGGTTTCATACCCTCAGGTCCAGATTTACAATCGTTACTTACCTCGAATCGTATGAAAATCTACTCCGCGATACCTTTGCCACTCGACTCGGACTAAAATCTCCCTAAATCTATCCAAAACCAGAATCATAACATCAATATATGCCAAGGGAACAAAGCCCACACAAAAATAATCAAATTAAAAATCCCGAAATTGGTCAAATCCGACCCCCAGGCCCACGTCTCGAAATCCGATAAAAATCACATCACTATAATCCTTATCCTCCCACGAGTCCATACATACCGAGAACATCAAAATTGGACCTCGAATGGCCCCTCAAATCCCCAATTTAAACTCTCCAATTTCAAGCCCTAATTCTCCAATTTTAACCCTTAAATTCGACCTATTTCATGACTAATCAGTTAGAAATCACCATAGAATTGAGTATTAAGTTTAAAAACCTTACCTCCAAGCATTACCCCTCGAATCCCTCTTCAAATCCTCTCAAAAAGCTCCAAGCCCATCTAAAAAATTGTTGAGATGGGCAAAATTTCGCGAAGGAAAGCTTATATACTTTCTGACCCAGGGATTGCGCACCTGCGACCCTTTTCTCGCTCCTGCGGTACCACTTCCGTGGTCTAACCAATTGCATATGCGGTTTTCACTTATTTCCCTTAAATCGCACCTGCGCCTCCCTACCCGCACATGCGGTGTCGCAGGTGCGTTCCATCTTCCGCACCTGCGACTTCTGGCCTTCTCGCTTATGGCTGCTGTAGACAATAAATTTGCGTCGAGAACATAAAATCAAGACCGAAAATATCGCAACAATCGTAGTATTTTATTTCGAATATTTGAGTGTTACAATCTCTATGAATCCTCTGATTCTTCTTTTCAACAGTAAATAAAAGAGCTTTTGAGCTTAGTCTTGAATTTTATTCTATTTTAATCCAAGTACTTGATGCCTGATCTTGATCTTGACGTATTTTTAATCCAAGAGCTTGCAGCTTGTTCTTGAATCTTTGTCTTGATCTTTTAATCCTCAGAACACTTGAATGCTTGTAGCTTTTAGAGAAATCTGCAGCGTTTGATCCACAAGCTCTCTCTTGCTTCTTGTTATAACTTCTGGTGTCTTTTCTGAGTTATGAAGACCCCTATTTATAGTTGTGGAAGGGAGGAGTTGTGATAAGAACAAACTCTTTCTGACCAATCAAATTGAAGGGTGACATGACTGCATTCGATTGGCCAGAACATGTCGCTTGTACACGTGGCACGATTTCATTGGCCTTTTACTGTGACTTGGCATGCCTTGTCATTTTGACACGTAGTACAATCCTATTGGCTCTTTTGTTTGACTTGGCGCCCTACGTCATTTGACATGTGGCACCAAATTGGGCCTCTAAGAAGATGACATATATGGGCCTAATGAAGTGGGCTCATCATTTGTAGTCCAACTAAATGGACTAGCCCAATGAATTAATGCTTATTTATTTAGTCCATATATATTGGGCTTATAATTAATCCAACTATATTAGTCCATAATATTTATTTGGACCAAAATGTATTTAGTTTAAAGTATAGTCCAAATTATTTTATAAATTTAGTTCTCATAAAATTTATATGCCTACAAATGCCCCCTACTTCAAGACGTGTTTGAAGTTTAAATTTGTTGAAATTCAAAGAGAAGGTTTGAAGTACCGTTTCTTTGGCTATATTTCCTCAGATCGATAGACATAAGAGACATCAACTTTCATATAATTTGTAAATTATCTCATAGCGAATTGACCGTTGCTCCTGATTTATACTTTAATTCATGAATAGACCAACTTAAACAAATAGTTCTTTGCTTATTAAAGTCAACGTGAGCCTCTTGGCATTTAAGATCCTTTCACAAGTAGCATGGTGCATTAAAATATCTACTCTAGAATATCTAGTCAAGTGTAGTATTTTTGCACTTTATCCATTTTACCAAAGTTTGACCTCATCGGCTCCCTAAAAATGTTACACCGAGGCACCGCCTGCATGGGATCCTTTCCTTGTCACTTATATACTTTGGTAAGGAAAGGTTTAGGCTTCTGTCTTCAGCAAATACAAATTCTTGTAGAAACCAAATTACACTCGTTCCCACGTCGAAAATCAAGTCTTGTCCGCCGCCCTCCATTATCTATAAAATACGTATATGACTCGCCTTTATAATCATTAATTCGCAGTGTTTGTCGATCGAGTCAAGCCTTTGACACACAAGTACACAAGGTAATTTATTCTTATTTTCCTAGTGCTTTTCTTCCTTGTTTTACTTGTTATCTCTTTTTTTTTTCTTTTTTATAAGTTCGAGACAAAGGACTTTAAAGTTCGTGATGAAGATTTTTAAAATTTACGAGAAAGATCCATAAAAGTTTGCGCAAAGATCCTTAAAAGCTCGTGGTCAGGATCTTTAAAAGTTCATAGTGAACACTTTTAAAAGTTCGGTGAATACCTTTAAAAGTTCGCGGCGAAAACCTTTAAAAGTTCGACGAATACCTTTAAAATTTGCGACAAAGACCCATAAAAATTCGTACAAAGATCCTTAAAAGCTCGCGGTCAAGATTTTTGAGAGTTCACAATGAAGACGTTTAAAAATTCGCGGTGAAGACTTTTAAAAGTTCGCGGTAAAGACCTTTAAAAGCACGAGATGAAGACCCTTAAAAGTTCGTGGCGATGACCCTTAAAAGTTCGCGACGAATACCTTTAAAATTTGCAGCAAAGACCCATAAAAGTTCGTGCAAAGATCCTTAAAAGCTCGTGGTAAAGATCTTTAAAAGTTCACATTGAATACCTTTAAAAGCTCGCGGTGAAGACTTTTAAAAGTTGGCGGTGAAGACCTTTAAAAGCACGCGATGAAGACCCTTAAAAGTTCGTGGCGAAGACCCTTAAAAGTTCGCGACGAATACCTTTAAAATTTTCGGCATAGACCCATAAAAGTTCGTGCAAAGATCCTTAAAAGCTCATGGTCAAGATCTTTAAAAGTTCACATTAAAGACCTTTAAAATCTCGCGGTGAAGACTCTTAAAAGCACGCGACGAAGACGTTTAACAATTTGTGGCAAAGACCCTTAAAAGTTCGTGGTAGAAATCCTTAAAAGTCGGCAGTGGAGACCCTTTAAAGTTTGCCACAAGCACCTTTAAAAGTTCAAAACGAGCACCTTTAAAAGTTCGAAACATACACCTTTTAAAAGTTCGGAACGAGAACCCTAAAAATTTGAGTGCCTTTAAGTTCGAGACGAATACCTTTAAAAGTTCGCAACGAAAACCTTTAAAAATTTGAATGCCTTTAAAAGTTCGAGACAAACACCTTTAAAAGTTCGCAACGAAAATCTTTAAAAATTCAAATGCCTTTAAAAGTTTGAGACGAACACCTTTAAAAGTTCACAACGAAAACCTTTAGAAAAAATCCGACACAAACATTCCTTTTTTTCTTTTTACGTCTGAGGCGTTTTTTTACATGTCCATGTTCTCTTTCAAGATTGCGATTGTTACTCTTCCTTTTTATAGGGCAGTGAGCAAATATGAAGACCAACAAACTTGAAGGTTATGCGAACATGAAAACATAGCGAATCCCCAGACTTTGATGCAAATATTGTCATCATTTCATTGAAGACATCATTTTACCATAGCAACTTGCCCCATTAAATCAAATGGGATCCAAAGTTCAACAGGAGGATGACGTTTCAGCTTGATTTTACATTCTTTTCATATTTCACTCGGGCAACAATTGGGGCACTATGTATCTTTTGAAATCATGCGACTGAACTTAGAATGAGACTCTAAGCTGCCTATGTACCTCGGTGAAGAGGATCAAGTCATACCGTAGTTCAGACTGAGTGATTTTTTTTATGTCCTAACTTTTGCCTAGACCGCCTCTTTCGAAGTTTTCAACCTAGCGGATTCTTTTTTTTTTACGGAATCGTACACAGTTTAGACTCATGCGGGCCAGGAGTGTAGCTACATGCAGTTTAGGCTCATACGTCAAGGAGCATTACAACTTTAAGGATAATACTTCTTAAAAAACTTGTCATTTATAGGGCCGATTCTCATGACATTTGCATCAACCATCTTGTAAGCCCCACTTGAGTAAGCTTCTTGTACGACATATGGCCCATCCCATTCTGAAGTGAACTTCCCTACAGGTTTATGGGAAGTAATTATGGGTCTTCGTATGGCAAGGACTTGATCTCATACTTGAAAGGATCTCGGGCGAACTCTTTTATTGAAGGCGCGAGACAATCGAGCTCGATAACATTCAAGACACTGTTGAGCTTCCAACCTCTTCTCATCAATAGCCTCCAACTCTGCTAATCGAAGTCAAGCATTTTCTTCATCAGTGATCCCTTCTTGAATAGCCAGTCGTAACAAAGGTATTTGATGCTCAAGTGGCAAGACGGCTTGGACTCCATAAATGAGTGAATAAGGAGTTGCATGTGTTGGCGTGCGATGAGTTGTCCTATATGCTCATAGAGCTTCTTCCATATGGTCATTCCAATCTCGTTTGGATTTGGAGACGACTTTCTTTAACAAATTGCATAGAGTTTTGTTGAATGCCTCAGCTAGACCATTGGCGGCAGCATTGTATATCGAAGAGTTACGTTTCTTGAAGCCAAAGAGATCACAAATCTTGTTCATCAACCTATTATTGAATGACTTTCTATTATCCGTTATTATGTAACAAGGAATGCCAAAGCGATAAATAATGTTTACTCGGGTGAAACTTGAAATATTTTCCTTCTTTACTTCCTTAAGAGCAACAACTTCAGCCCATTTTGAAAAGTAGTCAGTTGCATCTAAGATGTATAGGTGCCCACCAGAGGACTTTGATAGTGGTCCAACAATATCCAATCCCCAAGCGTCAAATGGCCAGGATGCAACAGTCAGGTGCAACACTTCAGGAGGTTGATGAATAAAATTCGCATGGAATTAACAAGCCTTGCATCTTCGAGCGTAGTCCAAGAAATCTCCTACCATCGTTGGCCAATAATATCCCATCCTTTTTATATGGAAGTGGAGCTTTGGTCCAGACTGGTGTGACCCACATACCCCATAATGCGCTTCTTGCAAAGCTTGGATTGCTTCATCTTCCCCTAAGCATCACAAGAGTACTCCCTCGAATGATCTCCTGTATAGGGTATCTTTGTAGTAAAGGAAGCGAGGTGCACGACGACGAATTTCAGTTCTTCTCCGTGGATTTTATGGAAGTATCCCATAGCACAAGTAGTCGATAATTGCTTGTCGCCATTCTTCTTTCTCCACTTTAGAAGTAGCGACAAAATGCTTGAATTTTTTTTCTTCACCTTCAGCCTCATTTGGCGGCGATACTACCTATTTATAGTAGATAGTAACTTGCACTTGATCAGGCAGGGTTAACGATGAAGCTAGGGCAACTAAAGCATCCGCCTTCTTGTTTTCTTTTCTTGGCACATGCTGAATAGTCACATCATCGAGACACCCCATTAATTTTTTAGCGTAATCATGATAGGGGCGTAGTTCAGGATTCTTGACCTCGTAACTATCTAAAAGCTAATTGACCACTAACTAGGAGTCTCCAAATACTTGCAATTGCAATTGCTTCATATCAACGACCATTTCAAGCCCAAGTATTAATGTTTGATACTCAGCGACATTGTTAGAACAGAGTTATGTCACGGTGAAGGAGTAGGGCAAGACTTCACCTTGGGAAGTGACAAATGCTACGCCAGCACCAGCTCCTCCACGATGTACAGCACCATCAAACTACATATTCCATGGAGGTTGAACTTCAACGACCATTGCATCCTCATCAGGTAGTTTGTTAGTTAGCTCTCAGTCATCAGGTATCGGATGATCTGCTAAGAAGTCTGCCAATACTTGTCCTTTTATAGCCTTTTGAAGGATGTACAAAATCTCGAATTGTTGAAATTGGAGGTACCATCTCGGTAGTCGATCATTAAGAACAGGTTTTGACATCACGAACTTGATGGGATTTGCCTTAGAAACAATACGAACAACATGAGCTTGAAAGTAGTGCTTCAACTTTTGAATTGAGAAGACTAGCGCCAAACATAACTTTTCAATTGGCGAATAATTCAGCTTGTTTGGTATCATCATCCCACTCAAGTATTAAAGAGAGTTTTATTTCCCTTCACTATTTTCTTGGGCCAACAGTGCTCCAACAGACCATTTTTGTGCCGCAATGTATAGTATTAACGGCTTTCCAGGTATAGGGGTTGCTAAAACTGGAGGCTTCATCAAGTAGGATTTAATGCTCTCAAAGGCATTACTGCACGCTTGGTACCATTTGAAAGGGATACCTTTCTTCATAAGGTGACTGAATAGTTGACACCTCCCAGCTAGGTTCGAGATGAATCTCCTAAGGTATGCTAACTTTCCCTGCAGACTTTTCAATTTGTGAATGTCTCGAGGCTCAAGCATTTTCAAGATTGCATCTACTTTGGCTTGATCAATTTCAATCCCTCCATGTCGAACAATGAAACCAAGGAAGTTTCCGGAAGTAATTCCAAAGGCGCATTTCAATGGATTCCTCCTAAGTTGGTACCTCCGGAGCAACTCAAACACCATTCTCAAGTCTTTCAAGTGGTCGCCCTTCTCTCTTGATTTTACCACCAAGTCGTCAACATAGCATTTTACATTCTTGTGGAGAAGATCGTCAAAAATATTCTGCATATCCCTTTGGTAAGTAGCACCCGCATTTTTCAAGCCAAAAGGCATTACCTTGTAGCAATAAATACCCTTGGAGGTATAGAATGCAGTAAGCTCTTCATATTTTGGTGCCATACTAATTTGGTTATAGCTTGATGAACCGTCCATAAATGACATCGCCTCGTACCCAGTAGTAGCATCGATCGTCAGTTCTGGAATGGAAAGCAGGAACTCATCTTTCGGACATGCATTGTTAAGATCCCTAAAGTCAACGCACACTCGAATCTGGCCATTTTTCTTCCTTACAGGGACAATACTTGAAATCGTGTTGGGTATTTAACTTCACAAATAAAGTCAGCTTCGATGAGCTTGTTAACTTCGGTTTCAATCAAGGGAACCAAGTTCGGCCTAAAATGCCTTTGAGTTTGTTTAACAGGGCGAGCACCATTTTTTCACTGCAAGGTGATGGACTGCTACTTAAGGGTCCAAGCCAGGCATCTCTTTTTAACTCTAAGCAAAGATATCCCTGAACTCCTTGAGTAACTCAATATAAGTGCTCTTTTCATCAGCTTATAGTAAAGCACTTAGGTAAGTGGGTCTTGGTTCTTCATCAGTGCCAAGGTTAACTTCTTTTAAGGCATCAACTGTCGTCTTCACTCCTTCTTCAAGTTCAGGTGGAACATCTTTCACATCTTCATCTTCTCGAGGGTCCCCATCATTGAAGGATATGTGATATCACGGCGAAACGTCCTCCAATTCCGCATTATCTTCCATTGAAGATGGAACGCCATTCTCGACTTGTACAATAACATGATACGAAGAACCCATACTTTCTTCATCTTCGTCATGTTCCTTAGTGTAGACCACAATATATGGCTTTACCTTCAATACTTCTTTACATAAAACCACAAGTTTTGTTTGTCACCTCATTCTAGAAAGAACCAAACTTTGGAAATCCTTAGAGATCTCCTGGATTTTGGGTGAAGTGGGTGTTCTTATGCTTTGAAAATTTCTCCGAAACTTGTTCCCCTTATTTAATGGACCCAATCTTTCAAACACGGAGGTCCTCACATGAGATTTTCCAAGTCTATCAAAGACATAAGGCTTGTTAGAAGCGGTCGATTCATCTTCTACAGTGATATAATTACTGCCTGCCCTTCTTATGGAAATGCGCACTGGTAACGGTTGCTTGTATCCCAAACCTTCATGTGGTTGCCTCATTGTAGTTTCTGATGGGATCTTCCCTAACTTTGACGGCTCATCGGGATTGTATCCAGCTTTTGCAAATAACTTGTAAGCATTAGGATCAAAATATTCATCTGTTCGTTTT